>NC_058338.1:57324395-57958434 GCF_905475395.1 Chrysoperla carnea | reverse complement strand
TAAAATAAAACCACGGAAAAAGTCAATGTTTACAGCACTATTATAACCACACACTATTTTTTGTTTTTTGGAAATTTAATTCTTCGACATGTATCGATAAAAACGAGTGTGATATAGGTATGGTCACCGTAAACGATTGTTTCTGTAGCCATTCTCTTCATGATGTAATCTTCACAGTTCACTCTTAGTAAGAGCATCATATGCGGTTGAGACATTGAACACTCAACCTACCTCTACAGGTTTTTTTTCACTTAAACTACGCTAATAATTTGATTTCTATTAAAAAAGGAGTAATTATAAAATTTTTAAATTTAGTGCTTATCTAGTATCAATCATTCATGGCACAGTTCGTTGTTTGACATAGCGAAGCATCTATTGAAATTTTACCTTTTCAACATTTTACGTTCGAAATATGCGATAGGAAAATTACTATCAGGCCATTATTTAGGAAGAATATGAATTAAAACACAAAACACAATAGGCAATTTGTAAACAAATGAATTAAAATAAAAAATTTCACCTTCTAAACACACAAAAATATTATTTTTACTTTACTTGAAAACAAATGCACCATCAATTGGTTTGTCACTAACAAATTTAGTATTCTTATAGATGCTGTTTCATATACAAGGTCGGCCATTTTAGTTCATTATGGCTAATAGCTCGCATTGTAGTTTACAAATAAAAAAATAACTTTAATAAAAGTTTCAGTGTTTGATGGGAGGGCATTATGTTTTGATAAAAGATTTTGCCTATTTCCCCGGATTGCTTTAATAGTCAATTAAGATGCTGATCTAAATTTAATCGAAAGAAAATACACTACCTTTAGAAACGTGTTTTCGACAAATGTTATGAAGGACAATAAAGGTTATTTGTCTGCGTCAATAACTTTTGAGCCCAGGTAAAATTTCAAGATCACTTGAAGTTCAACGACCAAGGGCCTTGAAACTAGAATTTCAGGTTAAAGTCTTGACAATTGTATTCTAATGCCCTTACCAACTTTTGACTTTTATTTTCTTTCGATTAAATGCAATATGACATATTTTTCCGAAATTTTTATATGAGGATCAACTTTCTAATTTAAGGTGTTATTCTATCTCTTACCTTTAAGGGTCTAAAGTGACTATTAAAGAAACCCGGAGAACTAACAGTCCAATCTGATGTCAGAAAATGTTATTTTTATCTTTTAAGTTATTTTTTGATTAGTAAGCATCAAATTTAACGAGCTGATGGCGTACCTGTCCTGAAACTATGAGGTTTTATACATAGAGACTGATAGTATAAAACTTAATAGTGATTCAAGATACATTTTATCCGGGGTCCAATCTGATGTCAGAACAGGATATCCCTCAGCAAACTCTGTAACTTCTTGATTATTTTTTGGTTAGTTAGCTTCAAATTTTACAAGCTAATACCGTTCCTGTTCTGAAAATTTTGAAGTTATATTTCGATTTTTGTCCTGATTTCTTATACATAGAGACTGATAGCATAAAATTCAAGATACAGAAGATACATTGTATCCGGGGTACTATATTCTCCCCTATAAAATAAAATATTTCTCTTTTCTCTTACATGGTAGAGTTGTAATATCGTATATAAGTTTAAATATCATCAGTTTTAGTTAAAGCAGTTTTCAAAAGTCAAATAAAACAGAATATTTAACGAAGATACCTTACCGAGAACCTACACTAGGTATCTCACAAGAGATACGATATGTATCACACGTTTAATATATTACTACTGTATTGCAGTTATGCATAAATAATTATAACATAGGTGTGATTATATATATCTATAATGTGTACAGGTAAGTGTTGCATACAAAATAATATGGTTGTATGAATACACCAAACAAGTGAAAACAAACTATTTCCTGAGTTAATTGTTGAAATACCATGTATAGACAGTGTTGATGTCCCAATCATTTTTTCGTCATGTAAATAAAGAAAGATATCTACTCTTAGATAGCAACACACATGTAACTCATATTTTCATATAATACATACTTAAGGTAGTTCCTCCGCGACCGTCCAGTCAAAAAGTTTTGGACTAATACTATCATTCAGTGCATTAACTGTGCTATGACTATTATACATATACCATATATTATTTTCAAAAGACTGTAGTTCCTCACTACTGATTCTAGTATACATATAAACACACACACTATGACATATGCCTTTAACATTAGTCTTCATATCTTTTCCACAAAAATCATCGCTAAAACGAGTTATTTACTTAAGTTTTTTATCGAAACTATATGGTAAATAATTTTTATTTTTATTTATATATTTTCTAAATATAGTATTCTACATTATATTAGTTTTTCATAGAGATGGTGGACGTCATTCATTGGTAAATAAATATAATATTTGTAAATTTGTGTATTTTTATACACTTCTCCCATGTACACGTACAAATTGCGTCACTTTTAATTGCTAATATCTCATGTATGGCATGGTAAATCATCTTCTAATTTTAACAGCAAGTGTATTATGAATTAAATATTTTATATTCTGAGTTTTGAGAAATTCTTGGAATATCACTTTCGTGTAGGTACTACCTTAAAATATCCACCTAATTTACGCCCTCGTGGGTAAACAGTGATGTTTGCAAAAAAATGTTTCAAACAAAAGTTATTTATTAGGAATATTTTTATACTTAAACTTTTGTTCTATCTCTAACGGTTTACAAGATGCGTCCTACGAACCCAAGACCCAATTGACCTATGTTGCCTATTTACGAACTCAATCGTACTTTTTCCGTCCTAAATACGCTAAAAATTTCAAATTGTTATTTCTTTTCATTTTTGAGTTATCGTGTTGACAGACAGACAACCGAAAACCGGACTAATTGGGTGATTTACTTGTACCAAAAACTGAACACCTGTACCAAAATTTTGTTCATAGCATCAATATTTTCAAGCGTTACAAACTTGGGACTAAACTTAATATACCTTGATCTATTTTTTATACATGGTATGTATAAAAATAAGGTCAAAGTAATATGAGATTTTAAATATTTACAATTAACATACCTAAATTAGACACAATGCTTACAAATTGATTTGGATCAAATAAAGTTAAAACACATTATAGAATCTCAAGAAAATGTGAAATAATTCAAACTAAAATTAAAATTAATGTAACAAGAATAAAAACTGATCAAAATTTACCTACATCTTGACATTTGGCCAGGGAAATTATAAAAATAGAATAATATCGGTAGTTTAAAACAGTAGTGAAAACTTAGTTCATAACTTAATAAATCGTAAAAACAAAAATTGGACAATTTTCTTTTTTTTTAGAAACAAACAAAGAATAGCCAAGAAACAAAGAATTTTCGAAGAGAGTATAGTACTACTAACTATTATGGTTGATTAATATTTTTTTTTTAAGTTTCAAAGATAATAAAGTTATTGATTGATTATAGGTTATTTGTAATACATGCGGGAGTAGACGTTCTAAAATCACTTAAAACTAGAAAATAAAATTTTTTCTTTCAAAAATTAGAACCGACTTGCATAAAACAGTAAACAATAATTAAGTATATCATCGTATAAATAATTTTCTAGTGAGTAATTAGGTATTAAAGTCGACGCCAGTCATATATTAAGCATTATTTACTTACTTTTTTTGAAATTTGTCCTATGCCTTTCATCAATTTTATTTAAATAATTAAAATTCTTGAAAATAAAGAACACGATTTATAAAAAATTTAATAAGTTGAAATCTACCAGAATAAGACGGGAACAATAATTTTACAGGTGCAGCACTATTTGACATCATCTCAATGGCTTTTGAAGCCCACTGGCAAAAAATATAATTTCAACATAAACTACAAGGAATTTTTTGTCTATATTTTTTCAAAAAATCCCAAATTCCCTTGCATAAAGACTGAGGTTAGGTTAAGTTAGGTTAGAAAGGCTGTCCTGGGGTGGAACACACTTAAACCATAGGGTCCGTTGTGATACCGAAAAAGGGTTGGCGCATCCCCGGCCATACATGAACCATTTGGAGTTGTTTAAGAACAAAAGCTTATCAACTTGAAAAATTTTAATGGGCTTAACAATTTAATAGCTTTTTCAATGCAAAAAGCATACAAATTATTATTAAAAATAAAAGAATAAATAGTAAATACATGTTACACAGATAATTTGTGTATATATATTTTTTTAAACAGAATTTGGAGTGTTATTCCGTATACACTTACAACCTCAATTTAATAGTAATTTTTTTGTTGAATTTAATTTAATTTTTATAAATGTTATATCATTTCCGTTTTACTAACTTTTGATAAAAACACATTTTCATAATATTATTTATATATAATATTTAAATGTTATTATTTGTTATGTTACAATAATATAATAAGAGGCGTCATTCAATCGTTTGCATTTCTTCTTACATACATATAATATTTATTACAATGAAAAAGTAAGTCATTTATACTACCATTTGATGTGTGGTTATTATTTGACTAATGGTATTCATTTCTACAGAAGATGTCTTCTTATGTATTTTTTCGTACGTACTTAGAAGAATATATAGTGTGCTACGTAAAGAAACGGTTGGAAAAATAATTTGTTTCTAGCAAAAAAAAAACCAAATGGATATGGCTAGGTATAATTGAAACTCAATATAATGACCATACGTGTTGTTTTATATGCTGTAAGCCAATTTTTTAAACTAATCTTTTTTAACCCCCGAACAAAAAAAAAAATGTTATAAGTTTGGCCGCTATGTGTATGTGCCTGTCTGTCTGTGACACCGTAGCGCCTAACCGGATGAACCAATTTTGAATTTTCCCGAAAAATTTGTCGGGAGTTTTTAAAATTTTAAAACGAAAAACGTAACCAATAAAAAAATGTCTGCAACAAATAATTAGAACCGTCCTTTGACTACCCCACGATGGCCCGGGCTGTGACCATCATTTGTATTTCATTAATTACCCAATTCGATTTATTACCAGGTTGCCATGCTGTAACAAATAGCGCGAAATTTTATTGTTAGTTGCTCCAAGTTTTTGAACTAATTTAACCAAATGAAGTTCCTGATAACAGTCCGGACAATATAAAATAAGACAGGTTTGATAATACAGAAATTAAATATTACAAAACTATCAATTTGGTGGGAGTCTGAACAAAAATTGTCGAAGATAACTTTTTAAAACTGACCATTAGCATAGTTTTTTTCGTACAAGTATTAGTTTTTTCGGTTTATATTGGAGTTTATTATTCTATCCTCTTTACGTGCATTTGTTTTCATCTCGTTTATATTTTCGATGATTTTTACTAATCTATTTTATAAAGAACTAGATTGATACCCAACCGCTTCACTCGGCTCAAAAGTAAAAACCACCGCTTTAAAGCTTCCACCTCTCTTGGTCTCACTTCTCCACCTTCCATAACTCGAAAGGATTGTTTTACACAACCAAAATATATGCATTTTTTTTTTTTTAATTTTTACAGAAATCTTTAATTTATGGTTCAAAATGATAATCATAGATGGAGCAGTAAAATGTAAGAATAAATGTAATTTTTAATTTATTTTTAATCTATTTTTATAAATTATAGCTCATGTGTTTTTCTGATGTATGAACTATACTGTTGTTCAGTTTCACTCCAATCCATTCGCCAGTTTTTGCATGCAAGCGTAACAAACAAACAAACAAACATCTTTACTTTCACATTTATAATATATATAAGGATGTTATGACTTAGGCTTGTACGGTAGTTGTTGCCATTGATGACGATGTTAAAATATTTTCAGAATGATTATTATGAAATTCAAATAGAATAATTTTCTACGTCTCCCAACCTGTACATACATTCAGACTTTGATATTTTTATGTGAGTATCAAAGTACCTATATATGCCATACATACATTCACAACTTCAACGACGATTTCCATTTTTCAAATCGTCTTTTGTAGTTTGTTGAATTCAACAATCTTATTCATTATTCACAATATTATGTTTCTATAATATGTAGATGTGATGCGGTATTATCTTCATATTCCGTTTTTACTTATACTCTATAGGGATGTTCTTTTTGCTTACACCTTTTACACTCGGTGTAAGTAGAAAAGAATAAGCTTATATTAAATTATAAACCACAAATCTTTTCTGTTTAAACCGAATGTAAAAAGTGTAAGCAAAGAGAACATCCCATATTATTTCAGTGTGTGCTATTATATAGCTTCTCCATTTTATTACTGTTATCATTGTTTGTACGACAGTAAAACTGTACACATTATTATACCATGTATGTATGAAATATATCAAGGTATACTAAGTTTAGTCCCAAGTTTGTAACACTTAAAAATATTGATGATACGAATAAAATTTTGGCAGTAGGTGATAAAATCACCTGACTAATCCATTTCCAGTTGTCTGTCTGTCTACCTATCTATCTGTCGCGTCGCCACGTACTCAAAATAAACAGAGATAACAAGGTGAAATTTTTATAGCGTGCTCATGACGTAAAAGTTAGGTTGAGTTCGTACATGAGCAACACATGCCAATTGGGAGTGTTTAAATGTAAAAAATGATCCTTTTAAAAAAATAAACAACTTTTGCTTGAATCATTTTTTTACTGATGAAGGCGTAAATTAGGTTAGAACATTTTGTAGTATGTGTTATATAGGAATATCAGTTATGTTTATGTGATATAACAGTTATATATATACGACTGTAGCTATATCTGAGAGTGACTACTTTTAGTGACTTTACTTGCATGACGTAAAAAAAACAGACGTTTACGTAATCATTACTGTCCGTGCATGGCATTTCAACAATTAACTCAGTTAACTGTTTCTTTTCACTTTTTTCATAAATTATTCTTTTCGATTCTTTACTTGAAATGTTATATATAAAAAGCCTTTTCTTTTAATTTAAATAAATAAAAATCTTAAATTAGTCACATTTACTTAGCAATTAAAAGTAACTTTAATTAAAATTTATAAATTTATATATACTTTAAGTTGAATTTTTAGGTAAATTTTCATGAAACAAAGTAAAACGATCAACTCTAATCTACCATGTCTATAAGAGATGACAAAACTATTTCCGAATCAAAGATAATAAAAAAGTTTCCAGAGTTTTGTTAGGAATGATAGTGTCTAATATTATTTCCCTCTTAAACCTTTTCAAACACATCGGCTTCAACTTCTGATTCTATTTCGAAACTTTAGAATCCAGAGAAATTCCATTTTATATGCTAGTTCAGACATGTAAGCTTGGATAAAAGTAATTTCAACCAATTTTAAAACTACCCAATTCAGGCTTTTTATTATATTGACTTTTATTTAAAAATAATTTACATGTAAAAATTTTTTGTTATTCACCATCAGTTATTCACCGTCGTTTTGTTATTTTTGTCTCGACAGAAGTGCAAAATTATGAATGAATAACTGTTTATTTTGATTTTAAATAAGTTAAGTATGAATAATCTCTATATATTATAATTGCGAAAGTTAGGATGTTTGTTTGTTTGTTTGTTGCGCTTTCACGCTAAAACAAGCAAATGTTTTTTAATGAAACTGTACAGCAATATAGCTCATATTCAGAATAACACATGAGCTATAATCTATAAAGATATATTTAAAAAGAAATAAAATTTAATATGACATTTACTAATTTAAATTTTTTCAGAAATCTGTAATTTATGATTCAAAATGATGATTATATATGGAGCAGATCTATAATCATTTAGAACCATAAGTTAAAGTATTCTGTAAAAATTAAAAAAAAGTCAATATCAAACCATTCATGGCCAAATCTTTTGATATACTCAATGAATTATGACTAGTTTACATTTAACAAAATTGCCCATCAAGAGAGGTGGAGATAATAAAGCTGTCTTTTTTACTTTAAATACCAGTGAAAGGGCGGGTATCAGGCTAGTTATAAGATAATTTGAAAATTGATATTATTACCGTAATTATTAGGAGAGCTGCATTTCTTACATTTATAATTAAAAATTTTCCAGCTTTTTGAAAAACACAAAATGATTATAGTATTTATACAAATACAAATCATTAATTTAAATAAATGTTTATTTAGAGTTGTTTGAAATATATATAATTAATTTAATTATTATTCAAAAAGTAAAAATAAATTTCTAGCTTATAATAACATTGTCTGTATTAATTTCTATCAAGGACACATATTGCGTAACTAAATATGAGAAAATGTTTTAGCTTATGTAAGAATACGAAAGCATCATATTCCTTATATCTGTTGTAGATGTATGCAAATAATTTAATCTAAAGATTAAGTTATATTAATTTTACGAAATGCTTGTACAAACCACGCCGTTTTTTACAAGCTTTAGTTAGTTTCACCTGTCCCGTTGTCTGCCTGTTATCAAACTTTGTATGTCAAATTTGATCAAGTTTCCGGTTTCCGATTGATAAGAAATTTTGCATGCACATTTAGTTTGGATGACAATGCATGGAAAGGTTGTGGCGTCCTGATTTTCCCATCGCTTCCACCATATTTGATATACATACATTTTTTTTAATCTTAAATTAAAAATGTTAATAAAAAATACTTAATAATAATTAAAAATAATTAAATCTCTTGAGAATGGACGAAAGTTAAAAAAATTTTGAGATAAAATAAAAAAACTTATTCAATTTGTATTGTAATAAATACCTTTTGAGGGACAAGTTTTATTGTTGTACTAAAAAATAGAAAATTATTTTATGTTTGAGTCACTCATACCCGACTATTTGTAAAACATTGATGTGCCTAATATCAAATATGAATCGAAAAATAATTAGCTATGTGGAGTAGATGAGGCGTTCCGATTCATTTTTATATTTTAAATTGAGCGCCTCAAGCGTTTACTATTAGATTTAATGTTGCAAGGTCATATTCACAAATCAATCCTAATCAAATCCGATGCAAAATTACAAGGTAATTTCGTTCAAAATTAAGTATAAATATGAATACATTCTACCGTCATACAACATTTTCGATAGAATTTTACCATCTTTAAGGAATTCACTATTTAACGCAGTGGTTCTTGATAGAAAAAATCTTTCATATTTCTCTTCCAATTTTCCTCCCGGCATTATCTTCTCTATTGTACACATTTGTTTGTACCATTTCTGTAGTTTTACTTTCTATCATTGAGTACAGATTACTCCCTTCTAATGCATTGTACTTCTTGCCTTCGTATACAAGTCTATCATTTATTAAATAAACGTCCTTTACTTCATTCTTCAATTTAGTCACAATAGGTAATAATTTTTTCTTGACTCTCTGATATGTTTAGATAATTAATATTTTATATATATTTTAAAACTGTCATTGAAAATAAATTCTATGTCGAAAATGTAAAAACTGAAAAAATATTTCGGAAAAAAATACCTGCACTATCAAAAAATGAATACAAAAAAATAGAGGCGGGCAATAGGAAATATCGATGGTTTTCTTTTACGCTAACGATCATTTGCTTATTCGTGTACACTTGAGAAAAAGTATTTTTCGAATAACTATAACAACAACCAAGATAAAAGTCATCACATATTTGTTTGTATCTCTTTCTAGCAAAACCGAATTTATATATTTATTTATGTTACGTCAAATGCTTTGTACGATATCTCTCTCTAGTATATGTCTAATTAGTAGTTTAAAATGCTTATGTCATCAATATTTTCATCCGGCATCCGGCAGATTTTAATTTTTTATCATCTCTTTTACGGTATTCATATATTTTGTTCCAAATACGAACAAAAAGTCATCGATATTTCGCATTAAATAAATACAAAACAATTTTAAATGATTTTAAAAGGTGAACATGAAAGCACTATAAAAGACCTTGTTCTTTCCGTTCACAAAATGCACGTGTAAAACGTACTTTATGATTGCGTAGACTACTATAGATGAAACATATACCGTCTTCCTCTATACAGATAGTATATATATATATATATATATATATATATATATATATATATATATATATATATATATATACTTAACGATCTTTAGAATAAGTTTATCTATTACTAATGATATTTACAGTTGAACTATCACGTTAAGATATTCTAAACTCTTAGAATAACAATTATACAAAGTTTACTTTTCCACCGCGAACATTATAAAACAGAGTCACGAAATTTAAACTATTTACTTCATTCTATTCGCATAGTTCATATATACAATATATATGAAGCTTATTAGAATGTGTGTAATTATTTTTATACTTGAAAACTATGTGCGAAAATTTTTATACTATGGATTTATGAAATATATCAAGGTATACTTAGTTTAGTCCCAAGTTTGTAACGCTTATAGATATTGATGCTACGAACAAAAAACATTTGGTAAAGGTGTCCATATCATCACCTAATTAGTCCATTTGTTTATGCCCGTCTGTCTAGCTATCCGTCTGCCCGTCTGTCACGATAACTCAAAAACAAAAAGAGATGTCATGCTGAATTTTTAAAATGTGCTAAGAACGTAAAAAATGAAGGATCCATCATGTAAACCGTTAGAGTGTTTACCTGTGAGGGCACAAATTAGGTGCAAGTGGCTGTCTGTGTGTGTGTGTGGCTGTCTACCTATGAGTGGATATTTCTTTACTTACGTAAAAAAAAACAATCGATTGCGTCCTCAATACTATCTATACATGGTATTTATACAATTATCTCAGTCAATTGTTTGTTTTCACTTGTTTTATTTATATTACTGAAAATTATATCTAGAGTTGTGCGTTAGTTGATTTTATTCTCAGTATACAAAAAGAAAATATATTCTCAAAAAAGTATTTTTTGAAACATAACTATTTGGAACAACGTTGAGTTATATAAATATAATTGTTTTTTCTATGTACTCATACAGTTTAAAAATAATTTGTTACTGCACTCTTTTCCATCTGACAAATAGCTATTCGGCCATTGCGTAAAAAAAAAATTTGTCGCACGACTTAGAAAAAATTACGACGTAATAGTCATTTTACCAGTGCATGGGTAATCAGCAAGAGAGAACTAATTCGCAGTCGCAAAAAAGAGTCAGTGAAACTCATGTGTAGACAAACACTTTTCAGATAACTATATTTCCTAAATGAGGTCATTATATGGTACATCCTCTTTATGTCTCTAATAATTTATGGATATGTATTTTGAGAAAATCTTATTTTATTCCCCATGTTTTAAGCAAACTCTTTAGATCAGAATTTAACTTGCAACAATCTAAAACAACAAAATTCGTAGCGCAGGAGTTACGTAAGCAAAGCGAATTCCCTCAGAGATTGGAAAAGTAACTTTTCTTGGAACCGAATATTGCATTTTTAGTTTTCCAATAATTCTTTTTTTTTTTTTTTAAAACTAAGCGTCTAGAGAAAAATCACAAAAGTACTTTTTTTGCTTAAAACTGATCAAAAAATACAAAAATTTTTTTATTTTGAAAAGTTTTGTCCTTTTTAACCGTCGGTCATTTTTCACATCTATTAGATAGGATCGATGGACGTTTGAAGGAAATTCAAAATTGCATTTCCTTCGGCAATTTGCTAAAACTATAATAGACCGTTAATTCGAAAAATTGTTTATGATTATTGTTGTGATCTGTAGGATTAATAATGTATGCTTGATAATATGATATTTTTTCGATTCTTCGATTTCAACGACATTTTTTTACTGCCATTTACATTCTTATAAGTTCATTGACAATAGAATCACAGCTTTTCGAAGCGATTTTTCAACTTCTTCGTCATTTTTGCAGTGAATTTCTTTTGATGACTTGTTAAAAACATTGTTGAAATATAAACATAAAAAAACTCTTCTTTTCATAGATTCCGTGTTACTAGACTGATCTTTACCAATCCTCCAACCGGTAGACAAAAAAAAAACATAGAAACATCGCTTCAGTATGAGCTCAAGATCTATTACTGCTGCTGAAAACAATCCATATTCAATAATAATTGTAGTCACATCACAATAGGGAGAATTAATCAATATTTAAATGAGCGCATAATAGCTCCGACTAAAGAGCTATATTTTAATGGAGTATTTAACCAAAAATATTCTGATGTATCGTAAAATATTTATATATTCACTTATTGTGTTCATAAAGATTTAATGTAAAATACGATGAACAACAAAAACAACGTTACGTTAAAACGTAACCAAACACAAAACTTTACATAAAGTCATCTAAAATAATATCAGTTTAGAAAACTTAACGAACAAGATGAAGAAAGCTGAGTGTGTGTGGTACATGTTACAAATACTGGGTGTAAAAAAAGAGAATAATTGATGTATACCAAAAGCGTTAACAATCGAAGATAAGTTTGTGCTTTTTGTATGCACATAGGCTTAGACAAACTAAAAACGCTCAGCTTAGATTCGGTTAATTTTAAGAGATCGGTCGACCTAAAGAATTTCTCTGTGTTAACAAACCAAAAAATTTATCTTTTTGGAAGAATTTCTAGCTTTAAACAACGCTAATTGTTTTTTGATAGTTTTTTGCGTTGCTTCTTCAAGACCACATAGAAAACTTACTCCCAAATTTTAGAACGCCAATTTTCCAATACTGTGCTCAGTATACTATCTATTGTTTCTTCTTCTTCATTGTTTTCCCAGCAGATATTTTCAATATAGATTCCGTATTTTCTAGGTATATCATTACTGCTTTATATCTTGTGATAAATTCAGTTATTATGCAGAATCTTGTAATTTCTTGCTTTTTCTTTGTAAATTTGTCGACAGTATCTTTT
Organism: Chrysoperla carnea; assembly: GCF_905475395.1. Lineage (NCBI taxonomy): Eukaryota > Metazoa > Arthropoda > Insecta > Neuroptera > Chrysopidae > Chrysoperla > Chrysoperla carnea. The sequence goes on along the minus strand of NC_058338.1, from coordinate 57,945,706 downwards.
AACAATTTGATCGGTGACAGCGAGTTAAAAATGTCCAAAAGGATTTTTTAAGCTTCAAGACTTGCAATGCTGTACGTTTCTCTGTTTCCCATGACTATTCTATGACAGCACCTCTCGGAAACGGATCAAAGAAAATTTTTTGCATCGTTAGTATTATTAGTAAAATGTCAAATCGAGAAGTTTACGTTGAGTTTTTTTTTGTTACACCCAGTATATGTGTACATAAGGTTTATTAGGTAACTGTTGGTATTATGATTACATACATGCTTGTTTGACATCAACCATACTTATCTACACCTAGAGAGATTTAAACCCCTTAGAAATGAGTGAAAAATAGAGAGGTAGATAAACAATGTAGTAAAACATTCTGATGAGATATGGTATGTTAAATAGATGGCATTACTATTTATAATGGGGGAAGACATTTTATATGCTAACTTCACAGTTTTATTTAGAGCGTACTGTCTGTAACTGTAAAATTATGAATACACTTACATGCAATGTTGATGGATTTTAAGTGTTGCAGAAAGGCAAAAATATTAAATTGCTAGCCTTAGAATTAAAAATATGAAGTAAAAATACGGAGCTAAAATTATGAGGGAATATACAGGGTGATAGAAGTTATATAAACAGAATCTAAGAAATAGGTAGATAGTGTTAAAATAATGATAATTTCTCATTTATATAACATTTATAGCCGGGAAAACCTTTTTTTCTCGATACAAGTTGTTGTAATTTTGGAATATAATGACAAGTTTGGAAGTATAACCAAATCTGTGCTAAGTGCTAAGAAAAATTGAAATTTTGGTACACAGTATGAATTAAAAGTACGAAAACTGGCGATGAACGCCTTTGCATTCATTGAACATGAATGAATACTTAACGCTATTATATTTGAAATGAATTCAATGATGTTAGAGACTTTGTCGATTCTGGGCGAGCTTGGTCCCCGCCGTTACGGCAAAGGTAAATTTAATTAAAAGAAGAGATGGAACGCAGTGCATGGAATATGTATGAAGAAGGCGTACTCACCCTTTTAAAATAACTGAGAAGCAGAAATAATCTGCAACAAAGGTGGTAAACACATAAGGTAGCACAATAGGCTTCAAGTCTTGGGATGTACGCCAATAATTCCAAATCAACCCTACAAACTACTTAACTACTTTATCCAAAAAAATGGATTGAAATTGAGTTAAAGTTTCTCGTTGATTTGGTCCGACGACAATTCTCTTTCGTATTAATTATATTTTCGACAATAAAATAAGCATTCTTGGGTATTTGTTTTCTACTGAAAATTCGTAGAACAAGTTAAAAACTTCCCGAAAAATCTCTACATAGAGTATATTTAAAATAAAAGCCTGATGCGTACACTATTAAAGAAGTTGAAAATCGTATATATCGCTAAATAAAGTTCAACATACCAACCTTTTATTTTTCGTTTTTTTAAATTATACTGTGTAGGTTAGGTTAGGTTAGGTTATATTGGCTGTCCACGAAGAACACACTTAGGCTATAGAGCCCATTGGGATACCATTTATGTGTATTTTACCACCTACCCGCTGATTATGATCTCCTCAATTTCAAAGGCTGAGTGCACCTCCTTCATGCATATATCATGCACTACACTAACCCATATAAACTATTAATTAATTAAATTAACTTTGTTGCTACGGCGGGAATCGAACCCGCTACCCGATGCATAAAGCGGACGGAATTAGTTACGCCTTAACTAGACTATGTAATTATTTCATATTTTTCACTTCATTAAAATTTAATTTCTTACCCAACTTATAAAACATAAGGTTGTATGAAAAGTTTTTTAATGAATATTTCTGTGCCCAGTAAAATTACAGAACTCAAAAATTCGTTAAAATATTTTCCTAATAACTGGATTTTTTACAGACAGTATAAAATTTGGGATTAACTTAAACAACACTTTTCGTGTACAAATTTATATGAATTTTAATCTGTATAAGGACGAATAAAAACAGTAGAAAAGAAAACGTATTTGTGGTCTAATTGCTTTTTTTTTAACTTTTGAAAATATAATTTTAAACTAATTCCTAAATGTTATCAGTTTAGAGTTTTCTACTTTTTTTAACATCCAACACGTAACATTTCTTAAAGTTATTGTGTAAATAGCATTAACGAAGTAAATAAAATAAAAAAAAGAAATCTTGTTCCTTTTTAATGGCTCTTTACACTATAAGAAGAATTTTTTACTTACATATAAAAAAGAAGTTGTAAAACTCACCTGAAACATAAAAAAAAAACAGTAATTAAAACTATGATAACCATATACAAAGGAGTAATTTTACCATTAATTTAATTGAAAAAAAAAGAATAAATAAAGATAAAGATAAAAATAATATAATAATAGCATACTGGTTCATGAGAATTATTATTATAAGCAATTGATGTGATAATATTATTAACTAGAAGAGATCCCGTGATTTTATAGTGGCTTTTGCCATAGAAATATTCTTTTTTTCTCTAAACGACCGCGACGTTTTCTATAACAATAAACAAAAAATATTTTTTTTACACGAAGCCCATTATTGCAGGAAACCTGGAAACCACTTCTCGATAAATTTTATAATATATTCTTGTCGTTTTCTTGTCTTTTTGTTTAAAAATTCCGAGATAGCAAGCCGTTTCGTAGATATTTTATATTTTGAAGAAAACAAATTGGGTGGGGGAGCAATTTTGGTTAATGGATAACTACGAGCTACGAATATTTCATTTTAAATTGTGATAATTTTTTTTTAGATACATAGACTGGATATAAACCCTTTTAATTGTGTATATTTGAGGCATTTATTAACATTTTTTGTAAACAAGTGAAATTTTTTAAATATAAAAAACTCCCGACAAATTTTCCGGATACGGAACCCTAAACTTGAACTTGAAACACATATAACCCTCTTTATTAAATAACGTTTTTCTTTAAAGCATTTGAAGATCGTAACCAATTTTTTAACCGACTTCAAAAAAAAACGGAGGAGGTTATTAACCCCAAATTTTTACTTACAACATAGCTAATAACACTTTCCGTTAAATTACCATACAAATGAAACCAAAACAATTAAAATCAGTTCATCCATTTAGGCGCTACGATGCCACCGATAGACACACACATATAGCGGTCAAACTAATAACACCCCTTTCTTTTAGTTCGGGAGTTAAATAGCAAGCATGCAAATTATTGATTCTATCGTACTTATTTATATTTATTAGTGACTTTTATTTCCTATAATAATCAATTAGAGAAATAAAACTCGTTTGTTACTTATCTGAATATGTGCATCGAAGAAACTGAACAAATACCTCCCACATTTTATCACTAAAATTTATTTACTAAAAAGTTCAGTGATTTACAGAAAATAAAATAAACTGGTGTTATTTTCTTACATATTCTTTGATTTTTCGTTTATTTTGTCACATACTCTTTGATTTTTGGTGTATTTCGTCACATACTATTTGATTTTTCGTTTATTTTCAAAATAAAATAAAATTTAAATTCGTATTGGAATTAATTGATTTTTGTTTAAAATACTTATTAAAAAGGATTACTAATATAAGTAAATGTAAATTGGATGGATATTGGATACATATAAAGTAGAATTCCTTCAAAAGCTGACTACAAATAAAATAAAGAATAAAAAAAGTATTTCCTATATTTTTAAAAAAATTCGTAATAAACATCACTCGACCTCTATGTGTAGTTCACAATTTTACACTTAAGTAATGTTTTCATTGAAAAAAATTTTCTTTTATTTTTACCCCCCGGCACAAAAAAACGGGTCTAATAAGTTTAATGTGTTTTTGTGGCATCGTAGAGCTCTTAAAAGGATTTTAAGGTGACTTGTTCGAGAGTCACCTTATAATAGGTAGTTTGGTAGGATTAGTTTATCAAATCAATATTTTTAAACCAAAAAGGTCTTGCTGGGTGTATTTGTTTTCATAATATCCTGTTCTTGATCGTTCTAGATCGAGTACACGAGTCTGAAAATAATAACTAATAAAAGTATAGAGACAAACTTTTTTTCTTAGCATTTTATCTTTTCCAAGAAAACAATTCAAACTACCTACAACTTAAAAAAATCGTATGCGGCCCGTTATAAGATTTTATTTCAACTCCAGTTTAAAATTTCCTTATACAAGCTCTTCCTAATCTAAGAATATATCGGAAATCTGGGAAACTTATCAACTTCATATATTCGTCATCGTCATATCATCTAATAGTCAAATTTGTATCATTTATATACATTTTTAAAGGAGTTCCAAAATTTTCTTTGGAATTTGAATGCATGGCAAAACTTTTCAAATATAATGTTTGGGAAGGAAGAAAAATAAGTAATATGCCTCTGAAAATACCTGCTTCCACATAAAGCCAATAGTCAAAACTAAAACAATTTGGAATTCAATGGGTGCTACAACGATAATATTATGAAAATACAACATTGATATTTGATATTATGCAGTCTTTGGTTATTAAGGTTGTTGTCGCGATATTTGAGTATCGTCAGAAAATTCTAAATTTTTGTGTACTTACTAAAGACATGATTATACAATTACCCTTTAAATTTGAATCTGATTGACTGTCTAGAATCCGAGATAAATTTAATTAAAAGTTCGATATTTAACATGTATGGTATACACTCTTTATACTTTTGCATCAGTTATTAATTAATAAAAAACAAACTAACTGTCAAATATTTTCCAAAAACTAACAGTCTATTAATTGATTTGTATCGATTCTAAAAAAAAAAATAAAAAAAAATTTGGCCGTCTAGTTATTTTAAAAAAAAATGGTTTAAAGTTCAACAATTTATAAGCAAGTATACATAGTAGCGAGTCAGGCAGAAGACAGTTGGGATTGGTGTTGTATACGTACGCATGAATATTGAATGTGTTACGTCTCCACGAGTACAAGCTTGCTTAAATATAATGGATCACTTAGCTACAAGCTCATATACTTTTACAGCACGCATATTCCATAATATTTATATAAATATATTGTACCACGACAACTATCCTAAGTCGATAATATGAACAGTCTAGTTTAACCAATTAAATAAGTGTCACCTAATTATTCAAAATATTGGACTTGTAGATACTATAAAGAGTTTTTACTGTTAATTTAATGTTTGAATGTTTTTTATTTATTATTTTTTAATAAATAACAATTAAAAATACTAGCGTTAATTAACCCATCAAAATTTGTGCTGTGAAAACTATGAGTTATATAAGGAAGAGATAATATCGCCATTTACAGGTTTGACAGACTTATGATCATTCTGTTTATGGCCTACCTAAAAATAAAATTGTATTGGTTTATTGTATTTAATAATTTGTTATTTCACCATAATGACAACCAATCCCAACCATTTTTAATCACGTGACAGTCGCTAAAAATATTTTTAAAAAGTTCGGGTATTTTAAGTAAATTATATATTATTTTTTGTCACTAATTATGTCCATATATTTCATACTGTCAAATAGACTATTATGATTTTTCCCTGATCAGCTGAATTTTTTCTATATAGATGTAAAATTTGACTATCTGAAAGTTAAAAACAATCAATTTGTTTGAACAAATCCATGTTAAAAAAGCAATATTGCCATAAATTTCTACACATATAATGCGTATTACCTTCTAACGCCTTATGCCTTATACATACACAGTTCATGCGCTTTTTATATAACAAATAAAATGTATCTGAAAAAAAAAACGCACACTATAATAATAAGAATACATTGGGTTATAAAAACAAATAACAATCAAATAAATTTACGATCATTAAATTTTTTCAATAAAAAGAGCGAATTGTTATGTCTCAATTGAATTGAAATCGAATCCTTTCAAACAAATATTTTTCACTCTCAAAAAAACAAAATAAAAATATCGGTCAAGTATGAAAGGTGTTCGGGTATTCTAAAAGTACATTACTTCAGTTAAAATCTGCCCTGTTCAAAATAGACATCGACATCAAAACACACAAAAGGAGCAAAATCATGGAAAAGTGGATCATATTTTTGGACGATTGCACTTAATTCGAGTCATACTCAACAGGCGCTAATCGCCCTTTTAATAATTGGATTATCGTCAGTGAATTCGCTTATAGTATAACGAATCAAATCTCCTAAGAATACGTTTAAATCCTCTTTATTCTCGATTTCTATTATTTATAGATACTCTCAACGCGTGTTGAAATTCAATAGGTCTCAACGCCTGTTGAAATTCCACAGGCTCATTTAATATGTTTTTATCAAGTGCAAACAAATACAATGAATAATTCAATATTAGTTTTGATAATAAAACAGTATGTTTATTTATTTATTTATTTATTTTTTAATGAAACAAAAATCTTCCAAAAGTTTATGATTGCAAAGGCAAGAGGGAAGAAAGTTATAGAGGGCAGTCGTTAAATAGAAAAGAGTTAATTGATACTCCATTTAAAGTGCACGCGATTTTCATTCAAATTATTATCGATTAGGTATTTAATTAATTATAATTCGTTATTTCTATATCAATGATGGGCGAAAATTGAATATTTCTTTTTTATATCCTACTGTGTTTTGGCAGTCCCGATCCCTATATATTATAAATGTGAAAGTAAGGATGTTTGTTTGTTTGTTTGTTACGCTTTCACGCAAAAAGTAGCGAATGGTTTTTAATAAAACTGTACAGCAATATAGCTCATACAATAGAATAACACATTAGCTAAGATTTATAAAGATATAAAAAAATTAAAAAAATTAAATTTAATCTAACTATTATTATTTTAAATTTTTCCAGAAATCTTTAATTTATGGTTAAAAATTATGATTATAGCTAGAGCAGATCTATGATCATCATTTTGAACCATAAATTAAAGGTTTCTGTAAAAGCTTAAAAAAGTAAATGTCAAACAATTCAGAGCCACCTTTTCTAATACACTCAATGAATTATGATTATTTTACAATTAAAAAATTGAAAACTATGCATATCTTTTAGCTGCGTAAAACAATCAAGTGTTATGGGAGGGGAATAACTGAGATAAATAGATGTGAAGGCTATAAAGCGGTGGATCTTACTTTCAAGGCCAGTGAAGCAGCCGGGTATCAAGCTAGTTTAAAATAAATGCTACAAAGTGTTGTGATCTAACACAAACGTATCATATATCTATATCCAAGCATTCATATTCTTTAAGACACAATTTTTTTTACCCTTTACCCTTAATACTTATTAAATATGCCTTACGGTCGATGTCCCGAATTTTCAAAATTTTCGCTTCATCGTGAAATTAAGCGTCCACAGGAAAAATTACGGAAATATGTCAAACCATTTTTGTGTCAATTATACTGCTCAAAAGTTTTGATATAACGATGATATATTTTGTACACATACTTTTGATACGATATTCTAAATAAAAATAGGGAAAAAACTGTTAAAATAAAATCTATAAAATAAAATAAAAAATAAAGAAAGCAAAACATTGAATACAAACAAAGACTTTAATTATTGATTACGTCAAATCAATTGTGAGAGAGACTGAAACCAATCAAAGAAACCTAAGCAATTCTATATCATTCACATCACAACATTATATGTGATGTGGGTGTATAAACAGAGAAGTTGAGGTTGAACAGGAAAGGGGATATCAGGAAATGATATTGTATGTCCAAGTGAATCAGCAATATACAATATATTTAAAGAAAATAAAGCTAAAATGAACTTAAATGAAAAATAATAGTGAAACGCATACAAATCGTTTAACTCGAACCACCTTATATACGACGTGGAAGCAACATTCCTTTTAAGATAAAACACAGTCTATGTATCTGTATACAGAGAGACTTTGATAAATTGAAAGAGTTACTTGTTTGGACTAGATTTATCTGTTAGAAGCATCGTCAAGTACCTACCTATTGGGGTTTCTCAGAAATTTTTTAAATTTTTCAATTAATTCTGAAGCAATTATAAAATTTAACAAAATATTATCAAAGGCACTCAATTCTATTTACGAAAAACAATGCAACTTTTAATTTTAAAATTATTAAATAATAATCAATTGATGGGTGGCAAACATTAGAAGTGCTCTTTGGCTCATAAAAGCACTTTTTTTATAGAAATAGCCTTATCTGTGAATAGTAAAAAATTATTATAAACGTCATACAGGTACCAAACACTGGTATCAAACTTTTCCTTTTTCGTAAAAGCAAAATTCCAAAGATTATACCCATTTGATGATTTACATACAAGAAATAATTATAATTTGCTAAGGTAATCAAAATAAATTTCCATAAAGGAACTTCCGTAATGAACTCAAATAATTACGGAGTTAATTTGAAATAAACTCAAGAAAAGTTTCGCACAAGAAAGTGTAAGAGCGAAGGTGGTCAACTGGATGTTACAACACATTTTCAAATATAAATTCAAAATTCATCGGCAAAGTGTGTTTGCTTTATGTGAGATTCATACGCACATTCGTACAGAAGCTACGCCAAAACTAGTCAAAATGAACTCATGAACATGGATAAAAATTAACGCTTTAATCTGAGAACGGAATTTTTCAAGATTAGCTATAATACTACCTTGAATAAGGACCCAGAAAGAAATAAGAAGAAAGACAATTTCCCTGTAAGGGCGCATGGAAATTAACAATTTTGTACTTTTACTCAATCAGAAAGAAATATAAACGATATATGATGTGTCTAAGTGTGTACAAATCTTGTTTCTTGTAGATGAGGAGCTATAGTAAAAATTTTCATTTCTTTTCACTACTGCTGTTTAGATTAAATTAATTCAAATTTCTACCTTCAATGCGAAAAGAATCGCTTTTAGGATAAAACAGTATATAACATATACTAAACGAGCTTGAAACTTTTAATTGTTTTTCTGGCCACAGCCTTGTTGTCGACATACAACAGATAGACCGACATCGGAAACAGCGGAAACCGTCGAGGTAGTTAGTGAAGCTGTATGTTGGTGTATAATAGTGGGTGTGTTCATTTAAGTAGTATATATAGTCTTTCAATGTATAGATAAATAGTTCGGGGTTGTATTGAGGGCAGAGGAAAAATATAATGGGATGATGTTATTATTGGTGGTTTAAGTATATAGTGTCAGATTGTGGTGTATAACAGGGTAATTCAACGTTCGTTTGCTTCATATTACAAAACATATACTGATGTATTCTATACGTCTGTCTGCATTTATCTTATGAAAAAGAATACTATTTTCGACCAAAAAGCAGGTTTGTATTTCTGTTTGTCTGTTTTTTGTTTTGCGAAAAATTTCTTAATTGGATTTGATCATTAAATTTAATCTTTTGACATGACTTGTAAGATTTCACGTCTTAAATGAAATTAAGAATAACATAAAAATAATTAGCTGTTTTTACTTGCCATGATGGTAGAAATTTAACCTGGAATCTGGTATACAAATATCCAATTCGGTAAGGTACTATTATTATTTAACAAATTATTTTGTCTACTATACTAGACATAATTATTTTTCCTATTTATTTATTTTTTATTTCGCTTTTCTTATCAAATGAAAAAAATTTATAAAAGTAGTAAAATAAATATTTTTGGCACTTCCTGAAGGAAAACCACCCTGTGCTGAGAATTTTTTACAAGAAGGAGCTGTAGATGAAGCCTATACAACATTCACTTGCATTTCCACTTTGAATAATATTTCCGCTTTTATAAGCTTCCAAAATGTAAAAATAAAACAAAATTTTAGTTTATATTTGTTAAAATTATATTGTTTCACCATTTTGCTGCAGGCAAAAGTTAAATTTTCATAAAAGCTACTCCAGCATTTGTTTATGGGAAATTAAAAATACCATTCGCAGAATTTACTTCCAACTTAATGGTCTTACTTAAAAAAACAATTTCAAATTCAAATTTACTCCTACATTTGAAGCTTCAATCTTGTAATATAAAAATTATTTTTAAGGAAGAATTAAGATGTGAAATAGAGAACTTGATTAAAAATAAGATTTAACATGAATTTTCAGTTTGATGACTTTAATGGAAGAAAGTATTTAGTTTATTTCGAGTAAGAAAATTATCTCTCTTTTTAAACTTACCTAAAAACCACTCTTTTAGGTGTTGACAAGCTTTTTTCCACCTACTTGATGGAAGTCAGTATAAATATTTAAGAAATTTGAACTCCCGTTTTAAAAGCAACTTTAAATATAAAGTTGATGTAGTTCCTAGTTTTAGATCACCTAATAGTGTGCCTTTGTCAAAAGATCAAAAGATCAATCAAAATATAATTTGTTTTTCTAGAAAATTTTTTCTGTACCTTAAACAAATGTGCTCCCAAAGCAACTGCTTTACGCTATAAATAATTCTTAACTGATGTTTAATTTTCAATCAAATTATTCTTTTTACTTTAATAGTTTCAAAGCATAGTACAGTTTCAATAACAGAATGTAAAAGTTAATATGTTCTATAGATGAGTTGGTAGATAGCAGCCCTGATAATCACTCAGTTCCTCCATGCATATGTCAATTTGCTAAATTATCGAGTCAAACTTGCTACCCTAGGCCAACCGCAATTATGTTTAAGCTAGCGGTAATCAATTCCGAGGGTACGTTTCAGTACTTACTAACGCATAATTATTATGTATAAACTTTAACTCTCAATTAACAACTTACTCCCTTCAACAATGCAGAAGATTATAAACTAAAACAACTTTAAAACAACTAAAAACGACAATAATATTTTTCATGATAATATGAACAACTTTTTCCGAAATTTTTATTTAAGATAACCTCGATGGAGAGTTCTGAATATTCTTGTCTTATATAAACGTACTTGTCTCGTTTTTCTCGACTTGCTCCTTACACATATGACCATTTTAGTCAAAGAAACAACTAAGTTATATATGGAAGTAAAATGGTTTTGATAATTTTTTTTTTCTATGTTTTAATTGCTGTGGAAAATTTAACACGCTTTTATTGGCTTGGTATGTATCCATGTATTTATGTATCTATGTATCTATGAAACAAAATCTTTGAACGTGATTTTCATCCATTTTAAAACGTCGAATTGTTTTGAAACTACGCACACTAAACAAATGTCAATCCTGATCAGGATCTTTAATTCTGGTGGAAGCGCAGATAACATTCAATAATAGTTTAAATTGTAGGTAGGAAGCTGAACTTAAAAATAAAAAATAAATAATAGCTTTAAAAAACAGGCTTTTGTTATTAGGTGAACTAAAAAGTAAAAAAAAAAATTTACATATCTAAGTTTAAAAAAAAATTGAGTGATTAAGAAAAAAGTCATTTTATCGTAAAAAACCGTGAGGTGCTTTTATATTTTATAAAGACTTTACTTTTAACTATATGTATCAATAAAATAATTGAAATGACTATAATCTAGTACCCCACGATTTTTACGATAAAATGATGTTTTTCTTAATTACTCTATTTTTTTAACTAATAGAAATTATAGTTCAGTTTTTACACTTATGTACAACTTACTAGATTAAATTAATCTGCGTCCTATCTTAAATGTTTTGACAACATAAATAGCCTTTAAGGAGTCATCATAAGGACAATAATCTAAATGTAACAAAAACGAATGTTATTGTGTTACATTAAGGTAATCGTAGATTAGAAAGTTTTTTGTTCAACGATGGTCATTTGACACTAATTTTTGTTTTTTTTTTTTTTTTTTCTATCATTAGTAATAACTATTTGAAAAGTTTAATATTGGTTGAAATAGAAAAACTTTTATTAAAACACATCTCTTATTAGTACACACAAACAAGCACATCTGTCGGCACTACAGAGAATTTGGAAAAATTTGTGTAACATTTATAGATTAAATGAGATATTGAAGAAATGGATCCCAGGTCCCTTTGAAAAATGATAAGGCTATGTAATGTTGTTTTTTGATAGCACGCTTAAGAAGAGGAGTTTATGCAGTAAAGAAAAGTTAATTTAAGTCCAAAGTACAAAACAAAATTTTTAACACATACTTTCCTACATTTCATAATCATCTATGTTCGTTCGCCGGTATAAATTTTTTTGTTCACGATTTCTCGTGATTACCTTGGAGGGGAGAGAAAAATTAAACTTAAAATTTCTCTGGTAGTTATAAAAAAACGTCAATTTTTCAATCATTTGTATAGCTGTATAAAATCAATTAAACAAAAATGTATGCGCTGATATTTTTATCTGTTTAACACTGAAACAATTATTTACAGAAATAGTAAAGGTTAAACGTTATGGAACTGTATTGATACAAGGAACTGAATGTTTGATATGTTATTAATGGCTAACTCGTATGTAAAAAATTATTTTTTTAAAAAATCTTACCAATGTGATTAGCAAATGATGAATTAATAAATTATTATATTGTTGTTCCACCTTCTATAGATAAAAAAATAAAACGTTATACGTTTCATTAAAATTTAGAAAAAATAAAATACTTTGACGAAGTGCTTAGTAGTTTTAATTAAAAAGATAAAAAAATTCACGATTTTTGAGTCAAAAGACGATTTGTTTTTAGTTTAACTACATTAATCCAATTACTAGTGATGTTGATGGTATCAAAATTTAAATAATTATTTTACAGATTTAAATTTTAAATAACTGTTAAAAACAATGTAGTTTCTTACAGATCAAAACAGTGACCACTAAAAAATTGCACAGTACTGTTGGATCAACCTTCGGTGCAAATTGAATTATTGTTGTCATCAATGTTGATGTTGACTGGAATTTGTTCACAAATTGGATGTTTTATCGGGATACTTTTTTCTGAAATCTGTAACGATCTAAGCTAAAAACCTTACCAAACGATAGTTATGGACATTGAATAAGTATTAAATAGACTAAACAACATCAAACGCGTTGAAACATGAACTTGTGAATGAAATTATTCTAAAAGACTAAAAGAATGCCTAGAAGTATTGTTATACACCATACTGGATAAAATAATTCGGAATATTCCAGTTTCAATGCTTGCAGCTATCACAAAGGACTTTAATAATTATATGAAGCCCCACCTTGCTTGTCTTACTTCCTCGTTAAGTTTTGTCCATTGTTACCATAATTACCATCACAATTCATTAAACGTATTTGCACAATTCACATATTCAGTAGCGTTGTTATACGCATCGCAAAGCTATTTCATAATAAATTTTAGTCTAGATGGTTTAATATAGGTATAAAAAGTATAGATAATAAAACCTAATTGCATTTCTGTCACTTTCATTAGAATTTAAATATGTTAACTTTACTCAAATTACTAAATTGAAGGTGATAAAATTTATTTACGTGAAAAAAATATTCTTTCAATTAAACACTGTGGTTTTATTGATTTCTAATTAAATGCCAAAGTTATGTTTAAAAAACGATAAAAGAATTTTTGTATTCTTTAATTAAAACTTTGCCTTATCACAGTGATTTTTAATTAAAGTTATATATATACAAATATATTTTCTAACATTGAATTGATCAATAAATAAATGTACTTCCAACCTACCTTTTTCTTTGGGACCAGGAGCAGTATTTAATATCAGTCATTTAAAAACTGATTATAAAAGAGACTGGTCGTGCCTATAAACATTCCCAAGTAGTCCATATAGACTCTCAGTGTTCCACAATGACCTACAATGACCCATGTTAGCGAAAACAAGAATTGGGGCTGTGAAAGATAAACAGGAGTTTACGATAGTCGATCTCATTTTAGTACTTAATGTTATTCCTCTTGGGATATCGTTTTCTCTGGATATCATTAGGATGAGAAGTATCCAGGTTTGAAAATTACCGTAGAGGAAAAAGTTGGTAGGCGCAACTTTGATAACAACCTCTCAAATATCCAGCTTTCCGAAACAATAGTTAAATATGAATATTGGTCGTAGGACTACAATAAAAATTAAAAAATTTGGACTAATTAGAAATTGCTATGAGCAGTCCATTGGCAGAATATTATGCGATTTTGGAAATCGACTCCATGTAGTAGTTTGTGCAATGATAAATGATACGGATTCTCCAGTGTACGATAGCTTAAGTGTGAATTATGTTCAACTGCCGCTAAAAATCGTTTTTCAGTTAAAAGTTTTTTTTCCCTATCCAATTTATCACCATTTAACCTGCCCACCTAAAAATAAACGTGCAGTTGGAATTGATTAAAGCTCTCAAACGTTCAAACTTTTGTTTGAAATAATTATTTGTGTCTGTCGTAATTTTTTATTTATTTGCAAATAATATATTTAATTTCTGTATAAATTAGTGTAAGATACCTTATTCAAACTTTTCATTCAGTATTTTGTTTTCACATACAATTTTTTCGAATTTTTCTTAGAACATATATTCACGTGGTAGTATTTTCAAAGCAATTCCAAATTTATATGTAAAATCATTTTTTTTTTTTAATTTATTTACAAATATTATGCTTGAACGAACTTTCATTTGCGTTTCAAACATATTGGATGCAAATACAAACAATACAGCGCATAACACTCTTTGACAGTTAGTTGCACATACATATACAGAGCTGTATCAATGAAATTATTGTGAAGTTATTATTTCAAATATAGTATACATCTCTTGGCTAATTTAAAGTATCTTGAAGTATCCACTAGCAAATCTATTGGTTTCTATTCGAAAATTCCAAGAACTAAATAAAAAGACACAAAATACATCAAAAAATTATAAAATTTTTTATTTTATGCCTGGAAATAGAAATATTTTCAATGTAGTCTTACCACTACTTCTAGTCTCAAAGTTACAATCCCAAGCCCCAAGACTTACGATTTTCGCCTACATTGTACCTAGTTATCATCAGTATGAATAAGGTAATTTGAAAATATTGCCCTTGTTTTCTACTAGGATGTATGTAACGAGTATGTGTTTTTAACACGCTTTTATTAGGTTCATACTTATGTTAGTATATTAGTATGTTAGTATGTAACGGAAACATTATTTTGAACCCTTTCAAAACGTCGGATTAACTCGACATTTAGCATAGTTATCAAGGACTGATGACAATACAATAATTTAATAAGTTTATTTGATTACCTTGATTAGTATTTCAGGATTAACGATTTTCATTTCTGATATACATTTACTTGCGTTTCCACCATATTTACACTGAATTTTTGATGAATAAATAGCCTAAAAAACTAAAAAACAGAAAATAAATAATATTTAAAAAAAACTAAAAAACATGCTTTTGTAAAGAGCTGCACTAAAAGGTACAAAATAATTTCTTCAAATTAAAAAAAGTCATTTTGTCGTGAAAGAGCGTGGGGCGCTTTTTAAGATATTTTATAATGACTTTATTTTTACCTATGTTTGTCTATAAAATATTTATAATAATTGAAATTTAGCACCCCACGTTTTTTTACGATCAAATGATTTTTTTGAATTGAAAGAAATTATTTTCTACCTTTTAGCTCAGCTATTTACAAAAGCGTGTTTTTTTAGATATTTTCAACTATAATTTATTTTGATATTGCCAGATGTTAACTTTAATTTGTGCTGTAATTAGTGCGCTGTTAATCCCTTACTGCTAGCCATTCAGAGTTTATAAGGTGTTATTATAATAACGGTAGCTTACCGGTTTTTGCCCCACAGATCAGATCATTTCACAGGCTAGGCACATTAAATCGATATATTTCTAACGATTAGTTATTTAAACTGCATCTAACAACATTCATGTTGTGAGTAGGGGAAAGGACATTGGATAAGAGCTATGTAGACAAACGATTTCAACTCAGGAAGAAAACTGCAGAAAATCACCTAGCATAACCGGATTATAGTTATTTTTTTAAAACAACTATCACTTAATTTACTTGCTAAATTGAGATTCATAATTTAATGATTCCATCCCTTTTAAAAAATTAAATTATATGCAGGAATCGGTTAGTTTATAGCTGATCTAACTATTTCAAAAAAAAAAAAAAACAAATTTTTTATTTTTTTTAACAAATCTGAATTTGAAGTGGATTCGTTATCTAATTTTGTAATACTTTCTATGGCATGATGAGCTACGAAACATGTTTCTACTATTTCAATAAGGTTCCAAAATAACCCACCTATTTATTACCAACCATCCTGTGAATATCCAAGATGGTTCGATCTCCACTTTTCCTTCGTTGTATCGAAAATCGTCTTTACACAGTCTTTAGTTTGAACATTACATTCATGTGACACTTGAGTTAACATCAAAGTATATGAACTACGTTTTGATGTAACACTGCACCTATAAAATACTTGGTGTTAGTGATATCATCGTTCGTTGCCGTTGTAAACAAATAGGTTCATACATATTATTATCACAACAAGAAGTAGATCGAAATTGTTCTCGAAGATGATGATGTTGTTGATGATAATAATGACATGGATGGGGATGTTTCTTGGTGGATAGTTGCGGATGCACTGAATAATAAACATTCACAGAGTATTGAGTTTGTGAGGTATTGATGCACAAAGCTACTTTTAAAAATAACTCACCAGCTTCACTGGGTTTAATTTAAAGATTAATTGCTCTCGCTTATCCCCTTTCTATAATACTCGAAATAATGGTAAGGATTGTTTTACACAGTTAAAATATATGTACGGTTTTCTATTTTTTTTAAATGTAAAATAGTCGTAATTATTGATTGAGTATATCAGAAGAGATGGCCGTGAAATGTTTTATATTGACTATATTTACAGAAATTTGTAATTTATGGTAATGTCAAATGACAAGTTTTACAGAAACCTGTAATTTATGGTAATGTCAAATTAAATTAATTTTTAATTTTTTTTTTTTTTGTTACTATATCTTAACAAAAATAAATTATATCTCATAAGTTATTCTGAAGTATGAGCTATATTGCTGTATAGTTTCATTAAAAGCCATTAGCTAGTTTAAGAGCGAAAACGTAACAAACAAACAAACAAATAAACAAACAAACATGCTTACTTTCGAATTTACAATATATATAGAGTAGAGATAGTGATTGTATGAATATTTATTTTTCCGTCTGTTAATATTTTTGTAAAGGCAGAAAGTGCTACACAGTGTTGAGCACCACAACCAAAATCGTACTTATTCGATTATCTCTATATAATACACTAAGCTTAATAACCCCGACGACGGCGAGGGTTATGTGTTCGACCAGTTTGTATGTATGTTCATATGTTCTCTTCTAACTTTTAAGCTACACATCATAATGATAAGTACTTATCAGAATGACTTCACCTCCAATTTAATGTGACGTCACATTAAATTGGAGGTGAAGTCTACAACACTAATAGAATGTTTTCAACTAATATCAACGAAGAGTTAGGACAGATTCGTTAATTATGGAAACGCCATCTCTGCAGCGCTAATTATGCAGAATTCAACTAGAGCTTGTATATAGATGTATGATAGCATTGACACCGCATTTCTGTTAATTAAAATAATATCAATTTCAGATAATATAAAGAGCAAGCTGGGATACTGTGAAATACGGAGCACACTGAAATAGTCAAAATATTTTATATATTGAGGAGAGTTTCGTACCATTAGTCACAATTTACGTTCACGTATTTTTTAATTCGGTTTTAAAATGTCATATTAGATATAGTTTCTTTCTACAGTACTATTATTCTTATAAAATTTAAATTTGTATACCACGTATATGAAATATACCAAGGTATACCAAGTTTAGTCCCAAGGCTGTAACGCTTAAAAATATTAATGATATAAACAAAATTTTGGTTTTAGGTAAAATAAAATCAACGAATTAGTCCATTTCCGGTTTCTGTCTGTCTACCTGTCTGTCGTCTGTCTGTCTGTCATCACGATTACTCAAATACGAAGAGATATCAAGCTGAAATTTTTATAGCGTGCTAAGGACGTAAAAAGTGATGTCGAGTTCGTAAATGAGCAACATAGGTCAGTTGCCTCGTGGGTTCGTAGGACCAATCTTGTAAAACATTAGAGATAGAACAAAAGTTTAAATATAAAAAGTGTTCCTTATAAAAAATAAACAACTTTTGTTTGAAATATTTTTGTTTATCCGTGAAATCTTACGTTACTGTTTACCCGTGAAAGCGCAAATTATGAGCAAATTGTATAGTATTTACTATACGTGACATGAATGTATGTGAAATGTGACAGAGTGATCAACACTGTCTATACATGGTATTTCAACAACTTACTCAGTTAATTGTTTGTTTTTACTTGTTTGTTGAGAAATTAAAACGAAAAAGGTATTGATAAAACTTTAAGGTACAATATAATGAATTATCTCGGATCATCCTAACGTACCTGTACGTGTTTCCTCTAAGGAAGAGCATAATATGCGTATTAATGTGTTAGACACTACCTTCTTTTTGAGCGTACAACAATTAGTTAAGTGGTGAGCTTCAACTGGTATTTTTGTTAACTCGGAGTGAACTAGACTTCATTTGCGGTAATTCAACCAAATGTATTCCGCTAATCTATACATTCATGGTATCTATACCAATGCAATGGATAAAATATTTGTAAAATTAGGGTTACAGCATAAAAAGCGGTCTAGGTGCGACCCGAAAGGTTCACACAACTAACTTCCCAGTGGAAAGGATTAAAATATCATGTTTTAATATTTATAATTTTTTTTGTAAAAATTCCCCCCGCACTTCCCATATATATAAATGATAAGTGATAATAGTGACAATTATACAATTTTCCATTCGGTACAAAAAACGGCTTGACCGATTTTGCTCAAAACATAATCAGGTCTAAGTAACATAATTGTGCGTTAAATGAAATTGGTCCCATGTCGACATCATCATTTGTTCTCGAGATATGCGATACGAAAATTGAATTCGAACATACATACATACATACTTATGCACACACGGGCATCCTTTAAAAAGGCATACTATTCGACTCTAAAGGCCTTGAAACGTGGAGATATGCCTAAATTTTCAATTTGCAAAATCGGACCCATTACAATAACTATGCCACTAGGAAGTTTATAATAAATTTGTCGAAGCACAATTACTTACGTTGAAACACTAAAAAATGTTATTACTATTTTAATAAGTGATTTAAGGTACATATATCCAGGGTACAACAAATTACCTTAATATTTGATTTTCAAAATAAATATATTGAATTCTTACTTTTAGAATAGTAACTACAAAGTGAAATAAATTATTGAATTTATAGCAATGAGAAAATAAAAAAAAAGATAAAAATATTATAACAAACTATTTACAATAGAGTAAAGTATTAAACTGTACAATGAACAAAACGAACAATTTAATATATAAAATATATTTTAGTTGAGCCATTTTAATTAAATTTGTTTTAAAACTTGTTCGAATTGTATAAATATACAAAATTTTCTGCTATTAATAATTCCTCTATACGGTTTTTATTTACCGAGTGGTCTGTCGTCAATAGTAAGTGTATTTTTGATCGTTCAATAAGTTTTGCTATTTTTGTATCGAGAAAACAAGTTTGCAATTAAAAACATCAAGGGATTTTTAACTGCTTCTTATTGTTTTTCTGAAGCTGAAACTGGGGAACATATTTAAAAGCTTTCATCATGTCAGGTTTTCTAGGAAAAGTCATTTGAAAAATTGAAAATTCGGGAATTCAGGGACATAATGAGGATGCTACTGACAAATGATGATGTTTCACTAATTTGTGATTACTATGCGGGAAACAAAATATGAAAAGCGAAAACGTGCTTGAGGAAGTACCAAGAAGAGGAAGAAAATGTTTCAAAGGCAAAAACAGTAATCTGACAATCACCGGGATTAGTATCACCTAATTCAATTTCAAGGGTAAGTATCATCTCAATTAGTCGGTATTGAAAGTACGATATTTTGCTTTGCTTTTTTTTTAATGAGTTTTGTAAGTTATGCCGGCGTGATTGGAGGAAATGGATATTATTGAATTCAGAAATATTTTTTTTGAATAAAAAATATCCCGTGCAGGTGGAAAAAATATTTTTTCATACCTGTTTATTTCTGAAAATCAAACTCATACACATAAAATAAGAAATAATCGCAAAAGAAAGCTAAGTATAGAGAATACATCCAATCATAAATAGAAGCAAAAAGCATAAAAAACAGGAAGTGAGTTCATTGCTCAGTTCTATTAGTAGACATTTGGTTCGACAATCTCCTGAAGCACTCAGCATTTTTTTGTAGAAACTGCTTTCTAGATGTGGAAAGTAAATTTATTTAGCATATTGTCGCCCTATTAGCCCAGTTGGTTAAGGAGTAACCAATTCCGTCCGCGGTATGCTTAGGATAGGGCGTTCGATTCCCGCCGTCGCAACAAAATTAATTTAATTAATAGTTGTGCTGGGCTGGTGTAGTGCATGGTGTAGTTCATGCATATATGAAGGAGGAGGTAAAACACATATATGCTATCACAACGGGCTCTATAACGTAAATGTGTATTTCGTGGACAGCCAATGTAACCTAAGCTAACCTAGCATACTGATACGAGAAAATCTTACAAGTCATGCATAGATATTGAAAATTGTATATAGTTGTATTTATTAAAAAAAAAAAAGTTCCAATCAACCAAATTTTTGTTAGTTTTTTTAGTTATTTTAAGTTGAGACTTTAAATCTACATAAAACATTTTACTTTGCTTTAGCAACTTGCATTACAAGGAGAAAGAGAGAAGCAATTTATTTTTTGAAACCTTACTATTTTCTCGTTTAGAATAAACTTTGAAGAAAATCTAGAACTAGAAAAAGCGTATGCCGTAAGATGGAGCATCACGAATTTAGCCACAAACATTCAGGTCTTATTTTAGCATGGCGTGTTGTGAAGATTCATTTGGTGCGGCATTTATTTGTTTTCCTAGAAGTTCATACACTTTTCTACAGAATTTCTAAAGAAATTATTTAGTGTAGGAACGAAATAAAAATGGAGTTACCATCCAGTACATATCTCCACAATAATGAATGAGTGAAATAGAATGATTGCAAGTAAAATGTATTAGTAACGTATTAACAATATTATTCTTATAGTACGAGAGTTGGCAACTATTATGGGAGTTTATTTTAAGAGGGCTGAATTTCGTATTGTAGGTAAACGAAAAGTATCTCGGTAATACTTAAAATGTAGGGGCTGGGAAAATAACATGATTTGATTATCAAACAAAATCATTTTATAATTACAGAAATTCTTAAATTATATAAATTATATAAATTTTATTCTTTTTTTTTTTTTAAATTATTAGAATAGGTTTTTCGCAGTTTTTTGGAAAATATGCTGCCAAAACGCAGTATGCACAAGTGCTCTGAGACACTTAGCGTACACTGTGTCAATCCAATTCCATAAAGAAAACAATTATCCAAGACCTAGACGTCGTTAAATCATCTTTTTGTGACTCTGCCAGTTCTTTTACCATTATTATTTGTACAATTATAATATAATAACTAGGCAGGTACAGTAGTACATATATACAGTATTTACGAACTATATGAAAAGAGGACTTATATAGTTTCTATTATTATTTCAATACTTTTTAAAATGCACGAACAAATTTTATTTAAAAACAAGAAAAATTAAATAGTTTTCAATGAGTTCGTGAATTTACTTACGAAATTATGATGATGATGATGATGATGATTATTATTATTATTATTATTATTATTATTATTATTATTATGTGTTATAAAAATTTGTTTTTTATTCAACTTTTATTTAATTAAATAACACGAAGTATCGAAAACAGATATTGTTATAAGTTTGCCTTAAGTATATCGTGTAATTCAGACATTTCATATGAGTTCAGACTTTCATAAACTTTTCATAAGCGCTTTTAACTACGAAGGGTCTGACGTAAAAAAGGCATCCCCTATCCAAATTACCACACCATTTAACATGGCAAAAGTATTGTGATACCCATCGGAAATCTGTTCCATATTTGGAATCAATCAATTGTACGTATGGCAGTTCTGAGCCTTGTTTGTTAAACATTCCCACATTAAAACTTTCACATTTCCATATTTAAAAAATTTTTATTTAGGAGATCAGTAACTAATATTTCTTGATTGGGACTGAAAGACTTTACAGACGAGTTTTCGAACTATAATGCGTTAAGACAAACAATTCTTGATTGAGATATGCTTTAATACACGTTTACGCTGTGAAAGCGTTAATGAAAAAAAGAAACCTGGAAACCATAATGACACACTGAAAAAGGCGAAGTTTAAATAGACCTAATTTACTTAGAAACGCAAAACAATTGTTTTAAAAACACAATTGTTTTCTTCAGTAATTAATTTTCTTAATTGTTCTTGCAGGTAGTTTAAAATGGTTAAAAGATAGTTTACAAAAATTGGCTACCACATTTTAAATTTCTCCATTTGGTTTGATTATATTTAGGTTCTAATTTTTGCTGCTTTTATTTTCTTTCGTTAGCTCTCGTGTTGTACGTCCATGCAAATCACTTTTCTTCTTTGGTAAACATTGAGATTTTCTAGTTCACAAAGGTAAAAATACTGTTGGATAAAATCAAATCGAAACAATTGAACATAATGATTGCTTTTAGTACAAACAATAAAACGTCAAGCAAATGATTAGCTATAGATAAATAAATATACAATGCAACAGTTTCAAAAAATTGGATAAAAGCCAGATCTATTTGAAATTTGATAAATTAGTTTTTTATTGTAGAAATAATAAAAAAAGGAGGTTCAAAGTTTAATAAAATCAATAAGAAACAATATGGACCGAGACGACATGTTCAATATAAAACTTAAAGCAAAAGAAAAACAGAATCTAACCTGACATATAATAAAATGAACTTTAAAGATATCCAAATTGCTCAAATATTTATGTCAGAAATTCATATTGAATGTACAGAGTGATTCATATTATAGCCGCAAAGCTTCATCAAATGGAAGATTACATTAAAATAAGGAATAATTTCTTAATACGTTTATTGCAGGAAAATTATCAACACCTAGAAAATAACACTTTCTCGGCTATTATTGACAGATTCTCATTATTCGAACGTTATCTACCATTTAATGAACTCCTGCCGTACAACTTGGACTATCTCTATATATTATAAATGCGAAAGTAAGCATGTTTGTTTGTTACGCTTTCACGATAAAACTAGCAAATGGTTTTTAATGAAACTGAATAGCAATATAGCTGATATATCAGAATACCACATGAGATATAATTTATAAAGATATATTAATAACAAAATAAAAAAAATTTAAAAATTTATTTTATTTTGACATTACCATAAATTACAGATTTCTGTAAAAGTAGTCATTTGACATTACCATAAATTACAGATTTCTGTAAAAATAGTCAATATAAAATATTTCACGGCCATCTTTACTGATTTACTTAATGAATAATTACGACTATTATACATTTAAAAAAATTGAAAACCATAATATATTTTACCTGTGTAAAACAATCCTCACCATTATTTCCAGTGCTATAGAAAGGGGATAAGCGAGAGCAATCTTTATCAATCGTTACTTTTAAACCCAGCGAAGCGGGTGGGTATCACTCTAGTTCTGTATAAAGGAAAGAACAAGAATACACTTTCTTAACTTGAATATTATATGATAACTGGTTTTCCTTTTCACTTGATTTATATGAAAATTTTTTAATTTAAACTTACAAGTAACTTTGATAATCAAGAGAATTTAATGTCACGATTAACCGTAGTCCATTCAAAGTGAATATTCATTATTTGATTAGGGCAATTAATTAAGATTTTTAAATCTATATCAAATAGCTACCAAAACGGTAGGTACACAAGCCATTAAAATTATATCTGCAACTTGTAAATTGGAAATATTTTCAAAAAAAAAGGGAAAAAGTTATAAAATTCAATCAAATTTGTTTATCTAATTTAGTATTACACACAAACACAATGAAAGTAAAACTCATTTGGTTCATAGATGATAACGTATTTTACATCGTCAATTTATTATTACTGATTAAAATTGATATGGAATACTAATACATTCAAAACATTTGTACAGAGTTTTCAAAAATATTGTAAATGGTTTAATAATTAATCAAAAAGAAAGAAATATTTTTTTAAGATTTTTTTTAAAGAAATATTTCAAACAAAACTGAAATCATTTTTAAAATGGTCAGAATGGATATGTCCATTGAAGTGTGATGCTAAACGTCGAACGCAAAAATAAGTTCCAAAAAAATCATATATAAAAATTTCAATAATTTTGGGCGAGTGGAGTTTAAGCTATGCGCGATGCGTTAATACATATGCAACGCCGGAACTAATCAAAATATATTTAGGTTTAATGCTCTTTACTTAAAAAAAATTAGACAAAAAACATCTGCTTTATAATCCAGGTGAATATTTTTCATCGGGCTTATTGAATTTATAAAATAATAAATATTAAATTTTTATAAAATACTAGCGGCCCCGACGGACGTTGTCCCGTAAAAACGTAACTCCAATTCATGAATACCTATACTACGTTTAGCCTGTCCGCTAAACCCATCCCGCTAAACCCCAATTTAACTCCTATTTATTGGAGTGGCCTGACCTTTGATAGTAGAGCTCGCTGCGCTCGCATATGGCTCTAATAAATGCCTATTGACAATACCTGAATACTATTAAAAATACATAGTACACATAGTATACATAATGTGATATGATTTATATGCGCTCCCACCATTTAATGAAATTTCATTTTTTTGGTACGGAGCCCTCAAAAACAGTTGTACTGGACCAAATTGTAAATCTAAACCATCCTCGAATCCCCTTGAACTCACACAAAAAATTTCATCAAAATCGGTCCAGCCGTCTAGGAGGAGTTCAGTCACATACACACGAACACAAGAAATATATATATTAAGATTTTCGAAAAACGAATTATTTTTTTATTTCATTTTTTAATTGTTAACAACTTTTGCAATATTTTATGTGTTGAAAAATGCTTCTTGCACGTTTTTCTAGACATTATCCTAAATCTAACGAGTTATTATTGATATTTTTAGGAACAATATTTCTATATTTCAACAATTTAAACTTGTCGTCTAGACTATGACAATTTAATTTATTCAAAAAATTACACCTATATGTTCGAAATATGCCCTTAAATAATTAAGCCGTTTAATTCCATATTTCTAAACTACATTTCAAATGTTATTATTAAATTTACTCTCTTTGTTGTTGAAATACTATGGACGCCTTTTTGGGTAAAGCCTCTTCCAGCTTTTTCCAAAAATCCCTGTCCTTGCCTGATTTTCCCTGACACCTGGATAATATCATCAACCCACCTTACAGGTCTATCATCATTCCTCTTTCCGTGTGGACGATTTCATCGTGTGGTTTCTATGGTATATTTATTATCAGTGTAACGTGCGATGTGGTCGCCTTATTAGCTCAGTTGGTTAAGGCGTAACCAATTCCGTCCGCGGTATGCTTAGGGTGGGCTCGATTCCCACCGAATCAACAAAATTAATTTAATTAATAGTTTTGATGGGCTGGTGTAGTACATGGAATATGCATGATGGAGGTGCACTCAGCCTCTGAAATTGATGAGCTGGTAAATGAAATTATCAGCGGTAAGGTGGTAAAACACATATATGGTATCACAATGGGCTTTATAGACTAAGTGTGTCCTTCGTGGACAGCCAATATAACCTAACCTAACGTGCGACGTGTCCAGTCAACTTCCATTCAATATATTCTTGTATAAGAGTTATTCTGAAGCGTTATGAATGTTCCCTAAAACTTTTTGTAAACTCGGTATAGTATAGATAGATACGACATACAGTTGAATGTAAACACCATCATTGAAATTACAATTTACATAAAACGTTCTGTTCTCGTGCTAATGAATATTTTATAATATTTTGGGTGATCACCATCAGAGATAGTATAGAGGTGATATTATATACGATATACCTTCCTACCTACATTTAAAATTATTTTTATTGAATAAATTTCACGCATACAAAAATTTATAATTTAATTATGTTTTTTATTGATTTTATTTTAATTTTTTTTTTTGTTCAATTAGATATAAAACATGCCATGTATCTGATAAGACAAGCTTTTGTTTATTGAATTAATAACGAAAGTATCTTCATATCTAACCATTATTATAGGATTTCAATCGTTTTTCTTTTTACCCCGACGTCGGCTAGGGTTATGCGTTTGTTTGCCCAATATGTATGTATGTTCATCTATTTCCTCCTAACTTCTTAACTAGTTATCAAAATTTGATAAATTAGATATCGCTTAAAGCATCTTGATCGTTCGCTGGTTATAGGCTATCATAACACACCATCAGCATCACAACACACCATTCTTGTGGAAGCTACGAAGCTTCACGCTGACAGATTAACTACTAAAATCCCCGAATTGGTAATCCACTAAATCCATGTTAAATAGTTTAAAAGTATCTGTACAAAGCGAGTCCACTTACGAATTTTTTAATTGTTTTTTTTTTATTTTTTTTATGTCGTACGATAAAAGTGGAGATCATAGTTCACTGCTTTCATCAAACACATGTGCCACTACTTTCCTGGAAAATTTTTAATTTTGTAAGTAAATTCGTAAGTAGAAATGGATATTTCAACTCAGACCGAATTTTTTTTCGATACAATACTCTTTTTATTTGTACAAATTAAGTTACGTTATATTGGCTGTCCACGAGAAAGACACTTACGCCATAGGGCTCATTATGTGTTTTAATACCTTTTTTACTGATAATTTTATTTATCAGCTCCTATATTAATTAGAGCTACACTACACCAGCCCATCACAACTATTGATTAAAATCATTGGTTGTTGTGATGGCGGGAAACGAACCAGCTACTCTAAGCATATCACATGTAGAATTGATTACACTTTAACAAACTGAGCCAGTAAGGTGGGCTTATTTTTACAGAGAAAAGGTTCTTTTCACAGATTTTTTAAGCTTTAAATCAAGTGGGATAATCTTTTAAACGATCAACCACATTGTATGATCGACTTAATGATGTGTAACAACACTGAATTTTAGTAGCTTGATGCCAATTTATCGCAGTCTAGAAAACGTATTCTTTATAAAATAAAAGTATACCTTGGGAATAGCCGTTGATTATAAAAACACAAAACGAAGGTATCAAAATAATTAACTGTTATATTGATTAGCACTGAATTTTCAGAAGTACATATCTGAAGGGTATATTATTACCTTGGGGAAAAACAAGTTATTTATCGAATATGACTTTTTATAATATATAAGAATTTAAAATAAAAAGTAAAGATCATTTTTTCTTTACAGATCCTTAATACCAAATAAATCTATTTAAGTGATACTAGTGTTACTTAAATAAAACTATACACCAGTTGATGCTGCTGAAATCAATCACTCTCTTTCAAATCCTGAACTCAGTTTGATCGACACAAAATTTTTGTTCGTAGCTGGGTCTATGAGTACTGCATTTCTGTTCATAAGGCTCATGTAAATATCTCAAATGTTTATTTTTTATTTGAAATTTGAAACTTATTTGAAATATAAAAATTATTTAAAAAAATAATAAAAATATTGGTAAATTTTTCGTATAATTTACAAATAAATTGTGTTCATTTATTAAAATTTTATAATTTAATAAATTATATAAAATTGATTGATTAAAAAATAATAAATAATAATGCCAACAAACAAACAGTTTACAAAATTCAATTATATAAACAAATCGTGGACAATTATATATTTTTTTAAATAAAAATTCGATATCTATATATATGTTATTTGAGGATACACTCAAATACAATTAAATATTTACAATATAAATTTGTTTTTAAGCTGGAACGCGTACAAAGTCTATCGCTGTATAGTTTCTATAGTAACATTTTTCACTGTCAATGTTCATTTATTTTTTGATTTTCCTCCTTGAAAGTCAAAGCCAAAAAAGTTGTGTTTGTTACGCGTGTTAGAGAAAACATACACGGCACAAAATATGACTATGGCTACAAAAAAAATTTTTTAGCAACTATTCTCATATACCATAATTATAATTTAATTATATATTAATATAATTTTTCGTTATCCCTAAGGCAAAGAAAAATATAAAAAATCAGCCTTATTTGTCAATTTGTAACAGGTTTGTCTATTTGTCTAAGTTTACAATTCAGTTTTCATTATTTTTCAACTGGGCATTTCTCTAAATAAGGAAAGTAAGGGGCTGCCTTATAAACCATATTGCTAAACGTTGTATGCCTGAACGTGCATGTATTCAGCCAAAATAGCCTTGAAATTTATATGAAAATACAAAATTATGTTTTTGTTTGTTTGAAGGGCTATAATTCCGAAAATAATTCGTCATTATTTTAGGAAGCGTATGAAGAAGGATTTAAAAATTATATGTTTTGTTAAAAATATGTGTGTAAAATGCAAAAATAAAAAAATTTTTCAACATCTTCAATATTTTTCGCCAGGTCTACGATAAAATTCAAAAGTACGCAAAAATATTTTGACTTTTCGATCAATTTGCCGCACCCAAAATTTGATGCCCAGGGTCATGACTCATGTTTATCAAATTTAAGTAAGTATCAGATTTCAAAAGCTTAATTTTATTTATATGATGGCAGTAAAAGTGAAGGTTATAACACAATAATCTTTGTATTTAAATTGAAGTTGCCCAGCGAAGCGGGTATTTCTCAGCTAGTGATCACTAAGGAAAGGAACATCAAAAATTCTGCTCTGAATAAACTTTTGAAAATGTTGCCAGCTCTCGCATCATTACCAACAAACTGGGTTTTAGTTGGCAACATCGTTGATTAAAAAATTTTTTACCATGTGATCCGTACACATGCTATGATGAGTTTTAAGCATACTTATTCATAAATGTACAACAAATACATTTGATAATTAATCAATGTTGGATATATATACTATATATAAAAAATATCTATATTACCTACACGTTAATAAATATATGGAAAATAAAAATC
Organism: Chrysoperla carnea; assembly: GCF_905475395.1. Lineage (NCBI taxonomy): Eukaryota > Metazoa > Arthropoda > Insecta > Neuroptera > Chrysopidae > Chrysoperla > Chrysoperla carnea. The sequence goes on along the minus strand of NC_058338.1, from coordinate 57,916,801 downwards.
ACTCTTTTTACACTGTTATATCCAGCCATATCTCTCTCTCGCATCTCTTCATATTGAAGAGCATCTCCATCCACATTCCTATAGTAATTATATTGTGAAGTGTCGTGTTTTAATCAAATCATTTATGTACACAAAATTGAATTTTTTTTAACATTTTTAATTCACAATTTATTGTTAAAAATAATAAACATAAATATGCTTCAATAAATAAATGTTTTTTGAATCGATTCATGCAGAGTGCATTTAAAAAAAAAACTATTTTAAAGCAATATCAGTGTTGGAAGCGCGGGATCCGTAGGAAATTGTATCGAGTAGGCCATGATCTACGATTGGTTTTTAAGTGCATAAAGTGATTTAAAAAACGCAATTCTTAATAAGTAAATTATATAAATCCAAAGGCTACAATTTTGTTGGTGTTTAATACTATAGAAGATTAATTAAGACCCTATTAGGCATTGATCAGTAAAAAAAAAATCGTAGCGCAGAAGCTGCATTAGCAAAGCAAATTCCCTCAAATATGGAAAAAATGATACATTTTTCTTAAAATTGAATATTGTATTATTAGTTTTTTAATAATTTATATTTCAAAAACTAACCGTCTAGTCTAGATAAAAAATCACAAAAGAACTATTTGTTCCTAAAACTGGTCAATTTTATTTTAAAAAAATCCAAAATTTTGTACTTCTACTTTCATTTAAAAATAAAAGGTATTTATGTATTTTTAATCGAGCGTGAGCAAAATGCTCATAATGCGAGTGCTGGCAGGTTAGTAAAAATATCCAGGAATTAATAATTTTGTAACTTCAGTTCTTAAGCTATGATGAAGTATAGTTTTTTTTTTTTTTTTTAATTGAAATTTTACAAAATTTTTACCTTGTACATTGAAATTACTCTTGAACCCAAATAAACAAACATTATATATGTACTAATAATCATAATTACGCCCCTGAATTCTATGTTCCACGCAGCTACAATATCCACGATAAATATTATATTAAAATTTTTAATTTGCTTATGAGTAACATGAAATAATTTTAACTTAAGGTAGTACCAGCATGAAATCACTTTTCGACAGATTTGGCCGAATTTTTTTTCTCGGGTTTATAATAGCTTTATTTATGAATTCCTAAAATTTCATAATTTTTGACCGTTTAGATCGCGAGATATTTAAAGACAAAGTTCGCGATTTTGAGGGTCATGTCCCATTTAAAGCATGTAAAATGTCCGGTCTCTCCAACTATTTTTTATGATATTATTATATATTGAAGAAAAAGTAGAAAAAAATGTTTATACAATAAAATTCTAAAAAAAAAATTTAGAAATTAATTTTCACTTTCGAGATATTAACTTTGACGTAAATTGATCGAAATTGGGACGTTGGCATAATTATTTCCCATTTTAAACGGTCAAAATTTCTGAAACTTTGGGAATTAATAGTAAGCATTATTAAATTCTTAAATTTAATTTTTCGTTAAATTCTGTCGAAAAAAAAATTGTACCATTGCTTTAACATAGAAACTGCAAATACCATGCTGGAACTACGTTAAATAATTTTCTTTAACATGAAGTATTCTTCAAAACATGATTAAAATATTTTTGAATGAATTTTACACTTTACTTTTACAAAACTATTTATAGTTATTAACAATTTAATTTTCTTTCCTCTAATAAACTCAAGCACGTATCCAGGCAGATTTCCCCTCTTACCAGTAAGAAAGTTAACTTTTTAAAGTAATTTGAAAATACGTACATCCTTTTACCACACACAATACATCATTCAATAAGATAGCTCGTAGCAAGAATGGAATATCATTTTGAAAGGGGTTTCGCCTTCTAGAGTAATTTTGTCTCAAAAAGTAAAAAAAGCTCTTATTGATGTTTGAATGAGTAGTTTCTAAAATATCGGGTAAAAACACATATAATCAAGAGTAATGGATAAGATCTCCGATAAATTTTTAATACCTCAGAAACTTGTCTTTCAATCACAAGATCAACTAAATTTTCGTGTTTACAGATGATTTCTTTTTATTAAAACCAAAATAGAAAAACATTTAATAGGGTTTTCTGGATTTTTTTAAGAAAGTGGATACTTAAGAAAAATAAACCAAATAATTTTATACCCGATTTAGATAAAAATCGTTTTCCTGGATAAATGGGATGTTCTTTTGACGATTTAAAGTGTAGTTCCTCGGTTTTGACCAAAAGTTCAGTGACAGTAGACATTAAGCGGACTTAAAAGTAATACAAAAGTAAGAACAAAGCCATGCTTAAAAGTAACAGCAAAGATGCTCTTCAAAAATTAATACTGCCCCCTCCAAAAATTTTGCTTAGCCCGCGCTTGATAAACTACACTGGAATTTTAAATTTAAAAGCATCTTAAGCATTCATGTTTTATAATTATATAAGGATAAATTTTGTTAAAACATTCAAACATATCTTATAATATTTTAAAACAATACACATTATACAACCACTTACTTTTTGATAACACAACAAGAACAAACACACAAGAACTTAACCTCACATAAATATGAGTTTCAAGTAGTTTTATTAGTTGAGTGATTGTTAATGTTGCTTGTGCTTATGCTTATGCCTTATATCATATTTCTAAACTTTCAAGTACTGTAAATATGTTTAACTTAATCATAAGAAATTTGTTTGGTTTAGAATAATTTCTATCAAGTGAGAGATTTATATTCATCACCATATTTCTAGATCGTTAAGTCTCTTAAACTTCAAATAAAAGTGATTGTAAAGCCTGATAACTACCTGTAGTTTTCTGTACTGATAAAGTTTAAATGTTTTTCCGCACCGTCTTAGCTTGTATCTTCGTCAGAAATGAATTAGCCAACATATATTTGTTGTATTATTATACGAAAATGTTTCTGCAAATAATAATATAAAAAATGATCAGATATTGAATAAAATCTAGTAAATTTTATTTATTTTAAACAAATTTCAATTTTTCTTATATTAATCGAGAAATTTAAAACCCATATTAGAGTTTAAATAATATTATAAAGAATTTTATTCGCTTATGGCACTTAAAATTAAAAACTTTACCGGCGATTTTCCATATACAACTTTAATAATTCATAATTCCTAGATGAGCACTTTGTTGTCTGGCAGGTGATGATGTCTCATTTTTAGCTTCTACTTCTAGAGATGCTTCAATTTTATTTCACCCTTCTCTTAAAATTTGTGAATGGATAAAACGTCAGAAAATTCGTTTTTGTAAGCCTCATGTACACTACCTTTATTCTTTCGACCTCTACCAAAATATTTCGTAGCATCAATATTTTTCAGCCTTATAAACTTGGGACTAAACTTAATATAAAAACTGGATTGAGAAATACATAAATTACAGCAAACAACATATTTCCTAATGGGTACCCACAACAACTAAATTTTTTTTATGCTTCGTTGCAAATTGAGGTATTTATTTTAATGCTTTTCTTCTTACAACCCTTACTGCCGTTTGTTGATACTAGGCTTTATGTTTTAATATCAATCATATAATGAACATGGCAAAGACAAAGACGTTTCAAAATCTGGAGAACGAATTTTGCGAAATGTTAGTCACACAGAAACACCAAGAGATTTCCTCTCATTCTTGCTAAAACTGGTTCGTTCCTAAGCTTTCTACGATGCAAAAAAGCAACGCAAAAGTGAACAAGCAACAACACTAAGTTAACTTGTCATTGTATTGACAGTCTGTATCAATACCTTCATGTAACGCTTAAAAAAAATGAATGATTACACAATTGTCATTTAAAGATCATTTTTTACGAACCATTTTGTAAAACATCCATTATTATCACAAAACATGTAGCAGGTCAGTTTAGATTAATGATTCTAGAAAAAAATTTTGGCATTTATAAATACATGATCAAATAATATTGTTAGCGCAATCTCAAGCAAGAAGAGAGTATAGCATTATACTATAATATAATAGTTATACTAACACTATAACCAGGAACAAAATAAATATACAAAGGTTAAAGTGTTACTTCCTTCGAGAATAAATGTTCTATGTATTATATATCATACGAATTCTACGTACGAAACAAACAAATCAAACAAACTAACAAACAAACATTTATATAAATGAATAAAAGATGGATAGATGTTTTTGATGATGGATCCAACAACCAATGAATACAAACAGTTATGGATAAGAACTATAGAGGACCAAATGACTGACTTTCTGAGTTAATTTTTATTTTCAAGTATACTTTCTGTGCATAAACAAATTTAGTGTTATTTATAACTTCTATACTATTTCATTATGTTATAAATTTGAGTTTTAACACAATATTTGTATTGGCCCAAGCTGCCACTGCAAAATTTCCAGGGTGTCTAATATATTGATGAAAACCATCTGAAATGATGACATTCTTGTTTGTAACGAAAATGTGCCATGATTGCCTGGACTCCGTATGACTCTAAGCGAGGGGTAAGAAATGTTATGTTGCAAAATTCACTTACTTACTTGGTCCATATATTATAGTGATCAAACCTATGCCAAATTGTAGAATCAAGGTATTAAGCAAGGAAAAAAATGATTACCTAGAAAAAAAGGCAATCACGAGCCTGTTTCAATGGGAACTGCAAATCCAATCCAGGCAAAAAAAAAATTTTAATATTATAACAGTTTTTATAGCAAAGTTAATGATTAGAATTTACAAATTATAAAATTTTAATTATTCATATTATATTTTATTTAAAAAATTTAAAAAATACTCAGTTTATGCAAAGTTTAAGCTTTCCTTGGCTTTAATTTTACGTATTAAAAATACTATTTGAAGTAATGATTTGAAGTAATTAATGTTACACTAAATTCAACAACGTTTGTTTAATTCCTACACATTATTATTCCACAATTTTCACCCAAAAACAATAGCCAAATTTTAGTCTTACTAGTTACTTAACCTAACCTAATCTAACCTACTTAACATGTCTAACAATTTTCCATAGGTTTGATAACTATAACATATTTACCAAGTAAGTGTTGGAATATTGCAATAAAAAAATACTTCCATATTTTTTGGAGTCATACGGAATCCAGGCAATCAGGCGCTTATTCTTTACAAACCATATTGTTCATGTAATAAAATTGCATGTATTTCTAAATAATGAAATAATGATAATTAAATTTAATGCCTTCAAACGTTGAACTGATAAAAGTATTAGGCAATAGTCAAAGGGTAAGAAAACTTTACAGCTATATATCTGATATATCAGAATAACACATGAACTATAACTTATAAAGGTATATTAATAATTTAAAAAAAAAAAATTAAAAATTAATTTTATTTGACATTACCATCAATTATACAGATTTCTGTAAAAGTAGTCATTTGACATTACCATAAATTACAGATTTCTCTAAAAATAGTCAATATAAAATGTGTCATGGCCATCTTTCTTGATATACTCAGTGAATAATTACGACTATTATACATTTAAAAAATAGAAAACCATACATATATTTTACCAGTGTAAATCAATCCTTACCATTATTTGGAGTGTTATAGAAAGAAGATAAGAGAGAGCAATCTTGATCAATCGTTATTTTTAAACCCAGCGAAGCGGGTAGGTATCACTCTAGTCAATAATGTAACAATATTGCCTGTATTTTCAAGAATGGTACTTTATATTTATATTATAGCATAAATGATTCTACTAGTTACCAACTAGCTGAGCTTAAAACAGTTCTGTACAAAATTAATATTATTCTTAACCATTTGACACCTGAAAAAGTTAATGATTTCAGGATAGATACACAACCTTTCTATCAAAAAATTTAAAAACATAACCACCGCACCAATAGTGAGTGACTATAGTAATGTTGTTATCAACAATGTGATAATGATAGTAGAGTAGAGTTACTTTTATACATACCTTCATTGTTATATGATTTGCTTGCTTTAGTGTTATAGTAAAGTAAGTTTTGTAGGTAGGTAGATAACTAACTATGTACTACGCAATAACATACTATATGTATGAAATGATTGAATTTATTGTTTTGTTCAGTGACATTCACGCCACACCGTTCGGTTCTTTGGTTGGCAGGATAGCATTATTTATTATTATTATTATTATTATTATTATTGTATCTCTATCCGTGATGTAATTATCACCAAACAATGATGTGATATTCTATTTCACTGTAAATACAAGATGATATAATTTTAGGTTACTGAGAGTAAAAGGTGGGTTAGCCATACAAAATTCAATATACAATACAATTTATCTGCGAAACGGATGAGAAAATTGCCATCAGAAAACAAAAAATACGTTTTTATAAATGAAAACAAGCCAAGAAACAAAGCGGCTAATTAATTTCTAAGTTAATCGAAAAAATTCGCAAATGTTAAAAAAACGATTTTTTTGCGATAAAGAACAAATTAACATCCAAAGCAACAAAATAAAGCAACAGTTTTGGTAGAACAATTTTTCGAGGTTTTATCTACTCGTCTAGACATCTTCGACCATGATATTTTAGCAACAATTGAAATCTTTTAATTTTGGATTCCGAAATCGGACCTTGCATTCGGGAAGTGCATTTCTTTGGGATGGGTTTTTCAAGGTAGAAATTAATTTTCTTAGAGCTCTAAAACTTGCACACGTTATTAATAAATACCTACTATTTGCAATTTTTATCTTTCGCGAACCGCCATATGTGATCCTGTTGATTCCAACATCGAATGTTGCTGCTAAAATACTATGGTCAAGGAAGTCTAGGCGAAAAGATTAAGGTAAAAAAACTACTATCCCTCGATCAAGAGGGAAGTTTTAACGAGAGGTGTTTTTTTGTTTCGAAAAAATGCGATATTTCAAAAATATTCAAAATTCATTAAAAATAAAACTAAAGATGTGTGAACTTGTGATTCATAACTTCACCAAATATCAACTTTAAGATCGAAAAAAAAGTTATAAGCAAATGAAAAAACAACTATTTTCGCATCTAAGTTATTTCGGCACCTGCGCATCCAAATCGATAGGTTTTTTTGATATTTAGAACTTTCCAAATTGATATTTTTTTGACTTGGGCGTCAACTTTATTTTTTCGGTTACTTTAGCGAATGAATAGCGATTTTTCTGATAGCAATTTTGTCAAATTTAACATTGGGCCTCCGCAGATTAACTGGATTATGCCTACTTAATCTGAATAAGAAAAGAAGTATTTAAAACACAACCATCTTGCAATACAACTTCTTTGTGACGTTGCTCTGATACCTTAAAAGAACGTTATAGTCAAAATGAAAGACCCTGTAGGTTCATGTTAACAAATACCAACAGAGCTATCTAGCTCACAAGCTATCAGCTTGAATATAATACTATTGTGTTATATGTACCTTTTGAAAATATGACATTTTAACAATAGATTTGAGTCATTACTACCTCCTATCTACCTACCTATACATTTCTATTATAATAGCTTAGTTTGTCTTCATCTTTATCTATAGCTTTGTAATGTAATGTAATATGTACATTCACAACGTGTCTCAAAGAGCATGCCAAATCGTATCAAATTCAATGGGTCATCGAAATCGAAAAGAAATTATTAAGTCGTCACCTTTTATCATACTTGGCTAATATTGTAATCGTATAACGTTTTTTTCGGATAATGATGTCAATGATGAAAATTTGACCGAAACTTGGATTAAGAGCTATTTTCCTAGTTATGAGTGCAGTGTTTATATTTTGAAATAATTGGCACGTTGCAAAAAAATTACATAACTTTACTCGTATAATACAAACTCCATTTATTTATTGGTGAGGGTAAAATTGATACGATTTTTTTGTTAATTTTAAGAATCCAATTAAATACTAGCCGCAAATTCTTCTTCTACCCTTTTATGTAAGGGACTAAAAAAATTTTCCAATAGAATATAAAAACCTAAATTCAAACTAACTTATTTTAAATATAGTTTTAAAATATGTATGTTTATTAGACTGTGGCAAGCCCAAAACTAAAGGATAAAGTTTTGGTTCTTGCCGGAACCAAATATAATCTTGAAAAAATTATCATTATTAAATAAGAGTATTAGGACCCAAACAAGGCTAAATCAACTGCCTTTATCGTACAAACATCGTACCTTGAACTTCGGTATGTGTCTTACACATTGGTGTTGGCGTTTTTGTAATTACCTGTCTCCGTCAAGCATACTTGTATTGGTATTGTACTTTGATTTTGCTTTACGCATATGCAAGACAAAGAAAGACTTGCAAGACCAAAATCTATGAGCAAGATAATGGTGCTAAAATATTACACTAAATTCGTTAAACAAAGATAGTCAAATACATGGCAAGGCTAGTACTAGGATATAATCGTTTCCAAAAAGGAGGGTCCTAACCGGTTTTAGTTTCCAAACATCAGGAAGAGATGGTGAAAATAATGTGCTTTGCTTACAGCTGAAAATATTTAAAAACGAAGGTTTTTGAAAATATTAACCTTTTTTAATACAAAGCATAAAATTGAGAAAGAAATATTTATGACATATATAAAATCTAGACTAGACTAAACCTTACGGCAGTACTTTTTAACCATGGATGCTTTAGTGGGATACTTCTTGTAAAATGGGACTTCTCAATCAAAGATTTAACATTGAAATAAAAATTATCTCATAAATAAGAACATTTTTATTATAATTTATTTTGTGGGCTAGAAAAATGATAACTTTGCTTCAATTGCATTTAATGATGTAATGTTCAAGCAAGACTTTTTCATACAACGAAAGTTTTTTTCAGGACCGATTCAAATGTCCATTCCTCCTTCAGTTTATCTTCTTTCTTATTGTCTTGAAAATGTTCATTTATTGTGTTTGTTCGCATTTTATGAGTAAAATAGTGATTTTTTTATTAACAGACAATTAATTTTACTGTCAAAAATACAAATTAAATTTCGATAATATAAAATAATAAAATTTGAAGATAATTGTCAAAACATACTACAATTACAATGTTACTATTCGTTGTATGCGTAGTCATGGTAGGGACAATAAAATCGATGCCAGCGCTACCAGTGAAAAATTTTGGCGTTAAAGGAGGTTGTTAGGACTAATTTGTAATTCTTTACATGTTAATGTTATAGAAACTGTAAAATTAAAATTATTGAAAAACACGAATTAATTAAACTTAATGCATAAAAAATTGTGAAAATAAGAAATCAAATTGTACAAATATCATTTTTAAATGTAAATTATCATAATTATTTTTTTAAATTTGTGAGACAATAATATTAAATTTTCAATGTAAGTGATAAATGCAATCCATACAATTATATATGCATCCATACAATTCTATAATTAAAGTAGTGTATCGTTACCATGGAAACGCCTCCAATAAAACTTCCGCACGGTGCGAATACTTAATTAGTGTTTTACTGGGGTATTTGAGTACCACACGACCCTTGTATCTACACGCATTCATATCTACTTAGCAGCATACAACCCAAAAGTTAAAACCACCTGGGTTACTCAGGTACCTTATGAAGCATTTATGGATTAATACAAAGTTTGGGAGACATTTTTTAAACACTTTGTATGTATATGTATTATATTTAGTTTCGACGACAGATTTGGTGGTAGTTAGTTACTAACATAACATGTATAACTATTGTATATGGATCTGCTAGCTGCGCATTGTTTATCCATTGACGTATTATTATATATTTACACTCTCTGTCTTACTACGTACCGTACGAGTGATGATGAAATGGTGTTTTCTACGTACTACGATCTATATAATAATAAAAAGAAAATTTGTGCTTTCACAAAATAGCAAATAAAACAAATGAAAAGTGAATGAAGTAAAATAAATGTGCGTGAAGGAAACTTATATTTATTGCTGATTGATAAAATAAATATTTATTTATATTGTTGTTATTTATTTATCAAATACTACTTCTATGCTGCAATAATACTGTTCGATGTTAAAAAACGAAATGTATATACAGGGTGTGCTATAATTGGCTGCAAAACGTGCACTTTGCTAGAAAAAAGAGAAGAAAATGTCCTTAGAGAGAGAGATCTTATTTACGAGATAATTAACCTAGTATTGAATTCTTATTGAAATAAAAATTCATCCAATAAAACACTATTTAAATAGAGGATATGTTTTATCACAGTGTGAAGAAGTATGTAAAACTTCTACAAAAAAAAACTCTTTACCCATAAAAACCCAATTTTATTACACTGCCTTTGTAAATTAAGGGTTTCCGCAACCTATCGTGCGTATATCATATAGCATGTATTTTATCGAAACGGATAGTGTACTCACAGACAAACCACACTATGTATAAGTTGAAGTTGTAAATTGATACGATGTTTATAAGATTTTACATCGATATAGAATCTATAAGACGAGAAAATTCCCGGAAAGTCTACCAAACTCGGAAAATAATGGTTTTAAAGAAAAATTTAATGTTAATGCAGTAGAACTGAAGAAATTATATAGGTATATGTATTGAGGGTGAGCTTGACTAACCGTTGTCCATTCCAAAGTGAACTCTCATTCGCCCGAAGGCAAAAATTCTAAAAAAGTCTTCAAATCTCTTCTCTTCACAGATATTTTATTAGTCGAATCTTTGTCTTGCTAATAACATTGTCGAGTGCAGGTGTGTTTCAATTACCCATTGTATTTTGAGATGGGATTTTTTTAAATAGAATTAGACAACCAAAATCATAAAAATTATAATGGGAACATATTTGAGCGAAAGTTGTCTTAAAAGGATTGTACAGAGTCGTAAGTGGACACACTGTATATACACATATTAATAATAAAAATCATATAGAAAAACAATCCAAAAAATTTTATCAGAAATAAGTAGTAATTGGTTGTATTTTTAAGGGTTCGTATCATTACGTTTTTTTCATGCGCTATACAAAGAAATCCAAAAATAGTAATGCCATATTCGATTTCATGCTTTTCTACATGCTCTCTGACCCTAATTAACTTTTGTTTTAATTTTATTTCAATCAATATTTTAGGTTTTATTACAAGAAAAATTTTATAACAAAAAAATTTAAACTGGTCTATCTCACAAAGCTCTCAGTAATTTACAAGATCTGATTATAAATTACATTAAGATATCATAGGAATAAGTACAGTTAGTTTTGATAATTCTATATTTAAATACATATTTGTTTTAAAGAAAATGGTAGTACATAGAATCAAATCCTTTCTAAGCAATTAAGGCTTTCAAAAGTTTTATTATTTAACATATTGAAAGCATTGCAAGAAATCTTGAATTTCATCCAAGAAAAACATTTCATATAAAATTTGCCAGAGAAAAAACAGTCAATGTGCTTGCATTTTACGAGTATTTTCATTCCTGTATTGTTTAATATGTATGGTCTAATTATTAGGTATATACAGAATGTTTCACAATTACTCGAAGCTATTTCAGAAAATATTTTATTATATAGGAGGGATAGGTGGGATAAAGATCGATTCTCTAAATGAGTCATTTATGGAAACCATTGAAATGAATCATTATCACAAGCAGAGGCATGAACAAAGAGCTTGTTCTTGAAATATTAATAATTAATGATTCCAAATTTGCGAATAAAGAAATACTGTTTCACAAATTGAAACTGAACCCTGATAACTCAAAATCAAGATCCCACTTAAAAAGTTTCTTTATTTTTTTTTTTTTACTCAATTATGTTAATAAAAAATTTTGTATATAGATGTGTTTTGTTTGAAAGCATTTTGTTCAGTTGAATTTCTGTATAAATATATAAATAAATATATACAAGAAACGAAAATGTTTGTGTTGTCATGTGATGTTTTAACCAAAAGAGATTACATAAATTAAATAAAGTACTTTTGATTTAAAGATAATATTATTTTCAAGTATCATCCTTACTTCTATAAAACATTTTTGCATTGGCATTTCATTTTTTTTTTTTCAAAGAAAAAACCATTTATGAAAAGATTCAAAACAGAATTGGTTTTATCTGCATATTGTGCATACTAAAAGAATTTCACTTAAAGTGCATCTCTTATAATGGCAATTTATTTTATTTACTTTACGTGTACAAACAGTAAATCGCAGCTTCGCAGTTTCAAACAAGATACAGGCTAGTATAGACTTCAGAAGTGTTTGATTTCCAACTGATACATATTTGTTAAAAATCAAACACATGTTTCGTGTCAAATAAACTGCAGTTTTTCTGGTTTGTAAAGATGAGGTATTCTGTACGTTATAGTACGCGTGTAAGCTGCATTTTTAGCATAAGAAAGAAAGGATACAACTTTTTTTGAAAATTATGGTACGAAGTGTATCTCATTCCCACCCTAGTTAAAAATTAAAATGAATTAAAGTTTTTTGATCCATTACTATTAAAACTCTTCAAATTTGAAACAGTTTAGTAAGGGAGTGATAAGAATAAAATTATTTAAATATCACATTCATTCTCATTTTCCGATTTCTGAAACTAAAAAAATTATTTCGAATATATATATATATATATATATATATATATATATATATATATATATATATATATATATATATATATATATATTAATTTTCTAATTTAGCTAAACGATTAAAATAATTTTTCTCCAATCTTCATGAAAACTTCGTTCACTGGCAAATATCACTATAGAATTTTTCATATGACCACAAAATATGAAATATGTTGATCAACCTTTATTTAATACCTTCATCAAAATGGACTATTGTGATTAAAATGTAACAAATATATCCAGGTATTATTAATAAGAATCGTAATATTTTTTACACTAACACTTCTAAATTGAAGTCTGTATAAAAACGATATAAAAAAAGTTAGATTAAAGTGACAAATGTTTTACAATGATAACAAAGTTACATACCTACATGGATACAAAAGTTAAACTATAATGTGGGTCATTTAATACCACTTACACTGCCTAAAGAAAAACAAAAATATTATACATAAGTACGTAAACTTACCACACCGGTATTGGAATTTATTGTGAGTTGAGGATAACAACTGGCTTTATTTCACCCTGTACAAAAACATATGACCGGTATAATTTAATTGTTGGGATTCCTTCAGGCACGATTACCTATATAGAAATGAGCGCCTATTTTTGTTTCAGTCTAATTTAGTCTGCCTGGCTCTAAAATGTACAGAAATTTGTATGAAATTCATCAATTTTCTTTCATTCTTCTTCGTTCGTATAAACGATTGAACTTGCGAATTAAAAATAAATGATAGCGGTCGTGAGACCCCGTTAGAAACGAAGTTCCTTGCAAAGATGTACAAAAACAAATGTAACCGTTAAATAAATACATAAAGGTAATCTGTTTTTGATTGCTCACGTTAATAATTTTATGTTCGTTTGACAGCTAACAGAATATTAATAAAAAAATTGGTTAGTGTCAAGTAGGCAGTGTTCCCAGGCGCATGTAATTAAAGTATACGAATTTTACCATTATTATATTATTTACATCCAAAAGTAGTTATGCATATGTATCTATAACTAGTTTTGAATGTAAATAGTGCAAAAATGTTAAATTCTGTAAAGATATCGTGGTATGGCATACACACACACACACAAAGCATATCTACCATTGTTACGTGACGGTCTCTGCCAGTTTGCTCACCATGGCAAGCCGCGTTTAGGAAGTTCGCTCCAAAAACCGCTAAATCAATTTAATATACTGTGAAAAATTATTGGATAATCTAAATCCCATTTATTGAAGCAAACATCAACACATGAGTAGTGTCCAGGCCAAAGTCGATCACATATTATTAGAAACACGACAAAATCTGTGATCGAAATTTTCTTATGCAATTCCGGTCGTATACATTTTTAAAAATATTGCCGCTTTTATTGCCCGATGATAACTGCTTATTTAAAATCGATTCATGGTCTCGAATAATATAAATGTTTACAATTTGAGTTTTTGTCATTTTTCGTTCTAGCTTCGCTCTATTCCTCCATATTTGAGTGGTCTACGAGTTGAGGTCGGGGTAATGTTTGTATTTTCAATAAAGTTCTTTGTCAAAGGCCAAAGAAATATTTAAATCAGTATAAAATCATTTCTGAACATCGCCTTTAGTCTTCCAAGCGTTCATATATAACCACAAAAAAAAATAGTTATTTGATATGCATACGGTAGACTTTGTTTTTAGCCTCTTTTCGTTTATTTATTTGGTAATCCATTGTAAGATATTTTCAAACAAAAACGTTACAATAAATTACACATTCAAACTTTTAATATTTTTTATTTTTTAAAGAGAAATTATGACAAAGAATATAAATTTCGTATAACAATGAAAATGGTAATTTAAGAAAAAAAAGGCATTTTTAAAAAGAAAGAAATTTTTTTTAGCAATAACAATTTATTAAAATTAAGCTTATTATTACATTTGGACACAAAAAAATGTATTACAATACACGAAAAAAAAAATCGTGGAAGAAGTTAGTGTTTTTTTAGTTAATAACTTTAAATGGAGATGAAATTTTTTTATTGTATAGGTTACTCCTGTTGTATTCGATTTGGTTGCGGGGTAAATTATAGAACGTGAGTCTATAATGAAATTCAATTCAATTTATTCATTCTTTTTTTAACACATACATTGGCACAGAACATATCATAAAATGTGATAGTGGAAATGAAGGGAGGAAGGATGTATGCAGCTTGTTAGGAACTATCCTAGTATGTACCTTTATGCTAACCTAATGAAAACCGTAGTTGGGATAGCCGGCACTCGATGTTAATGATTAAGTGTCCCCAGATTATTACCCAGAAAGCGATTGGTAAAGGATATGTAATACATATGGTACTAAGACGAAACACATAAAATTCTAAAACAAACTGTAAATTACAAAAGCTAAATACATAATTTTCCCACTTGAATGTGATTTTAAACTGTACTATTTATTATCAATGCAAGTGTAGAGTAAAATATATAAGAAACAAAAATTCTTACTTAACAGAGAGCATAAAAATTACTTACGAGTTAAATTTACAAAATATAAAAAAAAAACCGACAAATTTTTCTGATACGAAACTCAAAACTCGCCCTTGAAACATAGCTAAGAACTATCTCCATTTTTCGAACAAAACAAAAACAATGAGTGTTGGTTAATCCGTATAGGAGCTACGATGCCACAGAGGTACGGACAGACACACACACACCCACACACACACCCACACACACACCCACACACACACATATAGCATTCAAACTTGTAACACTTGTTCTCCTCTTTTTGATTCGGGGATTAAAAATAAAAGTAGAAACACCCGATACAAAATCGGGTTGACAGAATTGTTTTAGCATTGTAGCTCCTAAACGAATGAGCCGATTTTAATTTTTTTTTTGAAAGATAATTAGATCGACAGTTTTTTTAGCTATGTTTCAAGAAAATCCACTCAGCCGTTTCAAGATCCTCACCTTTCTTCAAGTTTTTATTGACTATGGAAACCTTAACTCGAACAAGGCATAGTTTTGAATATATGCAATCAAATTACTTTTCATACAAAAAGAAAAACTTATTTTAAGGAATAAAGACAAATATTTAATAAGTTTTTTATACTGAAAAGTCGATCCATGGAAGATTGATCAAGATAAGCTTACTAATAAAGAAAAATGATGTCAACCGTGACTCCAGGGTCGAATTTATGAAGTTTTTCGATATGAGGGCTTCAATGTTTGAATTTTGGCAGGGTTGGAAAATCATTTCGAAAAATTGAAAAACTAACATTTTATTTTCGATTCCTTCGACAAATTCAAAATTTCTGCTATTTGTTCCTGCTTATTGTGTTGCCAATGACCCTCTTTTTATAAACGTTTATCAATCTTGCAATTGGAAGGCAAAAATATCGTAAAAATTTCGCTTCATTATGGGCTGACGGTCTATTAAGGTATATTTTTTGTAGCCGATGTTCATGTAAATAAAACTTTTGAATGATATTAATAGCCAAATATATTATTCTTGTTTCGAAAATTGTCATTTGTTGTTTTGTGTTTAAATTATCGTTCTATTATGATGTATATTCGGTCGAATAAATACAAAACCATTATTTTACTTTGAGACTGAGCAGTCACGTTAACTATAAAGCTACCATTCTACCGAGCTTCACCGAACTTCATAAAAATTAATAAAAGTTAACATTTTATTTTATAAATAGAACCGCGAAAGGATTGGAGAGCAAAAAATGCATAAAAAGTAACCATAAAAGCCTCATTTAGGAAAATAACAAATAATTGGTTTGACTTTAATAGAAAATATCGAAGGAGTAATTTAAAAATTGTTCGTTGGTCAATGTGATTTATATCGGCTTAAATTTTCACATTTGAACATGTCAGGTTTCAATCAGTCCAAAAACAAAATTTAATTATTCTGTTTTCGACATGGTTGTGATTTTTCCATATCCTCTTTAGCTGTGATAGCTTGAAAAATTTTTCGCAGAATTCAATCAATTAAAATTGTTCAAAATCCATTTAAAAAATAAATAAATGGTTTTTAAGTCAGTACAAAACTGTTTCAAAAATTACAAACTATTTGGAAAACTCGGAAATGACTATTTTCAATAAGTACCTATGAATAAAAAATTTAAAAAAAATGAAAATTTTAGCTTTGTCAAATTTTAAGAATAGTGTATCTTAGCTATATACAACCATGGGCAATAATATTTGGCCTGGGTCTTAAGCATATCATGTTCTTACACATTAAAAGAAATTTTTAAACTAGTTTCTTTCTTACTAAACTTGTTGGCACAGTAATGATTTCCCCATAGGCTTTTACTGACTTCGTAATATGAAATTAAATTTCCAGGTAAAAAAACACAAAAATGTAACATCGCATGTTTTAACTCAGGACCCTTCATATGTGATTTTTTTAATGTTTGTTAAATAATTACATGATTTAAATTTTGTAAATCGAATGAATACTTTGCATAGATGGATACTATAATTGTTGGCTGTATGGAGTTAATATACAACCAAAATAGAATATAAAAAGTAAAATTAAACATTACAATTGATCGATTATATATGCAATTCATGTATTTATTGAATGAAACAATGACATAAATGTTCAAATAAATGGTAGATGAATTTTCCCAAGTGTATAATATCAACAGTACAAAATATGCTCCAGTTGGTGGTGGACAAAACAAGCAACCATACACAGTCTGTGAACACAATTTTGTGAGAATGGTTTATTTATTATGTACCAAAATTTTACAGGGTCTTTATAAAATATTGAAAATTGATTTTTATTTTCATTAAAAAAATGGTCGTATGTGGGGGTTGTAAAGCGGACACGATTTCGCAATAACCAAAGGAAAAGGAAAGAAGCTGAATCGAGATTGCTTAAATAATGAGCATTTTGCATATTGTCCGGAGCGAGCAGCCAGAACTATAATTTGCAAATTATTCTAATATTTTCACTAATAGATTGATACCTGTTCGCTTCACTGGGCTTAAAATTAAAAACCATCGCTTTATAGCGTCCACCCTTTCTTGATATCCATGGTTTTCAATTTTGTTAAATGTAAAATAGTCATAATTCATTGAGTATATCTGAATAGTTGGCCATGAATTGTTTGACATTTAATATTTTAAATTTTTACAGAATTCCTTTATTTATGGTCCAAAATGATAATCATAGATCTGGACTATCTACAATCATCATTTCAAACCAAAAATTACAGATTTCTGTTATTCACATTTATACTATAAAGGGATAGGGATAGGGATTTGTTAATTATCAAATCAGCCATGTTAGGAGAGGGTAATACTAAAGCCGCATTAAGCTATATAGAAACCTTGCTAAAGATAATTTAAGAATATTATTATCTTTAATAATATCTTCAATTTCATATTCGTTAAAATATCCCAAACTCTTAATTTTTTTTAATTTTCGATAATATCTCCCATGATTTTGGATCCACCTTGTCTAATAACAATAGAGTATCATAAAATATCTAAGTTGCAACCTTGTTACTACAACCTTGAAGCTTTAAGCCATTCTGATGTGACTGATTTAGTAATTATCATCGACTAGAAAAGTGAGTCCCCATTTCATGTACAACAGATAAAAGAAAGAATTTGACGAAAATACACTTATTCAATGTTCAAATGTTTTAAGTCTTTTGACATACCCCTTAAATGTAGACGTTAGAGGAACTGACACTTAAAATTTAGTATTCATTTTTGTGTTTTAGTTAAACGAGATGGAGATTTGTTTTTGCATGAAAACTTTGATTTTTGTCTCTTTATAAAGATGTCTTCGTGTTGTGTAATAACTTTTACGTATTAATAAATTCGGTTGCTGTGATAATTCATTTTGGTAGCTACGACAATGCATTTTTTTCGGGTCGAAAAACTTATATATTCTATTATTATTTGTATTAATAAACAATTAAATTAGAACTATGTTTTGTTAGACAATATGTTTGCTCGACCTTTTTGAGGTCGTATATTTTCAAATTATTTAAGAATTGTATATTTTTTCGTCCACGCGGTAACAAATGTTTTGTGGATATCACTATGTCAGTATCGGTGTGAGCGCCAAATACTGATTTCATCATTGAGGGAATAGTAACATCAGCAATATTTATGGCGGACGAATCACACAATACTTCTGGTGGTTAGCCCTATTTAATAATGTAATATTAGTTATGATTAGTTATGATATCATAGGTACTATAGTATTTGTCCCTTTACCATACCAGCATTGAAGTAAACGCCATATATTTCGTACGGTGCACACAAAAACATTTATTATAACTCCGCCAGTCGACAATTAGGCCATTATATTACCATAAAATTATATTACCAATTGGTAACACAAATATTCAGATAAGCCAATTCTGAAAATACTTCCAGTCAAAGGATGTACCCTTTTATCGCTACCTTAAGCTTGTCGATAATAAATTAAAACAAGTGAAACAAACAAATGAATGAGTTAATTGTTGAAATACCATGTAAAGACAGTGTTGATAGCATAAAAATGTTTCAAACAAAAGTTGTTTATTTTTTTATAAGAAACATTTTTCACATTTAAATTTTTGTTCTATCTCTAACTGTTTACAAGAAGGGTCCTGCGGACCCAAGACAAAATTGACTTATGTAGCTCATTTACGATTTCTTTTCGTTTTGGAGTTATCGTGATGACAGACTACAGACAGAGAGACGGACAACCGGAAATGGACTAACTAGGTGATTTTATGAAACACCTTTACCAAAATTTTGTTCATAGTATCAATATTTATAAGCGTTACAAAGTTGGGACTAAACTTATTAAACCTTGGTATATTTTATATACATGGTATAATGAGACGCCCGGTATAAGCTAGACATATATGCGACACATTACTAATATAGTAAAACACAATTTAGTCATTAGGTCAAGTCGAGTATATAACAGTAATTATATAGTTACGAACCAAAAAAAATGTAGTATAAGTATATATAAAAAATAAAACCATAATTTACATTAAGTAAATGAAAAAGCAATATGCCGACCGTCTGTAGACTGTAGACCGACCATAAAAAGGACATATAAATTGGAATAAAAAGTGATAATATATTAAAAATGAGTTGGATAGCAGTAAATTTATATGTATGACCATCAAAGAATTACATTAATTTTATACCAGCACCCATACATATATTTTTTATGTACATTCTAGAAATAACATTTCAATTAGTCTTAAGGTCATATTAATATAATTTGCTTTTTATTTCAGCAAAAATTAATGTTCTAGATGCTTAATTCCAAATTTCGATTAATCAATTCAAACCAATTTCAAGAAATTTCCTACTCTTTATAAGCTAAATGAGAAAATTTAAGTCTTTTGCCACAAACATAATCAATGATCTTTTTATTATAAAAAAAATTTTTATTATATAATTCTATTGAAAAACGTTATTTATATTATCATTTTTACTTGGAGCTTGGCTATTTCACCAAACAGATAAAGGAGCTTTCCTCATTGCCATTTTAGTATATGTATGAATTATAAAATCAATGCTCTAAGCTTCAAAACTATTTTCTACCAGCTCAAGCTTTATAATATTGTAGTACACTCAACAATATGACTTAAAAAGTTACGACTATTACGAAAACTAAGCAAACTAACCATGTTTTTTAGACGCCTTGATTATGTGTTTAAAAACGTTATTACAAAAAGAGCTTTGGTAACTGCTTGATGTTAGTCATGCGAGCAGATTGCAAACCTGTATTATCTTGTTCGATTTAACGAGGATATGAGGTTTGACTCTTGGTAAAAATCGTAATGTCCTTATGTGGTATTTTTCTAGATAGAAAAATTAAATTGTATAAGTGCTTACAATAAAAATATTTTTTTCTGTAGGACTAACTGCACATTCAATTCGCACATTTCAAATAAATATTATTTAAAACGAAGCAGCACAGATTAAGTCAAATTTTGCATGAAAGGTTACAACCCAGCACGTACAGTCATTTCCAGGAATATTTAATAAAAACAATTCTTCATTCTTTTTTAATATTAAAAGTTACATTTTTTTTTAAGAAACAATGTACAAGAGATATTGAGTTGTATATATTATTAATATTTTTTTGGAACTTTTTCTTTTTTTGCTACCGAGTTAAACAAAGAAAAACGGGAATAAAACAAAAAATAAACAGAAAACAAATACAGAAAGAAGAATATAAATATTACTCTAAACACCGTAAAAGCCCTTCTCGATTTTGTTTTTTATTCTATAGTATTTTTCACTTTTATGTTTTTTTTCTGTGTGTATATGTTACAATTTTTACCCATTTATATTATTTGATATATTTTATGTTTACGTCATATTGAAATGACAAAGATGAGATAAAAAAAAACTGTGCTTTTTTAATAATTATTATTTATGCTACATGACTCGTGTGCTATCCCGTTTCATTTTTTCACGCGTTAAACAATACAAATTAAAAACGTCGCAAAAAAGTGAACAATATACTTCTGAGAACAAAAACCTTCTCATGTTTTTTTCCAAATATGATATTTTAGTAATTATAATTATTTGTAAGATGAAAATATGGTGGCTTTTTTGTCGTTTGTTTTTTACACTGCTAGAGATTTCGACATTAAATTGCATAATTTTTATATATTTTGTTTCAAAAGAAGCCAAATACTGAATTATTGTGTTTCAATGTGTCAAAATATAAAAAACACTATATGGCGACAAAATAGGGAGTCTAAATAAGAAATAAAGGTTAAATTAGTAAAATATTGTAATCAAAAATTGGTTAAAGCCGAGAATGTGACCGCAAGTTTCTTGCAGCTTTTAAAATAATGTATTTTTCAAAATATTAAATCTTGTACCTTCCTGTGCGAATTTGTAAATTCATTTCTCAGAACATACATATAAAGTGTAAAATAAAATGCAATTGTGTACAAGAAAAGTCAAACAATTTATTACAATTCGAATAATTTTAATGGTGACTGTAAAAACTAAATAAAGTTTTACTGCATTGTATAATTCTTTATTTAAGTAGTGCAGACAGTGTCGCTTCATATTATAATATAATGCAATTGGTCGAAACTTTCTGTTTTCATCATCACATCTTTTTCATAAAAATTCATTGATGCAATAATTACAATTATGGTTTAAATCTATCATATTTTATAGTAGGTACCTACTCAATACAATATTGTAGAAAATTATAACTCTTAAATCGATTTACATTGGTGTTAAGTTAGCAGCAAGTAACAGCAATGTAACAATTTTATTTCTTTACGCCACTGGTATTAACTAAACTAGTATCAAACTAAAATGGACTTCGTAATACAAATACAATTAAATGTAAAACAAATTAAATTAAATAAAAAAACTATACAGTGATTTGTACTAACATTCTTGTTTAAAAAAGTTTAATATCTAGAAGGTTACTTCTGTTGCTAACCTGGTTCAAATCAGGTTAGCAGTTACTGAAAATATATTAAGAAAAATGAAGAAATCAGTACTGCTTTAAACAAAAAGTTTCTTAATTTGGCTATTGAAACATATTTCTAACACTGATTTCATTGAATATGGAATAGTTAAAGCAAGAAAACAGACTAATATCGAAATGACTATCAATCTTTTATTTTGATGAGTTGCAGTAGTTCCTGATAAGAAAATCCACGCGCAAAATGTTTTAAAAATTCCATATGTAATAAATACTCTGGTACCAACTGTTTGCTTGCCGATTCAGGGGAAATGTATGGTCTATAGTACAATCAAACTGAATATCTAAAAAGAAAAGTTTCTTAACGATTCTAATAACTTCGTACCTTTCAAGACTTTTCGAAAATTTTGAAATTTTTGAAAATATTTTCTGTTTGTCTAGAATGTTTCACAAAACCACTAGTTGAAGTTATCCTGAAAATTTTCAACACATTTTTTTTATTTAAGAGAAAATGGACACCAAAGTTTTTTCCTAGGTTGCGCCTTCACGGGTAACCAGTGAGGTATACGAAAGAATGATTCAAATTAAAGTTGTTAATTTTTTTATAAGAGATAACTTTTACATTTAAACTTTTGTTCCTTCTCTAACGATTTACAAAATGAATAATTTATCATTTAATTGGAAGAGCAAAAAAATTCGTTTTAAAAATTGACATATCTCGGTCCATTCTGAAGTTAGAAAGTCGAAAAAAAAAACAAAAATGTGCACAATTAAATTAGCTAGAATATTTCTTTTATTTGATAGGCACATAATTTTTTTGTAGTTTCTAAAAAAACTGATTAAAAATTCCAACTATCCCCCATAATAGGATGTTTATATATCCTCATAAGCAACTGTGGAAAATTTAAAAGATGCATGAATTTTTTCGTTATAACTATGATAGTTAATATAATTTTGTTTTGCTACTAATTTGGAAGATGTATCAAAAGAGTGAAACACGTAGCATCTTAGTTTCAATCACAAAAAGATGATTTTTTCCCTAAATTGGAAGTTGAAACTTTGTTCTCCATTGTGTGGTATCATTGGTCGAGTGTTGCAAGGTTGGCTAAATAAAAGTCTTACAGTATTCCTGTAGACAATAATAACACTACATCAGGATATAAGAACTATTGGTGTCCCATTAATTGCTTCAGTTTGAGTTTGTACTTACGACATCACACAAACCCGAATTTTTTCCCATTAGGAAAGTGCTGGTATTTTAAATGTAATCTCAAAAATTTCTAAATAAACACAGAATTGAAAAGTTTCAACAAAAAGGAAAAATTTTTCAGTCACATATGAAATTTTTCAAGAAGAAAATGAATTAATTAGTATCCTCATATTGTGTATTGCAAATGATGGTAAAATATAAAGCTTATTGTGTGGGATTTCGAAACTTTCTGGATGTAGGCATTCGTATTTTATAATGCATATATTTTTCTTCATCTAATTCGATAACTTTTAAGTTTAGTTATCAAGAAAAAAGAATATAATTAAGAGTGAGAAAATTGAATGAAATTGACTATAAACATAGTTGGAATTTATTAAAATCAAACGTGAAACAAAATAAAAAAAATTATAACAAATCGTACTAACGGACATAAACATGGAGACTTGAAAACTCACCATCTGCAATCAAACTTTTAGGTACTAGTTTCCCCATATGTTCAGTATTACATTACTTATCTTATACTTTGAATAATTCTTTCTTTTCCTTACTTAGTCGCCGAAAGGAAGCAATGAAGGTCGAAAAATTTGAACAGTATGTTAGAATTAAATGCGGTTTTCGGCAAATTAATCGTAAATATACTAAATTCACAATTCGGTTACTACTGTTGAAAATGATTCTAAACTTGTTACTCGGGGGTTTTTGGGATCGCTGAACATGAATATGGTTTCCGTCAGAATTGGTCTTCGAGGTATCTGGAGCGTAGGATACCTTGAGTACTCTGGGTACTCCGGGTATCCGGTTCCAGTGTCCGACTCTCTCCCGATATTCTTGTTCAGTGACCCCAAAACCCCGTATAACAAGTTTAGAATCATCATCATCTCTATTAACCGAATTGTGGATTTAAAATGCAAACCTATTATTTATTCAAATTGCATATTTTTAATTTCTCATAAATCAATTTAGATTACAAAATTTCCTAACGCTCTAACGAATCGAATGCCGAAAATCGCATTCAAATCCAACTTACTGTTTAATTTTTATGAACTTAGACCGTTTTTAGTGTTTCGTTTCTGCGTCTAACTGTAGTTACGTTAAAAAGATTACGTAGATATACCTACAGGAAACGTCCGATGTCTTTCTTATTATTTTAAAGACGTAACTTTTATTTCATTACATTGAATATTAAAATGAGATTAAATTTTTATTTAAACTTTTTTCTTTTATGACGTAGCTAAAGGAATTCGACCTAGTTGGTACTAAAATGTAATTACCATTTGTTTTTCGATCAATAACTAATGTGAATTGGTAATTGGTATAAGCATATAAGGGTTAATTTGCCAAGATTGTCTCGGGGACAAATATCAACGATGTATAAAATCTAATTAAATTTTTGTTGCAACTGCTTTCTAATTTTCGTTATATATCGCTATGATTTTATTACAATTTTCGTAATTTTTATTAAAATCAAAATAAAAGCCTAATACATTTGATTTTTTTAAAAATAATTTTGATCAAAACTATTCGAAAATCCATTTAAAATAGATCTGACGTGTAGTTTTCAAGAAACCGCATATTTTGAAAACCATACCTTCGTTCAAATTTTCTACAACATCTAGATCTTTTTAGGATCAACTGCTATTTTTAACCGACTTCAAACAAAAAAAGAGGAGAATATCCATTCCACTATATTTTTTTTATGTGTTACCTCAGACCTTTCGACTGGGTGGACCGATATTGATAATTCTTTATCTATTTGAAAGCTGGTGCTTCCCGTGTGGTCCCATTTCATTTTGGTCTAGTCTTGACAATGTCATCCATGAGAAAACCAATAAAGTCTTAAATTTGCATTAAGTATGTACGGCAAGAGGACGAATAACTCAATATCACGCCAACCGATTTCGATGATTCTTTTTTTAGTGAAAAATTAGTTAGTGTACTGCATGTTCACTTATAATCACTTAAACTCCGATAATAAAATGTAGTTAAAATTATTGTTATTTTTGGAGTAGGTGTCAGCCAAGCTAATGTAGCAAACTGTTCTGTCTAAGTTTTTTCCTTGCCTGACACCGACTCCAAAAAAAACAATAATTTTAACTACATTATATTATCGTAATTTTTTTACTTTTTAATGCATATTAATTTGTTTTGGAAAAGTTTTTCTATTGAAGTCGGTTTTCTTTTTGTTAAAAGTTTTTTTGTTAGAAATGATGATTGATTTATCAAAATCATCAATGTCATTTCTCTATCATATATTTAAGAATATGATCCATATTTTCGTATCTGTTAAATATGTTAAACAGACAATAAATATTTTTTCATATCAAAATTTTCCACTTAAATAAGATTACGGAAAAAAAACAATAATATTTATGTTAATATAAATACTTTACACAGTTTTTGGAGTTTAATTAAGTTTAAAAGTATTTACAGAATGAATGTTATCTTAAAATACAACAACAATTATTATAATATGCTTAAGATTTAACAATATTGTTCAATTTGTTGAATAATTTTAAGTTTTAAATGAATAACAACAATATTTTCAAAGTTTTCTGGTTGATTTGTCAAAACTTATTTATTTATGTATTATAATACGGTAGGTACAAAGTATTTTATGTACAAAATGAATATATTGAGTGAACTGACTAATTATACAAACGGTGTTGGGTGTATCATTTTCGTCCAATCAGGACAATTTTGCAAGAACGAAGCAAAATAGTGACGAACACAAGCGGTAAGGTTTCTAGGATATTAAGTAACTGATTCTTTTTAATTCGACTTGAAAATTTGTAGAGAATATTTTTAAGATATTAAACTTTGGAAAAATGCCAAATAAATCGATTTTCAGAAAATTCGGACTTCTTTGAATATCAAAGTTATTATTTTACATTATGAAAAGTATCACAAAATTAGAATAAACAAGTGAAAATAAACAGTTGTCTGAATTAATGGTTAAAATACCATGCATAGACAGTCTTGATTACTCTATCACATTACACATACATATATGTCACACATACATAACTGATATATAATACATACTATACCAGTGACGCCAATTTGCGCCCTCACGGGTAAACAGTGATGCTTACGAAAAAAATTTTCAAACAAAAGTTTGAAAATTTTTATAAGGAATATTTTTTACATTTAAATTTTTGTTCCATCTCTAACGGTTTACAAGATAGGTCCTACGGACCCAAGGCCCAATTGACCTATGTAGCTCATTTACGAACTCGACCTCACTTTTTACGTACTGAGTACGCTGTAAAAATTTCCGCTTGATATGTTTTTTCGTTTTTGAGTTATCGTGTTGACAGATGGACGGATAGACGGACAGACGAACAGACGGACAGCCGGACAGCCGAACAGGTGGACAGGTGGACAGATGGACATACAACCAAAAATGTTCTAATGAGTTGATTTTATAAACACTTATACCAAAATTTTGTTCATAGCATCAATATTTTTAAGCGTTACAAACTTGGGACTAAACCTAGTATACCATACATATATATATTCATGGTATAAAAGTAACTTTGATACACAACACATATTTTAAAATGAAAGTTGCAAATTTACTAAATTTATTGATTTGTAAAGTATACAGTATAATGTTACGTATGGAATAAGGTATCGAGTAAAATATATACCATATTGAGCAACACTTCAAGGTTTTACTGACATACCGGAACTATTTATTTGAAATTAGCTTCGTAAAGTGAGTAAATGTGGTTGAATTTCGTTAGTATAGTTCTCATTTTCACCCTTGAAAGCGTAGGAAGTCCTGAGTTTGTATGCATAAATTCCATGACTTAGATATCTATAGATCAGTTTCTCTCAATTTTCCAAATTTACTTCTTCATGATGAAATTCAATCACTATACTGAACATTGTTTGCACAAAATGTTACAAAAATTGGCTAATAAAGGAAAATGAAAGAAACCGCTCGCATTTGGTAAAACCTCATGGAATGTGTTTCTTAGGTGTCAAATATCATAAGAAATGTACGAATTAGTGGTGAAAATATTTCTATTTGTTTACAAACAATCAATTTTTAATTGAAAAAAACGATCAATGTTAAAGTCCACTTAAAAAAATTTGTTATTAGGTAATTCTATGACGCAATTGTTAAGTGTTTGTCAAATAATCGAAAACTACCATACATGTATAACATATACGTAATTCAAGTTGCCTAGTTATGAATTTTGTATGCCAACTTTTCCATTCCATTGAATTCACAATTTATTGTTTATTAACAAATGGAAACATTTGCAACACTAATCTATGTCTTACTAATGATATTTGACATCTAAGAAGCACATTCCATGAGGTTTTAGAAAAATGTGAGCGCTTTCTTTTTTTTTTCCCTTTATTTGTAACATCATTATTCAACAATGCATTGCTTTTTGTGCATTATTATAAACCGTTAACTATCATCTGTCATGCTTTTCGGTTTTTTTTATTATGAACACTTAACCGCACAAATGGCGTAAAATTGAAATATGACGTTAATTTTGGGGCACTTTTTATATACACAAATACATGGACTAAAATAATATAATATAATATATATATAATATAATATATATATATATATATATATATATATATATATATATATATATATATATATATATATATATATATATATATATATATATATTTAAAGAGAAATAAAACAAAAGAACATGACATGCTTTACAACAATCAACTTGAGGTGTTTTTGAGTAGACAAATAAAGGTACTTTCTACATATTCTATAACTCAAACTAATATAACACATCTCTTTATCAAATATATTTCCATGTAAGTATCATAATTTGTATTAAAACTTTAACAACAATCTTTTATACTACCTATACCTACGTACATTGTTCAAGTATATATGATGCATGATAACTTTATATATTATAATATATTATTATAATTGTCATATGTGTGTACATATATTTTAAACTTAACATAGTACATGTCTTTCAATTTATGCATAAATTACCTTGTATTTTCTAATGTTTTAACATTCTTGTTGTTTATAAAGAGTGTAAGAATACAAACTGTTGCATACGACTTCGCGTACATGAATTTTTTGATATATAGACTCACCGGCATAGAAATTCGTTAAAATACATCATTTTAAAGCTGAAAGTGTCTTCTATCAAGTCACTTAAATCGTCTTAATTCATGCATTTTTAAGATTATGCTATCCATTGAGTAGTGTTTTAACATAAATATTTCAATTATTTATTCATCAATATCGATACATAGTATAAAACAAAATCGCTTCCGTCTATCTGTCAAATGGTTGTATTCTTTAAAAAAATCAATTCAATTAATGGTTGTGATGGGGTGGTGCAGTGCATGATGTATGCATGAAGAAGGTGCACTCAGCCTTTCAAAATAATTGCGGAACTGATAAATAAATTATAAACGGAAAGGGAGGGCGCTATGACCTAAGTGTGTGTCTGGTAGATAGTCAATACAACCTAACCAACCTACCTAAGTATTACGCCTAGATAGAATTTTGACTTGTAACAAATGACAAAAGGACGTATTCAAATATTTTATGTCAGAGATTAAAAATCCTTGACATATATTCATAGTTACAAAATATTTATAAAGTTTTACAATACTTTCATATAAAAATTCTGTTAAAATACATCAACCACTAACATTTAGTTATAAAAACAAGAAAGAAACAAAAAAAAATTTTATATTTTGTTCATCCCTAATTGTAAAGTTTATTGTTTGCTAAATACTTTGCTTGAAGCACAACACATCATCATATATGGACGACAATTTCATGTTTGGTTTTGGTTTGGGTTTTGTACATAAAAGCTTCTGAACTTGACAGATGTATGCCAACATATACATATACATGAGTATAGTTCGTATTGTTGTGAGAAACTATTGTACCACGTTTCAAGTAGTTTTCCTATAATTTAGTGTCATTAACATATTAAAGTTGGCAACAGCATTAGTATATGTTAAAAACAGGGTGATTTTTTTAAAAGTAGTTTTCCATCCTTATATTTAAAAAACGGAAAGGAAAATCAAAAAACAGAAAAACGTGTGTCGCCTGATTTTAAGGAGGAATAAAAATTTACTATTTAGTTTTTTTATACTCAGATGCCTTCCTTCATGGTCAAACAGGGTTTATCGTTGTTTTAAGCACAACTTAAAACGGATTCTGGTTTTTCACCGGGAACCTAAGGTTTTTTTTTTGCTCCCTTGAATCAGAATCTGCTGCAATAAATATGAAGTTCCATTTAGTATTTGTTTGACACCGAAAGCAACCTCAAAAAAATAAAACTGGATGTGTTTATTTTGTGCCCCTCGAAAATAATACCTGGATTTTGCCGTTTTTAGATATTTTTATCCGTTTTTTAAAACATTAGTTGGAAACTTTTTTAAGAAATCATCCTGTATGAGCGATTATATTGTACATAGATAATAGCTATACTTAATTTTTGTACAGAGTGAGTTTTGAAAAGACGAACATATAAGGGCCTCAGAATCGGAAATTTTTCCCATTTGATTTTTCTGCATTATAAAGTTTGAAAAACGCCCTATTATAAGGATGAAGAATATACCCCGGAAATCAGACCCAATTTTTTTAACTAAAACCTTTTCTTGGCTTATCTTTATGGATTATTAATTTCACTGCTTTTTTCGTAAAGTTGGTCGTTTTTCACTTGTAATGTATCTGTTGTTTAATGTTTGGCAAAACTGCGAAATATATATTTTTTACAATATCTTGAAAATTAATTTCGCATTATTGATCTTAGAGTTTTTATTTAGCGGGACGATTTGGTCTACCAAAACCGGATATATCTATAGAGAGCTCTAGCAATAAAATGAATTTAATGGCTTAATCATAAAAAATTGATGTAAAATACCTACTTAAAGTCGCCCGTGACTATATTATTATATTGTTGATTATTTTGACGTCGATTAAAAAACGATTTGAAAACATCGTCCCAATAGTTTCCTATTTAAAGTGGATAAAATAATGGAGGAAATTTATTGAACCAAGAAAATTATAAAAAAAGTTTCATGTACAACTGTAAGAAACTTTTAATCTATATTAGCAAAAATTTTATTATCAAAGTATTTTCATAATAAAAACATAAAAATTAAGGAAATTCATGGTACACTTTCAGCTGTTCTTAAATACCAAAAAAGAATGGTCAACCTTAAAAAGTTCTCAGAATTAGCGCTATCTTAAAATGGCAATTTAATAAATAGGTAAAACATCTAAAACTGCATACTTTTTATCAGACAACTGTATTTTTATTTAAACCGATATATAAATATAAAGTTATGACAGAAAAAAACAATAAATATTCTCGATCTTGGCTAATCGCATATTACAAATAATTTACGGACAAGGAAAACTATAAACAATGCCAAATGAATTAATAATCATTTATTTATTCAAGAAATTTGTATATTAAACATTTTCGAATTTTGTGTTCAACTAGGTATTACAAAATCATACATATAATAATCAAATTCTACTTTTTTAGAAATCATTTTGCCATGCAACAACCGTCGTCTTAAAATACTACTATCACAGCCTTTAACTGGGTCTCAATAGATGTGAATAAAAAGAGAGATAAGAAGCCAAAATCATTTCCAACTATATTTTTCAATTTCATGAATGAACTGTTGAATTAAAGTAAACCAGTCTGTCTCTAGTCTTACCATATATAATCCATTTTTGATTTCTAAAGATTAATATTTATCAACACCATTCTTTGCCTTTCTGTAATAGTGTCCCATTTTTGATAAGAAGGGCAAAAAACTTCAGAACCCAATCAGCTCCTCTATATTCGAAATTATGTAATTACAACAAACCCAACCAATTCGTATTTAAAACAATACTTGAAATCAATTATTGATTTTGAGTTATCCAAAATCAATATCAGATTTGTTTGGGATTTATATTTCTGGATTTCCTCCAACCATATTGATTGCTTGGCGTCATAAGTGATTTTCTGAGTATTGTAAGCCCAAAATCAATACGAATTGTTTGACACAATTTCGAAGTTATGCTCAAAAGAAATCAAACTGAACTTAAAGAAAACCGAAGAATATCAAATCGATATTCTACTAAATATTCTCATAGATACTAAAATCACAGAAAATTGTAGACTAATTGAAAAGTAGAAAAGACAAAAAAAAAATTTCTCCCAATATTGAACCAATAACTCAAGCAGAAACCTTAAGGCTACCTAACAAGGTAGCAAGAGCAAATACAAGTATTTTCTTTCCACCAACTGTTTTTACTTTTACAAAAAAATGACGCTTAGCTCCTAAACTATTTACAAAAGAATTTTAACTCCACTTTATGGAAATTAACAATATTAATTTGATAATTTTTTATTAAAAATAAGAAAAAGAAACTTATTAGCATTGATAAATAAGTAAGTAGATATCGGTAAAATAAATTTTATCTTGTCATAATTTTTAATATAAACTAGATATAAAAAATGTCA
The DNA here is from genome assembly GCF_905475395.1 of Chrysoperla carnea. Lineage (NCBI taxonomy): Eukaryota > Metazoa > Arthropoda > Insecta > Neuroptera > Chrysopidae > Chrysoperla > Chrysoperla carnea. The sequence continues at coordinate 57,885,208 of NC_058338.1, read as the reverse complement.
CCCTTCTTCATATTTTACAAAAAAAAAAAAGAGAAAAGTTTTTAAATATACATACCCTACATGAAAATAAGCACGGTTATATTCAACGACAAGACATTTTTTTTAAAGTGAGCACTTCTACAATATTCATGTTTACAATTTTTATTCGTTTTTGTCTGGCTGTGTGTTGAAAAGTTAATAGCTTTTTGAACATTATTCAATTATTACCATATAAAATACTTTCAAGAAAATTGATTTTTTTTTACTTTCCATAAGGGAAATTCTAATTTCTGATATTATATTTATGGTTTCCTTTACTTTTTGAATTTAGCTATAGATGTATATGTATAGAAGAAAAGTACATGTTTAATAGAAACTTGTAGAAAGAAGAATCATATAAAAATACGAAATGTTCCATAATGGAATGTTATAGCATATGGGTTCATATAGGATGATCTATTGATGGAAATATATAAGAGATGCGACTTATAGTCCCGGTGCCCATCAGCATGAATAAGGAATATTTATATATTTTATTATATTTTTAATTCATTGTTTACACCGTTATAACATATAAAAAATTGCTGTTTAAAAATGCGTTAATTAAGTGTAAACTAATATTTACAATACAGAATAATTTTGAACGTTTAAACGCAGTCTTTTGGCGCTCTCTGTTGATGATGTATTAATATGTGACCTGTCACTTGGTGGCAGTTCAATGTATAATTTACACTTAAAAAAATGAATTTACAACACAGAATTAACACTCTTTATTGTTAAGTTTTCTAATAAAAAGTGGTAGAATATAACTCAGTGTAATATCATACAAAATTTAAGTAATTACTACCATACAGTGTGTCAACGAATTTGACAAGCCAATACTATGACATTGGATATCGTTTTTTTGAATTTCTGATAGGAGATAATGGAATAATAAATATAAAAATATTTTTGGTCAACGCTTAAAAAAGGGATTGCTTTGCAAAGGATGATTTTGTCCAAGATTTATTGTAATTAACGGACAAAACAAATTTTGTATTCATTGTTCAATTACCTTCCTGTAAGAATAAAAATACAATTGATATTCATCAAGTTGAATTGACGAATATTAATACATACTTTAAACATTGTGAGCGACTTCCTTTTAAATGATCCTGATAACGTCATATTTGAACTATCGATCTAAAAAACGCAGCATGGAATTTTTCGGACATAATGATTACTTGATAACATTAATAATTACCATGTACTAAATATCCATCAAGCAACCCAAAGCATCACGTGTACGGTAATTGCCATACTATAATTAACAGTCTACTAAGTAAATGGTATATAAGTAAATGTACTTCAATGGTTTAAAATATTAATTTTTTATCAGATAAGTGGGGGAGATACATTCGTCACAAAAAATATTGTATGTTATTTTTTAGCCTTTCAATGTCCGGTTCCTTGAATCAAAAATCATTCTCATACAAATTATATCGGCATGATCTGAAAGTAGATTCAATCACCTGAATAATAAAACCAGTAGATACACGGTAAGAAATTTGTGATTATCACTATGTCTGTATCGGTGTGAACGCCATACAGTGTACATGATTGAGGGAATAGTAATATTAGCGATAGTTATGCGTACGAGTCAAGGCAGAATGGACGTAAGGCCCATACTGGTTGGCGATACCCACAATACTTCTAGTGGATAGCCCTATTCAATACTGTAATATTACTTATGTTTACATGGATACTATAGTTTCTGTCTTACTATACCAGCATTGTATTTAACGCCATGCATTTCTTATTGTGTATTAATACACAAATTTCTAGTGTAGTTCCAACTAATAGGCCTCCATCCTCCAAAAAAAATTTTATTGCCTCAATCGACGTTAGTTATTAAGCCAAACATCGCGTGAAATCAATTTTTTAATAACATATAAAACTACGAAAATATGAAGGATTATAATTTACAAATAGAAAGAGAGAAAAAGTGGTTACGTCATGGCTAGCGATAGCCATAGAGACTACATATCAGAGGTTTAACACAAAAATTCTTAAATCTTTCAAATTCAATCAATAGATTTTAATTTTTTTTCAAATCTTGTCATCTTTTCTCGCACTTTTTCAAATTTTAACGAAAGATACATTGAAATTGGCATCAGGTCAAAGGTTTATTTGGTCCAAGAGCACGCTTGTGAAAAAGTACATAGTATTTTCTTGTCGGCTATTGAACCTCACAACCTACTTTTATTTTCCATTTTGGGTGTAACATCTTTTGTATCCTTTATAAGACTGAATAAATTAACAAACATTGAACGAAGTTGACAGTCTTTTCACTAACTCACTAATCTCATTTGAGATTTCATTAAATTTCATAAACTATAAAAATTACGTAAACAAACATAAATTTGATTGAATTTTACTCTTTGTACATATATTTTTATTTATTATATATAATATATATTTGAGTCATGTATAATATTATATTATATACTTCATCACAGTTAGTGAATTATATGTTGACTAACATTGAAGTTTCCATTGGGATTTGCATCTATTATATTATACAGTGTGTTCATGGAGGTAGCTATACATTAATTTTAATATTTTGCATTTTCAGAAAAAACGTCATTCTTTATCAAAAATGTTGTTTTCTAAAAAGAATGTTGGCATATTTAAAACTTCTAAATAATGTACAGAGTAGCAAAAAATTTAGAATCACTGCTAGCAATTAATAGTTATGACTCTATACAAAATATCTAGAAATACCGTGTACTTTAATTAAAATATTAATTATTATCTGAACAGAAGTTGTAATGATCAAAAAACGTAACAAAAAAAGAACACTAATTGAATTAACATGTTTGATTCCTACCATACCAGATTTTTCAACCAAAACCTTAAATTTTTTATAAACTTTATGCAGTGTATGTAAATTTATCTCATCAATTGCTTCTGTGATCTTCTCGAAATTTTGTATTGACTCATAATTGTTAATTGAGAGCAACTTTTCTTTGTAACATTTTGTCTACTTATAAAAAGGAAGGGTAGTTTACAAAAAGAAAAATAGTGATTCCAAATGGCTACCCTGTACATTATTTACAACCTTTAAAAATGCCTACATACTTTTCAGAAAATGCAATATTTTTTATAAAGAATGACTTTTTTCTTGAAATGCAAATAAGAAAATTTACATGTATAGTAACCTCTATTCGTGGACACACTGTACTATAATATAATGTATGTACAACATACATAGGTGCAAAACCAGGCGTTTTATTTGTGTATTATTTCCAAACGAATAACATTTTGTGATGCTGTTGTCAAAACTTAGCAACTTTTTCTTCTGTCGTACTCATTGATCAATAGGCATCCGATAGTTCCGTTTACTTAAGAAAGGCACGTCCATCTTAGATGATGGCAGCTACGCACTTGTGATACAAGATAAGCAAGGCCGTATCAAGACACTGGCTAGGAGGCAGTCATGCAGAAAATTTGGCCAATCAGTGTTCACGAATATTGCTGGTGTTATCACAGTGGAGAGGAAGAGGAAACAAAGTCTCATTTTTCAGTCAATGTCCACCTGTTGCCATGAGAAGAAGGATTTCTTTGGCAACTTCTTCGATCTGAAGTCTGTTGAAATCAAAGTTCTTAAACAGCTCCAGGTGGTTCATGGAGTAATTTCCGAGAATAGGCCAACCCACTCAATTAATGGATAGTCATCAAATTTAAGTCTGCCATGTAATTGAAAATTTTCCGTTTGTCATAATTCCATTGAGTCAAATATTAGGTCTGTACCTAGACCAATATATACATATTTTTATAAAATAAATGTGATAGTTGTGTGTTTGTATGTTTGAATTAGATGTTTGGGTGTATGAATGTTTGTTACTCAATCATGCAAAAGCAACTGATCGTATTTGGATGATATTTGACACACAGATAGTTTACTACCTGGATTAACTAACACTATTCATCTCAGAAAAATGTTTAGTTCTTGTGAGATTATCAAAAAACAACTACAGTGTACATTATTCTGGAGTAATAAAGAATAGCTGAGACTACTTTTATTAGAAAAATAATTAGGGTACCACTCGATAGTTTTTGGTTTTAGACTCGAAATTTAACAGCGTGGCGGTTGGGTAACTGCTAGTACATATATAAATTCATATAATAAATGAATGAGATGCTAAGTATAGAGAGGGTTCTAAAACATTATATAAACTCCTATGGTAGAGTATATAGAAGCCTACTGTTATATGTATGAAGGTACAGATATATAAGTACACAATTGTTTTAGGTATTTGCATGGTGTAAATTCGGTTTTGTTTTAGTGAGATTAAATTGACAAGACTCGTATTATAAATATAATACATACATACATGTACTTAATATATAAACACATAGATACAGAATGATTTCAAAGTTTAACCAAAGAAAAAATTTGCTCATGTGAAAGCGATGTTTATGGTGCACACCTTCAACTTCCAGGTTAATTAATAAAACTTTCCCGTACTATTAGTTTTTATACCATGTATATGAAATATATCAAGGTATATTTAGTTTATTCCCAAGTTTGTATCTCTTAAAAATTTTGGTAGTACAAACCAAATTTTGTTATAGGTGTTCATAAAATTACCTAATTAGTCCATTTTCGGTTGCTCGTCCGTCCGTTTGTGGACACGATAAATCAAAAACGTAAAGAGATATCAAGCTATTTTTATAGCGTGCTCAGAAAGTAAATAGTGATGTCTAGTTTGAAAATGTTCGACATAGGTCGAAGGGTCCAATAGGTTCGTAGCACACATCTTGTAAACTGTTAGAGAACCAAAAGTTACGTGTAAAAAAAGTTCATTATAAATAAATAAACAACTTTTGTTTGAAGCATTTTTTCGTAATCATCACTGTTTATCCGTGAGGGCGCAAATTAGCTTAAAAACATTATATGGTATGTATATACAGGTACATATTGTTTATATTTAAAATTTATACATAACAAATATTATTTATGTGTTTGTTTGTTTATATTTCTTTACTTACATGACATAAAAAAACAAACAAATGCGTAATCAACACAGTCTATACATGGTTATTAAGAAATTAACTCAGTCAATTGTTTGTTTTCACTTTTACAGAAAAAATAATCAGAGGATAAATTATTGTTTAAGTGATTTTCTGCCACTTTACTAACTATCCAAATTTTCAGTTTCTTAAAAATAACAGAAGAAAATTCAAGTTTAATTTGAATACCTAGGCCTCTCCCTTAATTTCTACGCGATACATGGAAGAGTCTTTTCAGTATATCTTGATGTTACGCAATGATTGGCGTTCCTCTTTAATCTTTATCTCTTCTCAGCTACTAGCAGATTCTATTCTGTCATTGTGTTTTGTTTTTTTTTACTTTTGTAAAAATTGTCTGATTTTTCTATTAACTTCGTTGTATTGTATCGCATAGACTGCCATACTAAAAGCGATCACCTACAACTGAAAACCATTAAAATTTTTTAAATGATTTAAATAAAATCACCTATAACATATGTATATTTTAAATTTAACATGCACACATATATACATTTAAGGATTTTGATGTCATAACTTTATTTTAAATAGACTTTTAAACTTAATATCTGCGTTGCTTGAATGCATGATATTTTATGATCTAGAGTGGTATAAACAGATTGATTCAAAAATAAAACTACGCAGCCACAATAATATTATTAAAAACAGTTTCAAGGGATATGTTATTCAAAGTATCTTCTACCCAGCTTAAAACAATTATATATTACGTTATATTAGTTCGTAATAAACCGTTATCGGGCAGAATTTTTTATAGCCTAAAATTATCAAATAGAATCTTCAAAATACAGTTGCATACTACAAATACATTTACCTTTCCGCCCTACAAAATCGAAATTACAAAGTTGTATCACAATAAAATTTCAAATCAATTCGACCTCGCTCTTAAAGCACGTCTAATCGAGATATCACAAACGTTGAAATCAAATAAGATAATAATGCAGTCCTGCTATCAAGTAAAATGGCGAAGACAGCCAAATATATATGTACATAAAAATTCTGAGCACTTCCACTGTTTCTCAGTGTGTAAATCCAACTTTTCTCTACCTCCATAATTGAGTCAATTGAAACCTGATAAAACTGTCACTTTTATCAAATTAGCGTTATATTTTAGGCAGTCTAGTGTAGGACCCAATTTTACAAGTTCTAATAGGAAAATGTGCAATCAAAAAATATTGAGATGATAATAATGCCTGAAGCTATAGTTTCAGCTTGTGTATAACAGAAAGGCCATGCTTTTCTAAACTTAAATTTTGTAAATAAATTTTGGTATGTTATTATTCACGGGGAATATAGATTTTGTCCCATGGTTAAAGTTTGGCAAAAATTAAACCTAGTATTTAAATATTTTTATTGTGCAACTAAACTTTTTACATTGATTTTCAATGTTTTTGTACTCTTTAAATCAAAGTCCCTCATACATGATACTTTTAATATCTTTGTTATCTTAACACATGATACCACTCAACATATATTCAGCTAAGGAATTTTCTGTATTGTTTGAATAGGGTCATCACCAAACACCTTAAGGAAAACTGTGTAATCTTATCACAATTTATTCAAAATCATTGGTTGCTTAATTGAAAAACTTTGTCTTCGAATTCTTGAAGACCACGCATATTTGACAAAATATGCAAGATTTAAAAAAAAATAAATTTACTTTCCTACTGATTAATTTTTTGTTTCAATTTTTCTTACACCTATTTCATAGAATAATTAATCATAAAGTAAGGACTTTCCAAGTTGATTAATTTATGAACAGCCTTTGTAAAGCACCCATAATTTAAGTACGAAAGTTATGCATATATCGTACATATGTACACGATTTCTAACTATAATGGAAAAAAATTCGCAAAGTCCATTATAAGAAAACTAAAACATAATATGGAAAAATTGTTTTTAAATTTAAATTGAAATTATTTTAAATCTTTTGAATTTGCAAATTTTCTACGGTATCAGCTATAGTTTTTAATTGAGTCGAGAAAAAACAAATTTTAATGCTGGATATTTTAAGAACTATTTATGTACTTTAGTGATACCCACCCGCAAAGTAAATATTGATAAAGATTGCTCTCACTTATCCCCTTATCCCCAACACTCGAAATAATGGTAAGGATTGTTTTACACAGGTAAAATATATGTATGGTTTTTTTTTTTTTTTTTTTAATGTTTAATAGTCTTATTTATTTATTGAAAAGATGGCCGTGAAATATTTTATATTGACTATTTTTACAGAAATCTGTAATTTGAAATGTCAAATTAAATTTTTTTTTGGTATTATATCTCTATAAATTATCTCTCATGTGTTATTCTGAAGTAAGAGCTATATTGCTGTACAGTTTCATTAAAAACCATTCGCTAGTTTTACCTTTATATTTATAATATATAGAGATAACATTTTATGGTAAAAAGAAGAAAAATTCTTGTTCGGTGTTACAAGTTTATAACTGATAACAAAATGTTCCATTAACAAAAAAGGAGTAAATTCTGTGCAGGAATATCGATAAAAAAATGATATAATTTCTCATTAATATAAATTGAAAATTGAATGTTGTTTATTTTGTTTCTTCGAGCATGTCATTGAGAAAATCACAATCACAAACGAGAAAAATTGAGAAATATTGAGAACGTTGTTTTGCGTGCGTATAACACAGATTTCGTGCTCTGAGCATAATAATGAAACGCTATCCAAATTCTAGTATTGATGCTTACATATATTATATATGATGCCATATTTTGTTTATATTATATTCTATATAAAATTTTCATATAACAAAGTTTAAATACATTATTTCTCAATTTAATTTATGAATGAGACTATACTGTACTTTGTATATATATATATACATGCTTCACAATATGAACTAAAAGTTTTATTCACCAAAAATCTTTTTAGTAGCATTTTTTTTATGATTTGATGATGAATTTCAGTATATTTTTGACATTAATAAACCATACACATATTATATTTTATAGAGTACTATATTTATTTTTAAAGGGGTTTTAAAAAGAGTATTTTATGCATACGTTAATTAAAAATATGTATATAAAACAAGCCAAACTGTACGATAGTTGTTACTTTTTAAAATCCACTTGAGAGTATGTTTTATTTATGTAGTTTTATTTTAGTAATAGACAAGTTGCTACCCAACAAATGGGTCGGAATTTACTGCCACGCAAATTCGAAATTGTCGTTATTTACACTATCGATAAAAATTACCAAACTGAAACAAAATTGATGAATGACGTCAGGATTTTAACATGTTTTAAGTAAAGACTTTTACTAAGCAAAAGTCTATGCATATCAAAATATTTCCCTACTTCAAAACCGTTTTAAATTTACATTAAATAATTAATCCACATGCAGACTATGAAGTATGGTCATTATTGATGGAAGTAAAATGAAACAAGTGAAAACAAAACATTGACTGAGTTAACTGTTAAAATACCATATATAGATAGATAGAAACAAAGATACCCACTAGGACACTCAAAGTAATAAGTGTATGTTTCGTCTCATTTCCTCAGTGAATATGGTATATACTATAAACAAACAAATACATATACATTTGTAACGTATATATTTAAAAAATATACAATACCTGTATACGTACAATACAATGTTTCTAACCTTATTTGCGCTCTCACGGGTAAACAGTGATGTTTCGGAAAAAATTGTTTCAAACCAAACTTGTTTATTTTTTATATGGAACATTTATACTAAATTGTATACGAAACTTTTGTTCTATATATAATGGTTTACAAGATAGGTCTTACTGGCCCAATTGACCTATCTTGGTCATTTAAGAACTCGATCTCATTTTCTAAATATTGAACACGCTATAAAAATTTCGGCTTGATATCTCTTTCCGTTTTTGGGTTATCGTGGCGACAGAGGGGCAGACGGGCAGACAGACAGATATCCAGAAATGGACTAGTTGATTTAATGAACATCTATATGAAAGTTTTGTTCGTAGGATCAATATTTTTAAGCGTTAAGAAATTGGGCCTAAACTTAGTATAGCATGATATATTTCATATATACATGGTAAAAAAAGTGAATCAGTAAACCAGATTTGCTTTTTGTATCTGGGCGATTTTCTAACAATTTGTGTGAGTGGTGTCTCTATCAGAGTCCCGACCTATTTTTCGGGTTAGCGACTGGTCAGAGTGTATGAATGATGTAAGTCATGTCTCCGACGGTAGTGCTGCTCCGGTATATTCACATGATTTGTAAACCCACTGTCAATGGCATATTTCACTATACCTACTTGTTATAATTGGTATCAAAGTTTTAATCGATGTTTTTATATGAAGTGATTGTAATTACTGCATTGAATTTATATTGACCGCAAAGATTTAATTTAATGGCACAGCACTTGCCCTGAACCATTTACTTCAATAAGTCATAATGTACATAATTTTAATAATAAATTGATCGTAAAATTTATAATTGATCATAATCTCCTAAATCAACGTCAGTTTAATTTCATGCTTTAACGATTTGTAAGTAGACACTCGAGATCTATCCTTTGTAATTTTCATAATAGACAGTTTCACCCTTCTTTAAAACCACTTGACAAGTTTTTTTTGAATTTCTATAAAATAATAATGTAATTTTCACTGATCTCAGCAAATAGATATTCAAAAGAATATTCGACGGTTAAGAATGTCATAATTTAATTTGTTTTTAAATAGGAAATGAAACACGGATTTAATATGAAATGATAGCTCATACTTCTGGATAACACATGAGATATAATTTATAAAAAGATATATTAATAAAAAATATAAAAATTAATTTAATTTGACATTAACATAAATTACAGATTTCTGTAAAAATAGTCATTTGACATTATCATAAATTACAGATTTCTGTAAAAATTGTCAATATAAAATATTTCACGGCAGTCTTTTCTGATGTACACAATGAATAATTACGACTATTATACATTTAAAAAAATAGAAAACCATTCATATATTTTACTTGTGTAAAACAATCCTTACCATTTTTACTTTTAAACCCAGCGAAGCGGGTAGGTATCACTCTAGTAGAAAATATATTTCATATACTTTTCAATTCCTTCTATGGTTAGCAAATTTATTTGCTTCTGGAATAGAAAAACTATCAAAAGCTTCCTTGCAAAATAATTTTATTAAAACTTAAAACTGTCTACATATAAAAACAAAATTGTATTTGTTACAACAAATGCATAGTCAATTATGAACGCTTAGTTGAATCGAACTTTTATAGAATAATAAAATAACATTTAATAGTAAAAACTATTACAGTAACTGTACTAAATATTTCGTAATTAAATAATACAAAACAATTATAAATACAATTAAAAAAACTACAAGTTAGTTTTGCATTCTTATTTATTTAAATAAAATACAAAAAGTATTTACAGAACTTATTTTATTCATAATTTTCTGGAAAAATACAAATAGTTCAGTTAATTTAGGCAAACCTCCTTTCGAATGCAGTATATCTTGACTTGTAAGTTCGATTTCCACCACCGTAGAAAAAATTAGTGTATAAGTTTTGTGAGTTGTTGTAGTCCGATATTCTACTTTAGGTTACATAAGCATGAAGGTGATACACTGAACCGGTTAAAATAAATGAGAAGCTGATAGGATTAACAGTGTTTGATTTCTAAAAAAACAGGAAGCCCAATCGTAAACATACTCTTGAAATCAGGAAATTTTTGTATATATACAGAAACTTTTAATAATATAAAATCACAATTTTAAGATTATTTTAATTGCCTGATCATTCTAGAAAATATTTTACAAAGTAGTTTTTGAAAGAAAATTTAGTTTATATAGTAAACATTATAAATATTACCAAAGATAATGAATGACAACTCTAGGATATTTCGAAATAAATTTCGATTTTTGCCCTAATTTCCTAGATTAGTTTTTTGTATTTTACAATTATACGTATTTCGACTACCAAGTAATCATCATCAGTATGAATTAGCTAATCGTATTTACTCTTATGTTACTCGTTGCTAATTTTGTGGAGGACTGCACCTGTATAAAATTAAAAAAACTGATCTAGGAAATTGGGGCAAAAATCTGCTTTGGCGTAGACGTTCTTGCAGATATGGGAAGAATTGAAGATTCTTTGTGAGTCTTGAAGTTATTTGCTACAAACAAACAAATACAATTTTCTTAAAAATAAAGTTGTTAATTTTCTTCTCCACTTAATTTTTTGAAATTTTTTTGAAATTTATAGTTAGTAAATAAACAGAAAATTAAAAAAAATTTGGGGGTGGGGTACTTTTCACAGTCTTTTTTTTAAAATCGTACAATTCTCTGCCTCACACTGTACCAAAGGATCATGATTTTATGTACTAATAGACTCAATCGTACAAACGGTCCTAATTACATTTCTTAGTAAACAATATTGTATTCCAATTGATAATACACAAATACTATCCAGGCAAGTAATAGTAGAAGAAATGAATGCATTGAATTCGTAAATTTGTCCATTGGAATCAAATTAAATGAAACTATTTGTCGAAGTTAGGTTAGGTTAGGTTAGGTTATATTGGCTGTCCAGGAAGGACACTTAAGATATAGAGCCCATTGTGACACCATATATGTGTTTTACCACCTTTCCGCTGATAATTTCATTTATCAGCTCCTCAGGTTCAGAGGCTGAGGGCACCTCCTTCATGCATATACCATACACTACACCAACCCATCACAACTATTAATTAAATTAATTTTGTTACGACGGCGGGAATCGAACCCGCTACCCCTAGCATACGGTGGACGGAATTGGTTACGCCTTAACAAACTGAGCTACTAGTGCGACCGAATTTTTGAAGTTACAGGGGTTTATTATTTTCAAGTATATTTCTTATCAAACATCATTTAAACTCTTTAAACTTCAATTTCAGGCCATTCGGTCCTTAATTCAGTGAAATCAAAAATAAAGATACAATACAACCCTGTAACTACGAAGGACGTTGCTTAGCTCACAATTTGAGAGGGGTGTTTTTATTGGTTGAAAACTGAACCAGACGGGTTTAAGAACAATACCTAATTTTTGCATTCATTTCTTCTACTATAAATTAGACGATACACGATATACATACAGTTTGGGGCGCTTTCAAATAGTAACAATAATATTGACACAACAATTGTATTATTAATAATGTAACACTACTACTGTTTCTACATCTAAACATTAATTATACACCCATCTAAGGAAATGAAATTTGTAGATATCCCGCTTCCTTGGTTCATACAAGGCAATAGCCCCTAAAGTAACTCTACAGTCAAGATTCAAAAATCACCACATACAAATCAAAGCTATAAGTAAAGTTAAAAGTAAAAAAAGCTTCGATATGCGTTGAGATAGTTGTAAGACGCTTGGAGAGTGTGAGTTTCTTAGATGAATAGATGAACTATAACAGATAAGCCACGATACAAGTCACTTTTACAATTTCATATAACACCTTAAATACCTCTCACTTAGGTATATTGCTTAACGCATGTACTCTGGCATACTGGTGATATTTATATGTCTAGATGTAAATCGAACATTATGTATAATAAATACCTGTTATGTTTTTTCATATCTAGATTATTTTCAGAGTCGATATATGTTGACCCTAGCATACTCAGCTAAACCAAAAACATTATCAAGAATAAGTACATTTTACTTTTAACGTAAAAACAATAAAACTTTACATTTTATGTAAAACAAAATAAGTTTAATGCTAAAAGAAAAAATCTTGATTATGATAAACGTTGCATGAAAACAATAATCTCAAAATTATTTGTTTTAGAATTTGCATCTCTATCCACCCTGTTTTTAACACACACCCTGACCTTACATGACTTTACCCACACTTTGAAAAATATTGTTCAGGTTCGTCTAACGTTAAGGCAACGAGCATATTATGATAAAAAAAATATTTTGTAAAAAACAATTAAATGAAGTATGTCAAAGTATTCTTTTTACCTACATCCATGAGATTTTTTTTCTTGTTGAAGTAACGATAGTTTTAAATATGCACATTTTATGTAAATATATGCAAAATATGATAAAAAGTTTATACAAACATAAAGTTTTTAATATTCATTTCACGGCGGTTGAGACACAATATATTATGATTTTTTAAAATAAAAAATTTATTGATACATTTATTTATGGTTTATTTATCGAAATGTACTTGAGATTCAAAAATAGTAGAACTAATAAGCCGGAAAGAAAAGGAAAAGTTGGGATATAGTTCCGATTTGAATGAAATTTTTTGTAACGTGTTTATATAGGACACCAAGGAACATTCAGCCAACTTAACCTAAAAGGGGCATAGGGTCCATAGGTTAGGTAAGGTTATATTGGCTGTCCACGTGCACCTCCTTCATGCATATACCATGCACTACACCAACCCATCACAACTATTAAATAAATTAATTTTTGTTGCGAAGGCGGGAATCGAACCCGCTACCCTAGGCATACCGCGTACAGAATTGGTTATGTCTTAACCAACTGAGCTACTAGGCTGACCATAGTGTCCATCGGGGCCCCAAATTTTTTGAAACGCTTATTTGGGTTCATAATTGTCATCTAGTAGGTATTTTTGATCGCTGAATACGAATCTTAAGTCAGATTACACGAATTCTGTCACGTATTCCAATTGAATTGATAATGAAATTTATATATATTTAATAATTTAGTGTTGACATTTCATAATACAATGAAAACTCAATAAAAGGGAAGGAGAAAGGCCTGTGAAGTTACTATGTTGTAAAATCCATTAAAGAAAATTAATTAAAGAATATTAATTTAAAATTAAAAAAATAAATAAATAAAAAGGGAATAAAATTAATTAAAGGGAGTACGAGGATAATACAACAGTGATTTTTAAATTCATCCATGAATGTATAACCTTTTTTACACTGAAAAAGTCAAACGAAATTTGTTTTGAAAAGTTTTCCTGGAAGTTATTTATCGAAATTTTTAGTTCCTTCGGAGAAATTTCTTTCAGAAATTTCAGTGAGTGATATTTAAATTCTCGAAAAAAACAAGTGAAAACAAACATTCGACTGAGTTCATTGTTGAAATACCACGTATAGACAGTATTGATTACGCAATCGTTTGCTTTTTTTACGTCATGTAAGTCCACTCTTAGAGACCTACATATGCATACGTATCAAATAAATGATATTCCCATATATAACCACCATATAATTTGCGCCAAATTTGCGCTCACACGGGTAAACAGTGATTTTTACGAAAAAAGGCTTCAAACAAAAGTTATTTCTTAATAAGGAACATTTTTTTAATATTTAATCCCTGACAAGATGGGTCCCACGAACTCAAGACCCAATTGTCCTATTCTGTTCATTTACGTACTCGACCTCACTTTTTATGCCCAGAGCACGCTATAAATTTCAGCTTGATATATTATTTTGTTTTGAGTTATCTTGTAAACACCTATACCAAAATTTTTTAAAAGCCTATACAAACTTGGGATTTAACTTAGTATACCTTGATATATTTCATATATACATGGTTTAAATTATTTGGAAATAACAGTTCTACGGGGTGGACTAGTTTAATCAAGTATAACTAGTTTTTTGTAAATAACCAATAAAAAAATAACTTAAACATAGTTGCAAACTTTTATGTCCTTACATCAGATTGGACCTAGTTCTCTCTGTTGCTTTAATAGTTAATTTAGTTCCGAAAAGGTAAGAGTAAGAGATAGAAAAACACCTAAAATTGAAACGCCGATCCTCATTTAAAAAAATACATTTTCATTTAAAATATATTTTCGGAAAACATTAGCTTTTGGATGAAATACAATTTAAATATGTATCATTATTGCATTTAATCGAAAGAAAATACACTACCTTTAGAAAAATGATTTAGGCAAAGGTTATCAAAGACAATATTTTCAATTAAAGAACAAGACCAAAAAACTTTTTAACATTTTCCTCGAAAGCTTATGATTTTCGAAAAAAGTCTCTAATTTAAAGTGTTCTATCTCTCACCTTTAAGAATCTTAATTGACCATTAAAGTAATCCGGAGAACTAAGTCCAATCTCATTTTGTCAGATCATGATGTCCCCCATCAAAGTCTGGCACATTTATTGAAGTTATTTTTTGCTTGATTAATTACAAAACGAGCTATTTGCCATAATATATTCCACCCTATACAGATAGATACGGCTTTCCTTACGATATTTCAAAAAATGACGATTCAAATTCGATTCTAGGTACTAAAACTATCTCAAATACTTAAAAAAATCATTGCCGTTGATATCAAATGATTTTTTTTAAACATATTCATTTAATTGAATTTTAAATATGAAGTAGAAAGAAAAAACTATTTATTAATAAAAAAATATCCAACATACTTCACTGACTCTCAATACTGGAATTAAATAGATTAATTTATTTCAATTCCTTCGTGATCATGAGAGCTATATATTTATCTAGGCGTAGTTAGTGAGTCTCTAGTATTTATATTTGATTGCATTTTATTTATATATTCATATCAATATTTTCTATTAACTAATAATAATTAATGCTTTCCACCACCATAAACATAGCACTAAAATGAGGTTCATAATTATTTTATTAAATCAAAATTGTCAATCGTTTGATCCAGAAGACGCCTTTGGAAAATGAACCATTTTACCTTTTTTTGATATTCATTTTGTATGCCATTTAGTTGATTACTGCCAAAAATAAGAAACTTGTTGTAGACACCATGATCATAAATCACTTCAAGTGGGTAATCTCATACGATTTTTTTTTAACTTTTCTTCCAAAGATTGTCTGTCCTAAAATTGGCTAGTTATTTAAGCTATGATAAGCTTAAATTTTTGCAGTGACCAGCAGCAATTTGCCACCTGTGTACAGAAAACAGTCCCTCATGAGAACTTTACGATAGGTTTAAGTGTTTTTGTAAGCAGAAATCGCACAATTTTTATTAAAAACTTATGTAGAAAGTTTTGTATTCACATTTATACAACCCTTCAAGTGCGTTTTAGTCGAGTTTTGCGAAAAAAATGGAAAATTTTTGAGAACATCATATTAAGAGAATGTCATAATCACCCCTTGCAAAATATTAATTCTCTGTTAAAGGGAATAGAAGAGGGAAAGTACAGCTTTCTCAGTAGCTTTGATTTTCTTAATTGCTAAAATTTATTGTCAATGACATGGAGCAATGTAGAGATTTTTAACAATAAACTTGACTTTAACCTATACATAGAGGTTTTTTGGTTTTCAAACCAGATTAAATGTATAAATACTGAGTATTTATTTATGCAGGTTTCATTGGTAGATGGTGGAAATATTTCATACAGGCTGTTTCAAAAATAAAGTTACATTTTTCACCTTTTCACCAATCTTTCCTGGCCCTCATATCCTGTTATGTAATGTATTACTTCCGGAAAGTTTTGAAAAAAATTGTTTACTAACTACACCGTTCGCAAACTGAATGTCTCGCAATCGTCAGACATTTTGGTTACTTATTAACGTTATCAAAATATCGATAGCATCGATATATTTATTTCTCTATCCGAATATCAAAAAAAGTAGGTGTAATATACACAGGATGATTATTAAAAAAATTTGCCTTGCTTTTATTTAGAAAACGGCCTTGACCAACGGTTGGAAAATCTAAAAATGTCAAAACAATGGCTGGCTTATTTTAAAGCAGATTGAAAATTCAGCATTCATTTTTTTTACCGGCACGTTTTCATAGTCAAACAGGGATAAAATATTTTTTTCGATAAAAAATAAAAATTTGTAAAGAAATTATCATTTTGAGAATTTGCTAGTTGTTTCTTTTAGGAGATAAAATCAGGAGCCAAAATTAACGAACAGGAAGAAACGTTTCAAGCAAAAGTCTTTTTAACGACAAATCACGAGAATCTACCATAAAAATATGTAGTTTTATTAAAAAAAAAAAAAGTATTCCTGTTTGAATGTGAATAAGTTTCCGTACAAAAAAACTGAATACTGTATTTTCACTCCACATAAGGATAGGCCGATCCGTGTTTTCGCGGTTTCACATTTTCAGTATGCTTATATGCAATATATGGTGGAAAGGTTTTAAAAAATCACCTCTATACTTAGTACAGCAGTTCTTTATCGTATATATAATTCCAGTAATATAATATTATAAACGATAAGTTAATTGGATTCTTACTTGAGAAATGATTTCAAACACAACTTTGATAATATGTCAATACCACATGACATAACCGACAATAATATCATCATTCTGAATTTATATTAAAGAAGATGTGCATAATATCTACCTCCTTTACCTCCTTCATATTCTACAACGGAATTATTATATCAATATTATATTTTAAGTAGTTAATAATTATCATACAGAAAAATAATTTGTTGGTAATATACTGTCAGTTGCCTTACTTGTATTAATTACTACTTAATCCGGTAATGCATAAACAATAGATGATGTGAAATGAAATGTATTAAAAAATCAATGGAAACTGATAGGACAACTTTGATACCGAGTGAAATTTACAAAATTTAAAAAACGCCGACAAATTTTTCTGGTGCGGAACCCTAAACTCGCACTTGAAACATACCTACGAAGACTCTCCATTAAATTACTGTTTTCTTTAAAGTCTTTTCCAAATTGAACCGATCTTGAACATCATCGCCAATGTTTTAGTTTTTTTCGAGTTCAGATCCCTAAACGCGCACTTAAAACCTAACTAAGAACACTCTCTAATAAATTACCTATCAAACGAAACAAAAAAAATCAAAATCGGTTTTTCCGTTTAGGCGCTACGATGCCCCAGACAGACAGACACGCACACAGACACACACATATGTCGGACAAACTTATCACACCTTTTTTTAGTTCAAAAAAAGTTTTTTTAGTTTAAAAAATATTAAAATATTATCTTATTTTGGATTGCTTGCAATTCAACTCCGAGTTCTTGACAAGTATTGCGACGAAAATGTATTAGAAGTAAATGTGAGCTTAAAAATTTGATTATATTCCACAAGGGGTCCATATGAAAAGGTAAATATAAATTTTATTACAACAGTTAATACCTTAAAATATTAAATAGATTCTCCTACTTGAATACGCTCTTTTCGACGCCTGGATTAGGGGCACAATGGTTCTTTCAATACTCCTCTATAATGCTGAAATATGGACTTTAAAAGATCAACACATTTTTTGAAAAACTACGGATTAAATTTTTCAATCGCTGTTCAATCTGCCTGTACAAATCTAATTAGATATAAATTCGAACTATCTAATTAGATATAAATTTGAATTGGCACATTTAAAACTTGATGTATTTAAAACAAGTGAAAACAAACAATTGAATGAGTCAATTGTTGAAATACCATGTATAGATAGTGTTGATTTACTCTGTCACACTACACATACACACATGTCACACATATCCATATAACTGATATTCCCCCATATAATACATTTGCGCATAATTTGCGCTTTCATGGGTAAACAGTGATGTTTACGCAAAAATGTTTCAAACAAAAGTTGTGCATTTTTTTTCAAACAATATTTTTTACATTTAAATTTTTGTTCTTTCTCTAACGGTTTACAAGAGGTTTCTTACGGACCCAAGACCCAACTGGCTTATGTTGCTCATTTACGATCACGACCTCACTTTTTACGTTCTTAGCACGCTATAAAAATTTCAGCTTCATATCTCTTTTCATTTTTGAGTAATCGTGATGACAGGCGGACAGACAGACAACCGGAAATGGACTAACTAGATGATTCTATGAACACCTATACCAAAATTTTTTTCGTAGCATCAATATTTTTAAGCGTTACAAACTTGGGACTAAATATACTATGCACATATATTTCATATATACGTGGTATAAAAATATGTGGGGGAGCGGTGGCTTAAAATTTTGAACATGGGATGATAATTGACCACCAAAGCTTCTGTAAAATAAATTAATAGATTCAAATTCAAATAAATTAATAGAGTCAAATTTAGCTAGCAGTGCAATCGTGCTATAATTGAATAAACTTTTTGAAGGAATGTTTAATCACTTACCCAAGTAAAGAGCTGCACTTACTTGAGAGAGTGGTCGTACCAAGTAAGTGGAAGATGAATGAAGAAATTTATAAGGATTAATTTGTAATTTTTCGAACAATCTTATAAAAGTGTTTTCTATACAAGAGCAGGTAAAAGAACATAATATGTAGACTACAAGCTCCAAATACTTTTATTTATTAACGAAAAACATGCTGAACCAATTTCATTGTTTCTTATGATAATTTTAACAACTTTTATTCGAAAAATTTTATCCAAATGTAGTGCAAACACATATTTAGAAATTTATGTGGTACAGAGATTTCTCTCGAAAACATTTGTGTACCTACCCAAAGCTTATTTATTACTTATTTTATTTTATTTAAAAAAATATTTTTTCTGCATGAATAATCTCTCAAAGAAAAGGTCTTACACACTATTATTATTTTTCTCCCATTTTCTTGAACAATTTCTAATCTTGTATTCTAATCATTAAAAATGTTTACAGAAAAAGTATAAGGAAGATAAGGTACTGAAGCATAAGCTTATAGAAAATAAAATATATTATAAAGCATGAAAATAAAATACAAAAATTCTCCACGATGCTGCTTGGTGGAGATATACACCAGGAGCCGAGCTATTCAAATTTGAATCATTTTATCAGCGGTATTTTGATGACAGAAATGGAAAGTTAGTGTAATGTTTGCCTTTTGCTGTGTGTTTTTTAAAATAAATTTTATATTACGTACCTAACACGAAATAGTCGAGTATGAAGTTCTACGTGTTATCTAGTTATTTAATTCTAACCAAGCTTTCAGCTTCACTCAAAAGCTGACTCTAATTAATAACTGATAAAAAAAAAGGATATTTTCCGAAAGCCGCGTAGCTTATACATAAATTGAATGCAAACATTTAATGTATAAAACGATATTTTTCATTAATTTTAAGAATAGTAAGAGATAGATCAAAGTTGTTCAGATTGCGCAAAAACCAATATAATTTTGGGTAAAATGTATATTAAACAAACATAAAATTAAAGTGCTTTAGTTAAAAATCAAATTAAGCTTGTAATTGAACCTGAAAGCATGGGACAAATTAAAACAAACATCCTGAATGCAGCACACCTTACCAATATTTACAGATGGAAGTCCAGCACATGATAAAAGTTAGGTTATTCTGACTAGCGCTTGGTATAAAAGTATTGTACCGTTGTACAGAATAGTGCAGACAGAATATCATTATTATTATATGAAAATGTGCAGCAGGTACATATTTAACTAATGATTGATCGAAGCGGTTTTAAATGTAACCACTAATGTAATATTAGACGCTAGATACGGTTAATGCG
This sequence comes from Chrysoperla carnea, assembly GCF_905475395.1. Lineage (NCBI taxonomy): Eukaryota > Metazoa > Arthropoda > Insecta > Neuroptera > Chrysopidae > Chrysoperla > Chrysoperla carnea. Next base: position 57,864,771 of record NC_058338.1, on the reverse strand, counting down.
GTTCTCTCATATACATACTTGCTTGCTTTTAATAATGGTCGACATTATATTATAGGTACCTATATCTCTGTGTAACATGTAAATGTAGTTACTTTACAATTTATATGTCGCTTGGATTTTTCACTACAAAATATTTAATATATGTTGTATATTATGTGAAATATGCAATGATCACAAAGTTCTTCCAATTCCTTGGGAACAGAGCTTGTGTAAGAAATAGAAAATTTACAAGTTATATAGTAGTATGATGATGAAAGCTATTACGCCTGTGAACATTTTGATCAACATGATTATCCGTTTTTCTCGATCATATGCAGTGTGAACAAGGTTTTTAGAACTATATTCATTATCGCACGTTATCGTTGTGAGTTGTTTGCTGGTTTGGAAGTAAAACCAAAACAAGTACAACAAAAGTAAAACCAAAACACCAAACACCAACTATTTTCATCTATGTTTCTTCGGAAACTAGAACTTTTTCATTCGATTCAGCTTAATATAAATTTTGAGAAAATACAAAACTAATTTTTATGTCTTATCATTTGAAAAAATTGATTTGTGAAAGATATCAGAAGTTAAAGATAACAGAGATAATTTAAAGTAAGTACAATGAAACTTTTATGTTACATGATAATCAATACCCTGATCAAACCAAACGTAATGTACGCACCTATTGGGTTGATTACTTAATCAGAAGTATTATAAGTAAGTCAGTTTTAAACTAATATTACAATTAATTCATACACTTACAACTAAAAGTAGCTATAAAATTAAAATTCTTTAAAGAATCAAACAAGTATTTGACTTCTAAAATTAATACCTTAAATTTTCGGAAAAATCTTGGAAATGAATAAGTAAGCGCTAAATTTATAATGTGCTTCGGGTACGAAAGGAATAAAGTTCCTACGAAAAGAAAAAAGTACGATAGGAATAAAGTTCCTACCGGGTGGACACCTCCGTTATTTTTTGTATTTTGATTAAGTGGTTAAAATATAATAAAAATGAGTTTATTTCGTCGTATTTTTGCTATCCACTTTGCCCAAATGCGCAGGTGCTTCTCAGCCACCTCTTTTAGAAGCATAATCCAAAAATTATTTTCTATGTATTAAATTCCTTTAATTGTATTTTAAACCCAATTTTATTAATTTATTTTATCAATTTTAATTCGAAAATTCTTATAAATAATGTTTAATTCTTATAAAACATAATGGAGTACTGCACTAAACGAACCGCAAATTCTGTCTTGCTGTTTGGGTTCAAGCTTTCTTGCCACAGCATGTAGTGAACGAAAAACAAATTAATCAATTAGTTATATAGAAATATGCGATAATAAGTGCATATTTTTACACGACATCAGGTTTCTCGACATCTTCAAAGTTCGAAATTCATTATGATATTTAAATACTTAAATATAGTCGTACCAATATAATAAATAAGGAATAAAAATGCATTTCAGCTTCAGTAGATACAGTTTCAATTAAATAAATTTATCATAGCACAGAAAATATGGTTGAATTGGCGATTGTATCGATTATATATAAATAATAATTGTGATAAGTCTACATAGTAAGATTATAAATTATGTCAATTTTAAAATCACCCCATGTTTTGTGTAATATTATTAATGCATTTTTATATTACGTGATGATTGTAACATCTGGTGATGATATTAAATGTTCTAAAAAAATATTTCTTTAATAATGTCTATTATTAAGATATGCAGCACACACACAAAAAATGCATAATTTATTTCATCAAGAGTAAATAAGATTATTATAGATTATGAAGTATTGGATGATGACAACCTTATATCCGAGTCGAATAAAACGTATTCACGTTTACTTCGAGATATAATGCTTTAATTTTTTATTCAGTAAAATAGCTTTATACATGGCGGATGATCTCTGTGTTTTAATTTTTTTTATTTAAGTAATTTTAAGGCTAAGAATATCTGCATTTTACACACAGCTTTACCCCGATCTAAAATAAATATTAATCCATACCACATTTCAATTTTGTATACATTATCGATTTAATTGTTTGACATTAATGTAATATTCAGAAAATGAATGAAATATACATAAATTAAAATCAATTTTTATTAAATCCACCTTGCTGCTCACAATATTTATATAGGTATAAACAAAGCGCACACTTTTTCAATATAGTTGCAACAAGTCACAATTTTGGAGTGGATTTATTCCTCAACTAATGTGATATTTTGTTATCAGGAAAAAAATAGCGAGAGGTGTCGTGGGCACCCAGTAGGAATTATGTTTCTTTCGCACAAAAAGCTGCATTAATAATTAATTATAAATATAAATTTTGTGGTACGCTACCTTTCAGGTTTAGTGTAACTAGTTTCTATTAATTGTTTTCTCTCTCGATACTTTTTACATTTCTGTGCGTTGGTAATTTTAGGTTTAATCAGTTTTTTTTCTTTTTTTTTTGGCACGATACCTTTTGCATATCTGTGCTTTGGTAATTCTGAAAATTTAAAGTATTAACTTAAGAAGTGAAATACTTGTTTTATTGCTTAAAGAATGAAATATTGTAGCTACTTTAACTCCACACTTTATGAATTAATTGGAATACTAGTTTAAAAAAGACATACTTCTGATTAACTACTCAACCTAATATGTGGGTATATTACCCAAAATTTATTTGATCAGGAATTAAATTAACTCTATTATGTTTAACTTGTGATAACTCACAACTAATTTTTTTGAATGAAAAAAAAAACATAAATTTTGGACAAAAATACAAATTGACAGACTGTAAAATGTTTTTGCATATTCTCAAAATTCATGAAAAGGTGAATTGATTAAAAACGTTTTAGTTTTTTAGTTTTTCGGATTTTAGGGTCTGATACACTTTTTGTGGTTTTACCTCTCAACCAGCAAACAAATCATAAGGAAGAAAGTTACAAAATGACCACAAACTACATATGTCTGTTCTCACACGCACTTCTACTTCTTTTTTAAATTGGTGTTACAATCACTTAAAAATATTGGACAAAGATCACGCCGCTTTGTTAAGGGAGTAAAATTGGAAAAATTTATCATTTTTAATCTTAGGAGACAATTAAACGTTTTGAGAGGCCCCAAATATACAAGTTAGGCTACGTAATAACTACAGCGGAGGCCTTATGTAGTCTACGATAACTAAGTCTAGCACAAATTAACTAGTCAGTCAACATAAATGTGCGATAACGTGAGGACCAGAATGTGATCTTATTCACATTTTGGAACATGTTGTGGTGATCACATCACCTCGATGACTAATGTTTCATTCATAATTACCAGATATATACTTTGATTAAATATATTCATTTGTTTAAAGAAACTGTACCAACTGACAAGAGTGAGAACCAAATCGAACACATTTTTGAGCCAAACACTGGTCTATAAATTTAAAATAAATCAATTCATACTAATGAAATTTAAACATCAATTATAAATAAGTCATTAAAGATTTTCAGTAAATTTATGTCATTGACTAAGAAAACCAAAATATCATATTCTAAAATTATTATGTAAACACAATGTTATAATAAATTAATAATTTTATAACATTAATAATTGATATTCAATCATCTATAATATTCTGATGATGCGCTGATTAAATGAAATTTAATATTGAAATTAAATCCTTAAAATAACATTCTTTACTCATCCTGTCAACTCAACATCAAATATAAAATATATTATTATTATTAAAGGTAGATATATTGAAATGAAACCTTATTATTACAAAATTTACTATGAGCTTAATTTATTCAAAACATATTTATACATTGAGTGTACAAGGTGAGTCTCTAAAGCACGAGGTACCAAAATCCGATCCAATTATTAATATCGACAGAAAATATTTTAAAAGTTTACCTTGGGGCAATTTTCGTTAAAATTGCTTGACTGTTATTGATCACTTTTATTTAATAATTTTTCTGTAGCTGGCGTATTTTCTTCACAATGTTTCTGATAGTTTTTTCATTATTTTTTATGTCGAATAACATTCTAATTTCAATTATTTTGCTGTTTCTTCTCGGCTAAGACCTTGAGTAGAATATTAAATGACGAGATTGTACCCCTTAATTAAAAATTACTTAAATGGCGCACCTTATATATATAATATACTATAATTATATTATACATATTCAAGAGCGTCAAGTGGATATGAATCGTATATTTCAAATAATATGTAAGTTATGAAAGAGGTAACTTTTAATATTGTAACTGTAATAATTTCTACAGAAGTTTAGAAAATTAAACAAATTTGTCTAATTAAAACTTAAAAAACACGTAAAACAGTAAATTCTTCTGATGTAAATCAAGTGGACTTCGAATTACATACTGTGCGAAATTTTGGATTCAGTTGTCGTAGCCAAGCCAATTTCACTAGGAGAAGTCGTTTATAGGTCAAATTCTTATACATCACATTTTACTAATTCACTTTTTTGAATCGTAAATAAAAATAGATACCGATGCAAATAAAAATTGATCCCTTTTGTGGAATTTTCTTTCTATATCTCTTCGACTACTACTTCAGAAAATCTGAAATCTGGAAGTCGTTCATAATTCTGCAGTAAAATTTCATACTATCCAGATTGACTTTCAAAATTAGAAACTTACTAGAAAGAATAGCATGTAACATTTGGAAAATCTCTTTATATAGTGTAGTAACTTGTGACGCTATTGTTAAAGTCGCGTCCTCAAAGTAAAAGCTTTTTAAGCGAATTGCCGAAGGAAAAGGAGCTATTGCATCCATCTTACCTAATAGATGTCAAAAATGACCATCGTTAAAATTTATATATATATATATATAAATACAGAAGTTCTACTTTGCTTATCCTCTCACCCCTTGTTTATCGGTCGATTTTCTCATTAACAAACTTGACCTATCTTGATACCAAATTTTATTATTTTATTCAAGTCGAACTTAAATTTCGACCGCTAGAGAGTTTATAGACACATAAACTTATAGATACATATGGTATCAAGAAGGGTCTTTGAAAGGTCAAGTTTGTTAATGATAAACAAGGGGTGGGAGGATAAGCTAAGTAAAACTTCTGTGTTTTTTCAAAATAATAAAATTTTTTTTATTTGTTTATTTTAAGCTAAAAAGGACTCTTCGATTTTAGGAAAATGATTTATTTTTTCAATCTTTGAGGGTATTCGCTTAGCTAGCTCCTGCGCTACGAATTTTTATATTTAAGACAGCTGGGGTAGGTTCAGATCCCTTTCTATACATTCTCAAAAGCATTGCAACAATTGTTAAATTAGTAGAGGGTATATGGGCTGTCAGAATCAAAGTATGCGATAATAATCTGAAGTGTGAAATTTGTTTAGTTTTCAACAACCACAGGGTATGCGCTAATTAGTCACACAGAGTTTTTACGCTGTGTACCATCGTACACTCTCCATTACAGGCCTAAATAATGCAAAATATAACTTCAATTTTGTGACATACACTGCAATTGAAATGTTTGATACGAATACAATATAAATCGTTAAGACCAAACCCATGATAAGTTGAACGTTATAAGTTAAGAACTACATTATAACTGTGTAAATGACAACAACAGTTGATTAAAAACTTAATTAATACAATATATGTACTTACTTTATCATTAACAAACATTTATGTTACCTACATATCAATTGAATATTTTAAATTTATATTATGAGTTTGAAATTATATAATATTTATAATACTTTAATTAAGTAATATTATATATGGATGGATATGGATATTGTACCTCGTTGTATAAAATAAACATGTAAAACTCCATTAAATCAACATTAAATCTGCAGATATCTAATGGAATTTAATTATTTTTATATGTAGTCACTCAATCGTTTTCTTAGTTGAAAATAAATGGAATAACATAAAAAAAATGCAACTAGCTTAAAGATTTCAAATTTTTGGTGACTCTATCTAGGTGTTTTTAATTCGACAAGAAGGGACTTAAATAGCCAAAATATACGGACCACAAAAGTACTCATACACACAGACACGTTAAACTTATAACATCTCTCTTTTTTAGCATGTAGTGAAAAAGAGTTTCCACTATTGAAAACTGACTTTTAATTTCCCATACAATACTGAAAAGTACCGACGTAGAAAATTACGGTAGAACCACTGAAAATAGAAATCTGAATTATTCTGAAAGATTTTTAAAGGAAAATCAGTATAATAGATTTTCTAACAAAATCAAATATCTTAGAAAGAATATTTGATATATAGAACTAACAAATATTTACGGTTTTATAAAATATCTAATGAATTTCTTCTTTCCTTTCATGAACACTATGTTCCAATTCATATTTTAAGTATTAAAATTGATAATCCAATTTCGGTTCATAATAAATATAGTTCACTTACCAAGAGAGGATCAATCACTTTTTTTCTGATGAGAAAGTTTTAACATAATAATTAAAATAATAACAGACTTGACTGATTGCTCAAGGTGGTGAAAAAGCAGATGGAATTTTTTGGATACTTTAAATAATGGAAAAACTACTCAACCGATTTTGAAAATTATTTCTCCTACAGAAAGAAAGCTACATTATCAGCGAATAACAGGGACGGGTATAGCTCTTGAAAAAAAATTACGAAGTGAAGTTCGTAACAAAATAGTTTGTATTTAAAATTAAAATAGCCCTCCGAAGCCGGTGGATAACTGCTATCTATTATATATATAAAAGAAGAAACTGATCGACTGACTGACTCAAAGCTCGATCAACAAACAGCTGAAACTTCTTTCTAGATACATAAAATTTTGTGCAAACGTTCCTTAGGCTACGTAAGCACTAAGAAAGGATTTTCGGAAATTAATCCCTTAAGGGGCTTAAATGAGCCGTGGGAGTTTGGATGAAACTTGGTCAATTTTGAAGTTGTAAATGAAAGAAAGAAATGTAAAAATGATATATGAGCATGATTCAAAAGTTTTCTGTATTACTATTTTCAGAAAATTCATCCTTCAAGGGGGTAAAATAGTAAGTGCAAATTTATATGAAACTCCGCAATTTTCTTGATCAACTATCATCCCCTTGAAAAGGGGATGATAGTTTGTATGAAAACTCGTCATTTGTGAATTAACTACTTAACCGATTTTAAAAATTATTTCACCTATAGAAAGTTATATTATCCCAGCCCAGCAAAGCGGGCAGGTATCTGCTAGTATCTTATTAAAATATATGTTTTTGTTATGGTTGTTTCGGAAAAGACATTTTTTATTGTACTTATAGTTAATTATTGATTACACAATTCAACTTAGGATCTTGCCCCTTGATTCAACTATACAAAAACAAGAATAGAGTTGTAGAAACTCCAAACGTATACGTATACATTGTACACATAATAATATATATTTTAATGTCATATCTTTCCGATATAAATAAATATTACAATCAGTATGAATGTAGAATATAGAACAATAAACAGTGCATAAAATAATAAAAGAAAAAAAATATAACAAAAATATTTAGAACAACGAAGTATAAATATCTCTTCACTTCTTGCAACAAACATACTAAAATATTATTGTTACTTATTTTATTTGTAGTATATTATTATAGGGGAGAAATATCTAGAGCGACCCTCTATCTAGGCAGGACCACTAAAGTTTTTCGATTATATTTGTGAAACTTGTTTGGTTAATTTTATCTTAGTTATGAACTTGTGTAGACCAGGTGATTTTGATTTCTCATTGATCGTATTCAAGATGAATTGTCTATGCTAAATATAGCGGAACATTCTTTTGGTCTCAACAACAACAATCACCTCATATTGTGGACAAAACTTCACCATATTATGGTAATTTTTTATTTGTTCATCATAATTCATCAATATATTAGTCGCATCAATGAATGTTTTTACTCGGAAGTCCTCAATAACAGCTCTGATTTTGATGATGATTTTTTTTTTCAAAATGATTATTTTTGTATACTATTTAAAATCAGAAACATTTCAGATTGGGGAAATAATCTGGAGGAGGAATAGGCAATGTCGCGACGGATATATCGACGCCCAGCCTAAATCGCTAAGGCTAGAAGTTTGAATTTTCTAGAAGATATTGATTTTATACTGCATAAGAAAGGATTATTCGAAATTCCAGCCTTAAAACGGTGAAATAGGGGATGAAAGTTTGTATGAAGATATATGTATGTATATAAACCGTCATTTTTCAGTTCACTACTTAACCGAAGTTCTTTCACCTAGAATTCTACATTATCAGGAAGTAACATGGATTTATTTTCTTTTCAAAATTATTAGAGATTCGCACTAAAAGTTACAATCAATTAAATAGTGAACAAAAGGGAAGTTCAGATAATTGAAGGCTATAACGTGGGTAAATGCTAGTTATTTATATTGTTTAAACAATAAGTATTTGTGAAACTTATATAAAAAATTTATTCTTTCTGATTTTTTTCCACAAAAATGTATTTTTACTAAATTGTAATAAAAATTGATTTTAAATTTTGGTGCGTAACCTTAATTTTTTTGAAACTAAAATACAACCCATGAAACTTGCTGATGATATAGCATTCTACAGGTGAAATAACTTTTAAAATCGGTTAACTTTGAACTTGTGTTATTACTTAGAAACATTTTTTGAAAAGTTTTCCATTCGAGTGTGCAAGTGAAAATCAAGGAATCATCATTGGTGGTATTGTTAATATACGGTATAATTCGCATCTGAAAATAATCTTATAATGTTCTTGGATTTGACCGATTATGGTTATGACCGACAAAGTAAATTTAACGTCTAATTTGATTCAAATATGACAAAAAACTTTTGCGTTGTCATGTTTATTTATTTTTTTCATTTTAACGGTGTATTTATATGAAACTAACGACCGAGTCCAACGAATTATCATCAATTTGGTGTATGAAGTTTTAAATAGAAAGGAACTTGAGGGCCACGACAGAGTTGTTACACCTGTTATTAACCAGGTAGGTTATGTTGCTATGTTATAATGATGCTCATGAGCAACTGCTGATGAGCAACTTCGGCAGTTCTGACACAGACTTTTCTTATTCGTTGATCACATTTTCGCTAATTACTTTAGCTTCTAAATTATTTCGAGCATATAATGTTTCGAATATTTCGAGTAAAATATTCAAAATATGAGAAAATATGAAAATTATAGTTATCCATAGCAAATTGTATATTGTGACCCTAGGTCACAAAGTCGGATTTCTAGGGATGCGTGATAAAAAGCCTCTTTATCGTTTCATACTTTTTTTCTGTATCCCCTAGCCAAAAGTACGGTCTACTAATCGTAACGATTAAAGTTTGTATGGCAAACTCCATACAAACTATTTTACTAAAACAAGAAGAAAATATCACGTTTACTATGATAACAATATAACTGTTGATTGCAAAATTCCTACTCGTATTTCATTAAGAAGATTGGACGACATTGAAAAGAAACTATAAATTCTAGAGTTATTTTCTTTATTGCAATTACAAGAAGTGACTTTAAATATACAATTATTGAAAGTCAAATTATCAAATTTTAAATAAAGACACACCTGTTATTAACAGAGTCCAATTCTTTTTGCTCAATTTATAGAACACATTTTTACAAATTGCAAAAAATCTAAATTAATAGTGGAAATTCTAAATTGTTTAGCTTAATTTGCAGCAATGGCTTGGATTTGCCAAATTCTTGCATAAAAGAAAGTTATGAAAATATTTGAAAAACATGGTCGACCATGACAACCGTCCCATATTTAATTCTTGTACTTCTTGTACAATGTAACAGTAGTGGATAAGTTCTTGATAATACGTACTTACTCTATCTAAAGTAAAACATAAATCTATGTATCCTTGTTGCGTTTAAAATATATATATGAAACTTAATATATTTGCGATTATCTAGAAGTCAGTAATGGGAAGTGGTTTTCACTCCATTTAACAAACGCTTTGTCTGTACTGTGGTTTCAAATTTACTATATAGCTTTTACGTTAAAATTATTCATTTATTATTATCATATAATAATAGGTAATAGTGTAGTGTGTAGATGAAAGTCGGTTTGTACTATTTGTTGTTTATATGTTTATCGAAGTTCATTCTCGTTTACAATCTTTTAATACTAAAAGTAAAGATAGATTTCCGTTTGACAATTATTTACAAAATTTATGAGATTAAATTTTTTAAGATCGTGATGTAATTGTCAATAAACATAAACTTTATACTATTGACTTTTTTTAATTCATTAAATAAAACTGTCATATTTGATAAAAGTACCCTGTAAAATAAGCACTAGTTACAGAAAAATATGTACTTGACATGACAACAAGCAAATATTTTCTTTTTTCAAGAAAATTACTAAGCAGTTAAATTATTTTCTTGAAATAAGTATTAAGATCGTTAACTAAATATTTACATTTTACTTGTTATAAAACCTTCAACAGCCAAGCAAACGCGTTTATTTCATTCATAACTTGAGAACGGAAGGAACAATTACGTTAATTCCTTTTTTATGGTGTTAATTATTGTTAGGAGAAGGTTCTAATGAAAGAAAATATTAAGGAAGCTTGTGCGAAAAACTAGAGAATTTAAGACAAAATATTAAATTAATAAATGGTGGAAGCGCATATAAATAATATAACACTACTTAAGATAATTTAAAGGCAGGTATTCTAATCATTCATGTGATTGCACAACCACGAGAGTGTCCAGCATACTAACTTACTGTCAACTAAAATACTTTCATACTAACTCCCATAATATTAAATATATTTTTTAATAATTAATTAGCTACTAAAAAAATTAACATTAGAAAAACTTATATTCAAATATTCGAATATATATTCAGATTTCTGTGTCAAATGTCAAATAAATTAGAGCTTCATTGTTTAGTTGACGAAAAAAAATATATCATTGGACTGTATTTATTTCGTCCTCTTTTTGCGAAGTATGTGGAAGAGCTATTAATTACCCAGTACCTTTATCAAATGCAAACTCTGACTGCACAGATGCAATAAATCTTGGCCCATTAAAAACATCCTAGTGAGGCAGAATGTCAACTCCCAAAAAGGCCAAAGAAGTTTTGACTAGCTATGGAAAATCATTATTGCATCTGCAGAATGTTCATGAGCTTTAAACAAGAAGTATTCAGGAAGCTGTTAAATACTCACTTATTTTTCATGAATGACACAAAATACGGGACAAAGTTTTGGACAATTTCATTTCCTTAGCTTTACATTCTTACTAAAGATATAATGGTGCAGACAAAGAACCAAAATCTTGTTGTTTTTAGTTCTCGAAGTGCATATATGCGTATTTCTATAAAGACTGTTTGCAAATGAATTGTATAGATTTTTGAAAATAATATTATAACGTTATAACAACCTGTTTTTAAATAAAATTACTAATTTACTTATGCTCAGTATTAATAATTTTTTAAATATATATATAATGTAATAAAAATAATAATTATTATTATTATAAGAGCTATGGGAGTTATCATGAAAGTACTTTATTTAACAGTTAAAATGTCAAACGCTGGACACATTTCGCATCATGCATTGCAGGATTAGAATACCTTCTTTTATATTATCTTAACCCTACTATGTATTTATGAATTTATTTGCGCTCCCACCATATTTATCTCGAATTGTGAACAGGTATTTGAATTGTATTGAAGTAGTATTTATTATTGTTCATGTATTGTAAATTGGTATTTTTAAGAGTTATATGCAAGCGCAGCGAGCTTCACTGGCAAAGACTTCAGCCAGGCCAAAAGCCGCAGACCTGACCAAAAAATAATAGTAAAATATGTGTTGAGCGGGCAGACTAAGCAGGGAGTGAAATTGCGGGTGGGCTTAACAAACGGGCGGGCATAGTATAGCTATTATTGAATTGGAACTGCAGGTAACTTAAGATTAATAGCCGCTGATCAATAATTACAATTAAATAAATTGTAGGTTAAATGAAGTTCACAGGGGTTCACTGCGAAACTTATCGAGTAGTGAAGTGATCTTTACCTCGCAAAGAAAGTTTTCGACATTTTGACCGGTTAAAAATTCAAAATCCACTTTGTTTATTTTAATAAAAACAATCGCAAAAATTATCTTGGCCGAAAAATGTCGGTCAGATCATATAGCGTGACTGTGATCTCGAAAATTGCAAGTGGCGAAGTGTAAGACCGTACCTACACCATTTTGTTAGTTATTTCAGGATTTTTTTTGCAATTATGTTCTAATTAGAACAAATAGCGAGCTATTCACTGGTTTAGAGAGTTATTCACTCAACAATTTCGATAGTTTTACATATGTATCACAATTATATTTTCATTTTTCATGATAAGCTTTTTATAAAAAAAAAAATTCATAGTAAAGTACAGACTTTAAAAGTTCAAACCTTTAGGAAATATTGTTAAATTTGGTGTCATAGTTAACAGTTTACAGGTTTACAAATGTTGATGGTCCAAATATGTTATTAATTAAGAAATAATTCCATAAATTCATGCGTTGTTTAGTAGACCTTATAAGGATAATGAAAGGTCAGTGAGTTAATTTCATGCAGACTACTATATAGTCTGTAGTTTTGTGCAGTTTTTCATTCTTAACTAATTGTTTTAGTAACTTTTCACAAGTTGATGTTGTGAAACTACCATGACTACCATGAAATATATTTTCATTTATTTGGCAAAATTTAATTAATTGAAATGTAATAGATTTTAAAGACTATTTTCGTTAAAATTATATAAGTTTTGCTTATTTAATTGATTAGATACACCTACACGCTTCGAATGAAATTTGTGTAGGCGCAGGTAGGTACTTCTTGAAAATACATATTTACATATAACATATAATACACCACTGTAATATTAATTAAAGAAATTGGAAAAAAGAAGGAAATTGAATAAAAATATGTCGCATATCATTTTGCTTAAATGAATGGATTTGAATTGAAGAAACCATATACACTGCTTTGTTTTGGAAGAAATGAAAGAAAGCGGGTGTAGACAAAAAACTACCTCTATATACTAAACACAAATATATATCCCTTATCCCTATATATTATTAATGTGAAAGTAAGGTTATTTGTTACGCTTTCACGTAAATGAACTATAATTTATTTAGATATATTAAAAATATTAAATTTAGTCGATGACATTTGGCTACGCCTGTGAGAATCATTTTGAGCCATAAATTATAAATTTCTATAAAAAAAGTGAACGAGATACAATTAACTGTCCCCTGTTCTGATACACTCAATGTATCAAGCCAGAACATTGAACAAAAATTTTAATTTGTACATATATTTTACCTGTGTAAAACAAATCCTACCTTATTTCGGGTGTTATGGGTTGGGGATAAATCATAACAAGAGAGATGGAGGTTATAACGCGTTGGTCGTTACTTTTAAGGCCAGTTCTTTTCTTCTTTTTTTTATATTTTTATATATTTGCGTTATGTGTTCATAGGAGATTTGTTGTTAATATTACAATTTTTCTGGAGTAATTTCTTTACTCATAGACGTATCCACGAAGATCTACAGTATTTAGTAATACACGACTTTCCTTGTCAAATACACGCTAATAAATTTATTTTGAGCTAAGGACGTGATTTGCGTCATCTTCGAATGGTAATTGTTCCGTAATAAACCATTGATTGTAGTATTTCTTTATTTTTACATAATTTTTGACTATTTGCGAATAAGTCATAACTGGCCTTTTTTTTAAAACTATTTGGTGCCCATGTAAATAAATGAAGAAGATCAGTTTCGAAGTTGTGATGAAGTCGTGAGAGATGAAAATGTATATCGAAAAATTTTTGCGGTTTTCAATGTGATACTATACGGAAACGTGGGTTAAGAAAATTGGTCCTATCCAAAGCAAAATTTTTTCCTCCTTAAGTTTTTTACAGACCATTTTATTGTTAGGTCAATTAATTTAGATGATATTACCTAAAACATCAAGTTTAAACGACATATTTTTCATAAATGTAGAAAACCAACTTGACGTGCTGTAGTAAGGATCGAGTGGTTCGAAAAATGTGCGTTTCAATATAGAATTTAATGTTATGAAATTTTTATGATGACCATGTTTTCGATATTGTGAGTCCTTTAGGAGATATAATGATCAAACCGCAAAAATGTCGGGCATACTTCACAGCCCATCATTTCAGCACAAGTCCGCTGGGGGGAGCATGCCTTGGTTAGTTATATTGGGCTACAAATGAAGGAATTAAAATAATCAAACCTTTTGTATCAATTATTTCCGATTCGTCAAATTTTTTTGTTTTACGCCACTAGTCTAAGCCATTCTTTAGTTTTTTTTACCTATAACTTTTTTAAATAAACCATCTGTCAATGAAAAATAAATTGGCATGTTGTTATGTTTGAAATAAATAAAAATACTTCATATCACAAAGTTTTGGATAAATTAATAGAATCTTGAAAATACTGTTCTTGTATACCAACCAGCTGAAATCAATATTGAAATATTTAAAAGGGAATAATATCCAATTTATTTCCGCAAAAATAAATATTCACTTTTATAGTATATCAAAAACTGAAAAGGAAAACAGGAAATTAAGAGTGGTTTTTATCATGTAAATTTTCATTGAAAGATTTAAAGTCTTTACTCTGTATGTATGTATTTATAGATGTATAGATTCGATATTATATCGTTTGGGCAATATTTATATATTATTACCCGGATTAAAATGTCATAACAAACTGTATAGTTATAGATCGTGAGCCCATAATAAAGGTAAATTTCTATTATTCTTTTTAATTGCTAATCGAAACATTAATAAAGGTGAGTTTGGTAACGAAAAGAAATTAAGAATTTTAATCGTTCTTCGAATGTCCAATTTGTGAAAATCGACCTCTCTTATCTACCGTAGCTTAAGAAAAGCTATTGAAGTGTAAAAAAACGGCAAGAGCTTTTAAAACTGAGCTAGAATATTGAAAATCGGCATTTTAATTGAATTATTATCAAGCCTGTGCCTTTTGTGAGTACTAAATTCCCAAATCAAGCTAGAAAATTGAAAATTGTAATGTTAGATGAATATCAAAGATATGATTTCACTATTTCAATATGAAAAAAATCATTGAAAATATCATGTCTCTCACAAGATTATTTTTCAATACAAAGTGATGGAACTCCGCTGGTGGCGAGCTCTTGTTTGCCTTTCGTGCAGTCAACGACTTTTTTAAAAAATATATGACACAACTCTTTTTAATCTATTAACAAAATGACCTTAATCAATCCTCCAAATTGTTGGCAGAAGGCATCAAAGAAATTTTGTTTCATTGTAGACATACGATCTATAGTATTTTCTAGTAGTGCTTCTATCAAGATGCTCTGACTATGTTATTATATCGACTGGTTCAAAGTATTTACATTAGTAAAACCTACATCAAATATTAAATATGTATATATTTGAGAATATTATGCAATAAATTACATTAAAGACTATATTTCACTAAACACTACCTATCTGGCTTTTATTACTAAAGCAGTGAAAATGATAACCAACAAAGCGTAGGTATTGTTTAAACACCGGCCAAATACTGAGCATAGTATAAATGCTTACATTGTTTATAATTAAGGATGTACGAGTGCCAGGGCAATTTGGGATAAAAGGTTTGATTTTTTTTATATGAATTTGGACTAAGTCGAAATAAATTCTGAAAATTTTGGGAGAGGGGGTTGTCCGATTATTTAAATGAATAAATGAATTCAAAAGTAGGCATATTTAACATTAGTCTTATGGGAAAACTTTAAATTTAATTTGAAAACAATATCAACTTCAAGATATGCCGGATCGATCGTTTCGACAATTACAAACTACACGAAAACAAAATTAGCCTATCAATTTATATTATTTTTTTAATTCAAGGAAATTATTTTTATGTAATTTAATTAGTTAGCTTTTGACTGTATGACGTCAGCTCTATCCTGATTCCAACGAATACAGGCTCAACTATTGGATATTAACCTAATCAATTTATACCTGATAACAAACAATAAATAAAATATTTATGATAAAATTAAAATTATATTATTATCAAATTAGTGCGATGATGTATAATGTACAAATTACAAATATAACGTATAAAACTGTTCGAAGTTCATACACTAATATGAAATAGTGGTAATAATAATTAATTTACTAGTAAAATATGTAATTTAATTAATATCATATTCAATAGAAGTATTGTTTGAAATATTATTTATGATATTTTGGAGTTATAAATATATTGAATGAATGAACGTTTGGACTAAATATTTAAAACTGGATCAAACAATACAAATATCTTCCTATAAATATAGTTAGAGAGCTGTCCATATGATTTACTTATGGTCATGGTTATTGTCTTAGCCTTAAATATGATAGTAGGTAATGCTCCAAGTCGCCCTGTGAGATTCCAAGAATGTCTACGTGCGATATTCCCACTCAGGTGGGGGTTTGAAAAACTGTCACTAATTGATGGTTCTGGAAACTGTCTGCTTGTTTGATAATTCATTAGATGTGATTCTGACCAGTCATCCTGTAAAGTTTGAGCACAATAAGCGGTCCCAATCCGGAGCTGTGCCGAAAAAACCGAAACTGTCACCAAGTGATGGTTCTGGAAACGGTCTGCTTGTTTGATAGTTTCATTGGATGTGACCTTGAATAGTCATTTTGCAAAATTTGATCCCTGCAAGTGGTCCCAACCCGTAGTTATGTCCGTTTTGGGACCACTTGCTGGACTTAAACTTTGCAGAATGACTTTTAAGGTTCATATCTAATTAATTATCAAACAAGCAGACAATTTCTAGCACTACCACATAGTGATAGCTTTTTAAACCTCCTCCTGGGGGGAATATCCGACGTAGAAATTTGCGGATCCTTACAGGGAAACTTGCGGCATTACTTACTATCATATTTAAGGCTCAGCAGACAGTAACCACGACCATCAGTAAATCATATGAACAACTCTCTAGCTAATAGTTACCAACATTGCTTTTAAAAATCGTTCCCTTTTGCGTTAGTAGAAACCAATTGATCATTTTTTTCTCCAGTTTACAACTTTCTTAAAGTAATCAATATTTGCCATGATACAATTAAACATTCCACATATTAAGGAGGTGTCGCAGAATGTCTTAATTTCGACAAGACAATGATGCGGAAATATAATTTTAGGTAAAAAATCCTTAGAACTTTTTTCACTTCTTTTATGCTTTTATGATTGAATTAATTATGTAATTATGCTATGATTAGATTCAAGCTATGCAAAACTAACGATTCATTTACATATTTTCCAAGTCGTATCATTAAAGCAGTCTGGTAGATGCCAAGCTATGTTAGATATGCACAAAAATGGTACCTTGTAGAAAGCAATGATCACGTCAAGGAAAAAAAGATTGAGAGCTATTAGTTGAAAAAAGACACACTTCTGATTTAGTTGTTAACCCAAAATGCGAGTACATTACGTTTGATTTGATTAGGGTATTTATTATGACATAAACATAAAAATTACATTGTACTTACTTTAAATTATCTCTGTTTTCTTTAACTTTTGATAACTTTCACAACTCAATTTTTCTAAATGGTTAAACATAAAATTTTGACAAAAAACACAAACGGGCAGTTTTACAAAGGTTTTTGCATTTTCTCAAAATTCATGGCAACCTGAATCGATTGAAAAAGTTTTAGTGTCCTAGGTAACCTAGATGTCGGTTTTTTAGGTGTTTGTTGCAAATTTTTTTTGGCTTCACCTCCCAATCAGCAAACAAATATCGTGCGATAAGGAACATAGTTCCAATATTTGAATAAAGCATATAATTCGAAAATTTCTATTTATAAATACATACCATTCATTTTATCATTCTTAAGTTGCTTACCTGTAAATTAAAAAAAAAATGTCAGTTAGTAAAAATCATAATTACCTTGACCGTATTATAAAAATAATAATATTCGAACCTATGTTACAACGTGATATAATAATAATGAAGGAAAAAACAAGAAATAATTCAATTTATACTAACAAACGAGTTTTTCCCCCGTCGTAAATAATTAAATCATTCACATTTAAATTGTTTTAAAATAATTAGATAAAGGTAGATACTTATATATATAGAAAAAAAAAACAGCATACACCAGCCAGAAAAAAAAATGAATTAGTGAATAAAATAAATCTTGTGTTTAAAAAAATATAAATATATCTGTCATTTATTTAATAACTTGGTTATTAATGCTAAGGCTTTCGTTCTGCCTTGTAAGTAAGTGTGTACCCTAGCACACAACCATCCATATAATGAGATACACTTCTAAGTTTATTATAATTTTTGTTACAAAAACAAAAAACAAACATAATATATAAACTATTGGAATCGAGTCAGTTAAAAGTTTTGAAACATTTTCTAATTTTAACTCCCCAAACCAAACAGAAAGGGTTGTTTAAAATTGACCACTATTTGTGTGTCTGTCTGTGCGTCCATCTGTCTGTCTATATGTGGCAACGTAGCACCTAAACGAATTAAACAATTTTTTGCTTCGTTTGAAAGGTATTAATGAAGAGTGTTTTTAGCTATATTTCAAATTCGAAATTTGGGTTCCGTACCCGAAAAAACTAAAAATAGGCGTTTAA
Source organism: Chrysoperla carnea (assembly GCF_905475395.1). Lineage (NCBI taxonomy): Eukaryota > Metazoa > Arthropoda > Insecta > Neuroptera > Chrysopidae > Chrysoperla > Chrysoperla carnea. The sequence continues at coordinate 57,846,169 of NC_058338.1, read as the reverse complement.
TTTGTCGGGGTTTTTTAAATATGAGTAAATTTCACTTGTTATGTTATAATTTCTCGAGAACATAGAAAGAAGTATCAGAAAAAGGTTGCGTATGGTGTACATACGGAACCTTTTCTCGTAGTATATCGGCTTCAATTTAGAAACTCAAAAGATCCAAAGGCTTACTTTCGGTACAATTAAGATAAAAGTATTTATGTTTCTTTATATTAATGTTCCTTTGTATCTTTTTTCATGACGATCCAATTCAATATTCTTAAAATTTGATCTTAATCCCATATACCGAAAGAAAAAATTTGAAACAAAAGTATTTCGATTTCAAAAACAAACAATACATAATGTTTTTTCACAAAGATTATTTTTTTTAATTAACCATAATGACTTAACACTAATGACTAGCGACGAAATTATAGAATATTAAAAGCTTTATTTCTGCTTTCTGCTTTTTTACATTCCCAGTTTGGTATCTTACATTATAAATAAAGTAAAAAAATAAGTTCAAATTTGTCGGCAAATCATTAATATGGGCCTATACTCATTCACTTTACTTTTCGATAACTGATCGATTGGTTTTAATTTAAAAAGAAAAGCAGATTTCTGAAATATAACACCACTTCGTCAAGCTTCAATTAGTACGGCGTATATACAAAAGAGAGGTGCAAAACAAGATGTGACGGCTATTTTTAATCAAAAGTTAAAGTGTACCGCTACACATAAAGTAGCACAAAATAATACTTTTGATTTAGGTAGAAGCCTAATGTCCACTCAGTATCACAAATAATGCGCATGTTTTACTATTCTAAGTTATATAACTATAACATTATATGTGAATCACATGTAATGATGTTAATATAATAACACTTCTTCACAAGATTAGTTTAAGTTTAGCGTTAATTAAGACCTAGAGAGACCTTCTGTTACAATTTTTTTTAATTAACTCAATACGACTTATATTAAGCTAACAAATTACACGAACAGGTAAGAAAATTTGAGAAGCATTTTTTTTTGTAGCTTTAGTCTCGTGATGAGAACATTTCTTACAATTTCTGAAGAATCCATGAAAAAAATGTATTTCAAAATTGCAGATTTGTTGAAAAAATATGAAAAATTCATAATTTAAAAATATGAAAGTAGAAAAAGTATCAACCACTTATAGCATTTGAAAAATAAAAAATATTTATGTTTTAAATTCGGCGTGACCAAAATGCACATAACGCGACTGCTGATAGGGTAAGTAATTGAGAAATTTTGAGAAGTGAAGGGCAGCTTAAAATTGGTGAATATTTGTTTTCTAATAAAGAGGATCGACTTAGGAAGGGAATTAGTTCGAAAGATACACTACACCAGAAAAGAAGAAGAAGTGCCAATGAAGTAAAGCTACGTAATTATTTTGTTATATATACAAATATAATTATATTTTTTTTTTTGGCAAAATGAAAATAATTTGCAGTTAGGGTCCTTTTATGCCAAATTCTTGCAATGTTGTTAGCCAGTGTTTCATAAAATAGAAAATGTCTTCTTGAGTTAAAAATAAAAAAAAACACCCGTATCCTTCGAGGGGAGATAATAGTAATGGTTAATGTAGGCTACAAAAAGAGAAGGAGGTGTTTCAAAGAAATTCGAATTGAGCCACACAGTTTATAGACAGACGATTCCTAAAAGATATATAAAAAAAAATATTAAAAGAAAATCATAATAAACTTTTGTAAAATAATCTGATTGGTTTTTTTTACCCGTAATGAAAAGTTTGAAAGAAGATGAACAGATAAACGGTATGTACTTGTTATAACAATCGCATAATTTTTCCTCTTTTTTTTCGTCCACATTCATTTATCATTTATAATATTATACGTTTACCTAAACGAAAAAAATAATAATTATGTTTAAGTACTCAACCTAAAATGAAATCATTTTGCACTTTTTTGTAATTATTAAAGTTGATAGCATTATGACCGTGCAGATTAAGTAAAAGGCTGCGTGCTTAATTTAATTACGCTTAAATGTTAGTTTGTGTCTGCGTGAGTATGATTGATGTGGAACGTAGTGTTAGATTGCGCGGTTACAAGTTTCTTCATTGTTACTATAAATGAGACTGGAGACACTTGATTCCTTTTTTTTTAATTCCTTGCTCCCTTATTATAAATAAGCTCTTAATAAAAGACGTGGAACGCTGAGTATATGACAGTAATTACAAATGGCATTGATTTTTAAATATCACTACTATGCCGCTGAAAGTAAACAACGAAATTTGTATCCTATGTCCCATAAATCCTTCCCCCTTTTTTCCTATAAATCCTTTTCCCGATAAATTCCGTTTCTCCTTTTTTTATAGGAAGGAAATGTATAGTTTTACACGGCTTTGTGATGATGGAAACACTCAAATAACCTCAAAATATGGATGAATTTAGCATTGGACCATATTCATCAGAAACTTTGAAAGGTTGATAAAAAATTTTACATTCCAAAAAAATATATGTAAAAAAATACCAAATAAAGTTTTTAATTTTTACTATTTAAACCTCGTATTTTTATTTCAATATCCTATTTACTTATTCTATCTATTTATTCTATATATCTATCTTTTTACTATTATTGAATTAAATTATTTAAAAAAAATATACTAAGTTAAGACTAGTTCATTTTACGAAAGTGTACATTAATTTTTGTTTACGCAGTTTGTATAATTTGCTTTATAGTATCTTACTTTTTATTATACCATGTATATATGAAATATACATGGTATATTAAGTCTAATTCCAAGCAATAATATTGGTGATACAAAAAAAAATTTGGTATAGGTGTTCATAGAATCACCTAATTACCCCATTTCCGTTTTCCGTCTGTCTGCCCGTCTGTTAACCCGATAACTCAAAAACGAAAAAAAGATATCAAGCTGAAATGTTTACAGCGTACTCAGGACGTAAAAAGTGAGGTCGAGTTCATAAATAGACAACGTAGGTCAATTGGGTCTGGGTCCCAATGTAAAAAATGTTTCTTATCAAAAAATAAACAATTTTTGTTTGAAACATTTTTTCGTTAACATCACTGTTTACCCGTGAGGGCGCAAATTAGGCGTAAATTGTATAGTATCTATTATATGGGGATATCAGTTATGTATGTGCGACATGTATATGTGTAATGTGATGAGTAATCAAAACTGTCTATGCATGGTATTTCAACAATTAACTCAGCCAATTGTTTGTTTTCACTTGTTATTTTTAATTGTAGCATTACTTCAAGAATAAAATTTACGATAGTTTATCGTAATAATTATTTTCTAAAAAGTATCCTCCAGTGTTACAATAATATATAAGAAAAGTTACGATAGTAATATCGTTAAAAATAAGTAAATTTTTTTCTCCGTGTAGTATTTAATATGAAACTTTTCAGTTGTAATAATTTATTGTTAAAGAATATATGATCAATAAAGTCTATTCGTTTCTATTCTATTCTATTAGATTATATTCTAACTTTTCAGTTTGATTGAAATTCCTGGAATATAATAATTATAATAACCACATGCATTGACGCTTAATTAACCTTAGTAATATAATAATATTAAATGAATTGTTATTCTCTATTTATATATTATGATCAACTAAATTTCTACCCTCACGTAATCAATGATATAATAATACCGTGTATATTACTAACATCATGTAGTGTTCGTTAAACATATGAAATTTACGTAATATATGTTACCTGTCTAATGATATATTAATTATCTTTTGTTGATATTGACACAGTTAGAGACTGCGGAAAGAAAGTGTGTTATTTTAAAAATGTTTTATAAAGAAAATTTGTGTGCAGTATGTGGAAGAGGTATTGGGCTTGCTTGGCTTAAGCAGCTCCTAACGATGGCATAATGATAGAAGTGGGAGTAATACCAATTTTTAGTACATAGTTCAGCAATGCATAACCTACTTCTGGAGATTTATGGCGGAGAAAAACGAAAGAAAAACTTAACAAGATTGTTTCGATTCAAGGATGAAAAACATTATACTAAAGCTAGTTCGAGATTCTGGATTGGATGCAAACAAATTAAATGATCAGAATGTTTCCTATGATTTCAAAAAAGCTCATCAAAATCGCATTAAATGATTGGCATAGCAGTAGCATGTTCCATAACATAAAATATATAACTTCTTTGGACGTTTCCAATAAAGTTGGTGCACCCTATCAAGCCGTAGCAAAGAAAATCAAAAGAAAAATATTGGCTAATTTCAGATTAGAAAGATACATGTGGGAAAATATAAATAAATTAAATAACCAACGGACTTTTCCATTGTGCGGTGGAGATGAATCTGGTTATCAGCTAATATTTGATTGTCCAAGAGTAAGTGAATATGAGACACTAGCAGAGAAGGTCTAACGAGCTTTGGAAATATTTTAAATGTAAGAGATGAGCAAATGGTTGTGAAAGTTGGTAGCTTTTTGCAAGAAATATTGAACAGCAGGTCACTGAGATTATCGGGCAAGCGAACACATGTATAAAATGTAGTGTTGTAGTCTTGACATCCGTACCTTAATGTTTCCAATGTTTTTGTGCTATTCGGTGCAGTTATCTATGTTATATTATTATAGTTGTTTTATAATTTCAAGAATTCAATACAATTTATTTTATAACATCCAATGTATGGATTGATTAGTAAAACCGTATCCGTAAAAAAAAAGCGGATTGCTTTATTAAACTCAATGTACAAAAAAGTGTGCTGCTTAACACTGTTGTTTAAATCTTTATTAGTTAAAGCTCGTACTATGAATTATATTTCATTTTAGTATTCTTTACAAACAAATAAAAGCTTGATTTAGAAAAAAGTTTGTTCACATCCAAGTTCGTTAATAAGTTTAGCATAATAAAAAAACTTATACGTTTAAATTAAAATCATTGAAATTTTTTTTAAGGAATTTAATTTTTAATGAAAGTTCTATCCCATAAATTTTTAATCATTCGAAACAAGTTCATAATGAATGAATATTATATTTTTGTGAGTTTGTTCGTTGATATACGAACCGTTGATGATGTTACTGTGTATAACATTTACATATTTTAACAATCTATTCAAGAGGATATTACTCCCTAAGGTCATGTTAATAACGACTAATTTATTTAAATAAATATTTTTCTTATAAAACTTTGAATTTAAATTAAAATATAAACATATACAGCGTGAACAAACAAAACAAGATTGCTTGTAAATTTCAAGTTAATAAAAGTATAGTCTAGATTGAACCAGATATTTAGGGCATCAGGGCTAATTCGTGCCTACAGTCTCAGAATACTTGCTTCGTGTATGACATCCAACGTAGTAGATATAAAAGCACTAATAAATCGTATATAATTTTATTCTAGCATATCGTGCAAATTCCATTATAGAAAGTATGTGTTATATTTCTTTTACTAGAAGATCTTTCTATTGTAATTAAAATTATATGCTGGTAAATTAATTGATTACAAATAATTCGACACACACAGTATAAGTAATAAACTAGATTTCTTCATTTGAAAAGTTTTCTATATATTAGCGTTCAATTTTAGTATTTTTCATGACACGATGTTCCAGATTAATGTGGCATTTAATTTTGATTTTTTTACTATGAAAGACAGTTAGTAACTATTTGTACATTGCGACAAATCATATTGTGTATCATAAGAAAAGTATGCCAAAAAAAAATAAACCATACCGTTGTTAAATTTTTCTCAAAAGTAAGAAAGTGCAGACAAAAATGTGCTAAATTTTTTTTATTGCAGTAACTTAAAAATGGCAAAAGAAGTAAGTTGACCACTTACGACTTAATCACATTCACATATACCGGAGATTTTAGGGGTCTTAGAAGAACAAGATTCCTACGTAGCAGACAGTTACATCATATTTCAAAAACACCTAGGAAATCAAGCGACAAGCGCTTTAAAAATTGACAGAGTCGAGCAACATCTTCCTCGTTGTCAAATCGTAAGATCTATATGATATGATTACGCCTCCAGAGGGCCTTGGGCAACAAGTGAGTCGCTTGGCAGATGGGTAAATTTTTCATGCTCGCACCTGAAAATATTTTTTTCATTTATTCCGGGCTTAAAATATTTATCTGACGTATGTGTCAATATTATTTCAGTAAATAGAAATAAATACAATATTTCTAATACATTCTGTAATTACATCCACGCATACCCACATATTCAAACATGAAAATATTATTATATCAAAGAAGCATCTCCACCATCATCGTTTGAAGGGTGACAACACTATATGTATGTATAGACTTAAAATATATATAGGTAATAATATCCCCTATAGCCAAACAATATTCATCATTTTCCCCTATTTATTCTTCTGGGGAACATAACAAAGCTCTTTTCATCACAATAAGTGTACATAATCTTCGGATGAATCGTCGTCGTTGTCGTTGTCGTCATGAAAAGGATGTAAAATTACATTCATATAGTGAGTAAAATGTGAACTTCCTTTTTTTTCTTATTTTTGTATTCACAGAGAAAGAGAGAGAGAGAGAAAGACAGTAGGAAAGAACAAAAATAACCCGTGGGAATTACAATATTAATAGGCCAGTTCAACAATTTTCTGATTTTGTAAGTTGCTGAAAATAATTGGTTATTTTTAGAAATATATCCGAAAATCCCATATTTTATACTAAAATCTAAATATTTTAAATAATCAAAACCAGTATTTAATAAGTATTTCGCCACAATAATTTTTCGTTTATGCACCATGTACCATATTAGAAAAGTTTTCCAAAAATGGGTGGTGCACTCATTACCTTATTCCACAATTAGACATTTGGGTGAATCGTGAACCAGGGAACGTGGGGCCTCAATACTCCTTGCTCGCGAATGCTGCTGAATTTTCCTGCAATAACATTATATAGCATACTCTCTAAAATTTTAGGCGTGTAGGGGCGAAATGGAGAAATATACTTTGCTGGTAGCCTGTAGATGACACGTGAAAATAACAGCCATATAATAACTTACAGAAATCAGGAATCGGAAACGTTTATTGGTAGTAGACGCAGAGTAGATGGCTACGAGTAATTTTCAGGAACTGTCCTAGAGGAAGTTCCAGAACACTAATAGATACGAGGTTGAGGTTAAACCATGTAGAACTTTCAAAAAGCAGAGGATGTAATTTTAATTGGTTTTTTTGAGAAAGCTGGTTGAAGTAGTATTATGCAGTGTACATACTCATGATTAAGGGTTTATAAAAGCATTACCAGCATCATCAAACATAAAGAATATCTTAAAATTTCTAACTATAGGCTTTCAGGATGACAACATCTACGTTCTAATAGAAATTTACAAAAAAATAGAAAGAAAAGAATCAGATATGGCCGATTATTTATAGAAAATGATTTCAAATTTGAACTATGGGTGAAGGTATGAATGGTTGGTTGGTACAATGACAAAACATCTTGTGTGTGTTGTGTATTTTCTGATGTGTAAATGATTTACAGTAATTCCCTAACAATTCCTTTATTTGAATACGTGAATATATACAGTTGTGTCATTTTTCCTTACCTTTAGATACTCCTCCTTTAGATACTTATTATCAAGTGATTTTATTAAAATATTAAAATTGGAAATATCTATAGCATCTTTTTAATACTTCACTGATTAAATAAAATACTTCATTGAACAGTTAATTATAAATATTGGAAACGTTTTTTGGTCTTTATGTTTGTCGGGTATTGCCGTCACGGTTGGCCATCGTTTCTCAAATTTCGTGTATGATAAACGCTAGCCAATCTAAGCACATAGAGCATGATTTGAATCACATATTGCTGATATTGAAGTAACTGAAAGGGGAAATATATAAAAAAAATTACGAAAAGTTATAAATTTTAAAACAAAAGTGTTAAAATTACTTTTCGTGGTTTCAACAAATTAGCCAACTGCCAGGCTCATTGTATACCGAAAGCACTGTGTTGGCACAGTTGGCACTGTGGAAGGCAAAAATCATTGAAAGTAGCTCATGGCAAGTATCTCCTTTCAACCAAATGCGTTTCTAAAATGAAAGAGCTACGACAATTCATGAACTTTCGGTTTTATTTTCTCATCATGCTGTTAAATTTTACGACTTTGATGTCTCGTATCTTCAATAATTAATTTCTAACCTTGACTAGCCAAATTGTTTAATCTTAAGTAGTAATCGAGACCTTATAGGAGTAATTGAGACTCTATAGAGAATACTTAGTTGATAATTACCAACATCAAAACGTGATAATATTTTTTACTTATAAATTCTTGTTCTCAGGGAAAGAATTCTGTCACTCGCCAAAAAATAAGACAACAAATGACTGAGACAAACCCGGTTAAACTAAAACTTCATAAATGACAGTATTTGAGAATCAAAATTGAAAATTGTACCTCGACTTAAAATTCGTTACAAAACTGGATATATATATATATATATATTTTTTTTGCAAATATTTTCTCAATTAGATTTGTTTCACAAATACAAATTCTCAAAGCATTAGTAGAGGATTTTATTGTAAAAGAGTTTTAACAAGTGACTTTAGTACAGGAGCTTATTCTTTTGAGGAAATATCAAATTGTAAATTATAATAGCTCTGAATTAAACTTTTGGATTGTGTGCAGAACTATATTTTTAACCCCCGAACTAAAAAAAAGTTGAGGTTTAAGTTTGACCGCTTTTAATTTTTTTGGTTTTGTTTGAAAGTTAATTTAACTTAGTGTTCTTTAGGTGTGCGAGTTTATTGCTCCGTACCCGAAAAAACACGCAAAAATTGGCAACGATCTTCAAAATATTTTAAGGAAAAAAGTAAATTAATGCAGAGTATTCTTATATACCTATGTTTCAAGTGTGAGTTTAGGGTTCTGTTATCAAAAAATTTGTCGGGGATTTTTCAAATTTTGTAAATTTCACTTGTTGAGATTAGTTTCTTTTGGACAAAACAACATTTTGATTTTTAAGTAATAACTGAGGAAAAACGATAAGGACTGTTGCAATTCGATGTTAAATTATCTGAACTACATGTAGCTGTTGATATTATGGTAGCCGTAAAGAACCCAAAGACACTTTTACAATGTTCAAGGAGGTTTTGGATTAACTTTATATGAATTGATTGAAAATTGAATAAATAACTCAAAATAAAATTTATACTTAAAATATATTTTATCCTGTAAACGTTATTATTGCTAATACGTTATATGGATATACATTTATATACATTTCGTAATCTAAATCTATCCACATCGATTTTGAAAGAAACAAATTGGATAAAAAATGTGTATTTTCTTTTCTTTTTGTACCCAATATAAAGATAAATTATTGAATTATACAATGCGTTGTACATCAAATTGAACAATGTCGACATGTACAACTAGTTAATAAAAACTTGAGCCAATATGAAATGTTTTATGTTTTAGTTTTCTTATCAAGAGAATCATAGATATTATCAATCTTAAAAAGTAAAAATATAAGTCATCGGTGTGACACCACTGTGGACTGGAGAATTAGTCCTTCGGGAATTTTGTTAGTAAGCACAGAATTTACCACCTTAATATAGAAGATACCATTCTCTTCAAAAAAGCTTGTACCTCAGAAGGAGAATATTGTTTGTATTTAACTGGTTTCCACTACATACAGCAATAAATTCAACCTTAAAATATTTTAGTTTAAAAGTTGAAAAATCAAAAAGCCATATCATTTTATAGGTTTTAAAGCTAAGCCATTTGCTAAATTAGTTTGCATAAAGTAAAAAAATATATTCAAAGTAAAGATGATGACGATCAGTAGTTACAATCTTAATGCCAAAACAGAGCATAGAAATTAGGGAGTTGGTGGGGCTTGTTTAGTGGAAAATAAAATTTGAAATTTGTCTTTTAATTTTAAGAAACTGGAAACTTTGAAAACTAGCAAAGTTGTATAAAATAAATAAAAACAGTAACGATTTTATCCTCGGAAAAATATTGAATACTATATTGAATTTTATAATAACAATTTCAAATATGAATGTTACATCCCTTGGTGTCCAACTCCGGAATCAGCAAATATATAAGGCGTTGCTCCATACTTACTCAATTTCCGGAGCCCTACGTGATTTATTTCTGTATGGCATTAAAGTAATTCATACTTATACTTATGCAGAATTCGTATTCAGCATCGCAGTAAATATTTGTTAGTGTAATCATATTCTCTCCTGTACTCACCTGCACCGCGCAAAACTGACCGCATGGTACTTAAACTTACTTTATATATAGGAGGACCATTTCAATGTGATTTCTGGTGGGTCATTTCATACGAAAACATTTAGCAAAAGCTTGTACTCTAGTACTTTTTGCATAGAAAGCGAACGTTTGTCCTCCTCCGCATTGCAATTCAATTTGTAGTGTTTAAGCAAGCTATTTTCACCATCTGGTAAGTTGGGCGTATGGATCATAGGAGTTGTAGATACTGACACTGGAACACTTGGTTAGTTTTTTTTTTTTTTTTTTTTTTTTGTGAATAACAAATGTTGAAATAGTCAAGAATAGAAATGACATGAGATCAGTTTCAAATAATTAAAATGATCACAATAAAAACAGTTATAAACGTGTTAACTTAATGTTAACAAAATTCGTTTTAAAATCCTTTTTGGATAATACTAAAAAAACGAAACCAAAAAAATCAGTTATAACTTTTTTTACATAAGTTTCTGTATGTTTTAAAACTACTTACTAAACCGATTTTATTAAAAGTTTTTCTCATCTTTCACAAAAATCACTTATCACAATAGTGTTGAAACATGAGACTAGACAGTTAGTAGTTACATGTACATAGACACAAATATACCAAACAGTTGACAGCAAGACAGACGTACCTAGACATTGCGTTTCATATATTTCTAAAATTAGACAAAAATGAATTTTTCATTTAGACAACAAGAATAATACTGCCTAGTATTGAATAAGTTTGTGACTGCCATCACGAAATGTTTATATTTTATACAATTCAAGTTTATATATATATATATACACTAGAGTGATACCCTCCCGCTTCGCTGAGTTTAAAAGTAAAGATTGATAAAGATTGCTCTCGCTTATCCCCTTTATATAACACTCGAAATAATGGTAAGGATTTTTTTACACAGGTAAAATATATGTATGGTTTTCTATTATTTTAAATGTATAATAGTCGTAATTATTCATTGAGAATATCAGAAAAGATGGCCGTGAAATATTTTATATTGACTATTTTTACAGAAATCTGTAATTCATAGTAATGTCAAATGACTACTTTTACAGAAATCTGTAAATTGTGGTAATGTCAAATTAAATTAATTAAAAATTTTTTTTTATTAATATATCTTTATAAATTATATCTCATGTGTTATTCTGATATATCAGCTATATTGCTGTACAGTTTCATTAAAAACCATTCGTTAGTTTTAGTGTGAAAGCGTAACAAACAAACAAACATGGTTACTTTCGCATTTATAATATATAGAGATAGGGACTTGGTTGTCACCCTTTTGTTTAAGTAGATACACATATGTGTGAATATTTCCCTTTTTTACGATATTTTTTATGCAGGGTGTTCTCCGTTTAAATAACCCAAAGATAAAATATATTCTTCGGAACTCAAAACAATCAACCAATCCTTACAAAACTATAGGAATGGAGATTTACAAAACTATAGGAATGGAGAAATATATACTATTCGCACCGAGCGTTAGTTATATTGGAGGCGTTTCTATGGTAACGATACACGACTTTAATTATAGAATTGTATGGATGCATATATAATTGTATGGATTGCATTTATGACTAACATTGAAAATTTAATATTAATGTCTCACAAATTCAAATAAATAATTATGGTAATTTACATTTGTAAAATAATATTTGTGCAATTTGATTTCTTATTTTCACAATTTTTAATGCATTAAGTTTAACTATAATTACTGTTTTTCATTCGAACAATTTTAATTCGATATTTTCTATAACATTAACATGTAAAGATTTGCAAATTAGTCATAACAGCGTCCTTTATCGCCAAATTTCAATGAAAGCGCTGGCATCGATTTTATTGTCCCTACCATGACTACGCACACAACAAATATCTAGGCTTATCTGGCTTATTGCTTTACGATTACTTAAAATAATTTTTTTTTTTTTTAATAAGTTTTCAAATATTTTTAATTTAATTTGTAAACAATACATTTAATTATTACTTTTGGTTATTTACTAACAAACTTCAAGGAGAAATTTTTCCTTGTTTTGAGCTTATTAGTTAACCCTTAACTAGTCTCGTTAATTCCGTTTATATAACTGGTCTCAAGGGATATTTCAGATTGACTTTCACATTAAAAACAGGTAATTGTTTATTAGAACATTTACTGTAAAATTTGTTTACATTAATGACCCTTTATCTAAGCTATGTAAAACCTCTTATTAAAACCTATGTGTTTTTAAAGTAAGCTAACCGTCACAAGTCGAGACATCATGATCTTGTGCCAAATAAGGAATGGTATATCCGCATTTGAAGTCATCTGAGGATGTTTCAGATTTCTATTCGATTCTATATTTGATAACAGTCTTCATTCATCTTAATGACGATCGAAATAAATGCGTACTAATTTACAAAAAATTGTTGTTATATGATGTTTTCAAAACCAGTCTCTGTAGGGAAGTTTTTTTTTCAATTTTCTGCTTAAAATATCTTGTATCCGCGTTGTTCACATTGATTTTACCAGTTTTCGAAATGTATTAAGCTGAGTACACAAACTCCAAGAAATGTCTGTACCAAACAAAAAATGTTTTGTTAAAATTAATATTCATACTAAATTTAAGTGAAAAAAAAATCCAAACCTATATAAAAATCTTCTAATAATAAAAAGGCTCATTTCAGTTTTATATATTATGTGAAACGGTTTAGAAAATAACGCAACTGTAACCAACTATCCACCATGACATATAAAACATACCACCCACCCCTTTAAAAAATAATATTGAGAGGTTTAACAACGAAAATCTTCCAAGACCTAATTATCCCAACCATGTTTTTCTGTATAAATAAATAAATAATGTTTATATATATAAATGTAGTCTCTGGTTGGGATGAGTAAACACACATTTTTGGAGTCAGTTGGTCCAATATAAAGAGAATTTGTAAACTAGTTTAGGAGGAAGTAACTCTACTACTGATCAAAACTGATAATGGCTTTCATTATTGTTCCGTTTTTAAATTATATTGGAAAACTGTGATTTATTTATATAAATATACAGAGTGATGTTACAGGCTGAAGTGTTTTTAACAAGCTTCAAAAATTCTAGTTTTTAATTTTTATATTATAGTTTATTTTTATAGTAAGGCCCGAATTAGACTCGATCTTCACGTCTGCTTACCGAAATGATAAAAAATATTCCTGCAATGGATTTCCTAAAAAAATATGGTCAAGATTTATTTTATTAATTATATCCAATCTTTGAAAACTTGCAAAAGTCATTTTTTGGCCGATATGTCACGGACAATTATACACTACCGTATTTGGAACAAAATTATTTTTATTTTTATAGATCAGTGTAATGATCTGCTGATGCTGCCTTTTTTTATCCATTTAATTTACGTGTAGACCAAAAATCGTACAACAAGGAAGTCAGTGAAAGTTGCCAAAATATTTTACGTTTGGTATTTTTGCTATACACAACAATTCTAGCTCATCCCAATAATTATAAATAGCATTTACTTCGAAAAATACCGATAATTTTTTTTTTTCATAAAATGGGATTTAACCTTCGTTTTTCTGACATATACGCCAATAACAGAGGTCATCTACATCATTATTTGTTAATCATTATTTATTTAACTACATACATATTTACACTTACACTTTGATGTGGGTGGAATCGGTCACTTCGATCTTATCCTAGCGACGACAATGTGATCAACGTTACCGCCTCCATTAATTATAATTATTCACACTGCCGCTGCATGGATTCGAACCTGTAACCTAACTCTAAGTAGGCAAGCAGTCAAAAGCCGATTGACCACTTAGGCTCTTTGTTCTTATTAAAATTTGATCTTGACGCCGTTTGTACCATTGATAAGAGATGCAAAACTGAAAAAAAAAACTGATAAATTTCGTCAGGTGATTTCCAAATTTTAGAACGTTACGGACTATGAACTAAATGTCAATGACAGTCAAACTTCCAACCCTTTTTCGAATAATATTAAGTTATAAATAAATATAACTCATATAAGATTTATCAACAACTTTCAGTTTTGTATTGACAGATATGATGTTCTGTTAACATCGACAACTTTTCGAGGAAGATAAAAGAATAATAATATTAAGTAAAAAATTGAAGGAAATCTTCGACATTAAATCAGGTGTTTGTGGCATCGTAGCCTCTAAGCGAATGTTATTCGTTGCATTTGAAAGTAAACGCGAATGAATATCGAAAAACTAAGTTATATGCCCGCCCACAAGATACCAACATTTCCGCTGATAATTTAAACTATCCAATTAGTATGAGAGTGTGTGTACTCATGCATACAGTGTGGACCATTTTAATCTAATAAAGCTATTAGTTTGGTAGTTAACCAATCAAAATTAAATTGTTTCAAAAGTTGCAGTGTTTAAAGGGGGACATCACGATCAGACCTAGTTCTTCGGGTTGCTTTAATAGTCAATTTTGGTCCCAAAAGTTAAGAGATAGAATAACACTTCAAATTAGAAACTTTATCCTTAGAAAAAGCAAACATTTTTTTTTTTAAACAATTTTTCGAAAATCGTTGATTTTTGGAGCAAATGTAATTTAAAATCCCGCTGGTTACTTCATTTTAAGGATAATGTGTAAGGTAGAATCCAGTATTTTTACAACGAAATTATGTACAAATTTTGTGAAAATTCTTCATTCAATATTAGACGTATTCTCTGTAGAAAATACCATGCACATATACACATAGATAGGCTAACCAACACATAAAATTTTCACAAAGTAAAAAAAAAGGTTCTCTTTTATATTATAGGGTACATTTTATTTTTTCAATATATATCTCCTATTTTAAAATTCACATTCTATTCACATACAGTATCTGTCTGTTTTCTTTTATTCATTCCTGTTGTATACGTTTATCATCCATATCCTAATGTAAGGTGGGTGAGGTACATGTAGGGGGAGACGAGCGGTAGCGAATGGTAACGATATGTTCCATCATTCTATGTTCTTTTGTTACGTGTGTATTTATATATGTTTTATACTATACTAAATCGTACCAAAACAAGCCTTGACAATTTTAGCGTCATCAATGTTGTACTAAAGTAATTGGATAGTCGGGTGTAAAATTTGATATGTATTATTTTATTTGTCACTTTTCTCTGATATATTATTTATTATAGAGGTGATCACTAATTCTATATACACAATCTATATGTAGACATTGTCTTGTCCAAATGTTGGTTTGCACACAATTAGCAAATTTTTTTTCAATATTTAAATTTTCGAAAAAAAACCTGGACACGATCGCAGCGCTACCTTCTACATCAAATCATAAATTCAAAAGGAATCTAGGAATTCACTCTAACTCAAATTTCATCAAAATTGGTCTAGCCATTTGGGAGGACTTCAGTGACAAACAGAAGAAAAATATACAGGGTGGGCCATTGTATTCTATGCATCTGAATATATCGCCCGAGGCGCCACCTATTAAAAAAGATTTGTAGAGTTTGATGAGGGACATAATGTTCTTCGGGTGGCTTTAAGAAGCCAATTAAGATTCTAAACGGTAAGAGATAGAATAACACTTTAAACTAGAAAGTTGATATTCATAAAAAAAAAACTAATCTCTGGCGAGATTTTCAGATGCATAGCTTAAAATGGCCCACCCTGTATATGAAGATATATACAGCGGTACTTTTGTAACTATAAGTAGTAATTGTAACAGCCCAATTCTATCAAGTTCAATTAGTTTTCATAAAATGATGAATGTTTGAAATCACTTAGAAAAGATTTTTTTTTAGATCCCTATAGTATACTCAATTTTACTGTCGTTTGAAGTAAGTTTATTTGCTTACGAAACAGTATTTATGATTATAAAATTAATTTGTTATTTTCCACTGGATAATAAAAGTTCTATGGCTAAAAATAGTGCTAATATTATGTCGTAATTGAATTCATAAGTTAAAAAAAATTAGCAAAAATATCCATTAATTGGGTTCATCTACTTCATCCCCCTTATTTTTTACAACATTGTTAAGCCCAAAAAAAAAAAAATTCAGCAATGAAATTAAAATCTCATTATCTATTCTATCTTCGTTCATTTAAAAAAATGATATTGTAATTATAATTAATATGATAAAAATCAATCACCAAATATTAACTGGAAATGAAGAAACATAAAAGGATTAATAGGAAATATGAAGTGCGAACTACGTAAGATTTACTTTCAAATGTCATACATAAATTTTTTTTTAAGTTTAAAAACTATCCAAAATTTTCAATTAATTTAGAAAATTTTGTTATCACACTCAATTTTTAAAGAGGCAGTATAACTGATTGATAATTAATAAAAGTAAGTTTTCGAACCACCGCGTACATAAATGCATAGATACATGAATATACGAAACAATAAGTACTTTGACAGAAAAAGCCCATTGGTAGCCCTAGTTCATTTCATTTATTATTTTGTCTTGTTTTGTTTTAATATCAAATAAAATAACAAAACAAAGACAACAATTATACAAATGATTGTTGTTTTTTAATGTTTTTAAAAAAAGTATATAAATAGTAGTACGATATACTTTCAGCTACTGCTGCTTTTTAAGCCAGCTTGTGGCATTTATTTTGCATAAATTTGTAATTCACTGTTTTAAAAAAAATATATATTTATATACAAAATAAACTCAGAGAATGTAGCTAGGTGGGTAAAAGTATGTAGGTATACAGTATGTCTCAGAGGGCCGTTACCACCCTTTAAGGAGATATTTCTTTACAGGAAAGTCAGTTACAGAAAATATTTCAAACAAAAATTAGTTGGTACAATACAAATTTGGAGTAAAATTTTAAAATTTCCAGGATACAAATTTTAAAAGCTACAGTAGATTTCACCACTTAAATTAATACATATCTCTTTTGGGAAAGTGTTTATGTTACTGAAAATATTATGTTTCAGATCTTTGTCAGAAAATAAACGTCACAATTACTGCTCAATTCAAAAGACCGCGATACGATTTATGAGCTATTATTTCTGGAAACGAAAAACAAAATATCACCGATAAATCATTGATGTTGATTACGGCTTAACAGCTGACTTTTATTCATGATTTTTTTGTGGTTTCTTTTAATTCAAAGTTAAGTTAATGTCAAAACTTTACGAAAGAAGTCAAGGAGAGAAATACAACTGCAGTTAAAACTAATATATTTCAGTTGAAATCTCAATTAGTTAAATGTTCAATGAATTTAATGATTGGTATTTGAAGTTTTTTTTCTACGCCCCTGAGACAAGAAGTACTTTTCTCAATCTGTATATGTGGGAAAAATGGTTTATTAGCGATGATTTATTAGATTAGGATGGTAATGAGTTCATTACCGCACTAGTATCGTAATTAATTCATTATCGCACTCCAAATTACTGTCAAAATATAAATAACAAGCAACTTTTTTAATATTCTATTTTTCTCAATAAGCCATGACAAATTTTAAATAATAATTATCGTTTATTTCACACTTTAGAAGGATAGATAAAGTTTGGTACGATACACGTGTCTTATTAACGTTCTTGTGCAAATGCAAATTTCGCACTTAATGCTGCTAAATAACTACTAAATATATGCTATGAATATTTATGCTTGTTTTTTATAACCATTATATATATATTCGTTGCCTTGAAAATCAACCGTTATGAAATGTAAACCTTGCAAGCAATGAAACATTTCACACACTGTATGTAGATAGGTAGACATATAGCCTGAGTTTTAAATTCTAATTTAATTTTTTCAAATTACTGTCATATCTTCAAGCCAGTAAAATATGATAATTAACCCAAATGTAAAATATATATTTTTATTACGTTAACATATTTAATGATGAACTTCAATATGCATTTACGCATCTCTCTTATTATTTATATTTAAATATAAAGTAATTCAACTAGCTATTGTTTATTAGTTAGTTACTTTTTGACAAAGTTATTATTGACCCCAAATACCAGATATATAAGTAGCGAAAAAAATTGCCGTTGAATTTGATATATTTAGTAGTAGTGGCATTTTCTAGGACAAAAATCACAGTATATAGGCAATCAACTAAGGGCTTGGTGTATCGAGGTTACCGAACGTAGAATGTCTAGGTTTATATTCTATAATAATAAAATCGTTTTATTAACCACAATGTATTAAATTTTTGAATATCTCGGCTAGTACGTTAAATTGGAACATTATCACTGGTTTAGTTTAAAATTTACTATAGTAGAGAACTTGCATTAATTTCTTTTTTCGAAACAAAAGTATAAAAGGATATTTAGGCAACTTTTTTTAAAATTCATTTTTTTTATTAATTATTAATAATAAAAAAAGGTAGTGGCGTATTTACACCCGTTGAGGTAGCGAGCCAATCGAAATCACGCTAAACTCACATTTTTCAGCTTGTTTCTATGTTTCTAACCATTTACCATTCTGCATGTTATTTTATCATTTCTCTCCAACAATGTTAGGACTGACGTTCTTCAGTACTCGAAACATTAATTTTGTATGAAAAAGGGCATAATTTTGGGTGAAAGCACAGGTAGAAGTATTTTACTGGACTACTTATCGTTTTTAAAGTTGATACGTCGACATTGCTTAATAAACAAATAACCAAAGAACACAATACATTGATTTTTGGTTTCGATTAAAATCAAAATATCATGTAGAAGGGTTTTTGAGGGTATCTAAATCCACAATTTAAAAAATTTTTTAATCGAAATAAAAAATCAATGTATTGTATCCGGGGTCCTTTCAAAACAATTTAAAGTATTTTAAATTCACATTGTTTTTCATGAAAGTTATTTAATAAAATTAAATTTTATTTATGTATAAATTTATAGTTTTATTCTTCAATTTTTTAAACATCTTTGGTATATGGCTTCTGTATCTGTATTACTCTGTGGGTAAACATGATGAAATAAGTTACAAGTAACATTTCTGTGATATAAGTTTCGTTAACTATGTAATAAAAAGAGAGTAGATCTAGATAGGTAGTATGTATGTATACCTGCTTACTTAACAACTAACTATTATTGTAAAATACCGGTATGTTAAAAATCTATTGTGTAAAGAAGAAATAGAGGTTAGTTTCATCAAGTTTTTTCCTTCAAAAAATACATCTAATAATATATAAGCTTTATAAATATTGCACACACAGAAAACTTGAAAGTTGTAATATTAACAACATCAATGTCGTGCTTTTTATACTTCCACAAAGAGGATACAACTTTTTTTTTGCCTTAATATTTATTAAATATAATGTAAATATAAGAAGTTTTGTACTTTTTTTTACATTATGAAAGAAAGGTATTACATTCGGTCCGTAAATGAGTGAATTTCCAAAATAAGAAATGCATACTAGAATAATAATGTAGTTAAAACTACTTCGCGGTGGCCTCGGTTGTTCGCATCGTATACCTTCCGTATATTCGCCTGGGTTATAGTTGCAGAGCAAGTGTTACTCATAACGTTCACATCCAGACTAAAACTTCTTCGAGAAATAGAATAATTTATCATGTTTATGACTAATTCAAACGTCTTTTAAATGAACTAAGCCACTTTCGGTTAGTCAATTTCTTATGACTGTACTAATTTCTATGTTGTCCGTAACACCGTTCTATCCAGTGTCAAAAACATGCTTTTTATATCGGCTTTGTCTTCTTAATAAGACAAGTCCAGAGCTAAGAAACACGTACTAACATAATTTCGTTAATAACCAAAACCTGTTTATAGAAACAGGCACAGTAACACAAATGCTGTAAACAATAAGAAATATCTAGAAGCTTTCAGAAACAAGCAACAAAAATGTAATGTTCCTAAATGCTTTTAGTGGGACCTTGGCAAAAAATGAATATCCTTATTTTTATATTGCCCGCACAATTCGAAATTAATCAGGCCCTGTAAAACAAAACGCTCTACTTACTAGAATTGTGAAAGAGAAAAAATTGTGGAGCTAAGGATATCTAACCAACTAAAGGATTTTGAGTGAATTTACCAAAACTGCCTTTTTATGCGAACTTGTTGTTTCGTTGTTTTTTAACGAACTAACTATTGTAAACCGGCTTCCTTAAAATAAAAATTTTACAATACAATTTACTAAATTCGGAAGTTATTGGTTTTGCCACTGTAGGTCTTATTCATGGTCTATTTTTTTAATAAAGCGCTTTGTGTTCAAGTCCAAAAAACTTTTTAATATGTTATAGTATAGTAAATATATGAAATATTGTTTTATTTTATTTTTTTTTTTTTAGGATGAGTTTTTTTTGAAGGACGAAAATGTGTTTATGAGAGGCGTAGGTTTTACTATTGCGGTTAGAAGAAAAAGATTTATCCGACAAGCTGAGCTTTATTACATCAGTTGTAACTACACACATTAGACATCATATCTTGGAAACTTTTACGTTATTTTTCCTCTTGTGGTTTTCATTTTATACAGTGATCTGTTAAATTCATTAAAAAAAAATAATTGAAGTGTGTGTATAGAAACGGCGTGTCATTTCTTTTGTTTTTTCGTTTATATTAAAAAATTCTATCAAATTTCCTACTAAGTATCACTAAACATTTGGATTCGTTTATAGAACAAATAATAAAAAATTATAAAAAAAATCTTGGTCCGGGTGATATACGGTAAAAGTCCATAGATGTCTCCGTGGAAATTTTTATACTCAGCAATCGTTCTATCACCCGTTTGTACAACTAGGCTCGATATCGTAAAAATTGAAATAATCACGAGAAATGGACATATAGGTAGCGATGCACGATAATTAACCTATTTGTCACTTCACACAATTTTCGACACAACCATTTGCATGGATTTCGTACTGTAGAAAATGGAGCACTGGATCCAAGAATTGGTTCCTCGTCAGTTTATTTTTATGATATCCGGTGAAAAATATTTGTCTTAGAGTACTCAACAAAGAGAGCTTTTTTGATTTGCACCCATAAAATGGGACAAAAGTACAATACTATTGGACTCCGCATTTTCTTTGTTAACCATTTAAAAATTATTTTGATTATATTTTGACTATTCTAAGCATTTTTTGACCCGTGACAATTTTCACCAAACCTTCGTTTTCGATATATAAGCGTTTGAATAAAGCAAGCACGCAATTTTGACATTAATAAAGATTATTTTGTAATTTTGGGAAAAAATTTGATTTGAAAACCATATGATATTATATTATGAACCATTCTAAAGGCTTATGGTGAGGTGAAGTAAAAATTGTTAAGTTAAAAAATGTTAAGAGTTTTCCAAAATATATAGTCAAATAGTTTGTACATCATATAGTGTTTTAAACGTTAAACAAAGATAATGCGGTGTCTGGAAGTAGGGTACTTCTGGCCCACCGTACGGATGTTTATCGAAAAAGCACAAGTACGCATCAATATAACTTTGTTGAGTACACTCAGGTGAACATTTTCCACCAGCTCCCAGAAAAATTAACTGACGTGGACTCCATTCCTTGATTAGACTGTTTAAATGGTTTTATTTCCTCGATTATTAGCCGTGCTTCTTCCAAACCATGTACGTTTTTATATTTGAAATAAACTTTTTTTTTAATTAACAAAAATAAACCAAACTTTGAACACATTTAGAATGTCATTTAAATTAAATATTGTTTGCAACATCGGAGAAATCACTCTGTAGCCTATGTTATTATTTTGTTGGTTTTTTACTTGAAATGTGTTGTGTATTAATGAATTATTGATGCCTTCAAATAAAACCGCATTACACTTCTTTATATCCAATATATGCTATAAAATTCGAAGCAAAAGATGTTACAATCAATGTTTGTAGATTTAACTCCAGAGAAGAAAGTTTTCAAATATTTTAGAATAAAATTTATCAATAATCTAAAGAGTGGACCTTTTTTCACTTTAAAGCAAAATGTACATGACCCGATAATAAATACTCTGATTCCTCAAAATCAGGAAATCAGAGTTGATGTGAATTAAATCATTAGAGAAAGGACTTATTTAATTTTTATGAAAATTCTTAGATTGCATAAAATAGACCACAAGTTAAAATCAAATTTTATGTCGTAACGTGCTGTTAGGCTTTTTTGACGTGTGATTTCAATCCAATGCACGCATTTAAGAAAGCTGGCAACGTTTTCAAGAGATAATTTTCAGACAACTGTTTCTCTGAGATACATTTCTTTATTAAACTACCTACTTCCATTTTCTTGGGACAGAGATAAATTACGCCTTGTGTTTGAGAGCTATTTTGAGACTAAAGCGAGATGCGCGCTCGTTAAGCAATCCAATTCCTGCCAGGAAAGTTAAATTACGTTATTAGTTATAAAAAAAAATCATGTTTTTACAGTCCCAAAATGACTTAAATGCTTTCTTTTAATTATTATTAAAATAATATTTGCTGCAGTGTTAGCAACGGCAAAACTGTAAAGTATAATATACAAGTTGTGTTCGTTACATCTAGGCATATAAGTATCACGAGTTTGACAGAGTACATGCGTTAAGCAATGCATCTAAGTAAGAGGTATTATAGGTGTTATATGAAATTGCAAAAGTGACTTATCGTGGCTTCGATGTCCTTTAAGCAATACGACAGATCTTCTGTTGTGTGCATGCAAGGAGTGGGGATCAACACATGTATATAATACCTCTCACTTAGATGCATATGGCTTAACTGATTGATTCTGTCGTACTAGTGATATTTATATGCCTAGATGTAACGAACACTGATTGTATATCGCTGATAAAGCATGAAAAAACATGAACAGGTCCGAAAAATTCCAAATCTAATAATTTTTTGCTTGCACCTTTACTCTCGTGTGAGAGTGAAATTCTCACAATTTCCCAAGGAAATAAATTTCAAAAGACTATAGATAGGTTGAAAAATCAGTAAAGTTTATAATTCGAAAATAGATAAAATTATATAAAGATAGAAACAGTTGCATCCACATTTGAAAAATAAAAGTTATTAATGTATTAGATCGAGTATGAACAAAATGCTCATAACGCGAGTGTTGACTGGTTAAAATCAACTTTTTCGTGACGTTGCAGCGCTTATACACATTTGTAATGTTTTTAGTTTCAAACTGCCTTGAACTCGATTATCTCTAGAAGCTTGCATCTATTATAGTAAACGATAGAAATATTCTATGTCTATCAGTAAGGAATAATAAATATTTGAAAATATTTTCAAGAAACGTGCACCATACAAATAACCGAATTTTCTTCATAAAATCGGTTCATCCGTTTAGGCGCTACGATGTAACAAACAAACAAATATACAGAAACACACATAGCGGACAAACTTATAACACCCCTGTTTTAAATTCGGGGGTTAAAAACAGGCTAACGTTATTTTATGCTTACTTTCAAAGGATGAATTTTGTAGTTTTGTTTATTGTGGAAATCAAAAAATTATTGTACAGTTTCACGTATTTATGCTTTCCATATACATAGGTAGGTATCATACACGTAGATTTACACGTAGGTATACGATCCGACAATGTGTGTAGTACATGTATGATTTATATTCGACTTAAAAAAATATAAATTTCACACATTGTTACACGCAGCATTCATATTCCACTGGTAAGAAGGGAATGGTTTGCAGTATCGGGTAGTAAATTATTTTCTTTATTTGAACTATGAATATTTTATACAAAAAGTAACAAAGTAAAAATGATGAAAACATTTTTTTAGATAAAGTTTGTACACGCAACTACGTTTTTTGATTACATTTTAATAACTTTGTATTCCTTCGGGATTTTGCTATTCAAAATTATGATTATGATTTTTGTACAGTACCAACGTAACTACGCCCAATTTATTATAGAAATTCACTCGTCGAGAATCCGTATTCACACTAGAATCTGAAAACAAATAGTTTATGCATTTACAAATAAATAAGAATAGATGATATCAAATTCTGCACAGGAAAAAATGGTTAATTTGGCTAAAATTTCTTATGCCCGGAAATAATTTTATCCTGTGTGTTCACAAACAACATAAATAAATTTTCATAAAATTTTTTTAAGGTTGAATAAAATTTTCAGTGTGGGATAAACAATGACATTGGACTTTTAACCTGGTGTTCACCTGATACTTTCTTACAATCAAATTGTCTTTTACGTTTAAAAATTATTTTGTACTTCTTGGGCTATATTTAAAAAAAAAGATTGTGGGGTGGGCCATTATAACATATTATGACTACTAGCTCGTTTTGTAACCAACCAATCAAAAAATAATAAATTAAACAAAAGATGCAGAGTTTCATGGGAGACATCATGTTCTGACATCAGATTGGACCTAGTCCTCCGTGTGGCTTTAATAGTCAATGCAGATTCTAAAAGGTAAGCGATATAATAACACTTCAAATTAGAAAGTTGATGAAAAATCTAACATTTATTATAAATCATTTTTATTGAAAATAGTTTTGGGAAGAAATGAGGCAAGCTTTAGCCAAAACTTGTCACGGGCTATAGAGGACATTCATCTGTTTCCATGACTATGACCTGAAATTCTAGTTTAAAAGTCATTTGAATTGATCTTCACATGATCTTAAAAATTTCCTGGACTTTTTAACAAAGACGAATGACTGTTATTGCCCTTGATAACATATCTTACATTTTAGGATCTAAATTGGCTATTAAAGCAACCCCGAGAACTTGCTCCAATCTAATGTCAGAACATGATGTCTCCCATCAAACTCTGCAACTTTGGTTTAATTTATGTTTTGATTGGTTATCTACAAAACCAACTATTAGCTATAGGAGATTAAAATGGTTCAACCTAAAACCAAAGTTCCTAAAACCAAACGTTATTAATAGAATTTCTTAATCAAATAAAAATATATATAATTTGAACCGCTACTAGGTATATGTGTACTTCCCTGATGAGATCGATAGAAAAATTAATTATTATGAATTTTCATCATTAATTGTTGTTTCAATTAAAGGCTCACTAACTATTAAACAAGCCATTTTTATCTGAAATTTTACCACTGCGATTCATCAAATTCGAGGTAATTTCAGGATTTGGCTGTGATATATAGTTCCAGCACTAATACAAGTTGTTATTACGCATCGTTCAAGTACCTTGATTACTGTCTAAAAAACTATGTTAGCAGCTTTGGCGATTTTTTAATAAAGTTTTTTAAGGACTGTATATATTTAACTAATAATTAACTAAATATAAACAAAAACTTTTTATTTCATAATGAAATTTGTAATGAGAAGCGTTAACGCCCGCATATGGCTGATATAATAACAATGACATAAGTTTTTTTTGAGTAGAAGTATAAAAAGAAACATTTGTTCATTTAGAGAAATTTTTTCTCCTTTAATTATTTCTGAGAAAATAAAATAAACACATTTGTATAAATGTTCCAAAAATATGGATCCATCTGGAAGACAACTAAACCTCTCAGAGCAATTTTATAAACAAATATCTTCTTGTCCCCCGTTCCTATGTTGCATTTGCAATGTGGCATTTACACTAATAAAAATATGTTATCTGAACCTTTACTACTTGAACAAAATTTTACACAAATAATCAAAATATTACTATGATGTTACATTTCGAACATTAAAAGTGTCCTCCGGCTCCTAATTAGGTCTGATTGATTTGTTTGTTTTGATTTTTGTCTCTTGTTTCAAAGGTTATTTAAACGCGAGTGGTTTTGAGTAAATTTCAAGAAAATCTGCTCATTTGCTAGAAGATCTTCTACTTTCTCGATCAAAGTATCTTAAAAAACCAAAATAGGTTAATACATATAGGATATACTATGCCACAGATAGGCGCGCAGATATAGAAATACACTGACACGTAAAAACTATAACACCGCTCTTCTTAGTCGGGTATTAAATACAATCTGTATGTACCTTTACATGACAGTTTGATACTAGGTTAGGTTAGGTTAGGTTATATTGGCTGTCCACGAAGGACACATTTAGGCTATAGAGCCCATTGTGATACCATATATGTGTTTTACCACCTTTCCGCTGATAATTTCATTTATCAACTCCATCATTTATAAGCATAGCGCGGACGGAATTGGTTACGCCTTAATCAACTGAGGTTATAGGGCGACAACAGTTTGATTCAACTATTCAGTCTTTTCAAAGTGGATAAATTTTTGTAAACTCTAGTGTACTTACACACATCTATTCAAGAAAATTAGACACGAAATATCACAAGTATTTTAATTCAACCATGAATGAATGAATCGAAAAAATATTTTTTTTGTCATTTGTTATAACAAAAACATTTTGTGATATCTTTTACTTATTGTTACGAGAATTTGTGTTCTTTCTGTTTTCATATTGTTGTACTTTTGTTCACTCATATACATACATAATAACATCACATTCTCTTTATTCAATTGTAATAATGTGAAAAACGAATAAAAGTAATTGGAATTTTAAAATAATGACAATAAAATGGAATCTAAAAGAATGAAAGAAAATATAAAAAAAAAAAATAATAATAATAATGTATAAGGTATATTTCATCTTCTCTGTGCAAGTAAAGTGAAGACTTATAACACAAAAACTGGTCAAGTGCGAGTTAGACTTACACAGAGGGTTCCGCTAGCGCTTTCATAGGCTTTGTCAATCTGACTCAAAAATATTTCTCTTTAATAAATTACTTCAAAAAATTTATTGGGAAAATCGAGATACGATTTTTACTTTAACATATCTTACTTTAACTAAATATTCAACTGTGAGATTTCGGAGAGATGAAAGAGAAGAAATGGTTAATTTTCGCATAGTTTTATACACTTTTCAAAATATTCATTTAAAAAAAATTGCACTTGATATGTACTTTGATGTAGTTGGGAAAAGTTTTAAAACGATATCAAATTCGTTTTTTAACGCCATTTGTTCGTGATTGGCAAATGGTCACTATAAGCTCTGCACCTGTACCAAATTTCAATTTTCTTCATCAAGTAAATTTGGGGAAAAGTCACAGTGATTTTATTAGGGATCATTTTTCCTTTTTTGCGGACAGAACCCTAATAGTATAGTGTGCTACCATACGTGTATTGATATATACTAATTTTATTTTCTATTAGAAAGCGCTTTGCTCTGCAGGTTGAATAAACGACGACATATGTTAAATCAAAATGAAAAGCATAGTATTAAAAAATATTTGAACAAACAGTAATGGAAGGAAAATAGGGAAATCGCATTCTAGATGATAATTTAGATGCACACATTACTTTAATCCAACTTATTTTGGCTGAGGGATTTATCAACTCGATAAGTCCATGGTACTTATGTGCTAGTGATAAGCATGGTTACTATTAATAACCATGCATCTTTTTATGAAGCCTCTAGCACAAGAATAGAAATTTTAAGTAGAAATATTCCAACTCGCTAAAAATTAAAATCAATTTTCCTCCAGCAATTTGGAAGTTATACATTTCCATGAAAAAGAGAATTGACTGAATTAATCTAATTTTTACAATAAGAACTTTTTCATGGTATTATATAAGCGTGAAACACCAAATTATACAATTTTTTCGCGGATTACTCGAAAACCGTGCATTCAATCGAAAAAAGTATGATATTACTACAAATCTCATCAAATAGTATAGAGATTCAATACATTTTCATTCGTGTAAAAATACTTGTTTGTAATTCAAAATATCAAGCAAAAATTATTGAAGTTTCATATCTCGTTAATGGTACATCCGAACAAAAAACTGTAAAGAAAATAGAAATTCAATGTGAAATTACTGGTTGTAAGTTAACCTACAATAACAAATAATCTGGTTAGTGATAATGGGAATGAATCAGTGCTGTATTCCGGAATAAAGAGCGTTAAAATCAAAGAGTAAACGCTAGAAGTAAGTCTAAAGCGTAAAATTTGTTCAGTTTTCAATCGGAAAATTTATAACTTAGTGTAAAGAATATCGGCAAGCTTGCCAGATTACACCAGAGGGTTTTTGCCAAATTCCACCGTATAGCCACCAACTCTATCAGTTTTGGCTAAAATATTCTCGTAGACTAATTTTTAAAATAGAAAACTCTTAAACTTAAACGGTTATGAATTTTAACTGGAACATATACGCTTCATAACTATCTTAACTTGTCTTAAGTTATGAACGATTCTTCCGGCACTATGTAAGTATACAAAGGTCACCTACATAGTGATGGTAGTATTATAGTCATGGTTAGTTACCTGGGAATAAAACATCATCCATCATATTACCTACACTTTATTTGGTCTATTTTCTAACAACACATAGAATGAAATAAATCAAAGTGCAAAGCTACCAAACATATTACATATAATGTGTTCTACTAACTGCATTCAGATTACTTTTTCTATAAAACATACAAGCAATAATCATCGTATATTTTATGTCTGAGATAAAATGTTATATTAGGTAATACAAATTAAATGTTTATTATAGAAAATTATTTTCATTTTCTTTGGGAAAATTTCGTCTTTGTGTCCTTTGTTTTGGGTATAATTATATAATTTACTTTATTTTACTTTCCAAAAAGCTTGATATCATTGTACATTTGAAGTAGCATCACAAAAATTTAGAAAAATTCAGGTAAGAGGACAAACAGTGGCAATTGAAATAAAACATGTATAGAAATACCTAAACAAAAATAAATTCATACCATATTGAAATCACCCTTTTTATTTGCCTTAATCAATTTTATGAGAACAAAAACATTTAGGAATTGTAAGGTTTAAGTTTTTTATGTGTTCTGTATTGCCTTGTTAATGTTATTATCATAGCTAAAAAACATAAAAAAATTAAAAATTTTGATCTCGGATAAAGCTTCAATTTTCTTAATATCCAAACTTCGTTTTTGATTGTACAAAAGACAGGTAAAATTAATGATATTGTCGTAAATTAATTTCGGACTATCCGTTCAATATTGCATTAACCATGCGAGCTTTATTTAAAGTATCAAAAAAATCACTTTCAAGAATTATTTTAGTCTAGTTGCTGCATATTTCCCTTGCTACGTGGTTGTCGGAGAAGGGTTGTCGCAAGGTTTCCTAGGAGCAAATGAATAAAGTCAAAGTACTTTTTATGGTAGTCGCTTTGTCAGAAACGTTGTGTTCTGTCGGTTTTGAATTTACAATTTTTGTCAACATCAAAATAAAATTACAGCATGTGAAGAAAACAGTTGTAATTCTTTTGCCTTATCCTTAATGGTAGAAAATCGGGAAATATTTCGGATGCTTCTTTCCTTATTAAATATAGGTAAAGATGAACTTCGTTTTGCATCTGACAGTGTTTGCTTCATTAACACGGGAAATGCGCTGGTAAAGCAACATACATTATTTAATTATAAAACTGGTGCAGTGGTAAAACTGATCCCGTCTGACCATACTAATTTATGTTACTAAAAGGACATAAAAATGAGTCTAAAAAATTGTCTTAAAACGAATTTAAAATCAACAATATTCGCAGTTTTTTTGACAATGCGCACTAGTAGACCTAGTAAATGCAACTTCTGGTAGGTGGTTGATGTACATCATCTGTATCTTATTTTGATAATAAAAGAAATAACCAAAATTCTGCCGTATTGAAATCAACTCGTTACCTTTTCAATTCAAATACCATAATCTTTTGGTAAATATTATATTCAGAAATCGAAGCTATTAATTTCATAGACAACAGATATGATATACAATAGACACATTAAATAGTACCACAAAATACGATATACAGATACGTAGAGTATAATATGATATTACATTGAAAGGAATATGTTTATGATACCTCATACTAACGATAATGAGAATTTTTCATTCCATACCGAATACAAAAAATATTAGATACGTGTTTTTACCCCGTTATGAGTCATTAATCATCTAGTTATATCAATCTTACATTTTACAAATTACACTTGTCATCAAAAAAAAAAAAAAACTTTATTAGAAAATAATAGTTTCATGAGAAAATTGCGTGGATAAATAAAGTTTTGTCATTTTCTACAAACCAATCTAGTCCTACTTGGTATATTAAGTTTATAGGAGTAATAAAATAAATAAAGGGCATTTGACACAGGTAACTACATTGGAATAAAGTTTTCTTGACCTCGGGTTAAAACATAGCTATATTCGAGTTCAAATTCTCGAGACTAGGTACCGCTACTTGACATTAAGCTGAGACTCATTTCAGAGTATAAGTTTGAAAAGCCTGCATTCATACACCTGCGCCCCACAGCTTGATAACGTTTTTTGTGCTTGCAGAAATTAAATCTTAGAGTATCTTAGTGTGTTCCTTATGATTTTTATTCAGTATAAAGTACCATACATAGACAGTGTTTGTTTTCTTACATTCTTTTCATGTAAGTAAAGAAAGATAGTCACTCTTTGATAACACGAGTGTGGTGAAACACACAACTGATATTACCATACAATATATAAAGAATATATAAACATATTGTATAATGATCAAAACTAATTTAGGCCTGCGCAGGTTTTGTTTTCAGTGAGGTTTACGAAAAAATGTGTAAAACAAAGGTTGTTTATTTTTGTATAAAGAATATTTTTTTCATTTAAACTTTTGTTTAGACGGACCAGAAATGTACTAATTATATGATTTTACGAACACCTACACCAATTTTGTTCCTAACATCAATATTTCTAAGCGATCCAAACTTGGGACTTAACTTAGTATACCTTGATATATTTCATATACACATTATCTAAAAATCAAACAATTAAATGAGTTAATCTGTTGAAATACCATGTATAGACAGTGTTGATTACTGACACTGTCACATTACATATACACATACATGTCACATATACATAACTGATATTCCCATATAATACATACTATATAATTTGCGCCTAATTTGCACTCTCACGGATAAACACTGATGTTTACGAACAAATGTTTCAAACAAAAGTTGTTTATTTTTTTATAAGGAACATTTTGTATTAAAACTTTTGTTCTATATCTTACGGTTTACACAATGGGTCCTACGGACCTAAGACCCAATTGACCTATTTTGCCCATGTACGCACTCGACCTCACTTTTTATATCCTGAGCACGCTGTTAAAATTTCAGCTTGATATTATTTTTCGTTTTTGAGTTATCGTGTTGTCAGACAGACGGGCAGACAACCGAAAATGGACTAAGTAGGTGATTTTATGAACACCTATACCAAAATTTTGATCGTCGCATCAATATTTTTAAGCGTTACAAACTTGGGACTAAACTTAATATACTATGATATTAGTTTTTTACTTAAACTATTATGCTTGGTTTCGTTTCTCATCTGGCATGGTCTTGTAAAAACGTGAATATCAAAAAAGATGTCATACAAAATATGATAAATTGTGAAACAATATATTATTGTAATCAATAATTGATGATATGATTATGATGAAGATATTATTATGGATAATATGACGTAATGTACTCGATAGTGCTAATATCGGATTCAAGTACACAATTAGTATGAGATCGTGATGTGTTTACATTTACATATAGAGATGAAGAGGTAAGTGTACACAAATATTACTTTTTTGCATATATGAATATAGTAAGATATGCATGAGGTCAAACAAGTAAGGTTAATTTCCGAGCTTAGCAAATATGAGACCTTGACAAACTACAAAAAAAGTTATATAATCATAATCTGTAAAGTGCTCAATATGAATGAGACTTGACGGGCTCCCTCTTTCGCAACAAATCAAAAATGTAATTGTTATTGTCTAGCAAAGACGAGTAACAGTACATTCCATCAAAAATTAAAATGCAAATCATATCCAATACCATCTCGTTTGTAAAGAATTGCATTTTTCGCATAAACAGATTTGAATGGTGTTATATATCACATGAAATAGTAATTGTTTATGCGAAAAATACAATTCTTCGGTGATTCAACGATAATTGCTATGCGGACTCTAGTTTGTTTCAATATTGTTGCGTGTTATTTGATTATTTACTAAACCACTTTATCTAAGTTCGTGAACCCACTATTAATGACAACTTGCTTATCATTAAGGTAGTTTTATATAAATCCACCAAATTGACATTCAATTCTAAGAAATAAAAAAAAAAGATACACAAAGCTCTGAATAAAAACCTACACATTCCTACGAAATTTGAATTATGGACCTTCCGCTATCCGGGTATAGTGTTTTAACCAACCAATATATATGCCTATTTATTTAGACCAGTCATTATTGTAAGTAAAAAACTTTTGAGTTTAATTTATTTTATATGAAATTTTCATAAAAGGTTTTTCTTGAAGCTTCAGTTTCCATTTAAGATTCAGAGAGTGGTGCGATAACTTAGCATTCCTAATATGGCGGTAGCTCATTGAATATATAAAGATATTGGATAAAAATGTTTTTCAGCTAGGTACTATTGACAGCATTATATTTGGATTAGGACAGCCCTGTTTACTTCAATAATAAATGATTCGCTGTCGTATTACGGGAGATTAATAACGACCCCACTCTCCTAGGAAACCAAAGTTTTAGCGTAAACCCCTTTATAAAAACATTTCATTAAAGAAAATCTTTAATTAATGTGAAGTAGATTCTCATAACATTTGGCATATATAGCAAATTAAATCGACATAAAAATATAAAACGTTTTAATTATTGGAATTTAAAAAAAAAATCTACAAAAGATGTTTTATAATCAAAATAATTTAATTTATTTGAAGATGAATTCATTTAAAAATATAATACATTTCGTAAAAAAAAAAAAAACCTTCAAGAGTGAGTGAATGAGGTGAGTGTGAATGAGGTAGGAACACACAATTTTTATCTTTTTGAAAATTGTTAGAAGATTGTATTAAAGTAAAAAGGAGCTTTGAAGTTTATAAATACTTCAAAATGAATGGATTAGATCAACCTTTTATTATATATTAATGTAGGGTAAGTTTTAGTACCTCGGATACATTTTACCTTAAATCACGTCATAGTATCTCAACAGATATCACTAGCTAACTATGTTCAAGTCAGGAACTGTATGAAAAAATGACAGATCCATGTGCATTTAGAAGTATTTAAGGCAGATTTTAAACACAAAATGATATCAAAATTTCAAACACATCATAGAATTGGAAACTTCAATAGCTCATTTGAAAACTACTATTATACTTTGACAATGATTTTGAATTGCATTTCTCAGTTCCTCTCATGCCGTGTCGCTCTGTACTGAAGGTTGAAAGGGTAAGATATTTTATTACACAAATTTGACGATTTGTCACAGGAATACAACTGTTTAATATTTTGGCAAAATTTTGTTTTAAAACTTTTTATTAATATATTTAAATGGAATCGCTGTGGCTCTATACTATCGTCATTAACTATTTTAAAAATTACATAGTATGCAGATATAATAGTGCTATGTAGAAATACTCTTGTCATTGTTATATTTTAAAACAGGCTTTAAGGACGTACATTCATGAATGAATAGAAAAAAAATGTTTTTTTCTATTCAGTTGAAATTATTTAACATTAACATACTGTTTCCCTATTAACGCACATAATAGAGTGTTGAACGTCCTTAAGAAAAACATAAATGTATATTTTGATCCTTGGTACTTTACTCTCTCCCATATGCATAGATATATATTTACGGGTGTATTGGTGTTTTTGTAACTGAAAATTTAATTTTCTCATTTTACTCTCCTCCTAAACAATTCTTACGAAAAAAACGGTAAAAAAAAACCAACAGTACCACCATGTTTAGAATGAGTAATCTAAAAATGTATACAATTGGTTTAAAAATTGTATATGTAGCAGGTTTAAAAAGCACATCTACGAAAAATTCGGAAATTAATTTGTTACATGTTTGAATCTATCCAGTGGCTCAAAGCATTCTTTCAAAGAAAATTTTTGTGATCGAGATGTAAAATCAAATTGTGTAACAAAAATATTTTTTCATACATTGCTATTGATTTGAAGCTGGAAATCCAAATCCACAGAATACCTTGATTATATGGAAAAAAAAAACTTTTCAACCATACGCATTAAAGACATAACGATATTGTAAATAATATTGCACTGTTAAATTCGACATGTACCTAGTCGATAATGCATTCGAAGGATCGTAATTTTTTAATGACACTATTGTTTTCACTTGTTTATACAAAGAAAAACAAAATTTAAAGTGTATTGGATTCGTACCCATTACAAATAATTGGTTCTGTAATATTTTGCGAGACGAAGGTCGCACTTTGTCAATTGATTCTTGTTTGGAAAAACTTGTAAATTAATATTCCGGATGATCTCCGTATCACTATCGGTTCAGTTTTTGCATCCGTTTCTCGTCCTAGAAACAATTAAATGTCAATTTTACGTCAAAATGGGTTCTAGTGATTTTCAGATTTTGAAAAGCTCAAAAAATTTATTTATTTGCATTATTTTCATCTTTGAAAATAACCTTTCCGGAGTTTTCCACACATTAAACTGTTAATAAATCATAAACGGCAAGCTTTAGGAAAAAATAAGTAGGGGTTTTTCTGACCATAATTGCTCAAAGAAACCTCGAACAGCTTTATTTGTTTCAGAAAATTGAAATTAAACTGTTTCTAAGGAGGGATAGGGATATTCTAAAATTAGACCGATAGGGTTTCTAGTAACATCCGGAATAAAAATTTGTAAGCTTTTCTGAACAAGAATAAACTGACACAATGTGGTCCTCGGATTTTGCATACTCAACTCCATTTAGCGCCTAATCTATCAAGTATTATGTATTTTTTCACAGCGTTATTAACACAGTTACATCAATTTTCATTCGTGGATCTTCAGTCTTATTTTTTGTGACGAATTTATTTTGATGAGACATGCGTGTAGATAAATTAGATTTTTTATTTTTAAACACTTTGTACTGAGTTTAGTACAAAGTACAAAGTGATAATATATAAAAAAAAAAACAGTAAGCGAATCAATCATAAAATCTCTGACATTATAGAAGAGTGAAGGTATACGTAATACATATATAGAGCAGTAGAGAAAACCTATCATATTTCATGTAGATGAATGAGACGCTACTCCAGTCAGAGTAATTTCCCTGTTATGTTTTTTTTCCTCTATCGTTTTTATTTTTTTATATTTTTGTTCCATCAGATGATTTTCAAAATTTATCTTTTATGTATTACATTTTTATAGACTGATGTGTGTTATTTTATTATATATATATAAAAATATTAAATTGAAATTATGATTTATATGTTAACAACAAATAATTTGATAATATATATGTATATATAACATGTTAACATCATTTAATGTTATTTCATTTTTATTATATGTATTACAAACTATAATAATATATCAATCGATTTGTATATTACTTGCCAATATATAAATGATGAAAACGTATATGATCAAAATACTTAAGAAGAGAATAAATAAAAGTTAAAAAAAAAAAACTAAAAACACGCTTTTGTAACTAGCCGAACTAAAAAGTAGAAAATAATTTCTTTAAATTCAAAAAATATTTTATCATAAAGAGCGTGGGGTGCTAAATTTCAACTCTTGTAAATATTTTATTGATAGATATTGGTATAAATAAAGTCATTATAAAATTCTTAAAAAACACTCCACGCTTTTTTACGATAAAATGATTTTTTGAATTTAAAGAAAATTATTTTCTAGCTTTTAGTTCAGCTGGTTACAAAAGAATGTTTTTAAGTTTTTTAAACTATTATTTATCAAACATTCAGAAAAAATATGGTGGGAGCGAAAAAATTTTATATATTTTCAGATATGAAAATCGATAATTCTGATAATCCTGATCAGGATAATAAACTAAATAAATTTATTATTGTATTGTCAAAAAATTAATAAAGCGATTAAGAAAAATATCATTTTAACGTGAAAATGCGTGGGGTGCTAGATTTCAATTATTTTAAATATTTTATTGACAGGTAAATATTTTATTGACAAACTTTTAAATTATTGTATGGTCATCAACCCTGGTAAGTATGCGAAATTTCAATTCAATCCAAAGTATTAAATTGGGTGAAAATCACGTTCAAAGATTCCATATTATCCCATTTTCTAGTGCATGTCGTTTTAGAAATTAATAATTTATCCTAAAATATAAAAAGTAGAGAGGGTATTGGCAGCTGCACGCTTGCACGTCATAAGGAAAATGGCTTTTCTTTTTGTATAGAATTTTAGTGGTTTTCTTAGATATTATATTGCCTGCTTTTGTAACATTAGGTAGCGCAAACAAAGTCAAGGTATAATAATTGATGTGCATGCAATGCACAACAGTCGAATGGGCTGAAAGATTTACGTAAAATGAGAAAAAACAGACATTTTCGTATTTTCAAAATGCATGCCTGTGTAAAACATTGAAGTTTCTATGAAAAAAACACTCTGCAAAAAATAGCATGCGCCCCTCGTATGTTCTTGGTCGAGAGATGCATGCAAATTTTCGTAGAGCGTTTTTGTTGTGGAAACTTCAATGTTTCACATCGGCATGCATTTTGAAAACACGGAAATTTCCTTTTTTTTATTTTTAGGAAAGTGTTGTGATAATTCAACATTTATCCAAAAACACCTTGATAAATATTATATATATATATATATATATATATATATATATATATATATATATATATATGGTATAATTATTAAAGCTTTGATCATCGATTGTTTATCCTACTATTCCTGGTCAGGATATTAGAATTTAGTGGTAGTTTATTGTAATCGGTACTTGATAAGAGTGCAAATTTTCAAGTCTATCGGACGTCTACAAGTTGTGGAAAATTAAGATGAACGATTCCGTAACATTGATACATTCATAATTACAGGTGAAGTAATAAAATATGTTAAAAATACTGATATCAATTGAAATGCCGTATGTTTTTCTAGGGTGGCTCAAATATATTGAGTGGCACGAAATGTCACACAGGCCTTATAGCCTTTATACATAATGGCCAAGTTGCTCTATACGAAATATCAAAAACAATTTGAAATTTATATAATGAAATAAAAACGTTCTTACTCGCAAAACCGATTATAAAAGTGTTGAAGGATAGCTCCAGTAGAGTAGATATTAATACGAACCTGAAATAAAATGGAATCTAATTAATATTTTATTATTACACTTTTTATTCTACTTTTTTTAAATATAAAAATAATATGTCCACATTTTTATAAAACTTCAAATAATTTTATTGAATATTATATTTTCTATTTTTTACCAGAATTTAAAGTACATAAAGCTGGAACCCATTATGCAAGTTGACCTAAATTTTTATTTTTACTTTATATTTATATAAGGTACTAAAACTCTACCGTAAATGAGGAAGAAATGAATTATATAAGCAAAAATAAAAAATAAAGTAAACGTTAATTTTGGGTTGACGCTGCGAAGTCAATTTGAGTTCATTATAGCTGTGGCTAGATCTACTAGCCTAAGAGATAGGTTATATGATCGATTATAACCCATTTGATACCAATTTCGATTGGTAAACAAATAGGCGTAACTCCTTATATTGACTTACCTGTTTATATGGTAGGTACAGATCTACATAAATCTGTAAGCCAATCGAAATCGGTATCAGAAGAAAGATAATATAACTACAAAAATAGTGATACCTTGTCAGCAAAAAACCGTTCATGGAAAAAATTTATTAAAATTATTTTTATTAAAAATAGCCATGAACACTTAGAAAAGTGTACATAAACACCATGAACACTTAGCCATGTATCTTTCGATAGAAAATCTGTGAAGTGTTTATAAACCAATAAAATTTCATAAAAAATATGACTAATCTGGTTATCAGATGGATGAAGTTCGACTTTATTCGACTGTACGTAATTACTTATTTGAAAATATCTGGATATGTATAGAATAAGCTTTTTAATAAACAATTATTTCTTTACCTTTTAATGCATGGTTATGAACGGTTTTATCCTAATATAATACAATTTTCATTTTAGAGTGCCAACTTCATACGCCCAAACGTTTCAAACGTTTTATTATATTTTTTTTACACATCCACTGTTTTGTATAATTTCCACAATTTCATTATTTTCAGTATAATTAATATTATTGCTTTATACATGTTTTCAATAGTCGGATGTGAAATCATTCAGTAATAATTATCATAGTTTTTATGAAAAACATATTTTTTATTATTCATTTTACATATATAAAAAATATCAATTATCATATATATATATATATACAGGACGTTCTGTTATTGACTGCAGATCGTTGTCCTACAGAATAAGCTTATAAAGACGAAGGAAAAAGTTATTTACCACTTTTGGATCTTAGACCTAATTTGGGAGATAATTAACAAAATAAATTAATATAATATTAATAAAAAGTAAATATTTTTTTCTCGAATGACAGTTCAATAAAATCTTGAATAATACTAATAATACCAATACACTACCTAAACAGAGGATGTGTTTTATCATTTTATCGTTGTGGAAGGCGTCTCAAAATGCAAAATTATTACAAAAAAACTCTATTTGGCTACTTATATTATTATAAAAACTAATCCATAAAAACCTACACCACAAGTCTTAGTAAATTAAGTGTTGTACACAACCTATAGCTATCGTGCGAATATCTGATGAAATATAATTAAGCATATATTTCATCAAATACATGCTGAGATACACATACTCCGAGACAAACCAAAGTATGTATGTTGTATGTTGACTTGTAAAATGATACTACGATATTTAAGATTTTGTGTATTACAAAGTTTAATCCCCCCCCCCGTACCTATATTAGTATATAATTTGATACCTCCCACATCTAACTGTCTCTGTATTGGTGAATTATTTTTTTGTTTTCTTTATAAATAATGAAAACAAAATATTTTTTTTAGTATTCACTTCCCAATTAAATCAATTTACAAACAATTATTGTCTTATGATAGTCCCCTCTATATTCTAAAGTGACGCCTACTAATTTAATGAATTTGATAGGTCTGGGAATTCATAAATCTTTTTATTTCCTAATAGTCACATCTCCCGAATCAGGCCTCAGATCGAAACATGGTAAAGAGCTTTTCCATTTGTCTTACAAGCTTACAAGCTTAATTTACTGGTACAATTCTGCTATCAATAAAAGAACATCCTATATATATATGTCTGTTTTATCACATTAATGAAAATTACAATTTTCACATATTAATTTTTATATATCACATAGTTTTCCAATGTTTCGATATAATTAAATTTTTATTTAAACAAAACAAAAAAATTTTACAGGTTATTGTAATTATCATAAATCTTTTTTATCTATTAATTTTCAACACTGATAAAAAAAATCAAATACACAGGTTGTCCTAATACATTTAATAAGCATAAAAAAGAACTAGTGTTTTAGCTTTTCCAATACCAGCCTCGTAGGTAAAATCTGCATGGAACTGATGACTTTCTAATGGAAATCTTTTGCTGTTCACGTGATGCTCTTAACAAGAAGCAATTTCAAAGGCTTTGCTCCGTTAAAGTATTATTTAACTAGCTTTTGCCCACGGCTTCGATCGTGACAGTGATTCATTTAGTGAATCATTGATTCATTTAGAGATCAAACCTTTGACTCAATTATCCCCTTATATACTGCAATATACACAATGTCAACTTTGAAGACCCAAATGCTTCCATTCAACCCGCTTGTCTTCGCTTAGCCCGCTACTTAAAGGTCAGCTTTATTTACATCCCGTTGGAAAATAAGGCGGCATTCGATGATGTATTTCGCTGTGCTCCTTTAAAGAACGAAATAAAAGTGTGATGCAGTATACTTCTTTCTCAAATTATGGGCACATATATCAATTTGTACAACCCTACCTTAAAAATGAAAAAATTTCATATTACGGATTGTTGTCTTTACACCAAATATCGTCCAACTACGTTATTGGTAGTTGGACGATATTAGTATTAATAATAGTATTAAAACACATTCATTAAATATACATATTAAAGATATCAATTTCACGAGGCTGGCTTGTAAAAAAAAATTCCTGAAATTATCTCTCATTTTGTTTAGGATTTTTCCATTCATATCTGCCTGTTTAAAGTAAATTGCTCGATCGACAAAGGGCATATGACAAAGTTTTTATTCTCTATCCTGAAGAGAAAGTTGATTTCATGTATACGCTTTCAAACTTTATAAGTTAGGACAATTTTCCTGATTCTTTTAATAGTCGAAACAAAGCCATAAAGAAAAATATCCATTTTTGATATTATGCATCTCCAAGTTTTCTAATAATATGCAGGTGATATAGGTTCGATCTTTTTTTTTTTAAATACTTCATGCCAATATTTGACAACAAACTTTTTTTATAAAGAAAATTGATTGCTTTCCTTCCTGAGCATTTCAAAGTCGTTCCTTTACCAACAGTATGTTTCTAGAACAGTTTATATAACCAACAATTTTTTTAGAACAAATTTTAACCTTCAGATATTCCTTTACTATTTAACAAGGTTGCTTAAACAAGTTTGGCTATTAATTATCCCTAAAAATATTAATATCAAATGTATTCATGCGTCAATACATATTTTATGTAGGTATTAACGTTAACCAATAACCGAACGGATGGTAAGTTGACCTTTGTTTTTTGAATGAAAACACATACACACTTAGAGACGTACCCACACCTTATTATAATACCTACGTATTATTAGTTTGGAATATATCAAAGATGCGTAAATTAATAGACCGCATTGTGTGTGAAGCCTTTGATATATTAAAATAAAGGAGATAGATGTCTAGAAATCTGGTAAAACGTTGAGTCTCTAAAACGTTGATGGCCAAATTAAATCATAGCACGAATATTTGAACTTTTGATAGATCAGATAAGTATGAAAAACATGCCAGTTCTGACAGCTCTGCAAGTCTAAACTTTGGCTTAATTGTCACAAAACAAAACAGTACATAAATGGTTGAAGTAATGAAAAAACTTTGCGTAGAAGCCTGCAATGCATACCTTGGCTTCGATCGTCACAAGTGTCAATGGAAGTGTTTGATATGTCCCGTTAATTAAGAATCATTGACCAATTGCATCAAAAACGAAAAAGCATGTTTAACAAGCTAACCGTAACAAAAGACGTACGTAAGCATGTCTAAAAATATCGCATGTTACCCGTCAGCACTCGCATCAACCGTTCGGTAATCTTAAATCGCGTGATGAGAGACTTGAACACTAACTCCGCGTTCTGCAATTGCGTCAAATATTAAGCGCATTATATATTCTTTACCATTGTAAATCATAACCTCTACATAATTTTATAGAAATGTATTTTTTAATAAACTAGCTAATTAAAGATGGTTTGATTACGTTATTATTGAATTATTTTTGAAAGTGAATCTAAATAATTAAATTCACCGTTACTAACTTACTACGACTTATATAAAACTAACGAAAGTACACAAACAGGACTAAAAATTTCCGAATTGATACTTTTTTTGCTTACTTCTTTAATCTCGTGAGAGAAATTCTAATAAAAATAATATGGCCAATTCGACATCAGGATTATCGCCTATTAGTACCATCGATTAAATTATCAAATCAAATGTATATAATATTAAAAATGATATATTGTATAATCTCATGTCACATGTTTTATTTATTTCCACCCTCAATATATTACAAACTCTCTTTAATATTAGTTAAATTGAACTGCTGTTAGACCCCAAGGTCATAGGATTATACTATGTAGTGGCATTTATACGAACGACGGACAAAACATTTGCATCATTCAAATAATAAAGTAGCTGCCGGTGAGCTTTCTGCTCGTTTCAATGTGGCTCTCTAAAATAATAGTAAATCTAATCCAACAACGAAAATATACACTGTAGCTATATACATTGTTATCTGTCTGTCTCTATTTGTCCCCAAATATCATTATCGAAGCATGACGTAATGAATCCAAACAAGTAGCGCTCAAGGATCTACATAGGTGAAATAGAACAGATAGATATATTATTAGGTATATCCATACTCCCTCTTTTTCACTTCTCTCAACTACTTACTCAATTCGTAAAATACAATGTGTTTTATAATTTAAAGTACGTCCTTGTTTTACAAAATATTTCTTATCCTTTACTAATCCAATATCTCTCTCAGTATCTATTTTAAATAATTTGATCATTGAATTTTAAATTTTAAACAATAACAATAGCAACGATCAAATTTGTTATTGTTTAGTAAACTTGTTTATGTAACTATTTTAAACAGCAAAATATGCATATTTTATACTATATTTTTGTAATCCCAGTGTATACACTTTTTTGCAAGGTGTACTTCGTAGTGTAGACTAATGTTTTTTTACTGAAATGAACGTGCATACTTTTAGATTTTTAATGATTTTAAAATTTAAGTTTAAACGAGCGCCAAAGCAATTTTAGACTTTAGACTATTTCTACCCTTTTTTTCAACTTTGATAATGAACTTAAAGTTAAATAATTAAACCAAATTTTCAATTATGGATATTTTGAATATTTCATTTTATATTGTAAAGTTACAACATAATTCACTATCAAAATTGGAAGCTTTTCAGATTATCAAGAAACATAGATTCTTTGTCGAAAATAAAATATACACTGAAAAAAAATTATTTTAAATGATCACCGATATCCGATCATCCGATATGAGGTTGTCTCAACCTCATCGCGAGATCATTTATGGCGAATGGTGCCACGAATGTGATACAACTACCGTACGAGGTTGAGTGGTGAAGTTGACACAAACACATGAGCATTATTTATTTATTAAAAGTCGCTTTTTAACGGCGAGGTCATTAACGAATACTATTTACAAAAACTATTTGCTAAATTTTATCTTATAAATTCATACGAAAGAAGATGGCTCGAAGACATTGTTCTTGATTATTTAGTATTACTTTGATGTTTTTTGACAATTTGACAATTCTCGTAGAGCTCGATACAAATTTCGCAATCACCCACAGAGATGCTAAGAAACTCATCAGTTGCAGAATGAAATCACATTGGGACAAACACACCTGATAACGAAGACAAAACCAGAGTCATGCCA
Organism: Chrysoperla carnea; assembly: GCF_905475395.1. Lineage (NCBI taxonomy): Eukaryota > Metazoa > Arthropoda > Insecta > Neuroptera > Chrysopidae > Chrysoperla > Chrysoperla carnea. The sequence continues at coordinate 57,803,011 of NC_058338.1, read as the reverse complement.
AAATTGTAGAGCCATACTGACCGTTCCACATATAATGTTAGAATGTGAGAGCCTCCAACAACAACGAAGAGTGAGTTTAATTTTTTTTTCAGTGTACCCTTGCAAACCATTCATGATAATAAAAAGCTCTAATTAAGTTAAATTAGGGTGGATATCTAATAAAAAGTCTAATATATTTTGCACTACGTTAGTATGGCATATACTCCCGAAGGTAAATGTTCCTTTAAACATGATGAAAACAGTATAGTAAAGTTTTAAACAGTAACTTTAAAACAATTTTATCATATTATATATTTTTGAAAACATTACAAACCATATAGCAGCGTAAAAAGAACATATACACCTCTCACTTTCATATTGGGAAAAAAACTTGTTATATAATACATCAGTTGAGAAAATTTTCCATATCAAAAACTTGGAAAATATTATTTGTTATAACATACCAAGACTTTAATTGAGATTTATTATACGTAATGTTAAAGTTCACTTTAATTATATGGACAAAAACTTACATGCCATAAATCACAACCAAAAACATTTAAAAATAAAATTATACTATCTGGTGTTATCTTTAATGTTCCCCTTGTTGAGTTGATGTTCTATTTATGTTTGTGTTGTGTACGGAAAGTTCATCGAACATTGAACATACCTATAGAGGAAATACGTTAACCTATGGATGACAATTTTGGGCTCTAACAGACATGATTACTAATTAACTGGATATCTGCCAGAGAAGAATGGAATGCAGAATGCTCAATATTACCCGGAGAGATAGCTTTAGAAGTAAGGAGATACGTCCAAAAACACAAATTCGCTCAGCAAAGTTTATTGCTAAAATGCTAAAGTGGACCTGAATGGATCACATTTTACGATAAAAACCGATCGATGGGAAAAGCTAATTATATTCTGGACACCAAGAATGAACAGTAGAAATTGTGGGAGACAACGTTAGAGATGGTCGGACGAGTTCAAAACTACGGTGGAAATATATGGTCGATAATTGCTACTGACAAACAAGCGTGGAGAAACGTATTAGACATTCCGTTATCGATTCCCGTTGCCATTTTCTATCGATTCCCGTTGCCTTTTTCAACATATATTTTTCTACCCCCTAGAAGAGGTCGTTAAATTTTGCTGCGCCCGTACGTCGAAACTTTTAATTTATAAAAGGAATGGTCTGGACAGAAGTTGTGGGAAATGTTTTCTAGTTTTATTTTGTAATAGATTTTTTTTCGCGTAAAATGACTCGGAAAGTAGATATCGAAAAAAACTACTTTTCGACGACATTTTTCCACTATAGCGGCGCAAGCGATAGGATTACGAGGTAGCAAAGTAGAAATTCGAAAAGAGCACCTCAAAATCTATAAAATCACTCCTTTTGAAAGCTCCCGGAAAACTTTCCAGGTAATCCCTGTTTTTTTGACCCTCTTATGTTGAAAAAACCAGTAATTGTATTTTCTGTAAGCTGATAATATGATTTAACAAAAAATAGGTTCATTATTTCTGGCATAGGGTTCAGAAAAAGCTGACAAACCAAGGCTTGATTTATCAGTATTTATTGACAAGGGCTAGTAATCTAAGGTTTGATGAATCAGTGGTGAATCATTTCCATCGTTCAGCTTGGAATTCCCCATTTGAGTATTTGCGTGCTGATAACGGATTTCTTTATATAGACAATATCACGGGCATTATGTACTTTGCAATCAAAAGTTTGAAACATTGCAGATGTATTTGACAATTTTATTTCACGGAGCCTTTTATTGACAGAAAAATAATACAGGTAATTTCAAAATGCACTATTAAGTTCCCCACGTATTGTTGTAGAAATTCATCGGATCTCCACCACGTTCCTAACGAAATCTTTTCTAATTACCAGGTACTGATTCTTAGACCTCTGTATCGTTTTTTTACTCTCCTTGCCAGTAAACATTGAACTGCGTTTGACTTAAGCTAGAATCGTGTATACAAATATTTCTGCTATATTCAGAAAATTTTAATTTTATCTTCCCAGGCCACTTCAATCCTTCGACAGTTACAATAAATTATAGCTTCCACTATGACAAGAAAAATCAGCAAATTGACAAATATTGTAATTGTCAGCAAGGTTTTTTGGGTAGAAAATATACATGTCCTACATTTTGATTAAAATTCTTCGAAATATCAAAAAATATGTACAAAATGAATCCAAGGAAATGGTTCCAAACGAAAATACCAAATTTTACAATTTCAATAGAAAGAACTCTTGTTATTTGTGAATTTGACTGCAGTATAAATTCACCGGCGTCGGGTAGTCTGATCGTGCAGTGTCGAATCTATTACTTTTACAATATTAAATACACCTTCTGTATAATAAATAAGCAATAAGGCCAGCGGCATTATTGAAGTCAGTGATACAAGAAAAATCTTCCAACTTACATAGAAACATACAGAATCACAAATGTCATAAATCGTCTCAATATGATTGCGTAACTATACACTCAACTAACTTCATTCAATGTTCTATTACATTTTTGTGAGTCCTACAGGAGCGCTTTCGTACGTTATGTACGTATTGTAAGAGTAAATTTATTACTGTAAATGATTATTACATTTTATTTGTTTTATCTGAAAAAAAGAGAGTAATTTTGAAGTTAGTAAATTGTTACATAAACCAACAATTTTGTGATTTATATTTTTGTTCTTAAATTCTTATTTACCATAATTTTTCGGAACTTTTACATTGTTGATCATCTTATTATATACCATCGTATTAGATACCATCGTAATAATTTCTGTCCAAGCTGTTCAAAATTTTGTGCAAAAAAACTGGAAAGACTTGGTGAACCGACTTGAACAAGACATTGTTTATTTCGCTTTGTTGTACTTTTAAAAAAGGATTCAAAGATTCAGGATGTCGCCCACCATCTCCAGTAATGAATTTTTTTGTAAATTCAAGTTTGAAAATCAGAAAAATTCTTTTTTCCACAATATGTATCACGGTGGGTCGAAACAAAAGCCTCTGGAGGACGTTAGCTACACCAAATTCAAAGTTTCTTTTGTACGATTTTGAATAAACATCTCAAAAGGAATATACAGACTAGGCCATTTTAATCTATGACCTGACCAAAAGTGATCCATTAAAAGTGATATCAACAAAAAATGTAGACTTTGATTTGGGACATCAAGTTCTGACATCATATTTGACCTAGTTCTTTGGGTTTTTTTAATAGCCAATCCTAAATGGTACCATAAAGAATAACACTTTAAATTAGAAAGTTGCCCGTCTGTCTGTCAATCCGTCTGTGAGTTTGTCGACACGATAAGTCAATAACAAAAAGAAGTTAAAAACATTGTATAGTATGTACCTATATACAGGTACCTATTGTATATACTTTAATTTATACGTTACATATGTTATGTATGTGTTTGTTTGTTTATTACTATTTACTATTACTATTATATCCACTGAGGAAATGAGAAGACAGATACTTTTATTACTTTATGTGAAAGAGTAGCTACATTCCTCTACTTACACGTAAAAACGATTATCAACACTATCTATATATTCAACAATTAACTCATTTAATTATTCTTAATTATCATTAAAAATATTTATAAAAATAAATTTTAACATACATTCACAAGTCATAAATAAACAACTAAATTTGCATAATGTATTTTAAGTTGCAACATAAGCACAATGCGGTATCGGCGTCTAATTAACCAAATAGACCGTGAGCTAACAGTGAAATTTCATGATGAAAATGGTAGATTTCGTAATAAATAAATTTGAAGTTATAACTATTAGATTTTCCAACTAAGAGTTACTCTTTCTAATTTTAAACAAGAGCCCACATCTTCAATAAATACACCTCAGAAGTTACTAGACACTTTTGTGTTACACACAACCTCATGATTCGATTTTCATTTTTAACACGCTTATATTAGTTTCACCTATATGTGTGTATGTATGTTTGTCTGTTTGTATGTAAATCTCTAAAATCATACCCATGCATAGGACATCATCAGTTATATACATTTATTAAACTACCGATAAACATACTATACTTATATACTTAGAACAAGCAAAAAGCGTGTTTTTTAGTTTTTTAACCTTTATTTTATCAATGTTTTCTATTTTTTGTTTCCAAGGAATCGGAATTGTATTGTTTTTTTAATTCTCTAAATATTTGTAAAAAAAATTCGAAAAAAGTGACGTTTTAAACTTTTTTGACATAAATTAATGATTTTTAATTTTTAATTCTATGGTGTTGAAAGTATATTTGGATTTAAAACTGCTATTTGATCTGAAATCAAATGAGTAGGATAAAAATGACTTATTTGGCCAGAAGATTTGGTATACAAACAATTGTTTTATCGAAGATGCTTGAGGTAGGGGGGGGGGGCAAATGTTTGATATTTTTGATATTATATCGCTGAATCTAAATTGAAAAATCCAAAACCTGAGTGTCGGTTTTCAACGGTTGTTTTTTATATGCCATAAATTGAAAGAAATTTATTAACAATGCAATAACTGGAAAAAAACAAAAACAGAAAGTTTGCAAATGTCGAAAAGATTTAAGATTTAGATTTATTTTATTACAATTGTATTCTCTATTTGTAGCTCTCTTGGCGTTTGAAGCGTAACTTTCTTTCAACGTACACAGCAGACGAAAAACAATCGTCAAAAATATGAAGCATTCCATAGCTAAAGCTTCAAATTTCTTTATTAACAACATAACATTTTGAATCATATAAATTTCCCTTTATTATGTGTTCAAGGTCTAAAATCATACTTGTTTTGGGTATATCTGTGTTAATACTTTAAAAATTTCATTTGGTTCACTGTTATTTTTGTATTTATAATATAAAAATTGATGATAAAAAATGCTAACAATATTGTATCAAATGGTAAAGCCATAAAATTTCTAATTAAAAAAAATTATACCATAGAGACAGACCCCTATATATATATCGCATACCCAACACATGTTTATTGCATTATATGAAAAGTGTTCTGGTTGTCGACAGCTAGGAATAAAATTCAAACAATAAAACAGGAAATTAGTCGATTATAAATTATAATGATATCTTAATTATATATTGTCTTCAAAGCCCTTGGTTAGTAATAAATCAAAATTTTGTCTTGCTTGAATCAAATCGACGCTACGTAAAAGCCGCTTGTTAATTGAATAATAAAAACAAATGTTTAACTTTTCAATTATAGTGTCGAGATCTCAATTTCTTCCTCTAATAAATTAAAATTGACGATATTGAAAGCTATTGCTATATTGACAAAAGCAGGCTTATCTTGAGAATGAGCAGTGTTCTATGGTATGACGACTAAATACGTTGGCAATGTTTTGATAGGCAGTTCATTCAATTATTTGAAGAGCATTGTGGTAAATTGCTATGGTTTCTGCGTATCTATATATTTATTCAACGTCTAGTGTAACTCAGTAACTATTAACTAGTAACTCAATAACTTTTTACTGAAGTTCTATTTGAAGTCTCCGATTTTTGTTTGTCGAAATCTTTTTCCAGTATAAAAGCATATGCCCTTACTAGTCTTTCTTTTACCCACAGTACGGTGCCTTACAATTTAAACACAGCTCAAATATTAACCCAGGACAATAAAAGTTTTTGTGCTTAACAAATCCAAATCCAAGCGAACAAATGTTCTGTAAAATCATATTTTGCAGGTCATTTGGAGTCCATTGCAAAATCATATTTTGTGCACAACAAAAATTATTCAAGGTCAAAGGTCACAAAAAAGTCTTTTTCGAATATCTCGTAAGCTATTAATTTTATGGCAGTTTTAGAAATAATAAAATTTATTCGTTAGTTAATTTTACAATAGTTTTCGAAATATTTAACGGATAAAAGTTCGAGTAAGTCGCTTTCTCTAAACTGCACAAAAACATCAAATTATGAGCAAGGATTTCAAACCTCTATTTAAAATTTCAATTAAAACATCAAAGAGAGAGTTTAAAATTTATTAACTTCTATCAGTAAAGTTATCTGAAATTTGACCTTTTTTAAACATACTTTGATATGGTCGTTGCAGAAATTATTTTTGGATGTAAGATGTTCTACTTAACAACATTTTTCTACGTTACCCATGAAAAGGACTTTGTGTCGAGAAATACGAGTTATGAAAATTCGGACCGTATGACCTGTTATTAAATGCGGAGCAAATATTTAATAAGTGTTTCTAAGTTTGAATGCAATTTTTACATGAGCGTGTTTGTAGAATAATGGATAAAGGTTTCGTAGCCTGCAGGCCATGGATAAAGGAGATTCACCAGCTAGGCTTATAACTATTTCATTGGGTTTTTACTTTAATAATTTTATTAAAGGTCGACGGCTCCAAGTATATAGCAACTATCATGACGAAATGCCGATGCTGAAGTTAGGCATAATTCCTAGCTTTATTATTCCATGAAAATTTTTAGGAATTTTATTTTATAGTGCAATTTTTTCTATTACAAATTGTAAGATATATTAACTGGCATAAATTTAATTTTAGTCAATTTCAAGTGCGTACTTTTTTCAATATTTTTTTGTATGTATGAACCAACAGAGTCATGCCAAATCAATAAGTAACAATGAAATTTTCATCTTCAATATTGGCAATGTATCAGAAAATAAATTAAAACATTATTGAACTTGAAAATCAATTGTCGAAATAGATTTGCTTCTCTAAACATTGTTGTTAACATATAAAAATTTTTACGAATCATCTGAATACAAAACGTACAAAGAGTGCAAATGTATATATATGGGAAAAGTTTGTTTTTTTAAAACAAATAGATAAAAAAATAACTTTTCGCGCCAACTGTTCCATAACATAAATGAAGTGGTTGTGTTGCAGATTCAATTGAAAATTTATACAATACATGGCTTCATGATACAATTATCAAATATAAAATGGATACATTGTTACAAGAGATTGAATTTCGTAGAAAAATAAATATTATCTTTGAGTTTAAACTTCATACAAACATCAATTTATTACTACGTTTTTTTGGTAGAGGATACTTTTTGACATTGGCTGTATATTATACCATGCATATATGTAATATGCAAGGTATACAAAGTTTAGTCCCAAGTTTGTAACGCTTAAAAATATTGATGCTACGACCAAAATTATGGTAAAGGTTCATAAAATACCTAATTAGTCCATTTCCGTGTGTCCGTCCGTCTGTGGAAACGATAATTCAAAAACGAAAAAAGATATCAAGTTGAAATTTTTACAGCGTACTCAGGACGTAAAAAGTCAGGTCGAGATCGTAAATGATCATAGGTCAATGGGGTCTTGAGTCCCTAGGACCTATCTTGTAAACCGTTAGAGATAGAACAAAAGTTTAAATGTAAAAAATGTTTCTTATCAAAATATAAACAACTTTTGTTTGAAACATTTTTTCGTAAACATCACTGTTTACCCGTGAGGGCGCAAATTAGGCGTAAATTGTATAGTATGTATTATATGGGAATATCAGGTATGTATGTGTGACATATATGTGTTTGTAATGTGATAGAATAATCAACACTGCCTATGCATGGTATTTCAACAATCAGCAGTCAATTGTTTGTTTTCACTTGTTCATTTTAATTTTGGTAATACATAGATCTTTAATTTATGATGAAAACGAGATTTGGTTCATTACTTTTAACATATTTTTATTATTTTTTAAAGCAGCTTTACTTTTTAGATCTCCGTGTTTAAAATTCGCTTGCCAACAAAATTTGATAACCAAGACTAGGTTGGGTTCGATTAAAAAATTTTTTTGATTTTTCAGTTTTGAAAAAATCTGGAAACTGAAACAAAGTTTATTGTTTTCCCGACGTACATTTATACCGCCTCTTGCAGTCCCTTTGGTAAATTTTCTCGCGCTTCACATATCTCATGGTAGTTGTGGTTTGTAATCCTCTATTTTTAAACGTTGACCCCGCCAATCCTTATGCAGATTATTTTTCTCTAAATTCAGGATTCTGTTTGTCCAAAATCAAACAAATTTTTGAGGAACGATACAGTCATCTCGATTTTGCAGTATTGCTTCTTGATTTTTGTAATTTCATCGATATCTTTAACATTGATATCTTTAACATCGATAATATCGTGTGTTTTGTTAAACATCAATGATTTGGATTAAAATCACGTATTATTGAGCTCAATGATCTATTTACAGCAAACATGACGGCTGTAAAAGAAATGCGCCCACAAAGGTGAACAACATAAAATAGACGGAGGAGTACCACAACCTTTGTCATGGAAGAATGCGAAGAGAAAGCACTTCCGGGGTCTTTCAAATACTTAAAACCCATTTCTCTGAAACCCCAAACTGTTCTCCATTGAATTTTCTAAAACCATTAAAATACTGAAGAACATGTAGAAATAATTACAATAATAACATATACCCATGTCATCCTCAGAAATATTCTCTTAAATTACATCTTAAAGATTACATACATTCACTATTATCAACATGTAACATATAATAGATACAGATCAAAAGCCTATAGTGAAGCAAAATTTTTATGACTTCTAAAGAAATATTTTGTACTTTTATTTTATTCGGCGAATAATATGGCAACGGAAGTACGAAGTTGTCATTGTAACGAATTTTTAAATGTCTAAAAATGTACTTTCTCTCTACGACTTTTTTAGAAAATGTTGCCGGACACAAAAATCACTTTATAACATTAATTATTATTCAATAATTCAGCAAAAGTGAACTATGCTATTGAAAAACAAAAAAACAGCATATCTGAGGTTCTAGACAAGCTGATTGAGGAGTATTTTTGCCGAAGAGAATCTTTTATTGTTTAATTATATTATTAATGTTGTCAAGTGATCACATAGTCCGGCAAATTTCCAGCTGGATTTTTCAAACCGATAGCTCAAATAAGACGTTATCATGCTCATTTAAAACCAAGCAGTTTCAAAAAAGTCTTAGAGAAAAAGTTTGGCAAACTCGTCAAAAGGAAGCCACTCATGTAGTTTCAAGAATGTATTAATCATTTAACAAAAAAGGTGCTGTACCGCGGACTGTTATTAGCGAAGAAAATGCTTAAGAACTGTTCTTTACTTTACATTATGCCCATTGAGAACAACAGCATATAAAAAGTTCAGTCAATGTTGCTTGTCCGGTTAGATTCACTATGAGCTCACGGTATAATATTATAAAATGTTTATATATATATTATAGATTCATTTATAATAACCAATAAATTATTTACAATATAATACATACTATTATATTAGATAGAGTAAAGTAAGCAATACTGGCTGGCTAACTGCACACTGTACACTATACCTACACAAAATGAATACCTAAATCAATACATAAATCACTAAAGTGTAATAATAATAATTCATTTCCTTATCCTCGAGTGCATGATTTGATGTGATTTGAATTATGAGGTGGTTTTCATTTCCTGAAGTTGAACATTTAATATACACTCAATCGAATTGGAAACATACCGTCTTATTTACCACTATATACCTATCATATATTATAAATATAATCAATACATACAGGCTTCTCTTCTTTTTCAACTATAGTTATTGAAGTTTACATAATGAAATTGGATACTTCATAGTCTCTAAATCAGTCTTCAGAACATAGTTGAGTAATAATATCAGAATTTTATTTTGGATAGGTACACGAAATTTATTCTGAAATGGATTTTGGGATTGCAAAATTGTGCCTTGATAGGTTTAAAGCTAGCGAACATTTTTTTCAGTTATTTACAAAAAAATAAAATTAGTGTGGATGATAGTGCTTAGTATAACATCACTGGGAATGTATTCTGAAGCATACAAATTTTTACTATAACTTAAAATTCATGAATACTCTGTTCATAAGATAATCGATTCGTAAATATTGTCGACGCTTGATCAACAAAAAATTGATGTATTTGCAGTCGTACACTAGGCAATTGAAAATTTTCAAAATGTCGGACAACGTACATCCACATTGTACGTATACTAGGCGAAAGGCGACAATGTTGAGGGTTCAATAACCTTCTTATTAAAGTGAAAGTATGAAAGTAGGTCGATGTTCATCAATTTTCAGGTCAAAATTTTCAGGTTTCTCAATACCGCCCTGCCTTAGTGTTGTAAAATTTGTGTATAAAATTTGTTTATAAACTAAGTTTATCATAATAAATAAATGGGGTAAGGCAGGCTTGTGACAAGTTTAGCTCTTTTCTCCCGCCATTTAATTGCAACATACACCCTATTGGCGCAATTCTACTGAAAATGTACCAGAAAGTGGTATAATTGCAATGAAAACATTGTAGCATGTAATTGATAGAAAGAAACTTCTACTGAAAACATTATTATTACATTTCTTGAATCAATTTCCACCAGGTAACTTCCCTGTATACGAAGTTTTTGTAATGGATCCGATTTTCAAAATCGAAATTTTCAACAAAACTGATATCAACTTCGTTGAGGTGTGATCGAAGCGTATCAACAGAAAAATGATCCGAAAGGAATTACATAACATTCGGTCGAGTCGTTTGGAGTTGGCTGAGTTTTTTCAATTCTTTTCTGATCTATATCATTTTTATCGATAAGGCGCGAACAAAATGATATCGAGTTCGTTGAGGTGTTAAACGAAGCATATTGACGGCAATCTGATCCGAAAAGAATTTCGAAGTCGTTTCGATTGGGTCGATCTTTTATTTTGTTAATTTTTTTGAACTGTTTATTATGTTGGAAAGTTATTTGTGTGAAACTCGACAGTCGCACCAGACCCTACCCACGGCTAGTTTAATTTTGTAATAAGTATATTGTATTACACTATCAAAACTTTTTTTATTTTCTCTTTGCAATCAAATGACAGGATCCTTTCTATGACAGGTTTGTTCTATAAATTCCAAATAATCCTGTATATACAATGATATGCAGAGTATTTATAAATGATAAGTTTTCGGGTATTCGTCCACAATGCACATTCTTATTGTGTAGTGTAGTAAAATATATGTTCTGATATGTATACATACAATGATATAACACACACAACAAGAGAAATTTAACCAAACCCTATTTTGACCCTTTTTGTGTAGAATATACAACTAACTTGTGTGTCTCCCACTCGAAAATGTATCTTCTAACGATACTTCTTATTAAACAGACACATACGTAACATAGGATTCTATTTACTTTGGGTTTGTTCCTCTAGCCTATATACATAGATATTTTGCTATTTATAATAGAAATTTTCTCGTTTCACCTCGAAATTTTGAAAATTTACCATTTTCAGGAGCTTACGATGAAGTGGAGACATAGTGTAAAATAATACAAGTTCACAAACTAAAAAACTGCATAAAATTTATTTACTAATTGTTATTGATTTTTACTCACTGAAACTAGGAATCAAATTAAAAAATGAATCGAGAATGTCGTGGCACCCGGTAGGAACTATATTCTTTTTATATCTTGGTATATTATAAATGTAGCGCTCACTTTTTTTATTTGCTAGAAAATTAAAGGAAATAATTTTAGAAGTCAAATACTTGTTTTATTCTTTAAAGAACTTAATTTCAGACACTTTTACTTTTTACGGTATCAAATAATTGTAATTTTACGTACATTTGGTTTCATCAAGATAGTTGTTATGACATAAAATAAAATTTTCTTTTACTTACTTGAAATTTTTTCTATTATCATTCACTTTTGATTATTCTCACATTTTCTTAAATGAAAAAACATAAAATTTTGATAAAAAATACAAAGTGACAAATTATTCCTATTCCTATTCTATCCTATCCTATCCTATATACTATAAATGTGAAAGTAAGAATGCTTGTTTGTTTGTTTCTTTGTTTGTTTGTTACGCTTTAACGCAAAAACTAATGAATAGATGTGAATGAAACTTAACAATAATATAGATCATACTTCAGAATAACACATGAGCTATAATTTGTAAAGTTGTATTAAAAAAATTAAATTTACACACACTTAACTGCTCTATCTATGATCATCATTTAAAACCTTAAATCATTTAAATCCGTAAAAATTTAAAACAGCAAATGTAAAACATTCCATGGCCATCTTTTCTGATATACTCAATGAATTTTACTAAACACTTTAAAATATTGAAAACAGTGCATTTCAGCTGTGTAAAACAATCCCTTTGAGTATTATGGAAGGGAGATACGTGAGATCAAGAGAGGTGGAGGCTATTAAGAGGCGGAACCTATGAAGCGGTAAAAGTTTTTACTTTTAAGCTAAGTGAAGCGGGCGTGTACCAAGGAAGTAAAAACATTTTTTGCATATTCTCAAAATTCATGGCCTGCTAAATCGCATAAAAAAATTCTAGTTTTCTAGGTGACCAAAGTAAAAGTGGCCGGTTTTTGATGTCCTTTTTCTTCTTGCGTTTTTTTTTTTTGGTTTTACCTCTCTCACAATAACTAATAAATAATTCCCTCAATCATAAAGTTTTTGGTGTGGCTTTTAAGAGCCTTATTTATCAGAATTTGTGCTAAACATAGTTAATGTTAAATATATGTATATAATTCGAAATGTGGTTTGCTTGGTGGTTTATGTTTTGGTGTTTCTTATACTTCAAAAGTTTATCTTAAAACTAAATTACATTTTCATAATATTTAATATGAATATGTACTACATGTGTGTGGTTATGTGTGTTACATGCGTGAGTATCACCAACAAAAAATTTACACCGGCAACGATGATATGTAATATTAATTATGAATTTATTACAATGATGTGTTTTTATAAGAATTTTTTGTATTCGTGGTTCAAACTTCTTGGTCTAATCTATTTTTTTTAAATTTAAGTAAAAAAGTACTTATTAAAATGATTTATAAATTATAATTATAAAAAAATAATAATAATAAACAAATAAACAACTTTTTTCAGGAACTTGTTAATTATTTATGGCATATTCTTTGGTTATCGAAAAAATTTATTGTAATTGTTGCGTGCATTTACTTAGTTGAGAATAAATTTATAAATATCAAACTTGTACTGATATCATTTATTAAAAGAAAATGAGCAGCAGAGATCACTTAGAGATTATATTATCTCCTCATCAGACTCCTCTCAGATGATTCTTATAACTATAACTAGCGGACCCAACAGATGTTGCCCTGTGGAAATGTAAACCCAATTCATTAATACCTATACTATGCCTAGTTTGCCCGCTAAGTCTGTTAAGCCTACACGTTAGTCCATCTCCTCAGCCCCGATGAACCCATCAAGGTAAATCCAAAGTTTACTCCTATCTATTGCCTCCTATCCATCCCGCTAAACCCCATTCCACCCTGCTAAATTTAAATTTTATTTTTCTCTTGGAAAACGAGCACTTAAGTCGTCTTCCAAGCAACAAAACTTCAGTATTTTATTCCCCGGGAACTAAATAAACTAATCTATTATAGAAATTAAAGAAACTTAGCAGTGATTTTATTCATTGAACTATTATTTGCGGTGATCCAAAATTGGGTTGCTAGAATGGGTGAATGCATATATACAACCGCGGCAATTATTTTCATCAAATGCTATTACATTTTAACTGGAAGGTTTACTCTTGACTATAATATATAAATCATTTTTGCTTCGAGTTACATGCTTTAAAACTTTTGGTTAAATTTGGCCCACTTAATGCATTTTCATGGTAAGCAGAGCCTAATTTTTCCATCGGTCCCACCATATTTGATTTACGTACGTTTTTTTACTAAAAAAATTTTTAATGAAAAATAGTTTTTAAGAGACAATCTTTTATTGTAATCAAAAGTACTAAATAACTTTTTCTATGAGTCTGTCATACATGACTATTGTAAAAGCGGGAGATGCTTAGTTTAAAATATCAAGGTAATAAGGAGGGCCTCGACCATTTACAAATAGTCATGTACCAGTGACTCATAAAAAAATTATTTTTTACTTTATAGTACAACAAAAGCTTGTTCCATAAAAATTATGTTTTATTTAAATTTTTTTATAATTTATTTTTGGTATATAATTTAATAGTGCATATTTGAGTGAAATTTTGAGATGTGGATAAAAATATATTTAAATCTGAAAACAAAATCTTCATTGGATTTTTGATATTGTCTCTACATTTTCTATTATTTCTTCAGGACAAGACATTTAGCTATACAACACAGACACAGAAAAATATGTATTATATTTTTTCTAATACAAACATGGAATACAATATATATTTTTTAGTTAAACGAACGAGCAAAACATCAAACAAACAGAACGAACAAAAAAAAACTAAACAAAGTATATACATATTTTACAATAAATAAATAACCAAATATTGTATAAAATTATTAAAATATGTATTATGATTATTGGCATGAATCCAACAAATATATACATAATGTACAGTAAGGGAGAGTGTGGTACCACGGATCAAAATTAATATTTATGTGTTTTTTGAAACCAAAGTCTGTTTTTATATTTTATTAATTTAAACTAAACAACTGCGATGAAAATTTGTGATTCATTGCACAAGGAAATGTGTGTAATCCATAATCCAATGTGACTCCCTCCGGTAGTACCAGCAGGTGTTCTCTTCAGTATGTAATTTTTACTGTTAACACTGGATATTGAAATCTCTATGCACATGCTTCTCTTATGAGCACCTTCTCCTGTGATCAGCCAGAGACAGCCTCGGTAGAATACACAGAGCCGAGACGACAGCCTACACATTTCAAACTATATCAAAAGATAAATACTTAATTATAAAATTAAGTGCGTGCCTGTAATCCTTTAAAGTGCTCGAATGTTGATCCAAGATATATGAGGGTGTGTTTTTTTAAACTTAGTATTTCAAACTATAACAAAAGATAAATAATAATAAAACTAAGTGCGCGATGATTATTTTATAAAGTGCTCGAAGTTTTATCTAAGTTGTATGAAGATGTGTCTTTTCAAACTACTTACGCGAGATTAACGAAAATTTTAAAACCAAAATATGTAAAACGATTCCCATAAATTATCAATGATTTTGATAGAATATGATTAAAAGCACAAAACACAATAGTCTACCACTGAAACTTGTTATTTATATTTTTTTTTCAAGATAACTCTCAGTTGCTTGCGTTCTAGTAACTGGACTTCGTATTCGTGCATACAATATCCTTTGGGAATCTAAGGATCAATTCATCTGTATATCCGGGGTTCTTCACATTACCCTATATAACAATATGTTCTGTTTTATGTTCATCGTTCATGTATTGATCGAATTTTGAATGAATTGAAATTCGAATCTAGTAGTATGGCAACAATATTATTGGTGTGGCATGTTCATGTGTCCTCTGTAGACTTGAACAAAGTTCTGTTGGGAAAATAAACCAATTTTATTTCAAAAACGCCTAGAAACATCTATATGAATAATAAAAGAATTTCTATGCAAATCAAGAAAAGCTCCAAATAACGTTTATGTATAAGCTATCTTGCTATAATTGCATTGAGATCATAACTGGAGCTTTTAAAACCGCATATAAAACATTTAAATAAATAAAAAACTAAAAAAAACTTTAGATTACTTTACTTTTAAGATGTTTTTAGGGATTTTTTTTGAATCGATCTTTAAATAGATCGTTCAGTACTTAGCTATCAGCAAGCGTATAAAATCTGCGAAATTCCAAAAAAAAGTTCATACTTCAGCCATATCGAGTAGCAAATGCTCGGTAACAAGCATGATAAAATGGCCATTTTATTATACAGGATGGACCGGAACAGCGAGGGATTTTGAAGTCGTTGTAAAACGAGCAGTCTAACATTTTCCAAACTATTATTTTACCATCTTAAAATACATAAAAACGTATTTATAAAAATTATATGTCAAATAAATTTTTTAATTTGTAACTAAATTAAGTAAATGAAATGGTATTTTTAACAACTTTTTGGAATTTAACTAAACTAAAAAACTCCAGTAGTTTTCATTCAGATGTAAGCCCCCCCCCAACCAAGTTATTGACATATTACTCAGAATTTAAACTAACTACTGCCAGTTTTGATTTTTCTTTTACAGTTGGGTTCTTAATAATTATTGAGGGTATTTTTCTTTATTGTTTTTTAAAGAGATCAAAAAATTATCGCATACTTCTTTGCTGCACACTGTATATATTTTGGTGGAAAGTCTCTATTAAATACTGTTTTCAAAACACGCATATAGTTAATCCAACATCAATTATATTTTAATTGATTAATTAATTTTATAAAATTTTAAACAACTGCCAAAAATTTGAATGAGTTGTCTGTCTATATAATATTAATATTAAATTTTGAAAATGATAATATTTAATGTAAAATTTAGTTATTAATTAAATTTTACAAAACTTCCATAAAAAAAAAAAACTTTTAACAAAAAAAAAAAAACCGAGTTAAAAAAAACTATTCCAAAACAAATTAATATGCAGTAAAACTAAAAAGAAAAAAATTATTTTGTATTCTTCCGAAAATCAAAATATTTTTTAGAGTTCTCCTAAGTAAAATGATATAAAAAATATTAGACTACTTTAAAGTCAAATAAATTATTACGATAATATAATGTAGTGACAATTGTTGCTATTTTTTTAAATATTTTGATTATTGTTTGTTATTATTCAGATTAATACGAAATTATTTTTTTCCTTTTAAGTTTTAGTGCATATTAATTTGTTTTACAATAGTTTTTTTTAAGTCGGTTTTGTTTTTCCGATTTCTAGTTAATCTTAAGTACACTTACTAATTATTCACTACAAAAACAATCATCGAAATTATTTGGCGTGATATTGAGTTATTCGACCATTTTTCGTGCACACACTAAATGCAAATTTAATATTTATATGGTTTTCTCATGAATTCCATTGTCAGAACTGGACCAAATTGAAAACTACACAGGAAGTACTAGCATCAAAATAGAAAAAGAATTATACAAATCGGTTCACCCAATCGAAAGTTTTAAGGTAACAAACATAAAAAAACTACAGTCGAATTGAGAAACTCCTTGTTTTTTGTTTGTAATAACTAGTACATTTTAAGTATTTTCTATAATTTAACAGTTTTATCTATAGCCATATTCAATCCAGTTCTATACAAACGTATCTATTTCAGGGCATTCTATTATTCTGAGTATAACTGCACAAATACACCGTCTCTTGTATGAGTTTCTTTCAAATATTGACAATGTGGTTGCTAGCAAAAATCGCTTCCATTTTCTTGGAATGATCGACAGTACAAAACAAAACTGCTGTACTGTTTTCCCTGTTTTATGCATTAACATTCATAGCATATGGGAATAATTCCATACTGTATATGTATGTAAATGGATGAAAATGACACGAAACAATTCAATATTACCATTATGACGTATTATTTGGAAGTAAATAATGAATTAATTATATTATTATGATACGAACTAAATATGCTAAAACCACACCAAATTAAAACACAATAATTAATGTAATATACCTTCTCTGAATATTATATTTATAAACATAATTAACAAACATAAAATTATGTTAAAAATAGTGTATCTACCCATTTTATTATATTACTATTTTTAATTGAAAAAAAAAAGTTTTAATTTAATTTATAAAAAATATATGCAATTATTATTGAAAAATTAATATATTAAAGTTATTCGTTAATAATGTAAAAATTAAATGCAATTATGTAATTTTTTAGGTGTAATTATAAAATGAACACAATTTTTAATTGATATATTTTATTTTTTAAGCGTACGTATGTTCAAATCTAATCTTAAGGGATAATTGGCAAAAATGTCAAGATAAAAAAATGTGTTATTATACAATCAAAATGACAAACGCGTTTTCACACCTGAGTGAAAGACGGCGACCGATAAGCAATAAATGACGAAAATGTCTAAATTAGAAAATATTTAAATAAACCATTAAAATAAAAAACGATTTTTTATTGAAATACAATTTTCGTGAACTTTTTCAAATGTTATTTTACTAGAGATAGGTGACAGAACTGTCCATGGAACTACATCAATGATTTCAGACAGTCAATTTGACATTTATTTCGTCCATCGCTCATCATTCATTGCTTTTGTAGGAATTTACTCAATCGTCATCAAGTTTTAGTTATATTCGTTTTACTTACACGTAATTGTACTCCGAAACTGAATCTTACCTAGAAAAGACAAACGGAAAATTTATTAAATGAGTTTTTATTTGTGTTTTTATGAAAAAGTTTGGCGCTTAATTTTAAAATTTAGAATATAATAAAATAATATAAATGGATCGTTACAGTTAATCTTCTCTTCAACGTACCCAAACAACATGATTAAAAAATTTCAAGTTCCTAACTGTAAATAGTACTGAATATTGTTGAGTATTCATGGAATAAGCTAAGGTTGGAATGATAAATTGGCATAGTTTTTTGATAATATTTTATTCTGTTTCATATAGTTTTTCTTATTTCTAACTGTAGGTAAGCCTTAGCAAAATCATTAATTTTGTAACAACAAATAGTAGCGCACCTAGGGCTTTCGCAATGAATCGTTAGTTAAAGCTCATGTATCTATTTGAAATATGAACTACAATAAATTGTGACTTCTAAAAACTAAACATCAAAATCAATATCGAGTTGTTTTGCGTTATGTATCGTCAAATTTTCTTTATACAAATTTTTTAATTTATATTAAGTCCAATATTTTAAGCTAAAACTCAATGCTAATATTCATAAAATATTAGAATAAAATTATACGTTACATAATTACTGACCTTATGCTGTTTGTTATTCAGTGGGCTAATGATTGATAATTACCATTACATATATAACATATATTATACGTTGATGATAACCATAAAATCTATAATTCTAGCAATTGTCTAGATTATGATTTAATAATGATCAATAACAATGCAATACTTACAGGCGTTGTATTAGCAACTTCACAACTTCTAGCAATTTCAACTAATTCATTCGAGAATCCTGCGATGTTTTATGGTATGTTCTAGTGCTTATTTGTAATTAGACTGTGGATCAATACGGTTTTTTTAGTAATAAATACAGACTTGAAACTACGTGAGTGGCTTCCTTCTGACCAGTCTATCAAACTTTCCTCTACGATTTTTTTCGAAAAGGCTACGTTTTCAAATGAGCATGGTGTGATATTTGAGTTATAGTTCTGAAAAATAGCAGCTAACAATTTGTCGGAAACTATGATCGCTGGATAATTATATAAACGCTTTTAAACAATATAATATTTTGTCCTACAAAAATCCTACATCGGTGAGCTTGTACACAACCTGGAACGTGCTGTCCTCATTTTTTTTTAAAATCGTTCTTTTGCTGAATTGTTTAATAATTGTTGCCGTGTTTTTTCAATAACTTAAATATAACATCATCATGCTCATTTGAAAACGCAGCCTTTTCGAAAAAAAATTGTGGAGGGAAGTTTGGTAGACTCATCAAAAGGAAGCCGTTCCTTAAGTTTCAAGAATGTATTCATCATTTTAAAAAAGTGACGGTGTCCCACGGCATAAATATTCGCAACAAAAAAAAGATTGGTGTAAACGTACTTTATATTCCATTATATTCCATTTATTGAATGCTCGTAGGAGTACTGCGGGTTCTATTTTGAACAGTTCCCGCATGGTTATATATATATATATATATATATATATATATATATATATATATATATATATATATATATATATATATATATATATATTACACTTTAGTCGTGTCTCATTTCATCACCTGGACCTACTCTTTGGCCTCCATCCCTGCATTATTTGAATGGTAGACAATAAAAATTTTGACGGATTTTTCTTTTAGCATACAAACATGCCTGCGTAAATATATTATATAAACGTAAACATTACTACGGTATATAATTTTAGAGCAATAAATTATATTAAAGCCGAGTTTGGATTAATAAACCAAATTGTAAACATTAATGAGTTTGTTTTGTAAATCAAATAGATGTGCTTACATTCACATAGAATAGACAGACACACATACATAAATATACCAGTGTATGGGAGACTGCTGTACCTGGACTACAATTTAAATTTATGATTTTAAAGACAGTTTTTTAAATATGTCAATGACAAGCTATTCGTTTTAGTGCAACCCTCATGGTCCACACATACAACTTCCTTTACGATGAAAAGAACTTTCTTTTAACAGTACTACATGGCACAACAAAAGTGAATAAAATATCATGGTAATAAAAAAAAATTGTTGTTTATTAGGCTGAAAAAAAATCGTACCAAAACGTCGACTTCTCAGGGGCACGCCTAGCCTGACTAGGATGGTTCACAAAACCAATAGTTGAAGTTATCCTGAAAGTTTTCAACACACTTTTTTTATATAAACTTGGAAAAAATGATGAACACAATAGGTTTTCCTAAGTTGCGCACTCGCGGGTAAGCAGTGATGTTTACGAAAGAATGATTCGAATAAAAAACCGAAGAGCGTTTTTATCATGGGACAACACTTTTAACAATAAATACTTCTGTTTTAAATACATCAGAGATAGATAATAGCACATACGTTTATATTCGTTACATACAGAATAATACTGGACGTAACATAACATGTCGATATTATGTGGTAGCCGTAGTTTGACTCTATATTGTTTATTATTATTATTCTATGCGTGTAATAAATTCTAATTGGCGTTTGTCCACCAAACAAATGACGATTATCGGAGAACCTGTTGTAGTTGAGAATAATATCTCCGTCCACAATTCTATGTACGCTTTGTACGACTAAATTTATCATACAAGTCATGAAATAAATTAATTCGGTTTATTTATATTATATTACATATGAATGTATGATGTATGCATAGTTATGGTTAATAATGATTTATAAAGCCAGTATGCAAGCCATAAATGTTATAATTTCAGAACATTTTGTAGGTCACAACCAATGGGTATTTTAAGCAACAAAAATAATGATAGTAGTTTCTGAATTTCGTAGAATGTTTGAAGTTTATTATATTTTTAACCTCCGAACTAAAACAAGGGGTGTTATAAGTTTGACCGCTATGTGTGTGTGTTTGTCTGGGTGCCTTCCCGTGGCATCGTAGCGCCTTAAAAGATGAACCGACTTTAATTTCTTTTAGTTTCGTTTGAAAAGTAATTTAATAGAGAGTGTTTTTAGTTCGGTGTTAAGTTCCATTTTAAGGTTCCGTACCCGAAAAAACTAAAGACTTGGCCATGATATTCAAAATCAGCTCATTTTGGAAAAGCCTTTAAGAGAAAAGGTAATTTAATGGAGAGTGTTCTTAGATATGCTTCAAGTGTGAGTTCAGAGTTACGTTCCCGAAAAATTTTTCGCGTTTTTTTTAAGTTTTGTAAAGTTCACTTGTTGCAGTATTTGGCTTGCACTCGATCATGACCAGCTTTCACTTGTGCGATCATATTTGAGAAAAGTGGTTGAACATAGCAATTCTTGTTATTCTCTACAGACCGCGTGGTTACAGGTTCATGGTACTGGATAAGACCCAGTAAGGTGATCAGATGTAATTTTTTTTTTTGTTAAACTTCTTCCGGCAACCACTTGTTTGGTATCTCGAAAACGTCGAATTTTCCCCCCACGTGTAGAAGAAACAAAATTTTGTCTTTTCATTCACTTACTTGATAATATAAGGGTGAGAATTTTTACATAAAGAAGCGGCTCAGCTCCTTATCTGTATAAAAAATTGTGAAAAATTATTTCATAATTTTGGACTTTAATTTTAAAAATTGATTTTTAATTTTAAAAATAATTTAAATATAATCGTTGGCAATGATGTATTCACTAGTTTTAAGTATCCCTAATCTGTTTTTTTGAAGTGAAAACTTCAATGGGAATGTTAAAACCTATAGGTTGTCGACATTTGTAATTTTTATAAGTACTTTTTTTGTAACTTTTGTACTTTATCGTATTATCTTTTTCTTGTAAAATGGAATTAAGAGGCTTTAATTCTTGATGTAAGCATTTTTGCCGAAATTCTTAGTTTAGCCATCCAAATTTCCATTCGGTTCATTCATTTCTTATTCCTTTGTACTTTTTGTTCTGTCTTAAAAAATTTATGTAAAATTACATTTACTGAATTACAATTAGCTATACAGCCATTTTTTCAATAATAATAAATTAAAATATAGCCAATCTTAATTATTTAATTGTAACTAAGCACTAGAAATAGGATATAACTAACAATCATAATTATGGCGATGCCGTACACCTGTATAATATTCTATGTCTATAAAGTGACCTATAATAAGGTTTCAATTAAAATCGGTAAATAGAGTCTTCCTTAGCAAAAAAGTGGAATAGGCGCGTTAAATGATATATAATATACGATTAATTAATAGTATTTGGTAGGGTTAACTCTTATAATTTCGCGTAATCAACATGCTATAAATTCAACTACACTTTTTCAATCGATAAAACGATTCCCAGTTAGTAATAATTAAAGATGCACAATTAACTATTAACTAAGTGATTCCGGCCTTTGGCAACTTCTGATTATTGTTAATTTCATAGATGGCGTTTTTTTTAAAATTATTTATAACTTTTTTATACACTCATAATTTCAACTTATTTAAAAAAATTAAAAAAATAATTAAATAAAATAATTAATTGTTGAAATACCATATATAGACAGTTTTGATGACGCAATCGTTTGTTTTTTGAGGTCACGGAACTAAAGAAAGATTTTCACTCTTAAATAGCCAAACACACATAACTGATATTCCTATATTAATACATACTACAAAATTTTCACTTAATTAGCGCCCTCGTGGGTAAACAGTAATGTTAACAAGAAAATGTTTCAATCAAAAGTTGTTTATTTGTTCTATCAAACATTTGTTCTATCTCTAACGGTTTACAAGATGGGTCCTACGGGTCCCAAGACCCAAGACCCAAGACCCAATTGACACACTATAAAAATTCCAGCTTGATATCTCCTATCGTTTTTGAGTAATCGTGATGACAGACGGACAGACGACAGACAGACAGAAATACGGAAATGGCCTAATTAGGTGATTCTATGAACACCTAAGCCAAAATTTTTTTCGTAGCGTCAATATTTTTAAGCGTTACAAACTTGGGACTAAACTTAATATACTATGTATATTTCATATACATGGTTTTAAAAAAGGCATTCTAGTGTTCTAAGTTTCCACTTCCAACACTTTTTCCCCATAACTTACTGTGTTTTTGTTGTTTTTGTTTTTTTTGTTATTCAATAAATCAGACAGAAATACTTTATTAATCAAAATCAATATATTTCTTTCTAATATTCAATTAAATAGCATTATATTAAATATGAACATTTACTTACGCTCTGTCTATATATAACCATATAATGTAATAAGTAGACCAAAGATAAAATGCACTTCTTATATTCTATAAACAAATAACCTAGCCTTACCATTAACATAATTCAAACTTGTTTCAAATCTTAATGAGCTTATGTAATTCATTTACCTATAACAGTACCTACTGGTGACATTAATTTTATTATAAGATCATTTCAAACTCCTTTAACAGCTGTGCTAATGAATTTACCACAGACACAAACATATATGGATTGTAATATTCTCATTTATATAGATCATGAGCCCATTATAATGTAATAACTATATGATTATCTTTTTTAGGCATTGTAGTATTGATAAAGATAGGTTTAATACAGGAAACTTTTAACAGTAGTCATACGTGTCATAACATATTTTCCGATTTCCATATTTATTTTGTAATGATTTGTTTCGCAAACAGTTTGCGAGGATCAAATGAGTTAAAAACTGGGACTTAGAAAAACCAATTTTTTAATCGTTTCGACACATTTGATCATTTTATATAAAATATTTAGCTATTTGGCTATGCATTTACAACAGATAAAAAAACCATCGAAAAAAACGCGAGCTACTTTTAAAACTTCAAATTCTTTTATTACCAAACTAACCTTTATCAATCGTCTAGGGAAAAAAATGTTAAAACTTTTGTTTCATAATGGGCGGATGGTCTTGGAGGAGAATGGTTTTCAACTATTTAGGATGTATATAATACTAATATCGTTTCCAGCATTTTAATGACAGATATTATGATTGATTTGATGTTGTTTATAATTTATGTTATTGCTCTAATTTTGATTACTAAGTTTATGAATAAATAAACATTATACAAATTGATTAAATTAAGCTAAGTTCATCGGTATCCCTTCCGTTAATTTGAATCCTTTGTACGTAGCTAGATCAACTAAAATTATTTTGTTTAATAAATTTTCAAAATAAATCTATATTCTATAGAAACATGAATAAAAGTAATAACAAAAATATTGTGAAAGCGCTATGAAATGCTATTATAAAATAAATATTTCATTTTCATTATTGTTCGCCATGAAATATCCAATTTATTTTAAAATTGGCTACCCCAGCGTACTTTATTCAAAATTTCGAAGTACCTATGCAGGTGTAATATTTTTGAAATAGTTTCACTAAATGAGTATGTCAAGAAATGTCTATTTTTAATAAACGAGGAATTATTTCAATGAAAAATATATATCTTATCAGATTTATCAAAATTTATATTATAAGCAGAAGTTTTCAATATAAAATATCAAATAATTGCATCCAATAATATCTTGATTTCATATTTTAAGGTATTTTGATACCAAAAAAATGAAACTGATCCAAAAAATATGAAATTTTATTTATCAAATAATCAAAATTTTTACGTCTTTTGTGAAAAATCCGTCAGTTTATGAGAAATTAACTATCAAAGTCAGTGTTTTTATCAAAAAAAGGGCACATTTCTCATAAAACTATGACTTCAAAAACGAATTTCAGTGTAGTTGTGCATTGGAGAAAGTTTTGGCACGAGAAATTTTTATTGGTTTTTAACTATTTAGGATGGATAAAATACTAATATCGTTTCCAGCATTTAATGACAAATATTATGATTGATTTAATGTTGTTTATAATTTATGTTATTGCTCTAATTTTGATTATTAAGTTTATGAATATATAATTATTATACAAATTAAGTTTATTGGTATCCGTTACGTAAATTGAATCCTTTGTACGTAGCTAGATCAACTAAAATTATTTTATTTTATAAATTTTCAAAATAAATCTATATTCTATAGAAATATGACTTAAACTAAGAAAATATAAAAAAAATTGTGACAGTGCTATGAAACGCTATTATAAAATATATATTTTATTTTCATTATTGTTCGCCATGAAATATTGCAAGTTATTAATTGTAGAGAGCTTTACTTTGTGGAACTCCATAATTAGGATAAGAACTCCATAATTTCATATTTTATTTCTTGTCCTAATTGCAAGTTATATTTTATTTTAAAATTGGCTGTCCTAGCCTACGTATTCAAGATTTTGAAGTATTAAGGTGCAATATTTGTCAAATAGTTTGACTAAGGATTTTAGTCAAGAAATGGTGTTTATTTTCAATGAACGAGGTTTTATGGAATTATTTCAATGAAAAATATATATTTTATCAGAATCAAGAAGTCTTTTAGTTCGACGGAAGAAAACTCTTTTGCTTACATTATATGTATTTGAGGGAGAGTTTCCTAGATCGTAACACTTTTATGTTTCCCATAGCCTGGTTTATTTCTATATTGGTGACACTAATACAAATCCATTTTATTGATTACTTCAGAAAGGTGTCTAAGTTTGAAGACTTTGCTCAT
Source organism: Chrysoperla carnea (assembly GCF_905475395.1). Classification (NCBI taxonomy): domain Eukaryota; kingdom Metazoa; phylum Arthropoda; class Insecta; order Neuroptera; family Chrysopidae; genus Chrysoperla; species Chrysoperla carnea. The sequence goes on along the minus strand of NC_058338.1, from coordinate 57,777,371 downwards.
TTCTTGGTTATGTCAATAAAAATAATGTCTTATAATCGTGCTACCCACATTCACTTAATTGTATTGGTAAGATTTCAGTACGGTCAACTATAACCTTCTGCAACATCAGCAATTAAATTAAGACAATGATAGTAATGTGATAAGAGATAATGTGATAAGAGATAATGGGATAAGAAATGATACTATAATAATTAACGACGTAGAACTATATTGTTCCTTATGCTTGTTCGACTAAAATACTTGTAATACTTCTTGTTGTAAATAGAAAAATATAAAAAACAAAAATGCTACCGCCTTAGCCAACCACGACATCAAACTGCAGCATAATTTACATTCAAAAAAAACCATAAACTTTTAATTCAATGAACCGATCAATGTTAAAAGTTCACCCAAAAAATTAGTTAATAGGCAACTTGCATGACGTGAATGTTAAATGTTTGTCAAATAATCGAAAACTATTATACATGTATAACGTATACGTAATTCAAGTTGCCAATTTATCAATTTTGACAACTTTATCATTAATCGTTTCATTGAATTGAGAATTTATTGTTTATTAACAAATAGAAACATTTGCACCTTTAAAACATTACTTATGATATTTGACATTTAAGAAACACATTCCATGAGGTTTTAGCAAGACGTTTGCGATTTTTATTCATTTTTCGGGAATTTTGGGAAAACAATTATACCTTGTAATATGAATTGAATCTAATTTATCTATTTAAAACAACCAAGACAATAAATTACGATATATGTATTCCCTCAAATCTCTTCATTAACTCAATATCCGATTCTTAAAGATAGCAAAATATAAACGATTTTCCTCTATATTAAAGAAATAATTAAATGCAGAAACAATATATTATTATGAAACACATTCGAATCAGAAAGATTTTATCTTACTTAAACTTCCTTGTGCTACTGCAATATTACACAAGACACAACCTTATGATACCTAAAATACGTGGTGCACAAAACGTTCAGTATAATATACCCACCATAAATATTCCTCATATTATTACGAACATGTATACAACACGCCCCTGGTAGTTTTCAGTATGAAAGTGACCCTCGCTATAAATATTAATTTACTTATGTGTGAATGTCATCGTTCGCTTACAGTTTTTATCGTAAAATTGAATACATATACAATACAACAAATGAATAGAAGCCATCGGGAATAAAATTTACAATGGATTTATGTGAGTGTCCATTGAAATTGTTTGAATTAATAAGAGAATGCTTTCTCATTGGTCCTTTGGTATACGGTCCTACTTTGGTATTAGTCGCGGAAACGAAACACTTAAAACAGTGCCAAAATTTTTCAAATCGTTATACATTCAGCACTTAAAACTATCAAAAATGTATGTAGTTCATTTCATTGATTTTTATATAATCGCAGAAACGAAGCATTGAAGTTCGAAAATTTGAACAGTAAGACGGATTTGAATGCCGTTTTCTGCATTCGATTCGTTTGAACGTCAGGAAATTATGACCTAAATTGATTTATAAGGACATAAAAATATGCAATTTGCATAAATAATATTTTATTTATAATTGCATTTTAAATTGACGTAAATATACTAAATTCACAATGCGGTTAAGAGTGATGGTGAGATAGTAATTGGTTATATCAGTTCAAACTCGTTACTCAGGGTTTTTTGGGATCGCTGAACACTACTATCACAATATAGAAGACAGAATTCGTGATAGAAGTGTTCAACCCCGGGCATTCGTGTTCAGCGACACCAAAAACTCCCGAGTATTTAGTTTGAAATCATTTTCATCTTTATTAATCGAAATTTAGTATATTTAGGTTATTTTAAAATGCAATTATGAAATGCATATTATTTATGAAAAAATGCCTATTTTTAAATTCTTATAAATCAATTTAGGTCACAAAATTTCCTGACTCTCTAAGGAATCAAATGTAGAAAACCGTATTCAAATCCGTCTCACTGTTCAAATTCTCAAACTTCAGTGCTTCGTTTCTGCGAGTATATAAAAATCAATAAAATTAATTACAAACATTTTAATTGTTTCAAGTGCTGAATGTATAAGAACTTGGCATGCGCCTACGATATATTTTACAAAAGAGGTATTTTTCTTTTAGCGTTGTAATTAACTTTCTAAAGTCAGAATATCTTATGAAATAATGAGAAAATAATTATGGATTACTCCAAAAAAACTTTTTTCTCAAAAATAAATTCTCGATTATGACTCAAAACATGTCTTATATATCAAGAAAGGCAAATAAAGGAAGATTTACAACTATGAAAAAAAGGGACGATGAAAAAATAACGAATATTTTTCCAATTTATTGAGCCTTTATATAAACCTACCTTTCACTCTTAATCGTATCCTAGTGATTTTATTAGAATGTTCTAGATACGTTTCAAATTTCGCATGAAAAGTAAAATTTACATAATTTTAAAGCAGGGTTTAAAACAACAAATGATCTTTAAAAAGATTGATTTAACCAACTTACCTTACCTAGAAAACTAAAAATAGTCGATCTATTCAGAAATTGGCAGATTTTTCCCAAACAAAGCTGGAAATTGTTGCGAATAAATGAACTTTCGAATTAAAACCTGTATGCATGTTTGCATATCTGACACGTAGACACGCAAAAGCTCGAAGATGTTAGTAATTTTCGTTTGTTTTCTCCACGATGATTGAACTTCGAAAGACATTAATGGCAGTATGTCTTAAATAATGTCAATTCTATTTTGTATTCTACTATATGTATAAAGTAAAGCAAACAGTTGCTAAAAGAACATCGTTCCTTTACGAAATCAAATACGAATAATTAATTCGTTTGTCTACTACTTACAAAGTGTCTTTACCCTCAAATATTTGCAAATTTATTGCATAAATACATACAGCAACGTCAACTTACTCATAATTGAGTTAATTACCCATACACCAATTTCTGCACAATTTTTTTTTTTTTTTAAATTTCAAACGATGAAGGCTATTATTGTTATGAAAAACGTAAAACAAACTCCATAATGAATTTAAAAGTAATTAAATTCAAACAGCAATTTAATAGGTATTTATTTATTCAATTTTGTTCTAAGTATGCACAACTCCAGAGATTATATATTTTATATAATAACTTACGATAAAGAGATGTTGTTAAAAAACACGTGTGAAGTTAGCACCGTTAATTTAAATTTTAGAAATTACTTACTTTAAATTTTTGAAATTACTATTAATTTAAATTATTATTTGAGTAATTTTTCAGAATTTGAAAATACTTAAATATAACTCGATATAAAATTGTAATTAGAGAATTTTTGAATAATATAGAACGGCTTAAATTGCTGAAATATTTCGAAGAAATGTAATAAGATAATATATATCTTTGTAGGAATGGTAAAAAGGCTTCAACAAATATTTGATAATTAATGACTACAAAAGCTAGAATTTAATAATTTATTTGAGTTGTTACTAAAACTTGACAAAGTAAATTATAAACTTGGCAGCACGTTTGCAAAAACATACACAATACAAAAAAACAACGTGATTGAAAAAATGTTATGACAAGTAAATAATTATTGAGCCAATGAACTTCCTGCTTAATTCAAGAAACCGTGAGTTTGACTTAGAAAAACGTTTTGTGGAAGCAACAAAATATTTACTTACTACAATGTTACGAACATATTTTCTTACAACTTTTTACAGTAAAATTTTGGAACTTTGAACGTCAGTTACAAGTAAAAACAAAAGTACCTACTTTAAAAAGTATATTATCTCGTTTATTTAAAATTTTATTCAGAAACAAAAGTTTTGGGGTATTCAGAAACGCAAGAATATGCGAAATAATAAAAGCAGTTTTTCCTCAAATATAGATTTCCTGTCCTTCAGTAGCATGCGTTTTTTCTTTTTCGGCATCCCAATTATTCAATCAAGAGTTAACTTATTTTTATATGTTTTTATTCTACAAACAAGTATTTTACTACCAATTTAGAGATATTAATTTGATTAATTTTCTGGTAAATCGGTTTTGATTCCACGGATTGGAAATCTATTAACATCGATGTGTAAAAATTTATACGTGCAACTAAACGAAAATAAGGACTCTATTGATCTCAAATGTTTTGAAAACTGTTTATTCCAATCAACGGAAAAACTTAAATTTCTGTAGGAGGGAAAATTGTATAAAAATTTTACTATAAGTTATCATCGAGCCATTTTGCAATAAATTGAAAATTTACAGAGAAATTTATGTTTGAAGTTCGGATATATGTTTGAATTTTTGAGTAAAGAACCTAATAATATTAAATGTTTCTAGAAATATAAACTTGCCGAAGAGAATGTACTGTAAATATAGTAAACTTTATTTCCTAAGTATTTAAAAACTCCAAAACTTTCGTTTTAGAAATTTGTTGGGAATTCTTAGTTTCTGTTTACATAAAAGGAATAGCTATTTTCTTGAGAATTATTCACAGTACTATGAAGGTGCTAGCTTTGCACAGTTCTGGTAGAGATGTAGTCCGCTACAAGAACTAGTAGAGTGAAATTACGCCTTGTGTATGGATTAAAAGTTCGAGCAGTGAAACTTTGGGGTTTTTCTTTTCACATCAAAATAAGTATTTTTTGAAATTTTTTACTTTCCCGGAGTGGTGCAACATGTTTAAAAAACATAATGGCGTCAAAAATGAAATTTTTTTCAGAAATTTTATCATTTTTATTTTATATTCGCAAAAGGAGACATCGGTGCATATCCAAATTTGGTAGGTTTGTAGTCCATGTTAAGAACTACTCCTCATAATTTTTTGGTGGGGTTTCGTCCCTTCCCCTCCCAGTTATATATATATGTATACATACATATGGTAAAACAGTTCATTTGACTATAACTTGAAAAATATTCGATTGATTTTAATGAAACTAATATCAATAGTAGGTTTTATTACTTACAACTTTCGGTTAAAATTTTAGCGAAATCCGTTAAATAGTTCGGCCAAAATTTCCAATTTAGGGAATTGTTTAAAATGGCTGCCATTTTATGCCATTTTGTCCTACGAGGTTAAATTTTTTTTTAAATTGTAACATTTTTTATTATCTTTCGATTTTATAATAAGTGGCTTACCCGTAAAATGACTCCTTGATCCATATTTTTGCGAAAAACGGAAAATTTATCACTTTCTGGAAATAATTGTTTGGGGGGTGTATGGACTGGCTTTGGGGGGTGTTTTTTGCTTTGGCATGAGAAAACTATTTTTAAAAGAGGTCTATATGATTTAAAGCAAAATTTTTAAGTTTTAACCCCCGCGCTGTAAGGGGGAAGGGGTGTATGAAATAAATGTATCTTAAAAGATTTTAAAAAGAGGTCAAAATAGTTTAAAATGCTAAAGTAACCCAAAATTTTAGATGCTTTTATTAATATAGCACTTTTTACAACATCTACCCCTTCCCCTACCGCTTTCATATTTTTTGCAAATTCAAAATTTTTATGACGTATAAAGGGGTTTTTAGGGTCGCTGATCTCGAATTTTGCAAAAGATTATCAAAAACAATTGTAATATTTTTAGGGGGTGTACTTATTTGGGCCAAAAGTTCGAGATCAGCGACCCCCAAAACCCCTTTATACGTCATAAAAATTTTGAATTTGCAAAAAATATGAAAGCAGGAGGGGAAGGGGTGGATGTTGTAAAAAGTGCTATATTAATAAAAGCATCTAAAATTTTGGGTTACTTTAGCATTTTAAACTATTTTGACCTCTTTTTAAAATCTTATAAGATACATTTATTTCATACACCCCTTCCCCCTTACAGCGCGGGGGTCAAAACTTAAAAATTTTGCTTTAAACCATATAGACCTCTTTTAAAAATAGTTTTCTCATGCCAAAACAAAAAACACCCCCCAAAGCCAGTCCATACACCCCCCAAACAATTATTTCCAGAAAGTGATAAATTTTCCGTTTTTCGCAAAAATATGGATCAAGGAGTCATTTTACGGGTAAGCCACTTATTATAAAATCAAAAGATAATAAAAAATGCTACAATTTAAAAAAAAATTTAACCTCGTAGGACAAAATGGCATAAAATGGCAGCCATTTTAAACAATTCCCTAAATTGAAAATTTTGGCCGAACTATTTAACGGATTTCGCTAAAATTTTAACCGAAAGTTGTAAATAATAAAACCTACTATTGATATTAGTTTCATTAAAATCAATCGAATATTTATCAAGTTATAGTCAAATGAACAGTTTTACCATAGGTATGTATACATATATATATAACTGGGAGGGGAAGGGGCGAAACCCCACCAAAAAATTGTGAGGAGTAGTTCTTAACATGGACTTCAAACCTACCAAATTTGGATATGTACCGATGTCTCCTTTTGCGAATATAAAATAAAAATGATAAAATTTCTGAAAAAAATTTCATTTTTGACGCCATTTTGTTTTTTAAACATGTTGCACCACTCCGGGAAAGTAAAAAATTTCAAAAAATACTTATTTTGATGTGAAAAGAAAAACCCCAAAGTTTCACTGCTCGAACTTTTAATCCATATAACAGCCTTTTTTTGCTTAGATTTACTCCAGTAAACTCATTATTATTATTATTATTACAACAAAAACCAACATCAAATAAAATAAAAATGTTTATAATTTATTAAAGAACAATTTGTATTCATTTGTCATTTCGCATTTTTAAATTAATATAAAAAAATGTCAAAGAATTTTAAATAAAATATTTGATTAAAAAAAACAAATGAGTTTTTCCTTTCATTTTCATATTTCGTTTGTAGTAGTAGCTTGTTTTTTTGTTTTAATGCCTCTAGAATAAATTGATTCATAAACAATAATTTTTTCTTGTCATAGTTTCTGTAATTTTTTTTTCAATTATGTTAAAAATAATGTTTGTTTACGAAATGTTGACGCCTCCAGTTTTGAAACGTGCAATACGTAGGCACATTTGAAAAGTAAAATTTTGAATATTATTTAGAATGCCTTGAAACAAGTTTATTTCAATTTCGATAATGAATAATAAATTTTTTCTGATCCACATGGGAAAATTAACACTTTATTTACTTCGACCATATAGGACTTTTAATGTTGTATTCAGATTATTTTGCTTATGTATTCACTTATTGTAATTATTGTATTAATATTATATTATTTATTAATTTTTTTTCCAATTAACTGTGACTTGGAACTACAGCAGGTTTTTGTTCCTTGCATTTAAAACAAAGCATTTGAATTTAAATCTGTAGATAACAGTTTCGACAGTCAGTCAGTTGAATGTTAGAACAGGGCTGGTCAATCAGCGCTTATTTATGTACAATAAATAAATAAGATTTATTTATGATTTTTTATAACTGTTGTTTATATGCAATATATAAGCTATATAACAACTTTCAGCATTCATAAATTCATTTAAATATCTCGGAAATCCCAAATAAATGATATTTATTTATTTCACATAAATAATTGCTAACTGACCAGCCCTGTTGTAAGATTTAACTGACTGACTGTCATAAATGTTATCTATATGCAATATGCAATCTGTATAACAATTTTCAGCTTTAATAAATTCATTGAAACACCACGTCAATCATATAACTGTATCTTATTTATTTATTGTACATACATAAAGGCTGACTGACGAACCCTGCCCTAACACCTTACAGTCATAACTACTATTTATATGCAATATGCAATCTGTATAACAATTTTCACCTATACTAAGTTCATTTAAGTACCACGTAAAACATGACCGTTTCGATAGCATATATCTTACCCCTGTTCTATCATTCGCTTGACACAACTACTATAACCAATCCTCAAATGATCAGCTTTATTAAATTCAATGAATTATTTTTGGCCTGGCTCTTCCATTAGAATTGTAAACACTGTAGACAAGTAAATATATTCAATAAACACAAAAAATGAATAATTAACTGGAATGATGCAAATAGTAAGATGTTACTAATACCAAACGGTAGACAGAATCATAATTAATGAGATACAACATCAGTTTTAGAGAGTTAAGTACATTGATATTACATTATCTAATAATGTAACTATATTGATAGCATTAATTATACAAAAGAAACCAGGTATCAAGTATATATACGGTTTTAAAAATGCTGTAAAGCAAAAACCTATCAAATAGAAAACCTATCATTCAAGAAAATTCACAAAATGTAAATGAGTAAACAATTTTTCTGACTCAAAAGACATTTATCATGTTCGACAGCATTTGAACTACCTAATGTCAGACCCTTTATTTCACTTCTTGTAGATGAAAAATTCAATTATTTTACAACTAACTTAATTATCTTCATTTAGTTAAAAAAAAAGAATTTATGTGAGTGATAACAAAAATAAAAAAATCAGATGGATTTTTATTTAAATGACCTTTCTGGATTTTTTCCAAACGTTAAACTGTCAATAACGTAGCTTTAAAACATAGATATTTGACTGATTTTTTGTTTCTGTGGAAGGGGAAGGGATATAAAATAATTGGAGTAAAAGAGTTTCTGGTAACATCATAAACATAAATCTATACAATTTTCTGTACTAAATACAAATGACAAAATGAAGCCCACATATTTTACAAAATCAAATACATTTGGCTCCTGCTATATGGATGTGTAAATTAATTATAGTTTTTAAAAATTAATTTAAATCAATTAATAGTTTTTAGGTATCTTCCATATTTTGTGACCTACTGACTATCATTGGTGTTTTAATGAACAAAAATTTCAATTTTTCCCATATCCATTTCTCCCAAATTTGGCCTCTGATCGAAATTTGGTCAATAGCCTTTTCTTTATTTTTTTCTTTCAGATAGTGCAGAGGTCTGCAGTCAAGAAGGAGAACAACCTGTATATATATATGTCTCTAGCGGACTTATGTCAATGCCCAATGGTAAGTGTGTGTTAGATGATTCAAACAGTATAATATGCATTCATGCACATTTAATATTCTCTTATTGATTTCACATAAACTATGATCTGTAACACATTTGAACACATTATATCGATTATAGTTTACGTCATATACGTGTATATTAAGATACGGACCCAAATAGGGGCATCCCATTTAAAAGTCCCGTAAAAAATTCTTTAAGTATTTTATAGAAAATAGGAATATTTATGTATCGACTGAATTCAGAAGAACGTTTTCCCGAGACAATTTCTTTAGTCGAAACCTACAACTTGCCATTGACTCACTCCACGAACTTAATTCCTGTGTCTATAGAGACTATTCACGGTGATGAGAACCGGAGAACCCAAAAATCAGTAAAATAAATTAAAAAATTCAGCTCTTAATGTTAGATTCGTATTTTTCGATCACCAGAAATGCTACAAAATACAATTTTTCGTGCATTATTTGTGGTTATATCTCAAAAATTAACCATATAATCGTTAAGTGAAGCCAATTTTTTTAGATACAAAATGACCATTATCTATTAAATTTATTAGATGCTTAAGTCATTCATACAATAATGGGGTGATAATAGGTTGACCAAAACAGAATAAATATTTGAATTTAGAAATTGTTTATTTAAGTATTTTCAAAGATAACATATTGTTATTTAATTCTCATGAGATCGTTACTTAATAACAAAGCACACATGTAAATAATTAAAAGATTACTTGTTTACGTAAGTAAAATTTCCATGGAATGTGGATTCGTAAATATTTTTAAAACAAGCACATCTATTATTGCGACAGCAAATCTACACTTTATGAAACCCCGTCCACTGAAAGGTGACTGACATGCCACAGGTTCTCACAAAGAAATATTTCCGATGTTCAAGATTTAAGACAAGATTCTCGAAAATAGATTTAAAATATAAATGACGTACATATACTTGATTCCATAAAAATCGCCACAGTTAAAACATTCTAAGCGTACTCATCATATGTTATGTTATAATAGTAACACTTAGAATGTTTTAAAACGAGCGTTTTATTTGACATAGAGTATACAATATTCATATGGGTATTATGTATGGAATTATTGGTATTTTATCTAACGAAATAATATTTTTTCGATATTAGCCTCCAAAACAGGGCTCTATAATTAATATATGTCTATGGCATACCTAATAAAACTATCTGTAGGAATATGTCAAACTTTAGGTTATGTAAACAATAAAAAAACCTGCTTTGATAATGTTCGTCATGTTTAATAAGTTTTCGATCAAAAATTAAATACACATTATTTTTGTCACTAGACTAAACAATTTTGTTGCTTGAGGACGTCATATTGATAATGTGTGAGTTTCAGCGCAAGGTGGCAGAAAGTTGAACTAAATATAAATGATTATTTTATGCTCATCAAATTGCATATGGTCCCCTCTGAAAATTGTCTAGATACGCACTTGTGTAAATATATATAATTCCTATAATATAAAGGTCAATGAGCTTTACTAATAAGTATTTATCTAACAAAGATTACATAGACAACACACTTAGGTTGTGTTATTGACTATAAAGTTGCCTCCCAAACTATTTGTATGATAATATCTTGTAATTTGCTTATGATATTTGCCAAAAAAGTTGTGGGTCTATTGACAGAATATATATAACTTCCGGCCCTCTTTTGAAAAACATTGCTAACATTATTATTTTTAAAATATTGTTTTCTACAATTTATCGGAAAACGGGAGGAGTTTAATTTGAAATTTAGACCTTTGAATTAGAAAATTTGAAAGGGCCTATATATTCGAAAAAGCGTCACCATACATATTCGAATATGCGACTGAACGTATATTATATTATGCTCTCGAAAATATCGGAAAATTTTCGAGATATTCATAGAAAATAAAATGCCACACAAAATAGATTATTTGTCTAAAATTTTTTGAAGTTTTGTGAATATTCTTTAACACTTAAAAATAATATCAATTGACTGCCATGAAATTAGGCTCATTGGAATGCTAATTTTATACCTTGTGGGTCAGTTGGATAATGGGCGTAAGGATACCGTGTCCTATAAGGTGTAATTTGAAAGTTTTACATTTGTATCGAATAACTATGGGTGAATACCAACAATATGGCACATGCTGGATTCTAAATGATTCTGTGTTAAGTTTATCGGCGCAATCTACCAACTTCCATAGACCTGAAAAGTCAATACAAATCATGCAATTTTTCACATTTTTTGAGTATTACTCTGCTATCTGTATACTATCAAATCACTTTTATTAATGTTTTCAATCTTTCATTAATATTCCAGTGAGTGCAAACGCTTATAGGTCACACTACCGACTTTCCAAAATAACTATATTTCCAAATTTCCAAAATACCAATATATCCAATGCACCTTTAATTTTCTGTAAAAACTATATGTTCGTTAGGGGATAAACACGCACTTTCTATGCACGAAGCAATGGTGGGATATACCCGATTTTTTCAATATTAATACAAATTTATAAAATCAATTATCATATATTTCTATAAATATCATACAGGAAAAATGATTATAGCATAAATAATTGTTCAATTTATTTTCTACAACATTACTAATGATCAATATTATCGGCTTCTTGATATTTGATAACTGAAAAAATGTTTAGTGTTATTTGGCCCTCCAGTGTTTGAGAGGGGAAATGTTTTCAGCACCTTTGTTACTATAACGCAACGATTGCTGTAAATTCGTGATCGTATCACCAAAATCAACGAACCATACACATGTGTACACTCAGAAATCAATCTAAAAAGTGGCATTAATACATTGTCCTGATTATGAAACGTAAAGATATGTTGAAAATTAATTTTTGGATTTTCGGAGAAAATTTAGTATAATAATAAAGAAAATTGGCAAAACAAATTTTTATCATTTATTTTAAACAATATTACAAATAATATGGATATATCTAATCCAAACGAATAAACAAAAGATAAAAATTTTTTTCTGATCTTATTATTAAAACATAAAATGTTTAATATAATCCCATGTTTCCATGTTTTTGTTCCCCATCCGTGAGTTTATACTTTTTTAAATTTAATTTTAATTTTAAGTAGTTAGATAATCTATTTCTCTGTGCTCTATAATGTTTTTCGTATATTGCAAAGTATAAAAATATATCTGTTTTAAGTATCTACGTATTTGTTAAAAGTACAGAGTGGAGCGTAGGTGAATATACAGTTGTACAAACTATTTACTTCGTTAATATGTATCGTTTATTTGCCTAGATTCTATCGTTTTGTAAACTCGATGGTGATTCTATTCAAAAATTATTATTTACCGATTCAGTGAATGTTACCACGTAAATAGGGTATTTTGGCCAAAAGCTGTAACCAATAAATGGGTAACACGTATTTTCTAAGACGATCATATAAGAATAACATTAAATGTAAAATAACTTATTATCTGATAACCCTATCCCTATATATTATAAATGTGAAAGAAAGAATATTTGTTTGTTTATAACGCTTTCACTCTAAACTAACGGTAACATCATGGTAACATCTTTTCAAACGTGGTAACATCTTTTCAAACAGTCCTGTATAAAGAATAATTGTCAAGATTACCGAAATAATATGTTTTTTCGAATTTGGAGAATTTGAGGCGGATCGTCTTGAAAGTACAAATTCAATAATAAGAATCAATTGAAAAAACCAAAATAAACATCGTTTAAAATTTTATAACAAGCAATTTATAGCAATAAAGAAAGTAGTATATTTTATAACTGTATATCTACTTACGCCTCACTCAGTTTATTATTACATTTCAAACGGGAATATTTAATAATTTGCTAAGCGGTGGCTACCTTATATTTTGTAACGTATTAGTAACTATGGCAATAATTATTTTATAAAAAAGAACGATTCAAACATTTATGTTTATTTTCGATAATTCTAGATTTTTTTTAAAGTATCTAACAAAATACTAAGTCCCTTATTTTGAAAACACAATAAATTTGGAGATATGTTTGTTTTAGAATGCAAACCGCGATCGACTAAGGGAGACTAACGAAAAGTGATAACGTATAGATATACTTCCTGCAACTTTAGTCCCAGGGTGAATTACACTTTGTAGAAACCAATTACCTAGCTACAACAAGAATCTAAACAAGAAATTTTTTAATTATCGTGTTCCAATGGGATAGGAAAATAATATAACTTTGACATTACCACCGTCTACCATTATGCCCCTCGTTTTCATTCAAATAGTTAGATACATTATTCGACCAAATAAAGGTCGCCATACTTCTAACAAATAACGGGTTTTGTGTTAATATCTCCTCATAAGTAAATAAAAAAAGCTTGGAAGATTATCCTACACTTTACAGCTTAATTACCAATTTTGTAGTATGTTATTTTTCAGAGCAGCAAAAGTAAAGAAACAATTCTTATCTTTAAAATTTGGAGATTTTTTTTCTCAATAATTGCGAACAAATAACAAGAATTATTTTCTGTTTTAAATAGTTCGAAAAACCTCAAAAAATAGCGTCAAAAAAATGCAATAATATTTTGAATTATAACAGACAACTATAAAAAAGCGCTATTGAATTAGAATTATGTAAATATGCCAATTTTAATAAAATTGTATGTCCCCTTGTCTGAAGTTTTTTTATTACATTTTGGTAGCAAATTTCGGTTAGATAAAGGAGTTTGAATTACACTTTTATAATATTCAATTTCTTGTAACAAAAAAGAGAAACAATGTATTACATTGTATTTTTTAACAGCGTAAGGGATGTTTGCTTCGTTTTCATACATAATGTATATCTTTTTTTATATTATCCGAATCTTCTAATCTCGTACATAAAATGCCATGTTTTAGGCACTTATAAATGCCAACAGATTTGTGTTGACAGATCGTCTGTGTATTTTTTTTTTGTCAAAATAAATATAAAAAAGTAATAATAAATAAAATAAAAATAGTAGCTACTAAGAAATGAAAAGCTTTTGTTTTGATGAAGAAACTTCATCATTTGAGCCCCACAAATTACTGCTTATGTAACTATGTAGCTTTTTTCAAACCATCTGCGCGAGGGAATTGAAGTTAACTTTTAGGTACAGTTGAGCCCACTAAATTTCAATTGGATGAATGAATTTGTTTTTGATACAACAAAATAATTAGTACAAAGAATAAATCTACAATTGGCCTGAAACTTTTTTCAACATTTCAATCAATTTGTTTTAAAATTAATTTAACATATTGAAAGAAAATATTGAAAATTTTCACGAGTGATTGTTTGAAACATTCGATCAAGAAACATAAATGAAAATATATTTTGATTTAAAAAATTGAAATAATTTCTTTTTGACTTATAGTATTGACTTGTATGAAGAAATATAATAAATATAGAGGGATAGGATTGATTAAAATAATAGGGTATTCTACTATTTTTGAAAAAGTACTTCAAAATGTTGATTTTGCTAATAAAAAGCCACCAAAAATTTATTTCGGAACAAAAACACACGCTTTCTTGTCAAAAACTTAAATTAAATTTTAAACCTTTTTTAAACTGTCAAAAACGCGGGCATCCACTTTGATGACGTAATATCGGTATCATTATACAAAATAACACATATAAGTTTGACAGATATATTCATAGACATCTGATTATAATAAATATAAATACTTATTATCTATGGATATATTATACCCAACTGTCTACACTGAACTAACTGATGCTCTATCGTTCATACCGATATAACATGACATCAGGGCTTACCCGCGTTTTTGGTCACGTGATATACAGTTTAAAAATTAAAATTTTTAATTTTAAAATTATAAAAGAAAAATGTGCTTTTATGACTCGAAATCAGAATATTTAAGTATATTTTTACATAAATTTTAATTTTTTTTTAAATTTCATTATTTATTTTTGACTAACAATAATACCCTATATAAACAACCCGCTAAATTATGTATAAAGGCAAGCATAGCCAGTATTTAATCGAGATTTTTAGAAAAAATTGCATCATTTAGAGAAAAAAATAACACTCAAATGTGACACATTCCTATATGTTTAGAATATATACCTATAAGTAAGCAGATATAGTTATAATTGATATCCATACATCCTCACAAAACTTCACATTTATAATAGATCAGGATCAGGATAATAAAATAGTTGAACAATTGACGGATATTCAAACCTTATCCAATAAATCAATTGTAAAAACCAGAGAGTTGATAGTCAATTTGAATCGATTTTACGTCAAATGCTTTCGCTTCCGAATCAAAGCTACCAACGTTGCACAAACAATTTTTTTGTATTGTCACAAGAATAAACAGTTTTAATTGAACACATTTCTTCAATCGAACCAAATATTATTTTTTTGGAATTAATAATAATAATCATCAAACTAAATTAATAATTATTAGGATGAATTGCTAATGACGTACCTCAATTCCATGGAATTGACAGCTCCGCCGCGAAGTTGAGGCAACTCATATGATTTAAATTTATTTTTTCTCAGTGTGAAATTTTCGCTTCATTGAAGTCTCACAATGCTTGAATTAAAAAAATTATTAGAATACAAACAAAATTACCTAGCAGCTTTTAATATTTTTTTCTTTACCTAGATAATGCTTTGTACCAAATACCAATTCATTTGTTTGCTATATAATGTGAAAGTATGTTTTTGACTGACTATCTTTCACCATAACAAACTATGTTTGTTTGTTGAGTAGATTTGCATAAAGATTTTTACTGGTATATTTGAAACAAGAAGGATAATCTTTTGATCCTATAAATGCCTATGTTGGATTACAAAATATCTATATGTATAATATGTACATAATATAATAAGGATAGTAGATAAAATTGAAATGAAATAGTAATACTTTTAATAGGTATCGTTATTACGTATAATACGTGTACGGCGCATAAAACTCTTTCATTTATTTTACCTTTGGGATAATCATCAGGATACCTATTGATAATGAAAGGAACATTTGCTTTAATTTATGTGCCTATGGTTATGAGCTATTAATTTATCACGACGAAAGTGCTGAATTGAAATTATGCATTTCTTTTCCTTACTGCTAGTGCTTATCTGCCATAGTGCTCTTCGTCATCTCACTTTATCTAAGAATTTAGCAAGGGATGATTTTTGTCTCATCGGGTCTTTGACAGCCACTGGTTCAAAACTCAGCAATACCTTAATTTCGGAAGGAAGACCGCACTCATATTTGAGCCTGTGCTGAATTTTCTTCAACGCTTCTGTATACACACCAGCACTTGTGTTTGATCATTGATCATTCGTGAAAATTATCAATGAGAACGTTCTTTACTACTGGCTTTTCGCACCCAGTCTTCTCTGGAAGGAGTATTAAACGCTTGGAATTGTCATCAATTCTGTCTGGGAGCTATTTTTAAGGATACGTTTACATTCCTTCCTATTTATGGCGTTCTATGAAAAAAGAGCTCAATAGGTGATTAAGAGTTATCATAGCATATATGACTACCGGTGTATTCTATTGTCTAGCAAATAATTTTTTTACATGCAAAGTATGCACTTATCTCTTTTCTTTTTCATAATAGGAGTTCATAATAGTTAATTCTGTGCTAACACAAGGTAATTACGCCTGACAAGAGAGTAAGTAGTTTGCCATTTATATTGGAAGAGTTCGTGCCATTTTATTGAGTATTATCAACGAATTTGAAACTGTGTGTACATATTTTTTATAAACTACATGACACTATTTTCCTTATTGGTCAAATAATGCCAAAATGCATTACTTTTAGAATAATTCTCGATGTTGAAATAAGAAAAAATATTGCGAATGGTAGGTAGGCATACAAGCATACTGGTGGTAACATGATAAGTCCCCGGTCTGACACATAGATGGCGTCGCTAGTATTAAATGCATATTATTTTTATATAGTACCAACCTTCAAATGATTCGTGTCAAAATTTGACGTCTGTAAGTCAATTAGTTTGTGAGATAGAGCGTCTTTTGTGAAGCAACTTTTGTTATTGTGAAAAAAATGGAAAAAATGGAATTTCGTGTTTTGATAAAATACTGTTTTCTGAAGGGAAAAAATACAGAGTCCGGAAACTCATTATCAAGCCAAGTTTTTGCTTCCACTGTATTTTTTCCCTTCAGAAAACAGTATTTTATCAAAACACGAAATTCGTTTTTTTCCATTTTTTTCACAATAACAAAAGTTGCTTCACAAAAGACGCTCTATCTCACAAACTAATTGACTTACAGACGTCAAATTTTGACACGAATCATTTGAAGGTTGGTACTATATAAAAATAATATGCATTTAATACTAGCGACGCCATCTATGTGTCAGACCGGGGACTTATCAGCCAACCTATTAGGTAGATAGACATACAGGCCAGTCTGTCTGTTTTGAGAGTAATGTTAATTTTTCGTTACCAATATACAGGAAACCGAGACATGTAAATTATTAAAAAAGTATAACATTTAAAGAATTATAGTAAGGACGTCGTTAGTTTAAACACTTTCGAAAAAACGTTATATGTGGGAATAAATCTCAAATAATATTTTTATTTCGGTTTCATACTAGAACTTTTCTACTAAAAGTTTTGCTAAGAAGTCATTTTTTGCCCTTAATCTAAAAAAAACGGTTTCAACCTCAAAAATCAACCCCTATTTCACCATTTCCATGAATCTCGAGTTTAATTGTTTTCTTCAATGTTATTTACACTCTAAACTTATTAAACTAGTGTATTATTGTACATAAAAGACCTCGAAAAACAATTTAATTTATTTTTGAGTAAATACATATATCGTATTTAATGATTTTATGGAATAATGAATGGTTCTTTGAGAATTTTAACTTCCTCTTGATCTTGCTTTAATAAATAGTACACTCAGCACATAAAAATTACCATTATTCAGCTGAAGAATTGGTAAAAGGTATGTTGAAGTTTGTAGAATTTTTTTAATTATTGAAATTTACCCACTTAGTACCATATAATAAAAAATTGACCAAATTTTGCCGTTAGTTAATCGTCACAATTTTTCGTAGTATCAAGACACACACTTATTTTTTTGAAAGGTCCTCATTCGTCGTGTGCGTATTCATGGTAGGGACAATAAAATTGATGCCAGCGCTTCCAGTGAAAAATTTTGACGATAAAGGAGGCTATCATGACTAATTTGCAATTCTTTACATGTTAATGTTATAGAAAATGTCAAATTAAAATTATTGAAAAACACTAATTCATTAAACTTAAATGCATTAAAAATTGTGAAAATAAGAAATCAAATTTCACAAACATTATTTTTCAAATGTAAATTCATCATTATTTATTTAAATTTGTGAGACAATAATAATAAATTTTCAATGTAAGTCATAAATGCAATCCATACAATTATATTTGCATCCATACAATTCGATAATTAAAGTAGTGTATCGTTACCATGGAAACGCCTCAAATAAAACTCACACACGGTGCGAATAAAACAAAATAACTTACCTTAAATATCGTGAGGAATTTCAAGAATTGTATTCTGTATACTTAAACCTTCTAAAACTTAATTTTGCAATTCATTTAATAAACTGTTTAGAGTTCATTTGCTGGGCTGACGGTACTATAATAAAAATATTGTATTTTATTTATTATTATACAACATAGTTAAAAAAAATCTCACCACCTTATTTTTTACAACATATATTAAACGTATAAACAATAAATAAATCAGTTGAAACAAAATAATTAATATTCTTTGATTAGAGATGTCCATGTAAAATAATAAATACACCACATTATATAAAATGTTATGAAATATTTGATTGTACAACTATAATAATTCATTTGATTGAACAATTACAATACTTGATTAAGTTCTCTCTACTATCTTTCATTCTTTCTCTCCATCTCTATGTCATTCACGCTCTCTCTCTGTTGGTTCTAATTGAAAAAAAGTAACTGATCAGTAATAGTAACAGAGCATAAACGCTTTACACCATAATTCATCACATCATATCCATCCAAACCGTCAACAACCAACTCTATCGAACTTCAACCAATATCATCTCTATTGAATTTTATCAATATAGAATAATATGTTTATGTACAAAATGTCAAAACAGTAAGAAAGAAAAACAAACGTGAAAAACTAATTTTAAACGAGATTTCTGATAATATCCTTGACAACTATATACTCCAGATTTTGAACCAAGGTGGAGGCAAACAAAAATATTTGATCTAAAAGGGGCAAAATGAAATTTAAGAAAGATATCATAAATACAATTGTATTTTGTCATAAATAAATACTTTACCCAAGTAAGTCAAATAAATGGACCTAGTAAATACAGATCTACCGTAGCAGCTGCTATGAGCAGCCCATCCTTCGGTCCATGACTATACAAGTAAATACGGAATGGGGAAAGACAGCTGCTGTAGTCATTATTTGTTACGACGTAATCAACTTGGATCTCTAACAAATAATAGGAATGTATATGTATTAAGAGCTGATGTCGCCCCCCTCTATTTCCTGAAATCTAAATCAAGTCTTTTCCAATCTTAAAACAGCCTCAGCCTGCGGTATAATAGAGGCCAATTGCATACCATACACATACAAAAGAGTACATCGTATTGGCTGAGCTGTTTAAGTATGGTTTACTTTTTTTTTACTCGTGACACTGACATCTTAGCGCTAAAATAGAATATACAGATTAACAAATTAAAAACACCTCGGAATGCTAAAGTTTTATATATACACAAGTGCTTAAATCATATGTGAGTTAGTTTTTTAAGTTAAATTTAAAACCTATACGAAAAAAAGTCGGAGATTTGATATACTTAGACTTTTGCTTAATAATTCGTAACGCCCTAAAACGTATCTAAATCGACAGTATTTGTCAGTTTTATATCTTTTATCAATAGTATAAATTGTGTTTAGATACAATTTGCGTAGAAAAAAAAGACCGTCGTTAAGTTGTTGTATTTCGAAGAAACCATGAAGAAGAATTACTGGAGTATACTTGCTATAAACATTTTACTAAAAAAATTATTACAATTAATGTGAGATTTGTCTAAATCATAGACAGTTTTTCAAGCTAAAGACTAGTCTACATTTCCATGAAATAATGCCGATTTCTTAACATTATATCATATTATAAAGCATAATTTGGTACCGCTGCATAATTTTTAGTACTATCGCTGTAGTTGCACGGTCTTAAAACATACTGTATAATGAATATAGGTTTGGAATCATTCGACCGTACTTACACATTTGTTTATTATAATGAACAATATGCTCTGTATGAGTGAATATATTAAAACACAATGATTTTATTTAGTCCATTTTATGATAATTTTTTGAACAAATTTTGCTATATGCATGCGGTTTGTCAATTCATATTTTCATAAGCATTTAAGTGAATTTTGGGAAAATGCATATTAAATATAGAATAAACTGTCTTAGAATCATGCACACCATTATAGCAGTATAGCATTATTCACAAAATTGGGATTATTTTCTTCAATATAACCTACATTTAAACTTTCGGTATTGGCGCCATATCTCACAGATATCCTTTATTTTAAAATAAACTCTCAAAAAAGTTGCCAGCTCTCGTACCAGAAGAGAGTGGCTTTTGAAATACCATAGAAATATTTTTGTTATCCTTATTAGTTAACCGTAAAATATTTGTGTACACTTATTTGTTAAAATATTAATTGTTGTACATACGAATCAGTGAACTCAACCATATTACCCCATTATTTAAGCCATCACACCAAATTTTAGGGGTGATTTGGTTTACACACATTCATCCAAAATAGTCATTTATATTGGGTACAACATAACTTATACATTTCCATTTATTACATTAGATAGATTTACCTACACAGTTGGTTCACACGTCTCCACATAGTATTATTCATTCCAATAACATGACTCCCAGAGAGTTTTATTAGTAGAGATGCTTTATAGTACCGTTGCTGACAACTTGCTGTAAAATTGTCGTGTCGTGTTTCCCTTTTTGCCGGCCAATAAACTGGTGGAAAATTTATTCTTTCGTCGTTTCTCGTTTCATCTCTTCGATCAATGTTTTAATGATACGCCTTACAACAAAAAAAACTAAAATCGCAAAAGGCGATGAAAAGCTGCGACACCAAAGCTATTCCCTAATCTGCCCCCTCACGAGAAAACCAAGTATTCGAAACAATATTTACGAAAAAAAATTGTTTGAAACAAAAGTTGTTTATTTTTTTATTGGGAACATTAACATACAAAAGAAAAACTCAAAATTATAACATTTCTAAAAACCGTGTTAATTTTTCATGATATCTCAAAAACTATTAGAGATACGGAACTGTGGGTTGGCTTCAATTGTTCAAATTTAATATATTTTCAAAATGATAGTATCAACTAACAGGAATTATTGGAATTTTTTTTGAAACCTACTAATTTTTGGTCATTTGGGTTACTTTTTAGCTGTGATGTTCGTTTTTCGCTAGTTATCACTTATTTAAAGGACCAGGACTCCACATTCTTGAAACCTATTACCTCTAATTTTATTTTATCACAAATTTGAAAAATATGACCCAAATTTAGTAGGATTGCATAATTGGTTTATCAAAATTGGAAAAAAATTGAATGTGATAAAGCAAAGTTAAATTCTGATGACGTCATAAAGTTAAAAAATTCTATTTTTTTATAACACTGGCCAATTTGATCCGATCTTATTGAAATTTTTTTTGATACCCACTTATTTTGGGTCTTTCTTTTCAGATGTGATATTATTTTTTCGCTAGCTATCACTTATTACTGCTTAATTACGGGACCAAAATTCCACATTCTAGAAACCTATTAGAGCTTGGTTAATTTTGATGAGAAATTTGAAAAGTATGGCCAAAGTTTAGTAGGATTACATATACTTGATTTATGAATATTTTATAAAATTTGGATGTGATAGAGATTACGTATTCAAACTTTTAAAAAGTCGAGACAAGATGCTGTTTCAGCATCCAAAAAATTAATTGCAGTAACATTTTTTAAGGGTAGTCAAGCTTTTCGATTTGGTAAAAATTTGAATAAGGATAAGAGCAAATACTTTGAGGAAAGGAAGTGTTTTCGAATATAAAATTAGGTAAGGTACAACTCTTCCAATTACCGCTAACGGAGCAATCATCGAAGCCACGTCTACTCAACACTTAGAGTACTAGATGGTCTTATTTCAGAATAAATACACCCTATCTTGTTTTTGAAAGGTTTCATGGTAATAATTTTCGACTTAATTGTACATAACTAATCGACATTTTCAATGAACGATAATCAATGCACCGTAGTACTGAATATACATTGCTCACAGTCTAGGATATTGTGTATTATCTGTAAGTAACAATATATATAAACAAGTATTGCACAAATCGATTTTGATAAATGAACATTAAACTATGATCACAGGCTCCTAAAAAGAAGGTAATATCCAAACATTATAACAGAGACTATGATTATCAATGAAATCACTGCCAAGTTAAATAGCATTTTTCATAAATATTGTTGCCCTATTTGATTGCTAAGCGGCGATGTAATCCTTAAACAGTGAACGAGGTATTATTAGGCTTTAAGCTCCAACATGACTGTGGTATAAAGATTGACACATAAGAGCGAAAATTACAAGTGGCAAATCATATGTTGTTAAAATGAAATAGAAGTTCTATAGAATATTCTATATAAGCTAGTACAAGGCCACTTACTGAGACAAAAACGATAAGAAAGCGAAAAAACAATAACCCACAGACAATTCCTCATTTTTCAAGAAATGACAATGTCTTCATATTATTCTAGATTTTTTTATGTCAACAGAATGAGTCTTATAATCTAAGGGTATCCAACCGATAGGTACGGCATCTACTACCTTACCTGGGCTAGATTAGTTTGAAAGGCAGTGCCATTTATTTGAATGTCTTTAACTTATTTGACTGCCTTGTGTAAAAAAAATCATTAAGCTCTCTTGCACATTCTTTTAAAGCATTACAACCTTACAATAAAATTGATTATTTTCTTGAAATCCATTTCAAACAATATTTTAGAGCGCCGGTTGTTCAATGCTGGACAATGACACTGAGTATTTACAGGTATGTTTGTCACTTCTCTCTCCAACGTATCTCTGTATTTACTCTGTATTTAATTTCTTCAAACCTAGACCAACAAATATTTCAAACAATAAACCAACTCTCCTTGCAACCTAACAAACTCAATTTTATAATATTTATTGGAGTTATGTGTTGTGTAAGCAAGTATTATCAGTATCACACACAAGATGATTTCTGGATGAAGATCCAAACTGAGGGTATGTAAAAAAACTGAGCAAGCGGTATTTTATTTCCTATATTTACAGAGTGACACATTTTAATCGATAAGCGAGCATTTTAGTTCAACAATTTGAGTTGGAAAATTTTTCCTACATTTTAGAAATCATAGAAGATTTATTAACTTATCGATTAAAATGTGTCACTCTGTAAATGTAGGAAATAAAATACCGCTTGCTCAGTTTTTTTACATACCCTCAGTTTGGATCTTCATCCAGAAATCATCTTGCGTGTGATACTGATAAGAGATCGAAGAATACTATTAATTAGAAAAATATGCCTTATAAAATAGCAAACATTACTTACCTACTTAATTAGGCAAAAACTTATAGAAAGAATCTTACCATACATAGGAGACTGTTGATTTTGTTTTTTAATTTCTTTGATACTTTTTTAATGATTAATTTCTGTACTTTAGTTACACAAAATATCTTTTTAATATATTGATTAAAATGGTCCACCTTGTAGCCCTAAATTATTTAAACACAACAAATACACATTTGAACCATTTGTTGAAAGGTACGATTTCTACAATAGTAGAAAATGATAAATTAGCATTAAATGACTTTGTATACATGTACACAATTACATTTGCAAATTTAGGTAGGTAAATGAGATTATTATTGTTGATGATACAAAATAATATTTCTATTTATCATTTAATAAATAATAACAATTGATCATTTATCTATGTTAACAAGACATTAATTTAAAATTATATTATGTTCGTTACTGGCCACTGTGTTTTAGAAACTAATAATTATTATTCGTACCAAATAGATTCTCACACAAAGTTTAAAAAAAAAAAAAAAAAAAAAAAAAACACAAAAAAAACGCTTTATTGCACTGAAAAGTGGATGATAATTTTAATTGTAATGTAAAATTCAAAGCGTGGAGTGATGTCTTCACTCATTCTTTAAATTACCTGATTAGAAAGAATATCAATTATCGTGCCTGGGCTTCGATCTGACGAATGACGTTCAGCTAAATGAAGATTTCATACAGTGTTTCCCTATTTTAAAAGAGCTTTGAACCTCCAAAAACCTAAACATCTCACATCAATGTTTTTATATTTGACTGTGAAATGGATTAAATGAAACCCATATGATACTTATTATTTGTGATTTTGATTTATGCCCTAATAAGTTTTTAAAAAAATTTGTCTTAAAAGAAATTTTTTTTTTTTGGAGTTCCGGAGTTAAATGAACAAACGTGCGTTCGATTCTTATCAAATTGGTATTGTTGGACATCATTTGCGATGTTTCCTTTCACGATGAAAACGGCAAAAATTATTATTATTATTGTTTGTTCTCAATTTATCGTCAATTTACAATATTACTAGATAAATTTTAAACTAACGATACCTACTATAATCCAGTAATATAAACAACAAAGGGCTCTTAGACCAATAATTCAAAAATTTGTCGTAGGTATATACGAGGAATCCACAATAATGTAAAAAGTTTTGCATAATATATTTCCATTAAATTTAATTCGAACGCGGTAAAGAGAAAAAAATTGTTTTTGTTTTATGGTTATTTGTATTCATCGGGGAAAACTTTTTATTGACATTTTGACAACCGATACATCCCACACCAAAAATAATATATAAACACTATTGTTATTCAGTATGTTATTGTTATTCGAAATAATGAGTTTTACAGAAAACCATAGAGTTTTACATGTACGTAGATAGATTACAATATGTGCGTTGAAATTGCTAATGAAATCATTATTTATTTCGATAAATAAAAGCAAACGCAAGTTCGTAATTTCATATTTAAAAGTATATAAAAATGAATTTCAGAGAAAAACATCTTCAGCAACTTTCGTTAAAGGTTTTTGGATCATAACCTTTGATTAGAATTAGTGCTAGAGCTATTTCAAAGTGCGTTATTGAACGCATCCTTTACCATTAATAGAAATCTTTGGTATTGTTAGGTTGGTAGTGCCAATATTACTGAACCACTACGAACCACCCAATATACGCGTCGCATCGATTATTTATCCTTGCATGCCTTAATCAGGCAGCCGTTTCGGCTGCCTGATTTTTATTTTATGCAATTTTCTTTGATCAACAAGTATGTAGTTAGTTTCATTCAATTTGGATTAAACTTGTCTAATTTCACGTTAGTAAAAATGTGTCAAAACTTTTTCATATTTGTAAATAAAAGTGTGAAAATTTTCTAGGTTGTAAATGATCGCATACATCAAAATATATATTGGCACATACTACCGCATCTTTTCTTTCTAAAAATATAAATGAATATGAGTTTACATGAAAATATAATTTCCTCTGAGGAAACTAGTTTTGACATATAAAGTTAATTTATGATGTATTATTGAGCTTATAATATTAAATCGATTTTTTATCTTATGTTTTTGTTATTGATATACATTTCAGCAAGTTGATTTATACAAAAGAAACTGTTCTGTATTATTTTATACAGTTTGGTAGCCTTCTTGGTGGAAAGATGGTATATTCAGATCGATAATCAAAATTTCCGCAATTATGCCTCTTGAAAAATGTTACAAAGAATTATCTAGCAAAAGTAAAATTGTAACGAATAAATTCTACCTTCTAACCATAGACAACTAATTATAATATAGATAAGAAACTTAAACTGTTTTTACCATGTGAGTTCCAAAAACTTATCACTCTGTTCAAAAGATTTCACTACTGTAGATCAAGTTCTTAATTTATACAGTATAGGCAATGAATATTACAAAAACGTTGTATGTATCACATAAACTTTCTAAATTTCTACAATCATTTTGATCATAGTTGCCTGGTCAAATTTGACAGACTAATACAAAAATTTATCTGAAATAGTGTCAAATAAAATATTAATTAAAAATTAAATAAATATTAAGATGGTTTTTCATTGTTGTGTGAAAGGTTGTGTAAAAACACAGAAGGATATTAGTTTACATGTGATTCCTAAGAATTTTGAGGTAAGTAAAAAAATTGTTAACTTGGATAGAAATATTCTTGAAAGACTTAATTTTTCAGAAGTTTAAAAATTGGACAATAGCGATTGGTCGAACGGACATCGAATACTCGAAACGTGAAAACTATCGTGTTTGCGATTTACATTTCGCCGACGAAATGAAACTCCATTCTTCAATAGGAAAATTACGAACTAACTTAAAGCCTAATGCTTTTCCTAGCCTCCACTTAATTAGTAAGTTAAAATCCTTATGTAACTAACGTATGTTTAATTTATTATTGTATGTAGGTCTTATAGAAGAACCACGAATGTAGACACAATTTGATTATAAGGTAATTTTTATTTATTTAAGGTTCACAATTTTTGCATGCAGAGACCTTGAACATAAATTTGAACAAAACTGCATCAAAACGACCTGGTGAGTGAATTTAATTGTTAGATACTAACAATTATAATTTAAAAAGTAAATATAAAAATATAGTTATGAGAATAAAAATAAAACCTAAAGAGATATTAAATATTCATTAATGAATTTTTTAACTTGTTATGTCTACTGAATAAATCGCCTTGAAACACAAGTTTATTTCCTTAAACGCTTGGAAAATTTAGCTTTTATTAGCGTTTATTTTAAAGGAGAACTTTTGATAGCGAACCACTCCAATTCTGTATGATTTTTCATGAGAAGAAGGCATATTTTGTGCTCATTTACAATCTGTTTGGATTCAATTATACTTTATTAAATCACAAAAAATGGAATTGTTATTAAAATTTAGGAGCTTTTGTACTTTTTCACTATTTGACACCTAAAATCATAATATTATGTATATAGAACATGAGTTTTTTAATTGTTGTTCAAAAAATTTTTAATTAATTTTTATCAATAAATTGCGTAAATTTTTATCAATCTGCGTTTCAAATAGGTTTGTTGCCAACCTTGTTTCTTTTTTTTCTATTTTATCAAAAATCTATATTTTATTTTCATAGATTTGAAGAAAAAAATGTATTTACTAAAAGAAGGAAATGTGAGAAGGGTGGAAGAACTATCGAAAACAGCAAGAAAATATTACCATATCGCGAAATATATGTTAAAACTTGCTCGAAAGTTGAAAGATAAAAATGAAACATATCTTGAAAGATTGGAAAATGCAAACACGGATGCAAACATTTATTAGTTTTAATTTTAGTTGTAAGAAACACGATTTAAAATTTTTATTTGTAAATAGAATGTTTTTATTTTATACAAGGGTGTGGGTTAGGAATGTAAATAATATTTTGAGGGGAATATATTTAAGATTTGCTTCTGATAGGATTAAAAAATTAGCTGTACGTAAATATAAGAAATATGAAGTTTAGACATAAAAGTATAAACAAAAATAAAAGATTAGTTGTTTAATAAATTTATTTTATAATTTAAAAGCGTTTTTTTTTTCTTTAAAATATTTAATTATTTTTTGTTTTACTGTTTTAAGCGCATGATTTGGAAAAAAGATATTTGATAGCATTTCAAATAAAAATTTGATACCAAAACATGTTCTAAAAGCTAAAACAGTAAAACAAAAAAAAAAAGTAAAAATTTAAATTGTATTTAGAATTTGGCATTGAGTATTTTAAAAAAGGCGGTCAATTGATTGAAGCGCTATCTGGTGAACAGAGTGAGAACTAAATCTCAAGTTTCCTTGGTGATGATAGAGATGCCTATCTATAGTATAATATAAATATTTATTATCTATGCTTCTAACAAGCCTACTAACTTCTGGAAGTCTTATACATTTGATAACTCCAGAAGTATACTTATCTTCTCAAATTCTGCTAATCAACTTTTCAGACCGTGATATAGAAGCTTTCTCTACCGTTCCATCCTATTCTGAAGTTTGTTCGCTTACGATAGTCAAGCAAAAATCATGGTTTAAAGTTAGGGTTTGAATATCTAGAATATTTGAGTAAAATTACGAATTTAAATTTTAGGTCAATCAGAGAGTTAACGTTGTTCAAATTATGATCTAAGAGCCAGTGGCCGGCAAGACTTAAGCTTCTTTAAGTAACTCTTTAATCATGTATATTACGGTTTTACACCTACCGTACGTAAAATGGGGACTATATTTTCTAACCTGTTGGGACGTTGAGCGCTTTCTTCGAGAACAAAAATGATATAACTCACGTCATTGTCACGCTTCATACCATACCACATTAAAAACAACAGGACCGCTTAACCATTTGTTACCGATGTTATTCTTTTTTTGGAATTTTTTGGCCCAAGCTACAGCCGTTTCACTGCAAAGATTTTTGTTGTCGAGTTTAAAAAAAAAGAAGTCAGCTATCGATGGAAATGAAAACGTAAAACTTTGGAATAACTAAATTAATTATATAATAAATTAATTATTGAATTTATTAAAACACAATAAGTCTGCTCTCAACTGACTCTTCATTCCTTTCGTCATTCTTGAAGTTCAATATCCATCAAGTCTTGTATTTTAAATGAAAAAGGTATTAAAATAAAGAATTTAAATTGTGTGTAACATGAAAATAACACTATTGTTGTTTCTTGAAAATGAAATGAACGATTATAACGAACAGATAATGAGATTATATAAAATTTACATCTATTGATCATTATCTAGCTGTGGGTCGTTTGTACAACAAGCATCTTTAATCTTAATACAAAATGTAGATGCTCTAGTACGAAAATGTATCTATTAGTTACAAATGGATTTTACTCATAGTAGGTACGATACGATGTTGTTGTATAGGGTAAATCATTGATTTTGACATGTGCTTAGAATATTCAAAATTAAGGAAATTTTTTTAAAAATAAACCAACAGCTATTGTAACAGAAATTTCGTGTCAATCGAATCGAAAAAAACCTTTCAAGGTTTATGTTACTTGATGGTTAGGGTATGATGGAAAAAACAACCCTTGGACAAAAACGAAAATTTCGTTTTTCATATTTTAAAGTTTTTTTTTTGAGTTTCGTATATATATAAGTACAACGGAAATTGGGAACGAGGTTGGGATATAATTTTCTTGTTTCTTAAAATTCCATAGTTTTTCAAACCTAAACGAAAATGATTACTAAGATTTTTAAGCAGATAATTTAACTTCGCCGAGCAGAAGATTAATATTATTATTATTTTATCTAAATGTGTTATTTATAAATAACCATATGAAGAATATAATAACTTTATAGTCAGGTAAATAAGCATAAGGACAGCGAACTAAAGTAAAACTAGATCAGTCCCTTTGTAAAATATGCCTTTTTGCTCTCTATGGGATATATCACAAAAAGTTGAAAGTATTTAACAATGAAACAGGATGATAAAAATCTAAGATTCATTTTGAGATTACTGTCATTTGTTGCTAGTACTTAATACCATACAAATGTTTGTAAGTCTACCGATAACGGTTTTAATGCAAAATTTTCTAATCATCTCAATAAAAGGAGTGGCCAACCAATTCGTAGGCTCTGTTAGAAAAAAACGATATCAGCGAAAAACGGGCGTAATGGGGTCAAGTGAGGCGCCATAACTATTATTTATAGTAACTTTTGTAATTGTTGTTTGCAATTGGCTTGTAATTCATATATCTATCAATATTTTCTAGCAAAACCAGAAATATGAAAAAATGCTTAAAATTGATGTTTCTGAAAAAACGAAGAACTTCTCTCAAAAAAGTTTTGGACCATTGGCCCTTTTAACAAATTTTTATTTTTTTGTTCAAATAACAGCATTTTTCCACTCAAGTACGATCAATGTTTTTTCATACACATTTACTTGCCTAATGTATGTATCATACAAAAGGATACATAATATGTTTCTTAAGGTTCCATTAGTATTAATACTTAGTGTACTACGGCCCCCATTAACCCAACATTAGTGCCTGTATTACGAGACAAAGGACATGGCCAATCTGCATTCATAATCTATGTAAATCAAAACATGTTACGTTATTATTCATAGAGAAAACAAGTTTATATTGTTATAGTTAGTTAGTTTATGTTACTATTGTCCTTTCATTTTACTCACTAGAACAACTAACACTCATGAACTTTAACTAAAACTTTAACCCTTTCACATAATGTTGACATTTTACTAAAATTGGGAAAATCACCAATGGCGTCAAGCTCTTTAAAAAACAACAGTGGTCTATGAAATGATTAGTTCATTAAAAAAGTATTTTTTATTAGAGTTCATTCATCAACAGCATCGTTGTAAATAACTGTGGTTTCTCTTAGTAGTTCTTTTTAAAGATAACGATAGTCGCATGAAATTAAGATTTGCCCATTACTTACACCCGATATCTGCCAAATTTCTGTCTTGCAATGGATCTCTTGTATATAGACGTTTTATGTATAATATCATGAAACGAAACTAGATGTCACAAAAATTGTAGAATTACGCAATCATTTCGATTTCAGAAATTTGATCGATTGAACATGTATGTATTAAACGTCATCTATGACATTATTTTTAATAACGGAAATGATAAGCTAAAGTTTCTGGTAAGATTGGTTCAAAATGTGGAATCACAAATTTCGAAATATTTTGTAATAATATCAGTCAGTTAATGTACGTATTAGATCGTAAGCATATGACATATTGGGGTACCATGTTTTTATGTTTCTATATAAGGGCACATAAATACTACGGGTATATAAGTAACTCTGAAATGTTCAATAAATAAATTCTAGCATGAGAAAACGATAATAATGAAATAAAGACGTCATCTTGTAAAGGACCGTATCAATTTTAATCGTTTTCTTCCTTTTTGGCAAACACTCTTCGACCACTAGGCATGATAGATTCAAAAGATTCCCGGTTATGAATTAATGTACAATTCTTGTGTTTGTCAATTTGTGAGAAAATTATAATACACATTGGCATAATCTTACTTGGCTATTTGGCTACTTGGCAACTATTTCACTTTCCAATTTACGTCTTGTTTTATCGAACAAATTTTTTCCATCTGTTACTCGATTATCTCTTTTGTGAAGAACAGAAAAAAAACATCCGTTAAAGTTAAGCTTGCCTCACTGTCGAAAATTAATAAGGAAAGAAAAAGCTCGCTAACAACTATTTTTTATATATGAAGTTAAAAAAATGGACGTAAAGACCACGTAAAAAATTCTCTACCGGAAGTTAATCAAATACGTACCACGTATAAAAATTCTCAATGATGAGTTAGTCACAACGTACGTATTCACAATATACATATATAAGAATTCTCAACGGTGATGAGTTGTTTAAGGTATTGGTGAAGGATCAAGTTTTGTTGAATTAGCTATACTTATCTGTATGTTTAGTGTAAATATGTTATTTTGTAAAATAACATACATACATACATGTTGTTCTGTACATGTACAGTTTTCCTGATAGATGGGCAGATAGATTACTGATTATTTTAATTTTATAAATAGTTGAGTTTATTTTGATAATACGTTTTGTTGTTCATTTAATTTTATACTGTGAGTAAATTTAATCGTTTATGTTGTGTTGTAAAAATTAAACAAAACATTTTATAATGGTTTATATAATGTTATTAATTAATGAGAAATTTGTTATTTGGTAAATATTTAATTATTGAACGAAAATTTAATAATAACATTTATCTATTCAAAATAAACTTTACAATTGTTTACTGTTTTTCGTTGCATACAAATCTGTAATATAGGGCGCCTGAAGAAAATATACATTTTTAACAAGTGAAAACAAACAACTGACTGAGTTAATTGTTGAAATACCATGTAGGTATAGACTGAGTTGATTAATCTTCTATCACATTACACATATACCTATAAATGTCACACATATATAACTGATAATCCCATATTAATATTACAATTTGCGCATAATATGCGCTCTCACGCGTAAACAGTGATGTTTACGAAAAAATGTTTCAAACAAAAGTGGTTTATTTCTTATAAGAAACATTTGTTACAATTGAACTTTTGTTTTATCTCTAGCGGTTTACAAGATGGGTCCTACGGGCCGAAGACCCCCTTGACCTATTTGCTCATTTCCGAACTTGACCTCACTTTTTACTTCCTCAGGACGCTATAAAAATTCCAGCTTGATATCTCTTTTCGTTTTTCAGTAATCGTGATGAGAGACGGACAGACAGACGACAGACGACAGACAGACGACAACCGGAAATGAAATAATTACGTGATATTATGAACACCTATAAGAAAAAAAGGTTCATAGCATCAATATTTTTAAACGTTACAAACTTGGGACTAAACTTAGTACCTTGGTATATTTCACATGCATGGTATAAAAACAAAAGAGATTTATGGAATGACTAGATCATTAAAAGTTTGGGCTATTTTTTATTCATATACTTTGAACATTATTTTTGTAAATTACAATGATTTTCTATACTGTTCATTAATTTATTCAACGCCTGTCAAAATTCAATCCAAGCCTGTAATCGTAGGTTGATATGTAAGGCACCAATACGGTTGATGATTGATATAGAACTTGCCACATTACTCTTAAAAATGAAAAAGTAGACTTGATACCATAACAAAATTTAAAAATTAATATAAAATTGATTAAAAAACGAATAAGTTATGAGCATTCAAAGATTGTTCTCCGTCTCTTTTTTGCAAAAGAGAAATTTTATATGTGAACTTCACTTTTCTGTCCGCGCAGTCAGAATTCTCATTCAATGTTCCCTAATTAAATAAAATGCTATTATCTCAGTTTTAAGCTTTATTACTAGTGTATTACATAAGAATAACTTGTGTTTATACGTGTAATTGACTAATTATCACACCCGGTAGGAACTAGAGAATGGTATTTTTATTAACTGATGAAAATTTACCATATTACATGGGTGCCGTTTTGTTACCCGTACACAATAGAGATAATTTATATTTGTTACCCATAAAATGTTACGATTTTTTTGGTCTTGCGGATAATGTGATAAGTTCCAAAAATATAAAAAATAATTTTTATGATTTCAAGAATCCTAATTACTATGAGATTTTATACAATAACTTCATTATTTATGTAATAATATTGATTAATTATATTACTTGAGGAACGAATCCTTAAAATACTTGTATAAATCTTAATAAACTGAACTTCAAACAACAGAAATAGGGTATGACGTAATTACTGAATGTTTAAACTACTTAAGGCTGTTTTACGGGCTTAATTGTTGATTTACATTAAAACTAAATAACTAAAGACATGACAACACTATATTAATACAAGAACTTGTACATTAATGGTTACATTAAATATACATTAATAGTTATTACATTTTGAGTGTTTATAAAGGGTGTTCCAATTTCAGTTTCCCACGTTTGCGATTCTGCAAATTCAAATGTCGTGAATATGATATAAATGGGGATTAACTAACGCTCAACGCTTAAATCATTCACTTGTTTTACAGAAATATTTATACTGTCTAAAAACTTTAACGGTAAAATTATGGTCAATTCTTAATAAGACAATATTTTGCATCATTGTGGAAAATTTGAGGAAACTGTAAGCATTAGAAATGCGATAAGGCGTGTGAATCATTGTAGTGTGCGTTCAGTCAAGAATGCGTCATTCGATTCCTTTTTCTGAATTTTTTTAAGAGTCACGACAGTGTTTTCAAGCGGTCACCTATCCTAGAACTAAGTGTGCTCCATGTTGCTGAACTTCAGTGATCGTATGATGACCGTTGTTTTCAATGTCTTATGTATGGATAGTGTCGCGTAACGCGTTACGACGACGCGAGGTCCATGATTTTGTGCCCCTTAAAAAGTGCTCAACGCGCCTAGAGAAAAAAAAAAAAGAAGATAATATTACATTTATTTTGTGTGTGTGTGTGTGTGTGTGTGTGTGTGTGTGTGTATTTAAAATTTAACGCATACTTTTGGCGGCAGCATTATGGAGTTAATTATTTCAATATCCTGTATACACTTGGGAGTCTATGTTAAAACAGTACTACATTATCATTAATAGGTGTTAGTAAATTAGAGAAAATATATATTTTTACTTGATGTGTTAAAACTATTACTCTATGTATTTATTTGACAAACAAAACTTATTTATTAAAATATAAATACAAATAAATACAAAAAAAATTTTTTCTGAAATTTAATCCTTTTTTTACTATTTAAATTTATCTATAATTTTTCGAAGGTCATAAATCTATGTGAGTTCCATTATCATCGTTTTTGGTCTTTAACAGTAGAGTCCCTTAGTGAGTAAAGAGCAAGTAGTTAAAGTTTCAGCTCACTTTTGTTAATGTAAAATCATGTGCTCGAACAGATGAGCGGTAAGCTCGAATAGAGTAAAGTTTTCTTTTACTTTAAATATGTACACCCGTTTTTTATATAAATTAATATTCTCTTCAAAAAAAAAAAAGAAAGTATTATATTTAAAAACAAACAAAATTTTTAATATATTTTTATTATTTTCTGACGGAAACAAAAGTTAACAAGCGGATGTTCTGCAGACGCTTTCTAATAAAAATATAATTCAATACAATGTAGGAGCAAAGTTCTTCGAAGTGGAAATTATAATTTATAAAAGATAAATAAAAAATTTTCACATTACTTTGCCAATTCCACATTTTTTACCTGTTTTCACCTCAATATAGTTAATAGCAATATCGATTATTAAAAAAACGATAATTCAAAAGACGTTTCCAATAGATCATTAAGTTTAAGGCTCTCCCGATTCCAATTAAAAGAGACTAAGACTGTTGATGATAGGGCATCCCATCATGTCGATTAGGATTGGATGGCAAGGTAATATACAAAAATAGCGACAGTAGATAGCACAAAGACTTTCCACGAAAATTATTTCGAAGTATGCTGAATTAATTCATTTATACTAGGCAATGCCTAAAGATGATTAAGCAATTATTTTCTACGCTTAAATCTCATGAAATATTGAATTTTGAAAAAAAGCCACTGGAGGCTTTTGATTTCACTTTAAAGTTAGAATTACTTCATTTTCAGATTTTTGAAAGAAAACCAGCTACAGTAAGTACCTTAATACAGACAACAGAATAATATCTACTACGTACGACGGGGACTTGCCCATTTTTTTCAAATCTATACATATAAAATGCTTTGTCCTGAATGACTAACGGATCATTGTACAGCCTAAATCACTAATTGCAGGGACCGGAAACTTGAAGAGTGTGTTCTTTGTATAACGTAGGCATCCGATAAGAAATGATTTTCCAAAATTCTACTCCTAATAGTCTAGTGTACTTAAAATTTTGTCTCTAGTCCTAATTTAATAAATTTTTAAGGTAGCGACTAAGTGGAAATGTGAGTTTGGGGTGAAAGTAACATAGAAAACAACAATTAAACTTGAGACCTTTGGAAATTACGAAATGGGGGTTCATTTTAAGGGTTGAAAAAGTTTTTTGCGATTTAGGACTAAAAATAACCTCGTAGAGGAAAATGATCAACAGAAAAGTTCTTGATAATAATTTATTGTAAAACTTTTGTACTTTTATCAAGATCGCGAAAAACTGTTTTTTTTCGTTTTTATTTTTTTTTGGTCAAAACAAATTAAGTTTTCATGAACCTTTGTGAAAGTGTTTCTTTTTAACTACAAAAAATTCATAAATTTTTATGAAACCGAAAAATAATTTTTTCTTTGGGATTTTTCACATTTTCCGTTAAAATTGCTCCTTTTTCAATGACAAACTCTCTTGATGTTTTTTTCGATTTTAATATTCTGCTTGGGATTATTTAAGCCGTTGTCTCTTTAAAAATGGTCTATCTATTTGTATGGTTCACTTTTCAATCAACCGCTTAAAATCCTGAAAAACCCAAAAAAACGATTTTTCGTCTGTGAACACGATTACTCCAAAACAGAAAAATATATCAAGCTAAAATGTTTATGGCGTACTCAGGACGTAAAAAGTGAGTTAAATTTAGTAAATGAGGAACATAGGTCAATTGGATCATGGATCCGTAGGACCCATCTTGGAAACCGTTATAGAGAGAACAATAATTTAAATGTAAAAAGTATTCCTTGTAAAAAAATAAACAACTTTTGTTT
This sequence comes from Chrysoperla carnea, assembly GCF_905475395.1. Lineage (NCBI taxonomy): Eukaryota > Metazoa > Arthropoda > Insecta > Neuroptera > Chrysopidae > Chrysoperla > Chrysoperla carnea. The sequence continues at coordinate 57,741,161 of NC_058338.1, read as the reverse complement.
AAAATATTTTTTCATAAACATCACCGTTTACCCGTGAGTTTCAATTTCAAAAAAGTTAAAATCCATAAAATTGTGATAAAAAAAGAGGATAAGTGAGGGCTATAACGTGATAGTCTTTGTTTTTTCCAAAAAAACAAAAGGAGAAATTTCCCAGCAAAGCGGGCGGCTATTTGCTAGTATATTTATAAAAAATGGCATGGTAACATGTTAAGTAATAAAATACAACTAACATATATTACATGAATTCCCCTTCCATATTATAACGACTTTCGACTCGTCGTTTAACACATTCGTTGTATTCATAATGACACCCACATATAGAATACGTTGTAATTCTTATTAAGAGCAGACACCTTCATTTCGAAATTAATATTCACACATGAGTAAATTTAAGAAAAGGTGACAATCATTATATTATTTAGTAGGAAGGTATGTTGTAATACATGTAAGTAAGTCATGTGTATGTTTTGTTATAATATTGTTGTAATTATTACCTAAATAGCTTTTATAACATCCATATAAGGGTCTTATAGAAAGTTATTGTATTCGCCTCGAAAAATGCGAAAACAATTTTATAATAAATTTATGCTTTGAGATACGCTTTCAAAAATATGAAATTCGTGATCAGAATAACGAAAAAACACAACGTTTAGAACTTTTTCATTCATAATAGCAAACAATTGAATTATTTACCACTAGCTTGATACCTGGCTGCTCACTGGGCTTAAAAGTAAAAAGCACCGCTATTGCCTCCACCTCTCTTGATTTGTACAGTTTTCAATTTTGTTAAATGTAAAATAGTCATAATTCATTGAGTATATTAGAAAAGTTGGCCATGAATTATTTGACATTTACTATTTTAAATTTTTACTGATTTCTTTAATTTATGGTTAAAAATGTTGATCGTAGATCTGATCCATCTATAATCATCATTTTGAACCATAAGTTAAAGATTTCTGTAAAAATTTAAAATAGTAAATGTCAGATTAAATTTAATATTTTTATTTTTTTTATTCAAAAAACATATCTTTATAAATTATAGCTCATGTGTTATTCTGTTATATGAGCTATATTGTTGTAACGTGAAAGCGTAACAAACAAACAACCTTACTACACATTTATAATATATAGGGATTATAGGGATATAAATTGTAGACAATAAATTATACTAAAATTTATCGATTGATTTTTGATCGGTTAAATATTACCATATCTTGTATGAATAAATCATGGTAATAACAAAAATGGTCGATATCCAATTTTTGTTATCTTTTAAATTCGAGCCCATTTTGGCTATTTTTGCATTGATTTTAACGGGTGGGTATGGATATCCCATTTTTTACGAGTGACCTATGGAGCATATTGTCATAACATCATACGATTTAGTGAAAATGAGATTGTCTGCCTTCTTGTTTACAAATTAAAGAAGCTTCATAATTATTAATGATACTTTAAATGGATCGATTGAGCGTATAAACAGTCCGTGATCCTCTCAAGATCTTTCACTGTCAAGCTTTTGGAAATTGAGTTTATAATTTTCATATTTCAATTTACAATATAAAGCAAGATTAAAAAAATCATAGAAATTTTACTTCATTTAGAATTCAAGGCCAAAATATGTGTACAAACAGAAAATTGCGAATTTATAAAAACTATTCATTTTAAGAAAAATTATAATAAAGAATTTTCATAACCAGAATTTGTTTTAAAAGATCATATCCATCGTGACTTGTTTAAATACTATTTGTTGTATTGAGATAAATGAATGTGAATATAATATTATTGGTACAAATTGTTAACATAACTAATATGTGTATATAAATAAGAGAAGTAATGGTACCTAGAATCGAAAGTAACATTTATTTGCATTGTAAACAATTTTTAAAAATGCCACATTGTAAAACGGGGTCAGTGGTCGAGCGGTCTAAGGCTTTAGTCTTTGACCGTTTGGCTACTGACTGGGAGGTTGCTGGTTCGAATCCAGGCACCTGCAGTGTGAACAAATTATAATTAAGGGGGGCGGTTGAATTGATCACATTGTTGTCGCTTGGATAAGAACGAAGTAACCGATTCCACTCACATCATGAAATGAAATGATATAACAAACAAACCACCAAACAAACAAACAAATATCCTTACTTTCACATTTATAATATATAGGGATATGCAATGGTCTAGTAAATAGACAGTCAAAACAATCAAAATCCTAATATTTGTATAAAAATTTTTTATTTATTTCTCTAAGCAAAATCACATTTATTTATATTTATTTCTAATGTATTTAAAAACAATGTATCTATTTATTTATATTTTTTTTAAATACACTCATTTCATTACAGATGCTGCCCAGTTAACAGTAATATATACTGAAAACCCATCTGATGATTCAAGGTACATTGTACTTTAGGTGCTACATCTTACCCTAAATACAGAAATATGTTTGTAGGTACTACTAACATTTTAATGGAATGATGGTACTTGTGAATTTAGAATCATATGATCCTGATGATTATTTCTTTCCCTTCATGTTTCCATCCTTCTAATGTCGTTTATACATATTTTAAATACTTTATTATATACATTTTACTTGTGAAATGAATTATGCTATTTTATTCAGGATAGATAGAATAGTTTTAGCATAGTGTCACAGTAGTATTTTTCACATTTTCATCGTTTTTCAATAAATTTTCTTTTAAAGGAGATAATTAGCCTAATCTATTGAATAAGCACCTATAAAGAATTATTAATACGAATTGAAATAAGCCAAATGGTATTTGGTTTACGGTTGGAGAGACATCATAAAAAAATTTGCTGTTCGGTTTGTCAGCCAGAAACTATTGGGAAAAAATATTGAATGATACCGCACTGAGGTCACCACTTCAATAGAAAACTGGCGAATTTCTGTTATATGTATTGCTTGTAAATTTTATGACCAAATTCACTAAACCCATCCCTAAGATTCTAAGAAACAATAGAAGAACAATCATATAATAAGTTCCGTGCTAAGAAATATAATTTTATATAATACAATATCCCGAAAAAAATTTCAAAAAGATTGAAAGTTGCTTTTACTTCTTGCTTAAGAACACAATAATGCTAACAAAGTACTTAAACTTCTAATTAAACAAAGAGATCTGACTGCAGATAATAACGGGGTATTTTCATTATTTTTTATAAAAAATCGACGTTTTTTGAAAAACTTTTATTATTTAGGTATGGCAAAAACATAATATAATATTATGCTCTCATTAGAGAGTACTTCTAACAAAATTTATTCATTTTGTTTTTCAACTAAAAGACCTTGACGGTGATAGCTCTACAAATCGTTCCACTTTAGCATCGCTTTGGTCAAAAACAAAAAAAAAATCAAACCAAATTTTGTTAGTACCTGGTTCCGATTTCTAAATATCAAAATAGTTATTAAAAACAAAAAACAAAAAAAACAAAATAGCACATACTTTGAGACAAAAAAGGACATACAAAAAGACTATTTTCCTTTTAAAAACCAAATAGACGCTTTAAGAACTTTTTTGTTTTACAATATGAAGTTCCGAACGAAATGGAGTTTGTGTGTCCGTATACTCCCTAAGGAGGTATTAATGCAATATTCAATTTTAGAAATATGTATTATTTTTTTCAATCTCTAACAAAAAAAGTGATATAAATTTAAATATTTTAAAAAAATAATAATGACACCGTTTATGATTTCCGTCGTTATAATAATAATTCAAAAATATATGTATAGCAGATATACATTTTTATGAGTTTAATAATTATAAATATTTATGAAACATTCAAATATTATATGTACAGGGTGAGGTATTATTTTATTTGGTTTTTAAACATTCTAAAAACCCAAATTCCAGTATATGTTTAACAGTTTGAGCCTCTTTATAGATTTAATCTTCTCTTAGGCACTTTAAAAGCCTTACGCCGGTTTCCAATAAACGGACAAACAAAAATAAAACTAACCTTTTTACAAACTTTTTGGAGACTCGCAATGTAATGGCTATTACAATTACAGTTTTGTTTTTGTTTCTGTTGAAGTTTTGTTGCAGTTTGAGTTTTGTTTTTGTTTGTCCGTTTAATGGAAAACCGGCATAAACTGTTTCTGATTATTAGAATATAATGTTTACTTCACTCAACGTTGATAATGAACCAAAGTTTACTGTTACTTTTTCATATTTGGATAAATGAAGTTTTGACGGTGTTTTCAATATTTTCATAACCGGTTTTCAATATTTCCCATTACAAAATCTATCAGAACTGGTCACATTATTTACTTTTAATTGGCGTCACTTGTGGCTTAAAAGAAAATTTTAGGTTATTCAAAAATTTACCTCACCCTGCGTGTAATTTATGTCTTCATTTAGATGGTTATTTTTAATCATTAATTATAATATCAGAGCTGTTATAGATTTAATGTATTAATTAAGTATTAAAAGTAGATATTATATATTTATGTAAACGTTAATTCTTTTGAAGAAAACAGAGAATTAAAAAATAAACAAACAGTAAAAAATAATCTAAAAATGAATATTTCTATCCAAAGCCTTTCCGTGCTGAGAAATTTCCTTTTGGAGTGGACGTCTGATTTTATCTAAGATAGAAATCGGTGTCTAGCCGTCGCGCTGACATTTCAAATTAGTTTTTAGATCGAATCAGTGGTTAGTTTCAAACGAAGCCTGTTAGAATATTTATCCCAATATCGTAGCTCCGTCTAACGATAAAGTGGTAACGATCAAATGCATTATTTTCAAAATTTTACGTAGTAGCAAACAATAATTTTTAATACTCGACAAACTGAATGACTGCAGAATAATACAAACCAAAAACTGTGCAATTAGGGAGGCAACGAAGCTTTAGAGAGATGTAAAAGCAGAATTGCCATACCAGCCAGAGATACGTTAATTAACTCAGGCAGTCAATCTCTAATTAAATTCGTCAAAGCTAATAATATCAATGCTTGTGGTAAGTTGAACGACGGATAACCTTTTAAGAAAAAGACCATTTAACAGCTAACCTGCTATAACCAGTATCACTGTCAAATTTTAGGTGATGTTTTTAGCCAAAAGTCTTAAAAATAATGATCTGAGGAAATGCTTCAACTATATTTTAAAAAAGGATAAAGGGTTTTGAAATACGAGATCTGCATAATTTTCCAAAAGCTTTCGATTAGGCGTCCACAATATTGTAGGAATCCTAACAACAAACGCTGATAAATTTGGTTTTATGTCGGAGTACACTGAAAAACGGCCTACGTTTAAATTCGCTAACATCCCGATGTGCTGAACAGATGAAAACTTTTGTGCTGAAAACTATTTTTCTACCTTCATTTGCCAACAAATAAAGTTTCTACGGTCCACCACGAGAAGGTACGTGCTATTCTCTATTTAAAATGTGCGGGTCACTTTATAATGAATAAACAACCATTTTAATATAAGGATTAAATTAATTCCATGAATTCATAGATTCTTTGAACTAAAAACTTATCGGACAAGACTATTTATTACCAATTAAGTATAACGAATATATTTAATACTATGTTGATTCGAATAAAATAAATAAAGATGACCCATATGTTTTTTGGCTTATGGTTTTCGATTCAATGGATACTACACATCAATCAACATTAACACTGAATACTCAACACTACTCTGATAGAGCCATATAAAACTGATATCGATTATACTAGTAAGGTGAAGGTCTCTTTAAAACTTGTATAATATGAATGAATAATAGTAGTTGGATATACAAGATGTATCGGAACAAATTTTCAATAATCAAGTGGATGGTCGGGTACAGTAATACAACAAGTGGTTTATCAGTAAACTTGTCTGAAAACGCACGCTCTACCGTCACCACTCGCATCAACCGTTCGGTAATCTTTAGAGGCGTGATAACAGATTTGCTCACGAGTTCTGCAAAAGCGTTAAACATTTCGAGCGTTAAACATTCTTTGACTGTTAATCATAACCTCTACATAATTTTATAAAAATTTATTTTTTAATGCATTAGCGAAATAAAAAAAGTTTGATTACGTGATTATTGAATAATTTTTGAAAGTGAAAATATTAGAGCATTACGTAAATAATTAAATTCATTTTAACTAATTTCACCATATTTTTTTAACAAGTTTTTAATTCAGTGAATACGACTAACGAAAGTACACAGCAGACCCGAAATGCCTGTTATGTATTTTTTTTACCATTGGTTTACGTACATTGTGTATATGATAGTTCATTCTCATTTACCCTATACTGTTGTTTGCCTATTATAGACGATTTACCCAACACTGTATATAATAGACTATTTCCTCATCAAAAATACTATTTTGTATGTATACTAGCAGGTTATGCTCTAAAATGATTCTTTAACAACCAGACCACCGATATTATTAAGGTCAGTATTCTATTTTATTATGCTTTTCAAGTGAAAAAATTTATCAAAAATATAAGGTAAGATGTAGTTAAAGACAAATGTACATTACCTCATTCTGAACATTTTTTACATTTGAGATATAAAGTAAACAGCATTTGTATTGCAAGTGAAATTTACAAAATTTAAAAAAAAAGATAAATTTTTCGGGTACGGAACCCTAAACTCCCACTTGAAACATATTTAAGAACATTCTCGATTAAAATACTTTTTTTACCTTAAAGCCTTCTCCAAACTGAACCGATTTTGAGGATCATGGCCTAATTTAAAATTGTTCCGGGGTAAGGTACCCAAAAGTCTCACTTTAAACATAGCTAAGAACACTCTTCATTAAAAAATATTTTAAACGAAAAAGAAAAACTCAAAATCGGTTGATCGGACACACACACATAACGATCAAACTTATAAAAGCCCTTTTTTGGTTCAGGACTTAAAATGAGGGTATTTTATCGGAATTTAGTTAGATTGACAAATGGTTCTCAATTGGTTTTCCAATAAACTAAAAATAAAAAGAGTGAGAGGATGTTCTTTTCGCTATATAATTTATTTATATACTTAATTTAAAAAATTTTTAATTCATTTAAAATTTAAAAAAAACTTTATACGTGGTTGGATTATTACCTGTAGATGGTCGCATGAAGAGTGAGAACCGAAACCGTAAAACTATGGATGGTCGCATTGATAATATAATTAGTATTTCAGGATAATAAACGACAAAACATGTCAATCGACCATTGTTGGACACTTTTTTTTTGTCTATAGCCCCCATTCGTCGAACACGGTATATATTCAAAAAAAAATTTGCGAAAAAAGTAAAAATTTGGATTCTTTCGACTGTCTATTTACACCCTGATTGTTTTATAAACCATTCTCAAATTGTAAATTAATGATGTGTTGAAAAAATTTTTATACCTTATTCTATATTGAAACATAAAATCTTGAGGAGGTAAAATTTCAAATACGCAGTAAGTGATGTGCCTTGAATCTAACAACATAATGTGCCTTAACTACAGTACATGATGATATGAATGCATTAAATTTTTAATTATATTTTAAATTATATTATTGAATAGTTTTTTTTTTGTAATAAGCATTGATTTGAATATATGACACTCACCTTTAATGAACATTTATTATAGTTTTCATAATAAACAAGCTTATTCAGCCATAAAAATTTATTATAGTTATTAGTAATAAAATAGAATCATTAAGTTGTACAACTTATCTTGTTATTTTTAACACTTATTAAACGCATAAAACAACTGTTTATTACATTGATAACATTTTTATATACTGCATATACAAAGTGTTATTTTAGTTCCAAGTGTGTTACCACTAGAAATCTAATTGGTTTGGCACAAAACAAACCAAATGAACAAATTCTATTTACCATGGTTACTGCGGAAAGATCTTTCTGTTTATCCGAACCTTCACTATAGGACGGTCAAAATATACTATATAAAAAAGCAGTTCCCGTTTAGTTGTTTTATAATCAGATTTTCACTAAAAAAATCGCGGATCTTTTAGTTTTTAACCGTTCAAATAATATGATTCAATTCAATTCAATTCAATTTATCTATTCGTTTTTTAAGCAATCCAATATTGTACAGAACATGTTATTAAAAGTGATATAGAAAAAAAAGGAAGGGGAAGATATGCAGCTATGGCTGACTTTGTTAGGAACTATTCCGGTATTAACCTCGTAAAAACCTAATGGAAAACCATAAAAAACCATAGCTAGGATAGCCGACATCTGATACAAAAAAAAAAATGTCTCCCAAGTATCACTCATAGTGTGATTCGGTTAAGGATTTGGAATACAAGTAGTACTTAGAAGTACATAATAAAAATTAAACTGCCAATTACATAAGTCAAACTAAAATATTTTCTCAGTTGAATATATTACAAATATAAAAAAAAATTTAAAAAATAGCGTCTAAGGCTCATAGCAATACTGTGCGTCTAGAGAATACGGACAAAGTACTACTAAGTACTTTTTCACTGCAGTTATAAAAGTCGACCCATCTTTCTCCATTATAAAATTAATTGTCTTCCAACTTTTAAAATAATTATTCAGGCGAATTGCCAGGTTTCGAGGTCTTAGATCTACACATTTTAAAACGCATAAGGGGCTCACATAGCTGCACTGCTGTCTTGTATAACGATTTATACTGATCGAATGGGTAGGTATTGTTTTCAATTCGCAATGTCTATAATGAGATATTGAAAGATATTGAAAATATTTAGATGTTCGTGTTCGAATTGAAGTGATATAAAAACAAATCTTGAGAATAAAATTATATGTATTTTTATGAAATAACTCATCTGAACATATTGAATAACACTCAAATAAAAGCTTCATTCATACACTATTTATTATTCTACAAAAATCATAAAAAACTCAAATTACAATTTTTCTTTTTAGTAAACACAATACTCAAGATTTTTGTTAGCTCGAGCAAAATTAGCGACACATTTTTTTCAAATATAAAAAAAAATTTAGTTTATTCTTTCGCTTGTCTATTTGTCTGAGTTATTGTGCTAGTTGAAACAGAAAAATAGTTGAATCTTAAACTGCTACAACTATAATATTCGTGCGAAATTGGATTAGCTTACAAGGTTTGTTTTGTTATCTAAATCTATATTTACTGGAACTTTGATTAAGAAGGTCTTTTAGAAAATTAAACAGGATCTCGAAATCATAATGCTGTTCTGCAGATTCATTTTTTAAAATAAATCTGTAGGTATACCATTTTATAAATTTAAGGTATGGGTCAGTCAATTTGCGGCCTTTTCGGTTTGAAAAAAGTTTGAAAAGTAGTTGTTATACAAAAAAAACTTTTCGTTAATTTAGTCAATTTCGCTTGTCCAAGAACTTTTTAGTTTCAGGATACGCAATTGTCTCCATATCAGTTTTAGTTTTTGTATAAACATTATAGTGGACAAACGGGAATTTTCTTTTTGCAATAAATAATTTTAACAGTTACAAAATGTGGATTTGGTTGTGAATAAAGAATATGATACCTTAAGAATCAATATAAATATTTTTTTGAAATTAAAACTTACTCTTAAAAAATCTGAAACAAATTAATTTTCGACAGCTATAAGTGATGAGACAACTTAAAATAACAATACAACTATAATCTAAATTCAATATTTGTAAGCGGCTGCGTCATGTTAAATCGTACTATATTCGAAAGATTGTAAACAACTTATTATGAATGATATGTTCTAATACGAAAACAACATAAATCCTTTTCTGATATTTTATTTTTATACTGTTTACGAGATTTTCTACAGAAATTTATTTCACTTTTAAAACGATAATTTTGCAAATAAATTGTTGAATATTGATTAGATTGATTGCAACATATATTTTGAATTTGATCAAATTAACCTTTTAAAGAAAATAAAATCGAGTACTTTTGCATTCAAAATAAAACAAAATTTGAATCCACATTTTTTCCTGTCATTCGAAAATGTGATTCAAAATATCAATACTCGATTATCCACTATTCTACCTCGAAAATATTGTATTAATAATATTCTAACGGGTTATTAATGGAAATAGTTGCGAAATGCAATGTGTCTAAGTGGCAGGAAATACTCTGTTTCTTAAATAAATGAAATTTTACATTTATAATGGAAGAAATATAAAAAAATTTCGTTAAGATTTTTACTCATTATAGGTTTACGGTCGGCTATTATTATACCAGCCCAAATAGGCACTGAATAAATTAAAAACTTAAATTTTGATTTCAGATAAAATGATCGGTATCTCTTTATTTTATAATATTTCACTGGTTCGTTGACTTTTAATTTAATCGTATGTAATTTAACTAAAAATTATTATATTGATGACATTTTAGGTGATGCTATTAAAAACCATTTAAGTACAATACAACATTATCAACCTACGACAACCACTTAAGTCATGACTATAATATGTACATTATGTGGCTATTGAAGTTTATGTATTGAAGCTACCCACATACTTTAAAACAAAAAAATATTTGATACGCACGCAGTAGTTGCGTAGTCTTAGCGGATTTTCGGAAATAAAGCAAAAAGTATACCAGTTTTATATTTAGGATACGTTTTTAAACAGTTACCAGATAATTTTTAAAACGGATTAGAATTTAAAAAAAAGGTAAAATATGGCTGTTCTCATTTACGAGGGGAATTAAACCATGTGACTAGTTTTATTTTAAAGGAGTGGCTTCAGCGGCAAACCAGGAGGAAATTTTTTTTTTGGATTACATACTTTTTGTAGCAGATTTTAGTTCTTTACACCAAAAAAGCAACATTTGTCTGAAATTTTGTTTCCTAAACTTCAATTTTTGGCACTTTTTTAAGATAATTTAAGATTCCACCAAGTTTCCACCAAGAAAATTTTTAATCAAAATAATATTTTTTGTACAAATTCTTATTTTTACCAGAAAACAATTAATTATGGATTACAAATTGTTTTCCTATATAGATAAAATTCTACTAGTTCTAAGCCTTGAAAAATCCTAAAATCAAGAACCAAAATTGAGATATAGGAAAAACTTTTCAAACAATTGCAAAGTATCAAAAGAAAGTCAATATTTTCTTGGTGGTATTTGAAACAATTTACTCCCTAGTTTTGGAGTGACTGAAATTTTGCTATAGGTGTTCAAAAATGAAAAAAGATATCGAGCTGAAATTTTTACAGCGTACTCAGGACGTAAAAAGTGAGATCGAGTTCGTAAATGAGCATCGTAGGTCAATTGGGTCTTGGGCTGTAGGATACATCTTGTAAACCGTTAGAGATAGAACAAAAGTTCAAATGTAAAAAATGTTTCTTATCAAAAAATAAACAACATTTTTTCGTAAACATCACTGTTTATCCGTGAGGGCGCCAATTAGGCGGAAATTTTATAGAATGTACTATGCTTGAATATCAGTTATGTATGTGTCACATGTATGTATGTGTTATATGATAAAGAAATCAACACTGACTATGCATGGTATTTTAACAATTAATTCAGTCAATTGTTTGTTTTCACTTGTTTGTTATTAAATTAAGGAGGTATATCCAGATAAAGTTTTCAAAAAAACAATTTTCATTTCCGGAATGTACACATATTTAAGAATATTCTCTAATAATTTCAAGTTGATCCCAGAAGTATTCACGAAGATAAACAAATATATGTGTTCAAACAAGGACATCTGTATGTGTTCAAAAGTAGGCGGGAACTGGGCTATCATCTGCTTATCGAGAGTGCAAGAGTGGAAGAAGCACTTGCGAGGAGAGAATGGCTCGCAGACAATAACAGCTGTGATTATTGGAGACAATTGATAACGCCGAGGGATCAACTTATGGTCCCGGAAAGTAAAAAAAATATATATATATATATACAATTTTCAAAGTCGATGAACAAGATCTCTCCAAAACGGCTCGATCGATTGATTTCGAATTTTTACACAATCTTTTTACATAATTTAATTTCCAGGCGTGAATCGAAGAAATATGATTTCTGCAAATAATTTCGATATTTTAGACGACTTGAAGTTGGAAATCAAAATTTAACTATTCCTTCGATTAATAATCGTCTTCATCTGTCAGTTAAAGAAATGCTCTGCATTTTTTCATTTTAGATAATCCAAGCCTGAGATATGGTTCTCAACACCGTAACCTTTCTTGATACCTCCAGGAGATCGCTTACAAAAGGAGTACCATATCAAATGTTTGAACAACGGGGTATTAAACTCAAAGAAATTTTCTATATGTACCTACATTTTTTATATTTATGTAAAATAACTGGTCTTTCTAAAAAAAAGTTAAAAAAAACGTGTTTTTTTTTGCGCTCGCACCTGGATATAACCCCTGAAACCAAAAATACAAAAAATAATAATCTTTTGCCATTAATTCAAAACTTTATCTTTTGATTCTCTTATAAACCCGCTCTCTTATTGATTCTCTTATAAATCGATTCTCTTATAAATACATTCTCTATACCTGCATTTTCTTTCAAAAAATTCGGTAAAATAAATAATAAAACAACAATGAAATGTTATGTTAAACATGACAGTAAACATTCTAATTTTATTGTCATACGGTCATTACATACCATGCACAAGTACCTACTTTAGTAAGTGTGATGTTTATTTAAAACAAATATGCAAATATACAAACATATTATAGTAGTGCAGACAGGACAGAGCAGCAGAGATGTACTTAAACTAATGTTGACATATAATTAACGAAATAATTAGTAAGGAACGAGAATGTGGAAGTAATACTTCTGGTCCTCCTTAATATCTGGTAATACCTTATCTGACAGTAGCTATGGTTGCTTATATAAAACATTGTTGGGTTATTAATATCTAACGGTTAATTTCTTTAAAAAAAGTTTTACAACAAACAAAATAATTGTTGCTGTTAATTTTATGAATAAATTATATTTTCAGTTAAATAAACATGAAGATAATAGCTGTTGCCACTCTGTTGTCAGCCATAGCTATTCAGGCATATAAGACGGGCGTGTGATAGTGAGTGCTTCACCTAGCTAACTTTGGTTAGTTGTGAGTATAGTCCACAATATCGCATCTGCAGTATTTTAACTGTATTCTTATTTTTAACTGTTTTTTATACCCTGTATATATGAACTTCAACTTATACTAAGTTTAAATCCAAAAAAAATTACTTAGAGGACACAAACCTATGATAGCACTATTCAAATATATATGTTGTATATATATGTTGTTATACTTTCTCACGAAATTATAACCCAAAAATGGTTTAAATAAAATAAAGTTCGAAAACTAAAACCCCGACAATTACAGAATAGCGCACCTAAAAGTATGAAAACAAGAAATATTTTCATCTGAATTGTTATGATAAGTAAAATCGTCATTACAATTGGGAGAACTCTAAGATTAAACAGTTTTTCACAGGAACGAAAAGAGGCTCCTGACTGTAATGACGATTTTACTTATCATAACAATTTCAGATGCAAATATTTTCTTGTTTTCATACTTTTCGGAGTCGGGGTAAAAATAAATCTATGTTGTTGTCATATATAAACAAAGTACCTAATCAAAAATTAAATATACTGCAAATGTTACAATTAATTATCCCTGTTCACAAATATTTAATAATTGTAAAATGTAAAACAAACGTTACAACCAAAAACATTGCAGAATTTGTGCATTTTTGATGTTTTAAGTTCAATTATTATTTCATGAAAAACAAATAATTCGTTTTTATCTTGTGTCCCAAAAGTTATTTAACAACTAAAAACCGAAATCGAATAAGCTCTAAGTCTATTCCTCTAATTTTCATTCTCGTTTACTTCGAAATATAACTATTAACATTTTTTTCTCCAGAAATTTAAGAGCCGTTTACATTTATGTAAAGCGGATTTTTAATTTGAAACGGATGAGAAGAAGAGCTACAAGCGACCACGTTTCGCTGTGACTTTGTATATATCATTTAATATTGTCAATTATTATTAGTCAGTTTTTTTTATATTTCCTGATCTTTTTTTCCAAGGCATATTTATTCCGGATCTATTTTTTCTGTGCATATGATAAGTTTTTCCGATTACCATGTTCACAATATAACAGAAACTATTATAATAAAAGTCAACAGCACATGGTGTTCTCATTCGGTTGCTCATCAAAGTTGTAACGGCATCAAGTTGTACCATGTATATATGTAATATACAAGGTATACTAAGTTTAGTCCCAAGTTTGTAACGCTTAAAAATATTGATGCTACCAACACAATTTTGGTATAGGTGTTCTTAAAATCACCTAACTAATCCATTTTCGGCTGTCCGGCCGTCCGTCTGTCTATACGATACCTCAAAAACAAAAAAATATATCAACCTTACACTTTTACAGCGAACTCGACGTAAAAAGTGAGGTCGAGTTCTTAAATAACCAACATAGGTCAATTGGGCCTTGTAAAGCATTTCGTAAACCGTTAGAGATAGAACAAAAGACTAAATGTAAAATAATGTTTCTTATAAAAAAATAAACAACTTTTGTATAAAATATTTTTTCGTAAACGTCACAGTTTACCCGTGAGGGTGCAAATTAGGCGCAAATTGTATATTATGTATTATATGGGAATATCAGTTATGTTTGTGTGACATGAATGTAAGTGATAAGCGACATCAACACTGTCTATACATGGTATTTCAACAATTAACTCAGTCATTTGTTTGTTTTCACTTGTTTTAATATAGCTAAACCTCGGTGATCAGACGAGAGGTGGTCTTTTCATCGTGGTATGTATGTCACGTTGTTGTATCAATGCCACTTCCGAACTAAAGAATCCATTAGTTTTACCCCTATCCAAAATCGCTAAGCGCGTATATAGAAGTTTTTAAATCTAAAACGTTAAATCGTTATATTTCGAAGTTAATGTAAATGATAATTATCGGAGTATAGAAAATGTATTTAATAGGAATCCCAACAGTTGATGTATATTACCTTTAGATCAGAGTTCCAATCCATTTTCAGGCTAAAGACCAGCCTAATAGATATAAAGCTTCATTTACAACAGAATGAAACTTTTTAATATAAATAATAATATTGTGTTATGAATATTCAAACAATGCAAATTAGTAGTTCTATAATAGATATTTTATTTTGTTTGTTGAATAAATAATTGTATATGATTAATTAATACCAAATAAAATCAATAAAAACACAGAATGTGGGAAATAAACATTTTAAATTTAATTAAATAGCAGTCAGTATCCACTCAGTTTGAAAACAATTATAATGGTTTTTTAAAATTATCTATTCGCATTTTGCGTGAGTTTTATTGGAGGCGTTTACGTGGTAACGACTCACTACTTTTATTATAAAATTATTTGAATGGATGCATATATAATTGTATGGATTGCATTTAAAACTTTCATTGAAAATTTAATATTTTTGTCTCACAAATTTAAATAATTATGAAAATTTACATTTGAAAAAAAATATTTGTGCAATTTGATTTTTTTATTTTCACAATTTGTAATGTTTTCAATTCATTAATTAGTGTTTTTCAATAATTTTAATTTGACATTTTCTATAACATTAGCATGTAAAGAATTGCAAATTAGTCATAAAGCCTCCCTACCATGACTTCGCATACAACGAATACAAATTGATCTTAAACCATAGCGGAAAGATGATGGATTTATTAAACTATATTTTTGCTATTTTTGATAAAATATCTGATCCTGAAATTCAAATTTGAACAAAAATATTCAGGCTAATAATCTGGTTATAAATTAATTTGTTGTAATTAATCACATATATATTTGAGTTTAAATTTGAATTAAGCGCTCTCGTTGGGTGAAGACAAAAAAGGATGCCATCTCCACAATCAGATTGGTGGATTAAACGAACACACCTCTTTGAATATGCTTGTTAATGTTATTACTTTAATTAAGTTTAGTAATATTAACGATATAAACGGTATTAAAAGTACCCATAGGGATGTTGGAAATATTAACAACAAACAAGTGAAAACAAACTGTTGACTGAGTTGATTGTTGAAATACCATGCATAGGCAGTGTTGATTACTCTATCACATTACACATACATACATGTGACACATATGTAACTGATATCCCCATATGATACATACTATACAATTTACGCCTAATTTGCGCCCTCACGTGATGGTTACGAAAAAATGTTTTAAACAAAAGTTGTTCACTTTTTATAAAGAAGTTTTTTTATATTTTTCAACTTTTGTTCTATCTCTAACGATTTACAAGATGGGTCCTACGGACCCATAGGTCAAGACCCAATTGGCCTATGTTGCTGTAAAAATTTCAGCTTGATATCTTTTTTCGTTTTTGAGTTATCGTGTTGGCAGACAGACGGACAGACGGACAGACAACCGAAAATGGACTAATTAGGTGATTTTATAAACACCTATACCAAAATTTTTTTCCTAGCATCAATATTTTTAAGCGGTACAAACTTGGGACAAAACTTAGTATACCTTGCATATTACATATATGCATGGTATTAAAAGGTAAAACAGCCATTTTTAAAAACTATTTTATTAATATTTGATTTATGGTATAAGACTATAACAAACCATGAAGCACAATCTACCTCCATTGGGTGTATCGAAAGTGTACCTTTTTACTTTTTAAGCTGTATTTCTATTTTACTTGAAAACGAAGGCTCATGAACAAGCTAATAAAGAAACTTTGACTTCATGTAGTTCTTATCTAATAAATATAAATGTTTTTCAAGAAACTGAAGGGTGATCCAAAGTACATAGCTCCCCATTTATGACTCTTTATAGTCACACAATTTATTTTTACACATAATGAAAGTGTGAGTTTTGATGCCTACAATGCCTGTAAAGTTTCAAATGCAATCAAGCAGTCTGAAATTGCGTAGTTTTAATTGGCTCAACAAGAATTGAAACCTATGATTTCGACTCAGCTTATATGAAAAATATAGTATGTGGGATGAAATGATACACAATTCCATAATTCGGTTAATTCAAACTCTTGCTTCGCCCGATTAGATAACTTCAATTTAACCTGAAACTGTCTTGATTCATCCCTAGCGACACTGCTCTTTAGGGCCAATAACTATTGTGGCAAGAATCTGGTTACCACATTGTTTCACGATAACCATAAGACTTTTTCTTCCAATCCTTCATACTCAACTATCGAATAATGCAGAAAAACAATATCAAATAAAATTTCGATTTAGTTTAAAAATCCCTCGGGGTTTGTACAAGTTTATATAAATTGATCATAACAACTATAATTGAATTTCAATGCAAATAACAATTTCATAGAACTTTTGTTTATGTATATATCCAAACAAAAGCGCTTCATCGTAAATACAGCACATCATGCGTTGTTGTAAAATATGCATACCGTTTTTGCCAAATTGTTGTTTTGCGATTCAACAAACATTTTGTATTGTTATTTATATTTAATTCAAATTAGTAAGTACATAGATAATATTCCCTAAAGGCAGATGATATTATGCAATTGTTATTATAAGTACCACCGCATATTTTATAGGTAGGATAATGTTGTTAAACTTTTTGATGGGTAATTTTAAATTTTACAAAACTAAATTTTATAACCAAATGAATTGTCATGTTTCGGTTTAATAATTTTGCTAATACACCGTAAGCCCATAATAATCCCTATATATTATAAATGTGAAAGTAAGGATGTTTGCTTGTTTGTTTGTAACGTATAGTATAGCAATTTAGCTCATACATCAGAATAACACATGAGCTATAATTAATGAGGATATATTTAAAAAAATTAACTTTAATCTGACATTAACTATTTTAAATTTTTACAGAAATCTTTAATTTATGGTTCAAAATGATGATTATATTGAACCATAAGTTGAAGATTTCTGTAAAAATTTAAAATAGTATATGTCCAACAATTCATGGCCATATTTTCCGATATACTCAATAAATTATGACTTTTTTCTAATTTTGAAAAAATTGAAAATTATACATATCTTTTAGCTGCGTAAAACAATCTCTTCAAGTGTTATGGAAGAGGGATAAGTGAGATCAAGAGAGGTGGAGGCTATAAAACGGTGATTTTTAATTGTAAGGCCAGTGAAGCAGGCGAGTATCAAGCTAGTAAAGTAATAATTTTTCGATATTATCAAGGTACCTGCTTTTTTTAGGAATATAATAATATGGTTATAAGAAGAACTGAAACACAAAATTTTACAACTCAGCAACTCTTATTCTTTACTAATAAACCAACCGTAAGTGCAAGTAAATTGAAATGCAGTTAGTTTTCAGAACGGATTCTAACTATGTCGGATACACGGATTTATTTTTCAATTACAACTTATTTTTTAATTAACAATAAGAGCAAGTTTTGGTAAAAATTAAAATTTAAATCAGAGTTGTACCTTCACCCAAAGTTCAACATAGAATATTTTGTTAATTCCTCCGTTCAAACTCAGGATCAACTTATGAACGTACTAAAGAAATGATTGGTTTTTTAATTTATGTTGAAGCAACATGAAAACTACATTTTCATTCTTCAGCTTCATTTTCATTTTTTATGAAAAGAAAGAATATTTTTAGAGTAATGTACAATAAGTTTAAAAATATTAATAAATTAGGTACTCTGCAAAAAAATATTTTGAAAATGTTTTTTTTTTTTTTTTTTTTTGTTATCTCAGTATCTCCCCCCCCCCCCTTCAATTTATCACCAGAAGCATTAAATGAAAGATGTTAAAGCTATAATACCGGTAATAATATTACACCGGTATTAAATCCGATATTTTTGGTAACGGTTACGGAGCTGCATAGCATCTCTATTTTCAGGCTTGAAGGATCGTCAGCTTACAATGTCAAATTTCCAATTTTTCTTATCATACGTTGATGCGATAATTACAAAAATAAATTTTTTCTTTCAAAATTTCGAACACTGTATCTAAAATAGGACACATTCCCGGCTATAAGTGTAATAGCAAATTTGTCATTATTTTCACGTTTTTAACCGGTTAATAAAGTCCTTGGATCATCCAGTATATATACCTAGTTTAAATTAAGAGACCTTGTATACAACGAAAATACTCTACTATATAATTAACGAACAAAACAATTTTTAATATTTATATTTGAATATTTAACACATAGTTACTTTTGAACTTTAGATTAATAGCTATAAATTTTCTAAGGACTTAATTTTCATTATTACAAGAGGGGTGAAATAAAAAGAAATCACGACATTAAATATAAACATTTCAACGCTATTATTATATATTATAAATTATGTTATATAAATGTCAGTGGATATCGTCCGTAATAATAATCATATTATTTAATGGCATTTAGTAGTGAAGAATCGATTTATAATATACTTTCACCCTTAAAATACACACACACAAACAGAACTAAACTTAATTAGTTGCGTTAAAATTAACATCCAAGGGGAATTGAACTGTTGAATTTTA
The DNA here is from genome assembly GCF_905475395.1 of Chrysoperla carnea. NCBI lineage: Eukaryota > Metazoa > Arthropoda > Insecta > Neuroptera > Chrysopidae > Chrysoperla > Chrysoperla carnea. The sequence goes on along the minus strand of NC_058338.1, from coordinate 57,721,768 downwards.
TATCGTTGATTTTTTACCTGTTGTTTAAGTGTAATGTTATATGAAGGAATATAATCTAAACGTTAGCTATCGTGATGAATCTTTTCAAATAAATTTGTTGCTATTTTAAGTGTGTGTTTGTGTGTGTATATTAACATTTTATTAAATTTAACTGGCCAATATCACGCGATATACAAAATAGTCCTGGCTACCGTCAGTATATCATTTCTAAACACTTTTACAAATTTTAATGTTCGTATTTTTTTAAAGTTAGCATTTTTTCCACAATAAATTAGTGGCAAACTTAGGACTAGGTCACTTTTCATCGATATTGATCGATTTTTAAACAATTACTTTGCAAATTGCATATGTAGCTACCAGAAAAAGCTCTATTCTCTAAATAGCATAAGCAACAAAATTATTTTTTTACAACTAATTAATTACATATTAGTGAAAAATACAGGTATTTTTAAAATATTATTTTCTAAAATAGCGTTGCTATGCTTATGCACATGAATTAAGCTCTTCGTTTTCTTGGACTTATGAAAGGAACTCAAAATTATCCCTCGTCCTAAGATCTTCAACAACGTGCATACCTAAGTGTCTCATTTTGCCTTCGAGGCAAATACGTATGAAAAGCTATTTTTAACTTACAATTTATTAATTTTTCTTGGATATTATATCCAGTACTAGAGTGATACCAACCCGCTCCGCTGGGTTTTAAAGTTAAGATTGATAAAGATTGCTCTCGCTTATCCTCTTTCTATAACACTCGAAATAATGGTAAGGATTGTTTTACACAGGTAAAATATATGTATGGTTTTCTATTTTTTTAAATGTATAATAGTAATTATTCATTGAGTATATCAGACTATTTTGACAGAAATCTGTATTTATGGTAATGTCAAATGACTACTTTTACAGAAATCTGTAATTTATGGTAATGTCAAATAAATTAATTTTTAAAATTTTTTAATTTTTTAATTTTTTTTATTTAGTTTTTATTTAGATATCTTTATAAATTATATCCCATGTGTTATTCTGATATATCAGCTATATTGCTGTACAGTTTCATTAAAAACCATTCACTAGTTTTAGCGTGAAAGCGTAACAAACAAACAAACAAACATGCTTACTTTGACATTTATAATATATAGAATAGGCAGAATTATACAACTATATAGTATTATTGCCCTTTCTCCGATTTATTTTGTCAAAATATTTTAATTTTTAATTAACATAAATTTAAAAAAAAAAGGGAAAAATTAATATTCACAAAACATATAATAATAAATATAACATATAATTACCTACTATTATAATATAAGAAAGAAACATTTATATTGTAAAATTCACTTACGAGCGCTTTAACCGTCTTTTTTTAAAGTTTCATATTATTATTATTTCACATATAAAATAATTATATAATAATACAATAATAGAAAGGCTAAATGAATACAGCCCATTTAACCATTATATTAGTTATATTATTAAATTTATATCTGTATATGTCATGTAAAAGTGTACTTATAAATATTGAGCCTAACTAAAACGATTTTTATTCTTCAAGGCCCTAGTGGTTCAAACTATAATTGTGAAGCCATTAATTTATATTTGATTATTTTTGCTTCTTCAGATTACTTTTTTCTTTCCAAAAGCTTAGCAATAATATTTCGAATGGAAAAAAAACTAGTTATATTTTTTTTAATGTATAGAACCTTTCATGTTATGTACGGTTAAGCTCCATAACTATTATAAATTAAATTTAAAAATAAATTTCTATAATTTCAAATAATTTGTAAAATTTGTGATTATTATTGAGCTTACTCTTGTGTAAGATACAACTAAAAAAATAATAAATACAATTTAAAAAGCTCACGTATGTATTAATAAAAGGAGAGGTTTTCTAATTTTCCAAAATGCATATGAGCGAATGATGCCGTGAAAACCTTGTAGAAACTACGTCCTTTTTATTATAAATTTTGTTTGTTCAAATTAAAAAACAATATTAAAATTAATTTTAACAAATTTATTGAAGTGGATGGCCGAATTTCCACACGAGGAGTAGCTACAATAATCACAAGAACACGTCTTCCTTGAGAATACTTTAATATTTCAAGATAATGTGCTATACAAAAATTAAAATTAATTTAAAAAAATCTATTGACGTAAATGAGTTTCAACTTGACGATCTCCCGCTTTTAGAGGAGGTCTATAATCATAGACCACCCCATCATTAAGAATACGATAAATATTTGAATTAGTCACCTATTTCATGCTTATTGAACGAATACTATGACAGAGCTTAGCTCTTTTCCTAGAGCATTGGAAAACAACTAGCATTAGGGTTGTAAATGACAAATGGTTTGAAATAAGGACCAAGTTTTCGATAATCTACGGATATTATGGACCTCACCGTAAAAAACTAAATTTTGAAATATATCGTAACCGAATTCGCTATAAGAATATCGGCCAATTTTGGATAGAAATGGAAAAATAAAAAGTTAAAAAGAGTAAAGGCAAAAGGTAAAAGGTAAAAGTGTATTTGTATTTATACGAACTAATTGACCCCCTTTATTGAAAAGTGGACTAAAAAATACAAATTTGATCAGTGAATAGAAAGAACAAAAGGACATTATGGCGCATTAATTTGAATTAGCCTTTTTCCTCTGAAGATTAAAAAAAAATCCTCTAGATGGCAGGATATATTTGTACCCCCCCCAGTGTTGCCATCTAGGGGATCTTTTTTCATCTTCAGCGGAAAAAGGCCTGGAATTATTAATTATTGTATGTCCGGATTTAATGATAATATGATAATGTTAATAATTTGTCTTACGTTGTTAGTTAAAAATTTTTATTAGTATTATTTAAAAAATATAATGCTGTAGTTAGCCTTTTTACTCGGATGATTAAAAAAGATCCGCTAGATGGCAACACTAGGGGGAGGGTACAAATATATCCTGCCATTTAGAGGATCTTTTAGAAATCTTCAGAGGAAAAAGGCTTATTAACATTTTAAATTGACAAATATGACTATTATCAGTAAATACCATCATAGTTTTTGAATAAAAGTGTACATAAGGTTGTTTTCAAAAGAGTAAAGAATACAAATTTCATTGTATATATTATGAAAATGCTCTTGGTTGGTATATACCTACATATATACCGTATATAATATAAAGTATATGTCTTCACAGAAATCCTTTTCTTTGAGTTTTGTTTTCATCTGTAAACTAAAGATTTTAAACAAAGTCAAACAATCGTATTGTTATATAATTGTGACAAAGATATGTGTATGTTTTATACCAGAAAGAAACAAATGAACGACGAACATACCGTTATAATAATCATAATCATAATAATGATTATGGCCATATTATAAACTGAGTGTCTTCGAACAACAAGCGTACATCCCCTCATAAATTAAAAAAAATGCAGTTTCCAGCCTGAAAAGGATTTAAACTTATGGAATCCAATCTGGAAATTGTTAATTTAGATCTCGTTACTCGTTATAGAGGGAAAAACTTTAAATTAGAAAGTTGGTCGATATTTAATAACGAAAAATCTTTCTTGTCAACTTTTTTTTTTAATACTATTAAATTAAAAATTTAAAGAAACTCCCGGCATAAAATCATATTAGATCGATTCGTTTTTTGGCATCGTAGCTCCCAAACAGTTTTAAATTTTTTTTTCTGGAAAGGTAAATATAGGGAGAGCTAGGTTTCAATAAAATCTTCCGATTCGTTAGAAAATCGTCAGCTCTTTTCTAGTTACGAAACCTTATTGCCCCAAACACAACCAAAAACACTCTTGATCAAATTATATTTAATAAAAATATCCAAAGTCAAAATTACTTCAACCATTTAGTAGTTGCGATGCCATTGACAGTCTGTGCGTCGTAGCACCTAAACGTATGGACCGATTTGAATTGTTTTTGTTTCGCTTGAAAAATAATTTAACGGGGAGTGTTTTTAGATAATAATAGGGGATGATTCTCAAAATCGGTTCAGTTTGGAGAAAGCTCTAATGTCTCGGGGGTTTTTTAAATTTTGTAAATTTCACTTGTCTAATTCAGCATTCAAGGGCATATTTTGAAACCCACCCAGTATGTATATATTGAATTAGTATTCTACACTTCCGATGTTAATTTGTTCTCTTATCTGTTTAATTACTAAAATTTTCTTTGTATATTTTAACAGCTAATTGCCATTAATTAGTTTCTTCACAATATTATCCTCATTGTGCGAGTGTGTAATGTTATATGTGTATGCACATGTAAGAGAGAAATAGAGTAAATAGAGCAGCTTCCAGCTATATTTGTATGGTAGATAAACTGATCTTATATAAAGTTAAACCTACATACTTATCTATAGCTTGTTCAATGAAAAATTATTCTTAGGTTTTATATAAATATGGCTTACAAAATAAATACAAAAATTATGTTTTCAATTTTGATTATTTTTATACTGACTGGAAAGAAGACATATAAGTTCGACGTGTCTCTAAGTCTGTCATATCGTAACTGCAAAACACATAAGCCTAAATTAGGGAAACAAGGAAAATTTGTTACATCTGACCAAAACAACAAACCTCACAATCCGTGTTAAAACAATTTTGAAAATGTAGCCCGGCATAAGGATATTATACAGTTTGGCAGGTGAGGCGTTCTTATGCATAAAACAAAGAAAACAACACAGTAGTGTTATATAGTAATCACATAGCAAGGTTTGGTGTGTCCATCGGCAGAGATCTTACTACATTGGAGCTAGGGCCTTGAATAAAGCATGATCGCTTAAATTTACACACCAAATGTGCCTGGCTATGTGATTGCTACACAGCACTACTGTGTTGTTTTCTGTGCCTTTACAATGAAACTTTTTTGCCTTAAAATTGATCATAAAATACAAAAATGTTTTTTATTTTGAAAAAATTCAAAATTTTGTACTTCGCAACCCCCCTCACCTTGTTTATCTGTCGATTTTTGTCATAAACGAATTTGACCTATCAAATATCGAAACCCTTCTTGATACCAAATTTTATTCAAATCAGATATAATTGCTTCCGCTAGCGAGGGTACAGACACATCAACGTATAGATACATATGTACTTATACATATATATATAAATAAATTTTAACGATGGTCATTTTTGCCATCTATTAGATTGGATCGATGGATATTTGAAGAAACTTTTTCAAAATTCCATCAACAATACAAAAGCAATAGCTCCATTCCTTCAGCAATTCGCTAATAAACGTAAAGTGTATAGGTAAATAGATAGGGTAACTGTTAAATATGATCAATTATGTTAGATTGAGACTAATATCTGCTACTAACAGACAACTAACATATTGCCTTTGAGAATGGTTACATCAGTTAAAAGGACTAATGTTTTAAATTATCAGAAATTCAGAACTTTCCATTGAGGTACAAATCGACGTCATTTTTTCCGTTTTAATTCTAACAAATCGACGAAGTTCATGACAAATGATTTAGAATCGTTAAATACTCGAATAAGCAATATAAGGATATAAATACTCTTATTCAACACACTTTCCTTGTAGAATGAAGTTTCAAAAAAAAAAAAAAAAAAAACTTTCAATTTTAATTTGATTTACGAAGAAAAAACTTTGTTATCAAGTTTGAGTGTTGTAATAAAAAGTGCTAATTTTGTATAAAAAATAAAAATCAACTTTTAAATATATACAATTGAAAAAAATTTAATATATTTTTTTATACATTTAACATGTTATTGTATAAAACTAATTTAAATACTTCTTTCCTACTTAGAATTTGTGGTAATTCTTGATAAACGAATGGTTAATAAGTATTCTCTTCTACAATTTTAATTATAAAGAATCCCGTACTAAGCTCATGGGAATGAAGTCTCGCTCAAATTTTCTTATATTGCGAGGTTTTACAGATGTAAGCAGCCTGATAAACAGTATCCGTAGGCACGCCGATTCAAATACAATCGTTTTTAATTTATGGGCGTTGAAATGTAAAAACTCACTGTGTAAAAGTATTATAAAGAAGCCCGTACTAAGCTCATGGGAATGAAGTCTCGCTCAAATTTTCTTATATTGCGAGGTTTTACAGATGTAAGCAGCCTGATAAACAGTATCCGTAGGCACGCCGATTCAAATACAATCGTTTTTAATTTATGGGCGTTGAAATGTAAAAACTCACTGTGTAAAAGTATTGACATTGCTCAAAAATATTATCCACAAAAAATGTTTGTCCTCCTTAAGTGCGATTTTGCGTATGTTCACACTTGCACACAATTAAAAAAATTCACTTATGCTCATACTCTAGTAAAAAAAAGATTTTGGGAAAATTTTTAAAAAACCCATACACTTTTCAAAATTCCAACTAACATAACTTATCATCATTTGCATTTGGATGATCGTACTCATGGAAAATTTTGAAACTGCCTAAATTAGTATGAAATTGAGGTTCATTTGCAACCTCCAGGCTTATTTTCGCTGCTTTTTTGTCAACTATCCATTTTCACTGATTGATTTTTATGTTAGAACTGCCTGTGCAATCAAACGGTATAATGGTCAAAGAGTATAACTGAAAAGAGGTTCTTTAAAACAATATGACAGTCTTTAACGTTTTTCTGGTTCTTTCACCAACTCACCGAATTTGATGAAATAAATATTTACTCACAATGAAGAATATAAACTAGTAAGAATCTTAGATATTTAACTTCGTTTATAATATTTTTCGAAACAGTCGAAACAGCTTCTTTTAGAAGATACGTTTTCAAAACTCAGTTGAAATGCAAATATACAATTAATAGAATAAAAACTTAGATTTCTGTTAAAAAATTACCTCTGCAGAATCATTCACTATTGGAACTATGTTTGTGAAATCATCGCACGTTATGATTTGTTTGCTGGTTGGGAGGTAAAACCACAAAAAGTGCAACAGACAACAAAATCCAACATGTAGGTAACCTAAAAGAAACTAAAACTTTTTGAATCGATTCAGCTTGCCATGAATTTTGAGAATATCTAAAAACATTTTACAATCTATCAATTTGTATTTTTTGTGCAAAATTTAACTTTTTACATTCAAAAAAAATGAGTTGTGAGTTATCTGAAGTTAAACATAATAGAGATAATTTAAAGTAGGTACAAGGAAATTTTACGTTATGTCATATTAAATATCCTGAGCAATTAAATTGTGGGTAGTTTAACAACATATTGGGTTGACTACTAAATCAGAAATATGTCTTTTTTAAACTAATATTACAATTAATTCATTAAGTATTGAGTTTAAGTAGCTATAATATTTCATTCGTTAAACCATAAAACAGGTATTTGACTTCTTAAATTCATACTTTAAATTTTCAGAATCACCAAATCAGATATGCAAACAGTATCGTGCAAGAAAAAATGAAAAAAAATTGTTTACCTAAAATTACCAACGCACAGAATTGCGAAAACTATCGAAAGAGAGAGAAAAAAAACAATTAAAAGAAACTAATTACACTAAACCTGCAAGGTAGCGTACCACAAAACTAATATTTATAATTAATTACCAATACAGTTATTTGTACGAAAGGCGCATAGTTCCTACCGGGTGCTTACGATACCTCTCGTTTTTTTTGAGTAAAGTATGTGTTTTTATGCCGCAAATAAATCCTGTACAAAGTAACCTAAATAAAATTAAATAAAATTCATTATAGTCAATAAAGTAATGCCCATAGGCATATTATGTTGACTATTTGCTATGATAAAATTGAACCAAATTAATATTTAGAACGAAAAATGTGGGCCTCGTATACATATTTATTTCAATTTATTAATTTCAAATCTTTGTAATTTGTTTGTTGACTTTGAAAGGTATTATATTTGTTTGAGAAAAGTTTCACCATTTAATGAAATTTCTTTTTAAAGTAGAATTTTATTACAGATTCATTCAAACTGATAAAATAAATTATTTATTACAGAGTTTGCAAGAAAAAAAATGTTTTTTAGTTTTATTTGAAGATAAATGAGTTAGATATATTCGTACTGGTAGCTCGTGTACATGTCGATATAATGATATTGGTTCGTTTTCATTTCTTTCTTCATTTACTTTCATATGACATATCCTACGTGTGATGTTCTACAAATCACACATGATAAAGTGAAACTCGAAACTTCAAAACAGAAACTCGATTGAAATAACTGAAAACAAGCTCTACACATGAAAAATTAAAGTTAAAGGATATACAAGTGTCGGGGCAAATTTGGAAAAAGGCTAAGTTTTTTTTATATGAAGTTAGACTAAGTCTAAATGAATTCTGAAAATTGTATTGCCCGATTATTTAAATACATAAATGACTTCAAAAGTAGGCATTTTTAACATTAGTCTTGTGGAAAAAACGGTAGATGGATGATATGTTTTCTTATGTATAGATTTCTCCAAACTAGTCGGTGGAAATTAAAAAAAAGCTACTGAAATTTCAGTTCAATTCCTTAATAAATTATTGAAAATAACATAATTTCCTTGACTAAGACAATATAAGACGAAAAATAAGAATAAAATTTTTCGATATCTGGAGTAATATTCAAAATATCGAAGATTGAAAATTTTCTGAACCTATAATGACACTTTTTGAGTGACTATAGTCGAGGCTACAGCTACACAAATGATAGTCATTGACTTGAATAGAAACTAGTGGAGTCAATGAGTGTTTTTACTTGTAAGTCCTCAAGAACAGCTCCGATTTTGATGATTTTTTTTTTCAGAACGATTCTTTTTGTATATTATTTAAAATCAGAAACATTTCAGATGGGGGAAATAATCTGGAGGGGGAATAGCCAATGTCGTGACTGATATATCGACTTCCAGCCTAAATCGCTAATGATAGAAGTTTGAAATTTCGAGAAATTATTGATTTTATACTGTAAATGTCACATAAAAAAGGATTTTTCGAAATTCATCCCCTAAAAGGGTGAAATAGGGGATGAAAGTTTGTATGAAAATATATAAAAACCGTCATTTTTGAGTTCATTTCTTAACCGATTTTAAAAATTCTTTCACCTATCTAATGCTACATTATCAGCAAGTAAAATGGCTATATTTTATTTTCAAAAAAATTAAGGTTCCGTAGCAAAAGTTAAAATCAATTAAATACTGAAACTGACATTTTTGAGTTCACTACGTTACCGATTTTAAAAATTTTTTCACCTATAGAATGCTATATTATCAACAAGTGACATGGCCGAATGTTCTTTTCAAAATTATTCGGGATTCGCACTAAAAGTCATGGTCAGGATAATCAATTAAATAGTGAACATAAGGGAACTTAAGAGAATTGAAGACTAGAACGTGGATAACTACTAGTTATTTATATTGTTTAAACAAGATTTTTGCAACTTATATAAAAAAAATTCATTCTTGCGTGATTTTTTTCCACGGACACCAAAAATTGATTTTAACTTTTAGTGCGGAACCCTAACTTTTTGAAAATAAAATACAACATATGTTACTTGCTGATAATGTAGCATTCTATAGGTGAAAGAATTTTTAAAATCGGTAACGTAGTGAACTAAAAAATGTCGGTTTCAGTATTTAATTGATTTTAACTTTTGCTACGGAACCTTAATTTTTTTGAAAATAAAATATAGCCCATTTTACTTGCTGATAATGTAGCATTATATAGGTGAAAGAATTTTTAAAATCGGTTAAGAAATGAACTCAAAAATGACGGTTTTTATATATTTTCATACAAACTTTCATCCCCTATTTCACCCTTTTAGGGTATGAATTTCAAAAAATCCTTTTTTATGTGACATTGACAGTATAAAATCAATAATTTCTCGAAATTTCAAACTTCTATCATTAGCGATTTAGGCTGGGAGTCGATATATCAGTCACGACATTGGCTATTCCCCCTCCAGATTATTTCCCCCATCTGAAATGTTTCTGATTTTAAATAATATACAAAAAGAATAGTTCTGAAAAAAAAATCATCAAAATCGGACCTGTTCCTGTGGACTTCCTAAGAAAGCCTGTTTTATGTATTCATTGACTCCACTAAACTCTTTCTTAAATAATATAGCCCTTGAGTGATGAAAGAGTCCCGTAATTAAGGAGGTATTTCATGAGAAGAAATTCAGAATGAAGGAATGAATTATTTTTATTAACAACTAGTTGTTTCAATGCTAAGAAGTCAGAAACCAATCAAGGCAGATGGAATACATCAAATATTATAATGGAAGTTGTGAGAGTATATAAATAAAATTTTTTGTATGCACAAAATCTTTTGATTTTGGTAGGCGAAATTTATAAATTAAATTAAATTTCAATATCCTCTTGATTTTGAACTTTGTATATCTATTCATTTTTTCTTTCTATATTGATTTTTTAAGAATAACACTGAAGTTTTTTCTGTCTTCTTTTAGGTTATTATGCCACCAACATTCTTGCATCACTTTCAATTTTTCCATAATGTACTGACTGAGATTGTTGAACAGATTTTATAAATTTTCAATTGATGAAATATTAATGAAGTACGAACTTTGATAAAACGTGACAAAATAAATTGAAAATGTAGCTAAATTTATAGTTATTTACCTTTTAAGGACCACTAATTAATTAGACTCTCGATATATGAGTGCAAACAACGAAGTTTATGAACACTTCATACATTTTACTTCACAATCTCTATATATTATAAATGCGAAAGTAAGCATGATTGTTGGTTTATTTGTTTGTTTGTAACGCTTTCACGCTAAAACTAGCGAATGGTTTTTAATGAAACTGTACAGCAATATAGCTCATATTTCAGAATAACACATGAGATATAATTTATAAAGATAAATTAATAAAAAAAAAAAAAAAATTAAAAATTAATTTAATTTGACATTACCATAAATTACAGATTTCTGTAAAAATAAAAATAGTCAATATAAAATATTTCACGGCATTCTTTTCTGATGTACTCATTAAATAATTACGACTATTATACATTTAAAAAATTAGAAAATAGACCATAAATATATTTAACCTGTGTAAAACAATCCTTACCATTATTTCGAGTGTTATAGAAAGGGGACAAGCGAGAGGACAAGGGGACAATCTTTATCAATCTTTACTTTTAAACCTAGCGAAGCGAGTGGGTATCACTCTAGTAAGATTATAATGCCAATGTTGATGTAGTTTCCATATCAAAAGTTGGCTGCAATTGTACGAAAAATTGGAAACAATGGTTATCTTATCTTATATATATATAGGAGACTAGGATAGATCTATATAGATAGTCACTCATCACGATATCTCTGGAACTATAAGACCTAGAGACTTGAAATTTGGCAGGAATATTCCTTTTGCCAAGTAGAGGTCAGCTAAGAACGATTTTACGAACTTCCACCCACAAGGGGGGTTGCGGGGGTGTTCATGGATAAAAAATTCATATTTTTAAATTATGGCTTTTAATAGTTCAAAACTTGGTCAGAATGTTTTAAATTACATTTAGAAATTTTTTTAACCTTCGGAGGGTAGAAAGGTGTAGCGAGAAAGTGGGAAGGAAATATCGAATATTTACAAATATACCTAAGTGGGGTATCAAATAAAAGAGCATGACGTGTACATTACAAAAATGTTATCCAACGCGAGGAAATGTAGAGGGAGGGGTGCAAGTGGGAATGTTGCCCAGCAAAGCGGGTATATTTTACGCCACGCAAAGCGGGCGGGTAACAGCTAGTTATGAATATATGTTCAAATATAAGTACAAATTTGGTAGTGTACAGTTTCTTGGGCTGGCTAAGCAGGGGGGTGGGCTAGCTTAGCTTAATAATCGCTGAAAGATATAATCAAATAAATTACAGAGGGTGAAACGAAGTTCACGTGGTCTGCAAATAGTATGATAATATGCTAAGTATGCAGAAATTAAGAATTTTCAGACACTATGCCCATTGCAGGACAACTACAAAGTTGTGCATTTGACGGTAAGAAGCAAATGATAGTACAGGAGTACTATTAATTTGTCTTTTCTTAGTAGGTATGTACCATTATTGTAAATTTTAGAACTAATCATAATTAACGATTCAATTTATATAAAACAATATTTTTGACAACTAATTTGGTATGATTCACGATTGGTAAATCCATGGATGACTTCGCAAGGTTGGAATAATATAAATGAAAGATGAACAAAATATTTTTTCATCTAATTTTATTTATATATATCAATTTATATAAAAATGTAACATATGTAGTATGTTTTCTTAAAAACATTTTCATTAGATGGGAAAAATGAATGGAAAATTTTTATATGAATTTCTTTTTATAGATATATGTATTTTCTAATATTGACTTTAGGAAATATTTGATATGAAAAAGAAACTGTTAAATTTATAAAAGTCATTTATTATATGAATCAAAAACGTTTGCCCAGTTGGACATTTTCCTTTAACGGTATAAAGAATATGAAGATCATCAATGATGTATACAGAAGATTTTTATGTGAATGAAGGGTACTAACTTTGTGTATTCGCACCGTGTGTGAGTTTTATTGTAGGCGTTTCCATGCTAACGAAACACTACTTTATAGAATTGTATGGATGCATATATAATTGTATGGATTGCATTTATGACTTACATTGAAAATTTAATATTATTGTCTCGCAAATTTAGATAAATAATTATGATAATTTACATTTGAAAAATAATATTTGTGCAATTTGCTTTCTTATTTTCACAATTTTTAATGCATTAAGTTTAATTAATTAGTGTCTTTCAAGAATTTTATGCTCTATATGTTTTTACATAAATGACGTAGAGCAAAATGATTTTTCATTTGTTATCCAATTATCTTTCGTTAGAAAAACAACAAATAGATACCTTTCAATTTTCAAATCCCAGTAAAAAAGATTGCCTTGGTTTTCGTCTTTAACCACCTGAAGGGAATGATACACGTTTCGTTCTATAATCCAGCGGCTCTGAAATTCGAAAAAAATTTGAATTACGAAAAATTTCAGACGTACCTACTACGCTTTAACGTATTTGTCATCCTCCGTATTCAATGGACTTGGTTTCATTTTTTCAATCAAACTAAATTTTTTTCCGACCAAATAAGGCCCCAGTGCCCGAAAGTCATGAAAGCAATAGTATATTAGCCCACATACATTACCAATATACTTTCGAGAAGAAAATTTCTTAACTTTATACAGAGTTTTGTACAGCATGTAATTGTTTTCGGATTTGTTTTGCAATCCAGTAGTAAAAAATTTAAATTCAAATATCCTTGATCGCTTCGCTTTTTTTAAATAACAATTCATCTCTGATCATTTTCAAACTCTCTGTAAATGTGTGTATATTCAATATTCTGCTTTTCGTTTTTCGAATATCATCTATTGACATGATGAACTACCCAATATTCGGTCAAGCGTTCGTTTTCTGTAGCATGTATATATTTTCATCATTTGATAATATTCGTTATAGTCACTAAAATAGGGCATCATATAAGTACTGAGTGTAGCAAATTATAGATATCTGCAAATTTGCTTTAAATAGGAAGACATTATAAGTAGAGAAATGGAACAAATTAAGAAAATGATCTTTTCAGAATCATTTTAAGAATCGTCAAAGCAAAAAAAAAACCAGCTGCAAGAAAATATATGTGGACGTAGTAAAAAGTAAATACATTCCTGATACAAGTAAACATTTATTTGCTATAAGGTACTGGAACCTTGTATGATCCATTTAATTTAAAGTCACCATAAATACTACTGGACAAATTAGAAAAGTACGGGATTAAAGGCCAGCCCATAAAACTACTGGACTAATCTTTCACGAACCGGAAGCAACAAGTAGTGATACCAACCAACCATAATAATACCATAACATCAATTAATTCCGAATGGCTATATATGAAAAAAGAGGTTCCCCAGGGGTCAATATTGGGACCAATAGTGTTTATAATCTATACAAATGACTTCCCAAAAAATGTACATCACAAATCAATCATGTTTGCAGATGATACAACGATCTTCACACACGGAGATTATGTTGCACATTTGAAATCGAAAACCAATATTGGAATAAATGAGTCTATAAAATGGTACACAGCAAATGACAGACGACAGACAGACAGACAACCGGAGATGAACTACTTAGGTGATTTTATGAACACCAATACCAAAATTTTGTTTATAGCATCAATATTTTAAAGCGTCACAAACATGGGACTAAACTTAGTATACCTTGTTATATTTCATATACATGGTATAAAAGTGTGTTGCTAAAATTTTGCTCCTATACATTGGATGAATATTTTGAAAATGACTTCCAGTCATAATTACTATATGTTCGATTCCTCTCGTCGCAACAAAATTAATTTAACAAATGGTTGTGATGGGGTGGCGTAGTGTATGGTATATGCATGAAGGAGGTGCACTCAGCCTTTGAAATTGAGGAGCTGATAAATAAAATTATCAGCGGAAAGGTGGTAAAGCACATATATGGTATCACAATGGGCTCTATAGCCTAAGTGTGTCCTTCGTGGACAGCCAATATAACCTAACTTACTATATGTTTACTAGATGTTATTTCCAGTCAATTTGACTTATTTCATGCTCAAAGATGAGTAGTTTTTTTGTATTAATTGTACAAAAAGTATGAAATAAATTACTATTATTATTTTTAGCACTCAATAAAATGTATCGGTGAGTAGAAACATGTACCAACATAACAGACCGCTCTAGAAAGTTGGAGAATACAATGCCAGGCAACAGCGGGAATTTCACCTAGTATTATTGAAATCCTTTAAACAAACATGAGAAGAGACTACAATAATTGTTACTTGCTGTACCAACTTTATGTAGATATGTCACTAAATAATAAATAATACCAATAGAATTACAGAAAGAAAAATTGGAATAGTTTCCTATGTAGCGAATACAAGTGAATAACGATGGTAGGTGTTTTTATGTTTGGTACATCTAACAGACATTCACATAAATCGATCTTTCTTATCTATCTATTCCTATATATATACCGGTATAGAAAGATGGTGCTTCAAATAGATAAAATATTGTTTACCATAGGCATAAAAGATTCAATAAGTATACCCAATAAACCGTGGGCCCACCAATAATGTATCGGAATATCAACGATTCTTTTGGTCTGCCATTTGAGAAATTGATAACGGTAAGTCTGATAATCTATTAAAGTGACCATGGCTGGAGTGTCAATTTTATGAAAAACCAAGTTGTTCGATGTTTTAATTTTCGTATTATGACGATTATTTTATACTTGCCGTTTATTGACAGCATAATACGCAGACCGAGTACAAATTTTCGATTTTTGAAACTATTTTTCAAAGATTTCGGCGGTTCAATACTCCCTACCATTGGTTTCTATCGTTAATGAGTTTCTTTTAACTTAAATGGCAGACCAATAAAAATTGTTGAAATACGAAATTTGAAATACTCAATTTTTATAAATTCGACAATCGAGACACTATTTAAACCTTTTTTTCTTTATTATATAGAGAAAAGTAATTTCCTCTATTAATTCTCTAAATTTTAAACAATAACATAGAAATTATACTTCGTTATAGGCACACGGTCTAAAATATTTATTTTGCACCAAGAACTTTTGATCTGAATTTTGGATATTTTCATATCCCTAATAAATAAATTACAGTACGGAGACAATTACTTTATCTACGCCCGTAAGATAAAAACTATGCACTGATTCCACTCATTTTGCGTAGATAAATAATGCTCCTAGCCCACTTGTATCGTAAATAACTATTTCATTACTGAATTTACCTTCCCGTGTTTGTTTCATTGCCGATAACTATTTAAAATTTTAGACAGGTTTTCTCATGTGAAAAATTCATCATAAAAGATGAAAATAAGGTACAAATAATTTCAACTCTTAATCTAAAATTGCCTTAGCCTTCGTACTACCTTAACATTAAAAATATTCATGCTATTGGAAGGTAAAATTTAAAATTATTGATTAATTCTTAATTTTATCTTTCTAATTTATAATATTGTTATAGCTATCAAAATTTATTATTTTTATTTAACATGGCAATATTTAGAAGGTAAAAGTCTGCCAGATATACCAATTTCATCTGATTCCCTTCTCTATTTGAAAAACGCTCGGTACATACATTTTTATTTTGTAATTTATCTGTGTTTTTCAGAAAAATTAAAAAACACAAAACAAAACATACAAAAACATAAATATCAATATAAAAATTGAACAATGGTTGTAAAAATAATGTAAATCGTAGAAAGGCTGGTATTTATATACAACCAAGCAATGATTACATTCATCGGAATAAACTGCTACTCTAAACCAAGTTCAAAACAAACTAGGTACATATACAATTCTAATAACAACAATAAACATAAATGCTAACTAACAATGGGAAACTCGTTACAAAATCATTCAAACATCTACAGAGTTTTGTTGCAATAATTGGCTAAGGTACTTGCACTAAGGATTGCTCTGTTCCTAAGATGACCGACTTTCAAAATCCCATGCTTCTTAAAAACGTTCGAATTTTAGTTCACGATCGGCTAGTGCCATAGATCAAACTGCAAGTTCATTTCAAATTGAGGGAGCTGCCATCTTTGTAGAGATTGATAGTATCTCAATTATGTTGCAAATTGTTTACGATACATAACCACATATGCACAAACTTCCTAAAAAGGCTCACCACACAATTAAGAATCAACTAGGCTTTAGTTGCGAGTCATTAATTAGTTAAATGATTTTCGTGCTTATTTCACAAATTTGTTGCAATACTCCTGAAAAGCTCTACCACAATTATAAAGAAAGCATAAAAATATTGTTAAGGCAGGATTAATTTGCTGAGCCCAATACGGTCCCAAAAAAATGCATAGACCTCATTTTTTTTTTGGTATAACCCATTTAAAATAATGGCTGATATTAACATAAAGTTTTTTATCGCACGCTTCATAAGACTGGAAGATCATAAAAGTTTGTAACATTTTTCATTAAAATCGAGATTTTTTACATGCGGTGTGTAGAATTTAAAATTCGAAAAATAAGGACTGAATATTTTTATCTTACCAAAATATATAATTAAACAGAGTACGTTGGATGTTAAGGAAAAATTTACATGAATAGAATTTTGTAGATCCTCATACAGATTTATTATACTTGACTTGACTTGAAAATACAAATTAGATAAAATCTCATGCCTCCACCTTTAATATCGACTGACCGACAGTCGCGCTTTGTTAGTATGTATACCCAATTCTATTTTAATTTAAACATCAGAAATACAATTTTATTATTTGTTTAATAAATCACAGTTATAAGCTTACCGTTCTTTGCCAGGTGTTAATTAAAAAATATTTGTTTTACATTCTGTAATATCAATGAAATTTTAAAGATTTACGAAAATTTATGTTTTTATCAATCTGCAATATTGTTATGAAAGTTTTTGGTCAAACTTTCTGAAAATATGAGTTGTGATGCTTTTCCAGGCAGTAGATCAAGAATTTCCTAAGACACAAAGTTAAGGGCGCAAAATGTTGAGATATTGAGTAACGGAAAAAGGGAGGGGTAGTCACTTTAAATAATTTCTCATTTGTTAAGTAAAACAATAATGAACAATAATATATTTACATAAGTAGGATAGGCATTGCCGTATAGGTAGAGGGCTGGATGAGTTATTTTTCAATGAAAAAAGTTTTCCTCTTAGGATAAAGAAAATTCAACTTTTCGTATGATCCTCACATTTTTCAACGCTTCCCATGACACTTTCTGTCCAAACCTTCTATTAAAGACAAAATTTTATCAAAGAAGATTTTAGGAAAATTCCGTCCCTCCCGCCATCTTTTATATCCACATTTCACAGTTTTATTTAGACCAAAAAAGTGTCACTACGATTATCTAAACGTGTTCTGGTTAAAGACAGATTGACATGGAACATCTGATATATTCGTGGATTATTTCTCGTATATTCTTTTATTATGATCTAATAATTACCTAAACATAGAAAAGAGAAACGCGTTGTTTTTGTGTGTATCTATTGAAGTCATAAAAAATTGAAGAATGGTATTAAAAGTTTACTACCAAGTCTTTAGAATAAAAAAAAACTAATCAGTTATTATACCATGTATATGAAATATACCAAGGTATACTAAGTTTAGCCCCAAGTTTGTAACGCTTAAAAATATTGATGCTACGAAAAAAATTTTGATATAGGTGTTCATAGAATCATCTAACTAGTCCATTTCCGGTTGTCTGTCTATCGACTGTCGATCGTCTGTCTGTCATCTGTCGCCTGCCTGTCATTTTTGATACTAAGCTGAAATTTTTATGGCGTACTGAGGACGTAAAAAGTGAGGTCTAGTTCTGATTCTAGTACGTCTTGGGTCCGTAAGACCCATCTTGTAAACCGTTAGAGATACAGTGTAAAAACTTCCAGTGTAAAAAATGTTCCTTATAAAAAAATAAACAACTTTTGCTTGAAATATTTTTTCGTAAACATCACTGTTTAACTGTGAGAGCGCAAATGCTATGGCTATATCAGTTATATATATGTGACATGTTTGTATTTGTAACAATGTTTATACATGGTATTTAACTCAGTCAATTGTTTTTTTCTTCACTTCTTATTATTATCTATTTAGAAATTATTCATAGCTAAGGTATTGAGAATAAAATTAAAACACTAGCTTCTGGAATCATTTTCAGCGTTAGAAACGAAATTGGAATCATTATAAATTTTAAGAGAATCAGGTTTTTCGAGGTACAAATCTGACCAACATGAGTGTATGGGAGGATATTTGAAAATATTAAATAATACATTTAAAAAAGATAAATATTACAGTTTTTAAAAATAAAATAATATTTCGAAGAAAATAAAATTCAATAAAAGCTAACAACTATTTCATGAACACAAAACATATTATTTATGAAAATAAAAGTATATTCTCATTCTTTCTATTCATTATACAATTTTATGTTACAAAGTTTGTATATACAATGGCGCCTTTCTTAATGTCTTCAAATACTTGGAACTGTCTTCCATTATACGTTTCGACACAGTTGAATATCATAGCTAAGAAACACAATCATGGCATGATATGTCACAGTCTAAGTACAAAGCAATGTGTAATATTACATCTACAAAAACGAAAATATCTCGTTGCCTATGTTTGCGATGCGCGCTCGAAAACAAATTCGATTTCTTTGAAACCTTTACAGGAAAGTTCCGAATTTATTTGCTCAATTAAGGCTTTTTTAATAATAATAGAATATAATAACAAACTAACAATTACAAAACGTGTTGTGGAAAGCGTAATTTATCTAATACATGTAACTTAAATTGCGTAACATATTAATATTTTGTATTAAAGATTCTTTTTTACTCCATATTTTAAAAGTATTTGTCTCACACGGAATTTCCACGGAAGTTTTACTCGGGATTTCATTAGAAAATTTCATTTCTTTATGGTATGCAATTATATTTCCAATAAAGTCACTTTCATTGATATGAAAATTTTTTTCTCTATTTAATTTTAATTTATAGTGATGAGTCACTAAAAGAACATTCTTCATTATACGGATTGAAATCAATTTGCAATTTCGATTCGTAATATTCATAAGCTCATCTCCGTTACGCTTTCCCTACCTATTAATAATTTCTAAATAGGTAATAATAAGAAGTGAAAACAAACAATTGACTGAGTTAATTGTTGAAATACCATGTGTAGACAGAGTTGATTTCTCTACACATACATACATGTCACACATATATAAATGATATTCACATATAGTACATACTATACAATTTGCGCATAATTTGAGCTTTCACCGGCAAGCAGTGATGTTTACGAAAAAATGTTTCAAACAAAAGTTTATTTCTGTATCGGGAACAATTTTTACACTTTTGTACTATCTCTTACGGTTTACAAGATGAATTCTACGGACCCAAGACCCGATTGAATTGTTCATTTACGAAATCGGCGTCACTTTTACGTCCTCAGCACGCTATAAAAATTTCAGCTTGATATCTCTTTTTATTTTTAAGTGATCGTGATGACAGACGGACATACAGACAACCTAAAATGGACTAATTAGGTGATTTTATAAACACCTATACCAAAATTTTGTTCCTAGTATCAATATTTTTAAGCGTTACAAACTTGAGACTAAACTTAGTATACCTTGGTATGTTTCATATACATGGAATAATAATTTATACAAATAAAACAATTTTATATCGTATTGTTTTATATTAGATTATATCTATTCATTAATATTTTTTGTATTTTATAGGTTTGCTGTTTAATGTCGCATTTTTTAAAATTTTACGTACTTTCGAATATGATATTATGAAACATCCTGTATATATTCTATCAAATGTATTGGTTCTCTTTGTGTAAGTTTTTATAATCACAAATTTTTCTCATTTTTCACACATATTTTCCTTACATTAAACACGGGGCGGATTAAATTTCAAATATATTATAAAAAAAGCAAGAAATTAAGTGGAAAAATTTCATTTTCTGTTTTTTATACATTATTCGTTTTTTATGAAAGTATTTTTTTCTTCAATGAAAATATTATTTTGTTCACTTACTTTGATTTTTTCTTAGAAATATAGGTTTATTAGTATACTTCAGGCAATTCTAGCCAATGAAGTATTCAGCCTCCTAATATTACACTAGTTTTAAACAATTTGATTTGAAAAATATATAAAAGATCAAACCGGAAATTATAAACAAGCTGAAAGTCGAGGAAAGGCTATTTTGAAGGCGTTTCTATGGTAACGATACACTACTTTAATTATAGAATTGTATGGATGCATATATAATTGTATGGATTACATTTATAACTTACATTGAAAATTTAATATTAATGTCTCACAAATTCAAATAAATAATTATGGTAATTTACATTTGTAAAATAATACTTGTGCAATTTGATTTCTTATTTTCACAAATTTTAACGCATTAAGTTAAATTAATTAGTGTTTCATAATAATTTTAATTTGACATTTCTATAACATTAACATTTAAAGAATTGCAAATTTGTCATAACAGTCTCTTTTAACGCAAAAATTTTTCAATGGAAGCGCTAGCATCAATTTTATTGTCCCTACCATGACTACGCACACAACCAATATATTGTTAGTAGAATATCAACTTTGTATTTTGTCTTCTATTATAAAGCGAAACATTTACAAAGAACTGAATTTTTATTTTGGTCAAACGTTAAATTTTTTGTATACTCTGTTTATATGAAATATAAATGAACGCATACTTATTTTAGTAGCAAGTATCTAAAGCTTAGAAACAAATATTGATGATACGAACAAAATTTTGATAAAGATTTCATAAAATTACTTAATTAGTTAATTTCTTATTTTCGAAATATATATCAAGTTGGAATTTTATAGCGTGCTCAGGAGATAACAAAAGTTAGTGCAACATAGGTCAATCGGGTCACGGATCCGTAGGACCTATCTTGTAAAGAAGATAGAATAAAAGGATAATTAAAAAAAAGTTAACATCACTGTCTATCTGTGCAAACACGCAAATTGGGACTTTAGTATTCCTCCAAAACTATAACTGACAAATTGCCTGAACTAGTGGTCTTGTGAAACATTCTCGAAAAACGAAAAACAATTCTACAAAATACTTTTGAAAATTAAATCTGGCGCTATAATTGTATTGGTTTTTTAAACTCATCTTTTTTATAAAAAAATAATGCAAGCGCTGATATTAAACACTTTCAATACATGGGCTATTTCGACAATTAAATCAGTCAATTGATTGTTTTCACTTGTTCTTGTGTGTATCTTCTTCCGAATGTACACACACATACACATATTACTCTAAAAGTAGGAGCGGTGTGCTTTGCTAACTTCATATGAAAAATACACCATATGTAAAAATGGTCTCTCCACAACCAATTATCGACAAATTAGCGGCAAACTAACGCCTTTGGTCAGTTTCCATTTTGATCGATTTATAAACGTCATTTTCATATGAAGTAAGCAGAAAAGATATATTCTTCTAAACGGCTGGAGCAACAAAATTCATTTTTCCATAACCAATTAGCGGCAAATTCAGATAATTTCAAAATATTCATTGATAAAAATGAATATTTTAGTCCGACACTCAACAACGCAGGCTGTCCGTTATCTATCACCTTATTTTTTTATTCAATTATCTTATCTTATTTAAAAATCATAAAATTTTAGTAGACGAGAAAGTTGTAAAACACAACATTGCAAACAGCCTCTCAAATTTCAAGATATTCTAAAATGAATGTCAAATACTACGCCTGACCCTTGCCTTGCAGTTAATAACTGAGAGTTCTGTGTTGCTACTGAAGTATGATGATAGAATTACATAAGTGTATATGGTAGGTATTCAAGGACAAATGGTGACAAAACGAACAAGTGGATATATGTCACTCAAGTTTCTTTACAACTTTCAAGAATCTTTGAAAAGCGTCACGAATAGATACAGTTGATTATTATCTTCTACTCGATTTTTTTCTCCAAAATGATTTCATCTGTTCTGTTAAAATTTTGTCGTGAGTTGCAATAATGTAGGCGGTACATATTTTTATCGTGGGCGATGACAGCAGATGAGCACCGTGAGGGTTTTTATTGCCACTACTTGGTTGATTATTGACACTGCTTCTTCATTTTGAGATTTAAGGCAGAGGACCGCGGATAATTGTATATGGAAAATGGCTTTTAGTCAAATGTCGCCAGAATTTGAGAAAATATTATTCTTATCATTCGAAAAAAGTTTTAATGAGCACAAATCTCGCTAATATATTATTGCTGAGAAAATCGATGTCAAACTTCCCGATTTTCATTAAAGTTCTAGAAGTTCTATATCATATGTAATCAAGAATAAAATGGTTTCTGTCAAAGTAACAGACGATGTTAACCAACATTCTCGGAGTATCACTGATTTTTTTCGAAGATATATTCTAATACCATTTATAAAATATTTTCTATTCGATTTCAATTAAAATCAAAACGGTACACTAATGATGCTAGTGCTGACTGCCAAGTTAATGCATGTCTTTCTATTTATAGTAAAATGACACACAATCCCGCGATCAATTTTGATTTTTTTTTCGAAAAATTGCATTTTTGGCCAACTTTGTTTGGCATAATTCAAAACCGGAATATTTTTACAAATTCTGACACCATTTGACTAAAAGTGATTTTCCATGTTCAGTTGCCCGGAATTATTTCTGAGTAATCTTATGAGGCTATGGACCTTCGTATTCTTCAAATTTTAAGAAAGCTATGTGGTGAGAAATGCATGGGGTTTACTACAATTGTGGTATGGTATAGAGACAGATACTGTTATATCTATGTACGCATAAATTATATTACAGAATTGGACTATACACCAGAACTGTCCTAGTTATACACCAGAAAAACACTTGTAAGTTCTAAATATTCACTTTTGTGAGATAATCAATAAAGATTATTTTTATAGAGCTTGGTATCAAATATTAAAAGAATCGTACATACTTGGCAGAACTAAACAGCAGCCTTTTCTTGTGTGAAAATATTTTAACTATGTCTTTAAATACGCCTACGAGAATATATCAGAATATAAAACTTTATTTGCACAGTAAAGACATGTATGTATGTATGTATGTATGAATGTATGTTGTAATGCTATTTACATTTCAATTCATTTTTGTATCAATAACACTGACGATACCATGCAAAGAAATATCGGCTGATTATTTATTTTCTAGACAATTTTGTTATACCATGTTGTTATTTTTGTTAATAGAGTGTATTAAGTTTTTGCAATACCTAGCATATCTGAACATTCGGCTTACCAATCGGTAACACAAATGGTATACAATAGCGTACTTGTAGAGTGGCGGAGCTACAATAACTTATTTGTGTATGTAACAAAAGGTAATTTCCAACGAAACTTCGAAACTTTAGAAGTGTTCTTATATTCCATATTAAATAATAATTTCGATAATATATAGTCTGACTAAGGCATTTAAGTTCTTAGTTTTAGCGTAAAAACCCTAACAAAACCAAAATTTATAAAAGACCAAGGTTGTTACAGAATCAGAAAGCATTCACTTACGTCAGGCCAAAATAGTTGTGAAATATAGCAAATGAAAATTTTTCGAAAAAATTAACATAAATGACATAAATTTATTGAATAAGCTTTCCGTAAGTGAGCATTTAAGTATTGCTTAAGCAACTTTTGGTGACTTAAGACCCCCCCTCCCACCTCAATAGGACAAAAAAAATACAATTTTTAAATTGACAACTTATTAATCAACCTGTGTCTTATGTATATAAAGTGATATGAATTGTTGGCCTATCTTGTATGTAGAATATACAAGTTATACTCCGTTTCATATACGAAATTTGAACATTGTTATGTTGATAAATACACTCGCAGGTGGAAGTTTCTTTATAAAGAAAAGGCTTTATTTCAAATAACAAGTTTTCACTTCATAGTGTCACATTTAATAAACTTTTCCGGAATGAAATTACATTTTAGAATTTAGTTGACATGAGCCTATCAATAACTATTGTAGGAATGAAAAAAATACTTATGAACATATAAAGGTGATCTTTTAAAAAATGTTATACGTAAAAAATTTTATGTCGACGAAACTAAAAAGTTTATCTTTAACTAACACAAACTTTTCACATTTAAAATAAAAAAATGTTTAATAAAAAATAATTTTTTTCTTGAGTCACTCATACGTTCCTATTTGTCAAATCTTAAGGAATCATCCTTGATGTTTTAAATAGAGCACCTCATTAAATTATTTTATTTAAAACTGAAAAACGTGTGCATACCATTAAAACAAGAAGGGAGAGGTAATTGTGGGACACCCGGTAAGATGTTCCTTTCGCTGTTTATTTTGAATTATTTAATAAATAACAAGCACAAATAAGCAATGGTAATACAAAAAAATTATTTAAAAAAATCTATAGATGTAGATGGTTTCCGGGCGGAAGGTAATCCCGCATGACATGGAGCCTCGTTGACAAAACTATTTAATTTAAACATAAGAAAAAGTCGGACAACCAAACGCGCGATATGGAAAATATTTTCAAAATGAGTTGTCATCGCAACTGAACAAATATGTCGAATTTATTCCCATTCGATTGACGATAACTACTTTCACATTATATAAAATAAAATTTGACCAGAACCAATTAACCAGTAACATTGCAAGTTAAATTAAAGCTTGAAAAAAGGTCGGTATCGTTATAGGTCACGTGTAAAAACATTTTGTAAGAAATATTCATCGCCGCTTTTACCCGTCAGTTCATTGGAATCTATTTGTAGCGAATTTCCTCTTCAGGTGAATATTAAACGAAATTTAGGCTTTCAAAAGTTTGAAATCACGTCTCCAAATTTCACAGCCATAAGTTAAAATTGATACATCCAAGCGTCAAAAATGTTAATAATCACTAATACTGAATAGATCTTGTACCTGTATATGAACCTTCAAATATGAATCAACACTCTTTTTACTTTGTATTTTTAATATGTACGCCCCACTTAGTGTAAGTTTAAAGAGAAGGCTAGATAAAAATAAAAAAAATAAATGACGAGTATAATTTGAATATTTTCAAAAAAAATTACCAAAATTTAAATAACTAAATACTATAAATATCGTAGATTTAGCAAACAATTTCATTAGTGTCACATACAAAAAAATGTGCAAAAAAAAGACAATAAAATGGAAATAATTTAATTTTTTTATGTGGGCGCCCGATAAAAGGAAAAATCTATTGAAAATTTATTTATAAAGCATGTCAAAAAAAGTTTATCTCAGCTTTTTTGATAGCTTAATATTTGTGTAGGTACATATATACTCCACAAAATTCTATGAAATTTATAGTTACAAAAACACACAAAAACAACTTTCAGAGACTAAAAACAAAAATACAAACATATAATATTCATAAATAAAATGTTGATGACTTATATCAGTATATACTACTAAGGTAGTTGCTCAACGATTGCAATTGTTGAAAAAATTTACAAAACTTAGTAAATAAAAAATTATATTCACAAAACACACCGTGTTAAAATTTAAAGGCGAGTTATCAAACTGTTTATAAGATAATTATAACTCAAATTGACATATTTTAAACACACAGCCTGAGATAAAAAGAAAATAATAGACAACATAGTTTCAATGAGAAATTAAAAAAAGAAAGTTGAGTATTGTCTGCTTAACACTACTGGTGTACAATTGTATACATAAAAATTCAGGTTATCCAATTTTAATCTAGAGGAGGAAAAAAAATTTGCGGCTTAAATTTGGTCATCTGGCATCATCCTTATTAAAATAAAACAAAAATTTTGAATTATTTATTAAAATTTATTTTTTGAAATATTCCAATAATAAACATCTTTATGAATACAAATATCCTAGAATATGGTTTATTAATATTCAAAAATAATTATATTAACTGGTGAACACAAAAGTTTTGAAGCGAAATTAGTTATTTTTCCTCCTGAGCAGATGTACAATATATTGTACAAAATGCATCAATGAGTGTCACATTTTCAAATTAATTAAGTACTGAAGAGGTTTTAACAAAAAAAAAAAAAAACTATAGTAGAGTATTGTAAACAGCTAACTATAGTTGAGTATTGTGTGTGTGAAGCCTTCGTTGATATAGTATTAGATTAGACAAAATTGATATGTTTTTTCACCACAACCTTATGTGGTCTTACCGTACATATAATCCAAAATTTTTTGATGGTTTTGTAGCAACACAACTACCTTAATCTGCGTGCCCATCAGCATACATTGTAAAAAATGAGAATCTAAAACCGTAGTTCTGAACGGATTTTTCATGAAAATTGGAGAAACTATTATTGCATTGAAATTTTTCTTATTAGGTATGTACTCTTGGGAAAAATTAAGAAAAATTTTGAAAAATACTTGTTGGTAATTTTGATGAAAGTAACAAAAAAGATTAATTTTGACTCAAAAATAAAGAAAATCGTATTAGTTTGAACGCATAGCCTGTTTAGGTATGTTGTACCTAGTTAATTAGATTTCGTTACAAGGAAACCCTTCTACCAGTCTTATTTGTGGGTTAATTTATATCAAAAAACTGTTCTGTACGCTAATAAAGAGATTTTGTATCGTTCAAGCAATATCTGTATCGAAAAATAGTTTCTTAAAAAAACTCTCAAATTATAATGTTTAATATATTTTATTATGTATAGAATGTTGAATCCTGTATTTTAAATAAAAAGATTTACCACCCATTTACTGTGAGCAACAAAAATATTGAATGAAAAATATTATGTTTGATTATACATAAATAACCAGCTTGTTTTAGCATAATACACAATTGGATAGATCCAGCATGATATAGGGAACTTTCGAAGACATTCGAAATTTCCATCCTTTACTGTTTACTATAATAAAACACCATGTATTAAATGTTTACTATAATATGTAAGAGAAAGACTCATCCAAAATGTGATAACAAAAAATTAAGTTAGTTGTTGAAATACCATGTAACACATACATGCAAGTCACACTCATATAACTGCTATTTATTCTCATATAATACATCCTATATAATTTGCGCCTAATTTTCACTCTCACGGGTAAACAGTGATGTTTAATAAAAAATGTTTGAAACAAAAGTTGTTTATGTTTTTTTTAAATTAACATTTGTTACATTTAAACGTTGATTCTATCTCTAACGGTTAACAAATTGGGTCCTACGGACCCAAGACCCAATTAACCTAAGCTTATAAAATCCTATGTTTGATATTCATTTACAAACTCGACTTCACATTTTACATCATGAGCACGCTTTAAAAATTTCATCATGATATCTCTTTTCGTTATTAAGTTATCGTGTTTACAGACAGACAGGCAGACAATCGGAATTTGGCAAATAAGGTGATTTTATGGACACCTATACCAAAATTTGGTTGGTAGCATCACTATTTTTAAGCGGTACAAACTTGGGACTAACCGTAGTATACCTTGATATATTTCATTTATACATTTCAAAAAGTAGCTGATTATCATCAACCGCAGAACAGATTGATTACAAACGATGAATTCTCTTGTTAGCATCATTGCCACAAGTACATCTGCATTCAGACGGACATATTCAGGCTTAGAAATTTTTTCATTTGGTTTTTTCTTGTCACTGGATGAAATCAAATAGTCAATACGACAGAAGTAGGAAAACGTATTAACGAAAAAGTTTGTTGCATGTATTCAAGGTGGATTTTTTATATGCAATAAAAAAGTTTTGGAAGTCTCTTGAACTTACTTCCAGACATAAACTAATATTTGCAAGCAATTACTCCAAGAAGATAAAAATTGTATTTCTTGGCCGAGATAATTCACAGTTACCGTAAAAATTATCAATAAATACAAGTAGCAAGTTGGAAACTGGTTAAGCCAAAAATAACATCGGGCTGTTATTTTTGCATATCACTTTTTACTCTTTGACTTTAATCCGTAAGCGTTGCGTTGACAAAAATCTAAAATCAGAACGGATCTTCGGGTTAAAAACCATCTTAAAGCCGCAAATGATAATAGATAATATATACATAAGAAATTGTAAATCAAAAAATTACTTAATTAAAATCATAAAAACTCTGACCAATAAATAATCATTAAACAATAATTTCAAAAATTAATATCCTCTTGGATAGTAATTTTCAGGCAAAAAAAAAAAAAAAAAAATAACGATAAATAAATCTCTTAAAAAAATTTCTTTAATAATTCTTTCTAATGGTTTGCTCTTAATAAAAATCCAACATTTGTCTGAGATATATTTTATAGCATTATTAATAAAAATTAGAGCTATTAAATAATATTAATCCAGATTATACTATTATTTGTCATTTTTTTATTCATTTTTATATTTTTATTTCAAAACTAAAAATAAATTCCTCTTTAGTTTGCCTAAAATATGAGACATAAATACAAATATGATTTTATGTAGGTATACCCTTGAGAATTCAAAAAAAAAGTTTTTAATATTATATTAGGGCATTGATATTATTATATCATATTCCCCTTTTTATCAAACTTATCCTTTTGTTTATTATACATCCAAAATACAGTCATTAGGCGTATAAAAACACACCAATTTTAATAATTAATAACCCAGTCACATATTTTTTTTAACAACACTTCTCTTTCGGTGCCAATATATTTAAAAGAAAATGATAGTAAAAAAAATGTCCATAATGAAGATTAATTACGGACACACATACCTAATAAAATGTAGCTGAATAATCCAAACATGATCCAAAATAATCTCGGATGTTGGACTTGTGTGAAGATGAATCACTACAAAATTACCACAGTTAAAAAAAACTACACTGAACAAAAAACACTATTTAATTCTTTAAAAAAAAAATAGTAATCACTTTTTTAAAAATCACTAATTAGTTTCAACTGAATGTTGGTTTATTTATTCATTAAAATACTTCAAGTTAAATCACTTGTGTAATTAAATCACTGTTAAATAATCACTGAATTTAACGGACACATTGCATTGTTTTTCATTTGTTTTTCGTTAATAAAATCAACAATCAAACAATTGAAACCAGAAACAAAAATAATTTTAAATAAACTGTTTTTTAATGTAAAAAAAAATAAACAAAATCACTTAACACAAAAATACTTCGTAATGTTTTTATTTTTTTTTAGAAATTATTTAAGTGCATCATTATTTGAAGCATTATTCAATCAAAAGTATTTGAAAATAGCCAATGTTGATGGCACCACGAGTTTGGGTAAATAAATATATCACACACAAGAGCACTAGGAATGTGTAGTTAATAATATGCGCTATAATTTTCTATGATGGGTTGAAAACATGGGCCGTGATGTGAACGTAACGACAAGCTGGCCGGGACTGTGTTCGCATTTTCAGTGAGATGTAGATCGTTTGTGTATATTATCGGCGCACTCTTTCGCACAAGCTCTTTCTATATGCCGTTATATTACGTAGATATGTGTGCCGTTATATATATATATATATGTATATACATACATTTTCATTCTCTCATATCGTTATGGGGTGGTTTTCTCTCGGTAACGTCGGCACACGATCTTACTACTGCTGCGTCAAGGTATCTATCTCCTATCTTTTTTACTAACTATTATTTTGTCTGTGTTATACGCGCGCTTATACATTCAATAATACTACAAATATATGTATATAGTTATTGTATATGAGAATTATCTCGAAATTATTATTAACATTAATACAAATCGTAATACATTTTTTTCTGAATTGTTTTTATACCATGTATATGAAATATACCAAGGGATATTAAGTTTAGTCCCAAGTTTGTAACGCTTAAAAATATTGATGCTATGAACCATTGATATAGGTGTTCAAAAAATCACTTAAGTCCATTTACGGCTGTCTGTCTGTCTGTCGTCTGTCTATCCGTCTGTCATCACGATTACTCAAAACGAAAAGAGATATCAAGCTGAAAAATTGATAGCGTGCTGAGTACGAAAAAAGTGAGGTCGAGTTCGTAAATGAGCAACATAGGTCAATTGGGTCTTGGGTCAGTATGAGCCATTCAAAGTTTAAATATAAAAAATGTTCCTTATAAAATATTAACACTGTCTATACATGGTATTTCAACAATTAACTCAGTCAATTGTTTGTTTTCTTTTTCTTATTAGATCGGTATGTCGTCCAATCAATAGATCAGAACTATGTTAACGCAACCAACATCAATTGTTGGAATAAATGCAAGCAAAAATAAGTCCAACCTAATTTATTCATTTAATTTTTTACTTATACTTAGAAAAAAATTTTTCCCGCAAATTGAATCTCATCACCGTTTATACCATTGAAAAAAAATAAAAATATGAATCTAAATTATTAAATGGCACTCCAATTATTAATATTTGAGCGCAAGACTAGTCCAAAATTAAAATTCGAGTCAATTTTAGCACGTTTTTATTAGCGTGGAATCCACTTTAAAACTTTGAATTGAAATAAAACTTCTCACTCATTGCAAGGACCAATGAAAAAACAATAAT
The DNA here is from genome assembly GCF_905475395.1 of Chrysoperla carnea. Classification (NCBI taxonomy): domain Eukaryota; kingdom Metazoa; phylum Arthropoda; class Insecta; order Neuroptera; family Chrysopidae; genus Chrysoperla; species Chrysoperla carnea. Next base: position 57,690,743 of record NC_058338.1, on the reverse strand, counting down.
TTAATCAATTTGCCTGGATTATCTTGATCTAGATTTTCAGGATTAACGATTTTATAAAATAAATAATTCATTTAATTCTGGTGGAAGCGCTGATAACCTTCCACAATATTGATAATAGTTTAAAAAAACTCAAAAACTCGATTTTATTGATAGTCAACTTAAAAGTAGAAAATAAATAATAGTTTAAAGAAAGACTGTTTTTTAATTAGCTGTAAGTAAAAAGTAAAAAACAATTTCTAACTATTTTGCCTTTGAACTATTCAAAGTTCAAAGGCAAAAATAGAGTGATAAAGAAAACTTTAACGTAAAAAAACCAAGGGTGCTTTTTAAAAATATATAAGAATGCTTTTAATTTTATTATTTGTCCAAAAAATATTTACAATAATTAAAATCTAACACCCCACGCTTTTTTTTCGATAAATATTTTTTTCCTCATCTCTCTCTTTTGAACTTACAGAAACTATTTTCAACTTTAGCTCAACTTGTTACAAAAGCATTTTGTTCCAGTTTTAACTATAATTTATTTTCTCATTTTTATTTTCGCTAAATTACAGATTGTGTACTCTTTGAACAAGGTAGATTAAAACGTTTAATGTTTTATTAATTATAAATTTTTCTTCGTGCTTACTCTATGAGAGGGACTATTTTCGACTATGATAAGATGAGCTTCTCCGTCAGAAAGTTATGGCTGTACGCCGCACTGACGCTCTTGTATTTACGTCAGAATATCCGGCAATAAAATGAATTTCGGTATATTCTTGATTTGTAAACTATAGCGTTTATACCGGTTCTGGCATAGTGATATCCACAAAAATTTCTTACCATGTATATCTTAAGTTTCAAGAAATTTAAACTGAAAGCCTAATCGAACGTTATACGTGCGTGGCCCTTTTCCAAAAAGTTATTAAGAAGAAATCAGAACTTTTCGTCAAAAATATACACTTTATAGATAACGATTTAATAGACATACCCTTTTTTGGGTAATTGAAAAGTATTTTTGATCCAATTACCACAAGTCATGTTTTGAAAACGAAGCACTTCAGGCTACATCAGAAATCAAAGCTTAAACCAGTTTTAAACTTTAAATTTTTTCTAACTATACAAATATCTATGTATGGAATTACCGATATTTTTGTTCAAATTGATTTATTAAAAATATTTGCGATAAATAATTTTTTGATAGTAATACCAGGTATCAAATTGTACACTTTTTTTATTTGGAGGCCATTTTTGCAATTTCAGATTGGAAATAGTCTTCGAAAAGTTGTTCTTCATAAATATATATATTATCTCCATTCTAGGGAACAGTATCACATAAGGTGATTGAAATATACAAAAACATACAAGTTACTCTTACAATCATCCTCTTGTCTCAGCCCTTAGTCACCACAATCTACTGATACTTTTATTGACTCAACATGAATGGATACCCCTTTTTTATTTTTCCTACCCTAACCGATACATGGTAACTACATAGTAACGAAATAGAGAAATCGTGAAAAATTTAGTGTGCGTACCTATTCGCATGTACCCGTGGCACAGCAACATGGCTTGATTTGAGGTACATGGCTATGCGGTATAGGCACACTTATTAGTGATTTAGTTTGGATGTTACTCGGGCCATAAAAAAATTAACTTGTAATTAAATAAATTTTTAAATAAGATGTTATACTCAAATCAAAATAAGTGAAATCAAATAATTGACTAAGTTAATAGATGAAATACCATGTACAGACAGGGTTGATTACACAATCGTAATGTAAGTAATGAAAGATTCACTCTTACACGCTAAGTAATAAGAGTGTCTTTCTTCTAACTACCTTATTGAATATATCATATGCTATTAAACAAATAAACACATACATAATGTATGTAACGTATAAATTTAAAATATATACAATACCTGTATATATACTATATAATATTTCTAACCTTACTTGCGCTCTCATGGGTAACCAGTGATGTTTACGACGAAATGATTCCAACAAAGTATATTTTTTTGATAAGACATATTTATTTAACATTTTTTACATTAAAATTTTTGTGCAATCTCTAGCGTTTACAGGACGGATCCTATAGACCCAAGACCCAATTGATCAATGTTGAACATTTACGAACTCGGCCTCAAATTTTACGTCGTAAGCACACTACAAAATTTCTGCTTGATACCTTTTTTCGTCTTTAAGTTATCGTGTTAACAGGCAGACTGAAACCGGAAATGGACTTATTAGATGATTTTATGAACACCTATACCAACATTTTGTTCGTACTGCATCAATATATTTAAGCGTAACAAACTTGGGACTAAACTTATTATACCTTCATAAATTTTATATATACATGGTATAAAAAAAGACTTAATTTGAAAACAAATGGCACTTGAATAATCATACTCCACGTTGCTTGCTTTCTGGTAACACACTTCATCTCCGCATTTCAAGATATCAACTGTATCCTTGATCATACACCTTACCCAACTATATGAATAAACTAATATTACTTTTATTTTAAAAGCCATAAAGTGGTTTTGCGGTCACTGAACTTGAATCATTCGGTTGCATATCAAAACTGCACCAGATGCAGTTATTTGTATATATTATGTTATATACCTATGGGTACGTACCTACATTTAATACCTGTAGTGGCCTAAGTATTTTCATTCTGTATATGTACAGAGTATAATAAAAAAGCCCACAAAAGGATTTGAAGAAAAATATTATGACTGAACAGTCTTTGTGAAATTGTTTCAAATAAATATTATGATTAATGTCTGCCATATAAGAATACTAGCAGATGCCAACCCGCTTTGCTGAGCAATTACAAAACAAAAACTACCGTGTTATAGCCATCACATTTACTCCCTTTTGTTCACAATTTTATGTTTAGTAAATTTTTTGGTGCGGAGCCCTAATTTTTTTGAAAATACAATTTGCCCCATGATACTCGGTGATTTTTTAACTTTCTATAGATGAAATAATTTTAATGGAAATTAATCTTTCATGGAATTATTGTAAGTAGTTATTAAGTATTATAAAGTACTAAAAAATGGTCAGCAATAATTATGCCACGGGAACATATTAAGATAAAAAGTATGCTATGTGTTCCAGGATATAAACCCGTTGAGTAGTTTTTTCGTGAATGAGAATCAAACATCCAGACATTCGACATCCATACATTCTCACAAACTTTCGCATTTATATACTGAAACAAAGCTGGTCTATAACATTCAGGTACTAACAACAAATAACACTTACTTACCATTGAGTATCATATACTTGTGAAATTACTATAGTTCCCCATATTATTTTAGCTAACTGGCTCAATTTTATTCTAATTGGGCTTAAATGATGTTCATATTTATTATTTGGAATTGATAATTTTTAACTTATAGAATGTTTCACCGTAGTGTTATCATTCATCCTTGTGCGCACAACTGCCATCACAAAAAGGCTACACGTCATAGGCCCACATTGGTTATGTATATATTTTTTTATTTTTGGCTTTTATGTGAAAACCAATAATATGCCAAATTTAAAAAATTTTCATCTTTCAAGCATGTATAGAAAAAACGGTGAATTTTTGTACATGTTTACCAATTTTCGAGATTTTGTGATTAGCAAATTAGATTATTGCGTATTACCTTTTATACTTGCGAAAAAATTGCGTCTTTTTAGCAAGTATATAAGGTAAGTGGGATAGTTTGTGGAATGTTTTTCCCAGAGTGTTTTACCTCTTTTTAAGAGTGCTGATGTAAAATTTCCATTCTATGCATTAACCTATACTTTCTAAAATGATTTTTGAACTTGGATTTCTGGGTAAGATTATTTTAACGTTGGTATAAAAATTAAAATTATATGGAGTATTAATTGGGCTAAATCTCCTAAATTATTCACACTGAAGACAAAACCAGATTTCGAAAATACGCTACAAAACAAAAAAAAGTGTATGTATAGTAAAAAATAAATACAATTTCCAAGGCGATAAAGTCGAATATTAATTTCTTAAAAGAGAAATAATATTTATTCATTTCCATCAGAGTGAAAACAAAAACCGAAGAATGGGTTTAAAGTAATGAAAGTTTTAGTAATGAAAGGTTTAAAGAAATAAAACGTCAGAAGACCTTTCATATTAAAAAAATTTGTTTTTCTTGGCTTTTTGAACACAGCTTGTACTATTAAATGCTAACAGCAATCCTCATATTTAAACTCGTTCATGGGTGCTGAGCTGATTTCTTGATGTTTTTTACATATAAATATATTTGTAAATTTTTTTTATACGAGTATCTTCTCCAAACTACAACACAGTTTTGCGTTTATATCAAAACGAACATACCAACGGATCAAAAAGTTCACTGCATTCATTATTAGCGCGCGATAATATATACAGAGTGTTTTCTAAATTCATTTTCAGTACAAAAATCAGAACAGCACTGAACAAAATTCATAAATAAAGCTAGTGAATTCTTATGAGGCTCTCAAGTTGGTGATACAGGACCTTTTTTCAATTTTTTTTCTCACACTTTTAAATTATTTTTTTAAGAGATATTTATTTTTATTGGTTACCTATGTATTTAACCCAATTTCCCCAAAGTGACAGACCAAGATTACTCTGTCACATAAGTAATGTTATATATAGGCGTGTAAAAATACGCAAATGAACTTTTGTCTAATCGAAAGTGACACTAAAGCTGGTATGTTTTAAGTTTTTCGAATTTTTTCGAAAACGGTACATGGGAGTTTTTTTTAAACAGCTCAATCAGTCCGTGTTTTTCATATCTGTATTTTAATATAATGTACTCAGAGGAAAATTTATTAAAAGAGATAAAAATTGAAAAAATCTAATTTGTGAATTTTGCAATTTTTTTAAATATGGTTAGTAAGTTTGTAAGCAACCCATTCAATGTGTTGTTTTGAAGTTTATGTTCATTAAGAAATTGCAAAATAAAATTAAAAATTTTTGATAATAATAATAATATAATAATAATAATATTTTATTCGTTCTCTTTCGATATACAATGTATACATAGAATTCGTCAAAAAATAAAAATAAAAATTGTCCAGTTTTGCTTCGTTAAACTACCCTATCGCATTTAATAGGACTCACTTATCGGGGAAACATCCTTCAACTTTAATAACCTTTATATCACTTATATCTTAAACAGAACTGTATTCTTCACTAGTTTTTGAATCCTCTTTGCAACACCCTATAGCCGTTTAAATGTGTGTTACTACAAAAAATGCATTTTTCATAAACTATGTTTTTACATTCACTATAGTTTGTACATGAATCATAAATGCACAACAAAAACCACATAAAAATTTCTAATCAGAGTATGACGATTTGCATATAAGATCAAGAGTTATAAAGCGTTACTACATGACTTGTAGTTCAAACAGAAATTGATTTAGCTTATATGTCTGATAGTATATGTATGATTCAAATAAAAAAATTGAAAAAAATAAATTTAAGATGAACATAGTTGTTTGAAATGTAACAAAAGGCCTAAAAGGCAGTTTCCTAAAAGACAAAATTTCTTCAAAAGAGATAATAAGGAAGTAAAATTTTTAAAACATTGATAATTCGGATAAAATGTAAATTTTTCACATCTTGTTAAGTTCCAAATTATTTGTTATAAGTATTGCAAATAGATTAATGAGTTAATTACAAAGTTATCGAAACGAAAATGATGGTCAATACTAAGATAAATATTAAGTTTTTACTTCTTTTTTTTACATCTACTCAATAAAAATAATAAGCTTTATCATACTTAATAAAAATCTTCAACAAACTTTCTTTTTTTTTTACTGAACCTTATTTTGTATTTTTTTTTTTTTTTTAGTTTGTTAGGTAATCCTTTTTTCATTCTGGTTATCGAAGAGTTCCTATTAAGTTTTTATGAATTTTTTAGAAGGTCTATGAACTAATAAGAGCCAGACCAAAAAAAATTATATTGAATTTACTAAAGCTGATAATTTGAGGATTGGTTATAGTAGTTCTGTACACACGCATCCTGCGGCCAGTCAAGCGAACGATAGAACAGGGGTCAGATATATGCTATCGAAACGGTTAAGTTTTATGTGGTACTAAAATGAATTTACTTAGCTGAAAATTGTTACACAGATTGTATATTGCATATAAATATCAATTGTCAGTCAGTTAGGTGTCAGAAGAGAGCTGGTCAGTCAGTCCTTATTTATGAACAAAATGAACATCAGATTCATTTATGATTTCTGTGGTATTTAAATGAATTATTAAAGCTGAAAATTTTTATACAGCGTGTATATTGCATATAGATAATAGTTATGACAATCAGACAGTTAAACGTTAGAACAGGGGTGGTTATTCAGCACTCATATAAATAAATAAGGTACATAAATAAAGGCTGACTGACCAGCCCTGTTTTAACATTTGACTGACTTACTGCCATAACTGTTATCTATGATTCTTAATAATTTATTGTTCACATTTTTTCGATAGCATATATCAGACCCCTGTTCTATCGTTCGCTTGACTGACCGTAGTATGAGTGTGTACACAACTACTATAACCAAACCTCAAATGATCAGCTTTAGTAAATTCAACGAATTTTTTTTTTCTGGCTCTTAATCCATAACAACTATAACAATTCTATAACAACGATAGACTTAACAAAGAATAGTTAAATTTTCTGAAAAAATGTGTTTTTGACTATTGAAAAATATTAGATATTGTTAGACGTACTTTTTCATTTATAAAAGTGCAATTTTCATTACGATATTACACGTATATACATATAGTTATGTTGATGATTATGATTATTATTATTATTATGAGTGTGCATATAGTTCAGTTAATTAAGTACATTTTTTTTTTGCACAGGATGATTGAAAATTTACAATGGAATATTCAATTATTTGCACAAATTTTATAGTTATTTGCTTTTTTTAAACTGAATAATAAAAACTAAAGCTTCTGAGCTAATATTTTTTACCATGTATATGAAATATACCTAGGTATACTAAGTTTAGCCCCAAGTTTGTAACGCTTAAAAGTATTGATACTATGAAAAAAATTTTGGTATAAGTGTTTATAAAATCACCTAATTAGTTCGTTTTACGGTTGTTTGTCTGTCTGTCTGTCCTCACGATTACTCAAAAACGAGAAGAGATATCAAGCTGAAAGAGCATGCTTAGGACGTAAATTGTGAGGTCGAGTTCGTATTGAGCAACATAGGTCAATTGGGTTTTGGGTTCGTAGGACCCATCTGGTAAGCTTTTTGTTTGAAACATTTTTTCGTAAACATCACTGGTTACCCGTGAGAGCGCAAATTGTACAGTATGTATTATATGACACAATCAGTTACATATGTGTGACATGTATGTATGTGTAATGTGACAGAGTAATCAACACTTTCTATGTTTTGTTTTCACTTGTTTGTTTCTGAAACGGAATTTTATTGAACAAGTTCCATTGATTCACAAAATATTTGCTGTTATATTTTGGTTTGTTTCATATTTAAAATCATTGGTGTAATTTGTTTAGATATGTTTTAAAGTGGTCGTAAAGAAAGTCGAAAGGAGTTCGTCAATCCTGTTCTATGTCAGTGACTCAAATATTATTAACTCTTTTCGTGTCCTTATTTCATTTGAATGTTTGTATAGGTATACAGAATTTGAATACACAATAAAAATATGTAATTAGTATCACTTATATAGCAGTGTGCAATCTTTGTCTGTTCTGCATATCAAACCTACAAATGGAATAAAGACACGAGAAGGCTACACACAGTTTGAGTCACTCAAAGAACAGGAGTTACAGATTCGATAACTTCTTAAACCGTACATCTAGGGAACCCGAGTTCAAGTCCCGGCTTCTGTATAATTTTTTCGTTTCTTTCTATTTGTTCAAATGGAATTCAAAGATTTCACCTTCAATAACAAATTAATACACAGTATACTATATTCCTCTATATGAAGCATTTTAAATCATTTTTATGATTTAAATTTCAAATGGAACAAATTTTAACAGACTAATATTAAAGTAAAATACGATAAAGTTTTTTCACACAAACAAAAAATTAAATAATAATAAAACATAATTAATTGGACACAAAAAAGATTTTTATTTTAATATCTACAAAATCTTAGTTTATTGTAAAATCAATAATGAATTAATCTCAATAGAACAATAATTAATTAATTCTATTTTATATAAAGAAAGGTTTTCTGTTTGGTCTAGGGCCAAAAGTGGTATTTGAAAGTAATTTCAAAGCGGTTAAAAATTTGAAAGTCACTCAAAACTCTATTTTAATACTGCTGAACTTTGAAAATTATTCTTTTTATTGAAGTTCTATAGAAACAATGCACATCCTGCGTTTACTGGCGCACATACCCGTACAAAGTTCCAAAGAAACTGATTTTCAAATAATTTTACCACAATTTAAAATCATGAGTCTCTACCCCTAGCCGACAGTACGGTTTTCTCGGTCAATCTTAGCTTTCAATTTGTATATAAACTTTCAATAAATATAGACGTTTTTTAGACATGGACTTTGGAGTAGTGAATAATGAAAATAATGTTGTACACGCCACTCTTATATCTCGCCTCTTTATATCATACACGCCAGGAAATCGAACTTACTGGGCTAGGCTCGTAATATATTACCTATGCTTTTCAGTAATATAAATCATATATGTCAAGCGTTAACGCAACCGGTGTCACATGCAAGACGTACCTCATACTTGGCTATCTACCTACGTTACCTATTTTCAACGAAGAAATTAATTTTCGAAATACAGTCTCTTGAAAACTTCACTGCCAGTTCACAACGTCCTTACCTCAACAAACATTCCTACCTCCGGGTACATTTTTTTCAGATAATGTTTTACAAAATTGTGAGACATGACCTTGCAAACGGTCTTTCAAATTTCTAGTCCTTCTTAAGGGACTGTTAAAGTATACGCCTGATCCTAGACCCATATTTAGTACCAACCAACCAAATGATCGGAGGCAAACATAAACTTCAACAAAAAGTATGTACTTTAATGAATGTAACTAAATTTTTCATTATTATTTAATAAATAACTTTTCTACCTGCAAATTAAATTTGAATATTCATGAGAATATTCCCATTCTGTTTTTTAATTAGATGTTTTAGAATACGTGTTGTATTCGCGACTCGAAGAAACTTTTGGTGGTGGCACTTTCATCGTGGAAAATAGTGCAAACATCTAATTCTATTGTATAAACAAACAAAAAATCATAGTAAATATAATTTATATTATGTATTTCACAACTCTAGTTCGTATATTACAGTAACTTTATACATGACAGTCTGCATTAAATCCGGTAGTTCTGATTTTTCGCAAACTTGTTTATGATGTTATTCCAATGAATAATCCAAGGTTGTGACCCCGATCGCCGAAAGCAACTTTGTAAAAAATCTAAAAATCCGTGATAATTTCGGATTTTGGCGATAATACCTCTAAAGGACTAGTTTTTTAATAAATCTTTTTCAGAACGTTTTTAAAGTAGACTAAATTTGCTACAATACGAAACGAAAATGGACTCTGTAAATCCAATACTTTCCGAGATAAAGCCATTCAAAATATATCGACGTAACTTTATACATCAGAGCTAACGTCAAATCCGATAGTTCTGATTTTTAGCAGACTTGTTTAAGATGTTGTCCCAGTAAATAATCAAAGTTTGTGAGCTCGAGCAACGAACGAAACTTTGTGATAAATCTAAAAAACCCGGGAAAATTTCTGCTTTTTTTCGATTATAAGCCTAAAGTGGTAGTTTTTGAAGTACCCAAAATGTTTTTAAGGTAAACTAAATTTGCTATAATATTAGATTAGAATCGTCACATCAGACCAATAGTTTCCGAGAAAAAACTGTTCAAAATTTATCATTTTTTCTTATTTCTTATTTAGAGTAGGTATTATTTCGTTGAAAACTCAATCCAAAATATCTTTGCGATAACAATACTCCCTTTACTTTGTATAAGGAAGTTTCTCGAATATTTGTCCAAATTATTTCTTCCTCAAAAAAATATCAAAAATTTGACGATTTCTTTCAAGAAGCTTTCAAATCAATCTATGAACTGGAAGTTTGATAATTAACATCTTCAAGTTTGATAAGAAACATATTGGTTCGGCAATAATTATCTTCCACTTCCACTTTAGAATATTGTGACGACATGTGTTGTAAAATGGATGGTAAACAAAAGATAATTCTTATTGTGTGTTAAATTTTCATTTCCTTGTGAATGTAGATGCGAACTTTAGTTACAACATAATATAATGAATGTATTTTCACTAAGAATCCGTATTCTTTAAATACAACTTTTTAAAGAAAGTTTATAAACAAATTTGTTTAAAATATATTTTTTTTTTGTATCCTTTAAAATATAAACGAATTCACATTTTGCAACATTTATTGTCGTTATTAAATTTAATATGTATATACAACCAACCAGGTTTGTGGGAAGGTATAACAAATAAGTACTTGTTGGAAAAAACTTTTCATATTACCTAATAAGTATCCAAACAAATACAAAGGTATAAAAAAATTTGTATATTATCTAGAACACTTCTATAAAATGTTTTCAAAGCTCTGCAAATACAACTGAATTGAATTAAAAGATTTCCTAAGAATTCTACTTTTTTTTCAAGTTTTTGTTGAAAGTTCGATTCGATTCGGCTGCCCACGGGGGCTCGGAGCCCGCGAGGAGCATTGTTTTACCAACTTTTCGCTTACTACATTTCCTAAATTATTTTAATAGTGCACTTTCGTGATGCATTTAAGATTAACACATGCCTATCGGCCCCATTTAAAATAATATTTTGATGTGTCTAAGAATCGAATTCGCATCCCTATTTTTATACCATGTTGGGGCACTTTGCTCCCAAAGAAAAGAAAGAAATATATATATTTAGTGGTCTGATTTGAATTTGTACTCACCAGTGTTTCGATATTATTCGCGTGCCATAGGGTTTGGTCGAAAAACAGGATGGAAAAGCGGGGAGTATTTCTAGAACGATCAAACTGCGATGCTGGATGTTTCTGGAACGATGCACATGATGTGCCGTCGATGATTTCAAAACACAATGTTTAATTACGGAATTTCAATTTGTAAAGATTGAATATAAAAAACTACACAAATCATTAAAGTTTTACACTGATTGAATGGTTCAATATTTAAGTTATAAAATCGAAACACAACCGCTCACAAGTTAAGTACGTCTAATGAACAAAAGGCTCGAGAAACACATCACTTTAATTACAATCAAATTACGAAAAATCACAAAAATATAAATGAAATAAGTAATGACACTTTAATTAAGTTGAATTAAAGTTGGAGAAAGGATGTTTCTCCAACGAAAATAAACGATTAGTAATAAAATATACTTCAAAACAGAACAGAATGGAATGATTAGCTAGCAGTACGAATTTTTAACGGTTATTAGTTGCACACATGTTTAAATTATACGTGCTCGTGCTGCCAACTATCAATTATTTAACTGTCAAAGCACTTGACAGGACATTTAGGGAGCGTTCAACTGGTTCTTGATTGAAAGTAATAGTCAACCATGTATATGTAATGTATATCAAGGCATACTTAGTTCCAAGTTTGTAACGCTTAAAAATATTGATGCTACGAACCAAATTTTGCTATAGGTGTTTATAAAATCACTTCATTAGTTCATTTCCGGTAGTCCGTCTGTCTTTCTGCCGCCTGTCATCAGGATAATTCAACAATTGGGTCTTGGGTCCGTAGGACCCATCTTGGAAACCGTAAGAGATAGAACAAAAGTTTGAGTGTAAAAAAAAACAACTTTTGTTTGAAACAGTTTTTCGTAAACATCACTGTTGACCCGTGAGGGCGCAAATTAGGGGCAAATTGTATAGTATGTATTATATGAGAATACCACTTATGTTTATGTGACATATGTACGTATCTGTAATGTTACAGTGTAATCAACACTATCTATACATGGTATTTCAACAGATAACTCAGTCTATTGTTTGTTTTCACTTTTTTTTTTGTGCAAAAGATGGTTGCCTATTGATAATCATCAAATTACTGGCATTGAATTTTGGCGATCTGCAGCTGGGTAGACGCAACTTTTAATACCTTTGTGATGTTTATACACCTCCTTTTGTAAGTGAATAAAAACTTAAATAAAAATTACTTTTTAAAGTACAATCTTTTATTGTCCTAAAAAGTAGAAAATAATTTTGTAGCAATCACTCCTACATGACTATTATCCCTGAATATATAAATTGAGTTGCAGTATTTAAAACTAAACTTTATATCGAATATGGTAGAAGCGATGGAGGAAGCGGAAAACTAAACCATATATCAAATATGGTAGAAAATCAGGAAGCCATTTACCTTACCATGCATTGTAATTCAAAAAAACATTTATGCAAAACATAGTTATGTAACTATCATTGCAAGTTAAATAAAATCATGTAAAAATCAGTAAACTGATAATCAGTAAAATGATTTGGTAATGCAATCTAGCACACATTTTACGAAAACTTCAGACTGGAGTTTAACATACCCTTTTAAAAGACAATGAGATCTTTGTTTTACAGTATGAAACAAAAAATTGATATTTTATTAATTTTAGCTTGTCACTTCGTCCCATACAATTAAAATTAAGACACTTTGTTGAACCCTATTGTGTAGGAAAACATAAAAATAAGTTCACTCTTAGGCAATTAAATTTTATGCCTTGTTACGTTCAAATTCATGAAATATTGAATTAACAAACAATGAAATCAAATCTAATAATAATAAATCGTCTGCTAACTATACCCACTTCAATAGCTAAATAATTGAAATAATAATTTTCATTTGTAAATGAAAGTTTTTATTGTAGTTTAAAGTGTACCATTGAGAATTTTAATATAGTAAAAAGTTTATCATAAGTTCAATTACTTACCTGCAATTTTAATATGTAGGTATTATTAAAAAGAAAAAAAAATAGAATTGAGGTACAATTCAAAAATAGACATGCTGAAATTTTTCGGGTGAAATAATCCACCAGGAATCATGTTGAAAAAGATGCTCTTATATGTAAAAGTAAATTTAAGCACTATGGCCTCATTTTTACATGGTACAGGTGAGTAAAAGTGAGAATATGAATGTTACAACCCCTTGCTGTTTCACCTCTGCACCACCAAAGCTGTATGGCGTTGCTGAGGTACAAAATTTTCATTATGGTATTCGAAGCGAATTACATAGATGCCGTACAGAAATAAACACGTAGGGCTAGGGCTACGGAAATCGACAGGAGATCAAAAATATTATTTTTAAATTCCGGTATCAAAGTAACCACATTTATTTTTGTACGGCATTTATGTAATTCGCTTCAAATACCTAAGCAGAGTTAGTATCCAGCAACTCTCACCTGTATTCACCTGTACCTCGTACAAATAGCAATATGGCGCTTAAAATTACTTTTGCATGTAGGAGCATCTGTTTCAACCTAATTCCTGGTGGGTCATTTTACCCGAAATATTTTAGATTATGCTTGTAGTCTATTACAGTGAAGTACCAAAATGGGATTAATAAGGGTTTATTCATTTGAAATCCGCGGAGTTTTATTCATTTGCAATCCTTTTAGTTGTACGTTCGTGGAAATTTATTGTTTGTAACTTTCGTGAAAATCAAAATTATACATTTACATGCCATGACAACATAGTGTTTATGTCTGGGACATCCTATTTCTCAAACGACTAGACCTATGTCAGAAGGGTTTTATTCTATTTTATGTTAAATCTATTCTACCTGAATTCGAAGGTAAAATATTTTAAACCGCGTAGTCTATTTTAGTCATTTTAAAATATATTACTTCGTTCCACTTATTGTACTACTTTTTAATACCGGAAGCTACATGTTTAACTGTTTAAGTTTATGTGATTTGAATTTTTGGAACGAAGTCTCTTAACGCGGCTTGTCATGATGAGCAAAAACTGGCAAAAACCGTCACGTAACAAAATGGGATATGCTCTTGTGTGTGCATGTGCCACATTCATGGTAATCACGATATGTTATCCAACTTTGTATTATTTTTATTTATTTACACGAATTTCTCATCTTTGTACTTTTTATATCCAAAACTAGTTATGGACACATATAGATAACTAGTTTTGGATGTAGATATTACAAAAATGGCAAAATTTGTGCATTATGATTATGTGCGTCTTGGAACCCCGCCTCCTTGACACTATAGATAAAACGGACTACATATATCTATTAAATTAACGGTAACATTTGTTTCTTTACAGCTTCGTAAGAAACATCGTTCCTGACGCAGGTTCCACGACCTCAATCTTTTTTTAAACTACATTTGTTTCAAATTTGTAAAAAAAAATGCTTTAGTATTTCTTACCCACAATGTACACTGTTACGCTTTTAACATTTATTTTAAGAATAATCAATCGTTGAACAGTTTGTAATAGTTCAAGTAATTGGAATCATTTAAATAATTATAATTAATACAAATGATTATTAAGATTTTCGAGAAATTTCTAAAATACTACAACAAATTTCAATGTAGTGCTCTTTTGTTAACTTGATAAAAGAAAGTTTTTTTTTTCAACCCGAAACGCATCATGAATGTTTCGTTAAGGTTTTGAGATGCGTTTTTAAATTTTTTTGTTGCCGGGTTCTTATTAAATGAGTCCCATTATTTTAACAGGCTTATCGAAAGTTAACAAAGAAAAAACGAAAATAATAAATTTCCGTAAACGTTAAGTCTAATTTTTAATAATGTTTGAATTTCAGGTAGAAATTCAAAATTAAGAATATCTCGGTTTTTATAAAAATGAAAATATGTTTCATAACTTTTATGCATTTCACCTGAAAATAAATGTGAACAAGATTCAAGTCGAGTATCCCAACTTAACTTTTAAAAAAATAACACGAAATATAATATTATCTTATATATCGTTTTATTTTTATTAATAGAATAGTAAGTATACTGTATTTAATATGAAAATTGTTGTCAGCCACATGACCGCCCCTGAATCTTCTAAAGCACTTTATTATGATTTTCGGAAGTTTTGAGGAAAGTATTTTGTTTACACAAAAAATCCCTAAGAAATAAAATAATAAAAACTTGATTGAAAACCCTTCCTTCAATGCTTAGTTTTCTGGAACTTTTGCATAACTATACGAATTGTTCACTCACTAAGAAGACGAATTTTAATAAAAACTTGATTGAAAACCCTTCCTTCAATGCTAAGTTTTCTGGAACTTTTGCATAACTATACGAATTGTTCACTCACTAAGAAGACGAATTTTCCATATTATTCCCATAAGAGTATTACCCAGTTATTACAGAATTGTTATTTCTGTAGAAGAAGTGGAAAATTTGAGCGTCAAACATTGATGGCGCGTTAGTTTAACCATTCATATCGTAAACGGAATCTTTCAAAGTAATGCCGGTGTTCCACTAAACAGACAAACAAAAACAAAACTGAAACTCGAGTAGACAAAAACAAAACTGAAACCTTTTACAATCTCTTTGGAGACTGGCAATGAATTAACCAATGGCTATAACAGTTTCAGCTTTGATTCTGTTTTTGTTGCAGTTTGAGTTTTGTTTTTGTTTGTCCGTTTAGTGGAAAACTGGCATAATATTTGACGTTTGAAACAAATGAAAGTATTCGTATAATTCTAATTAACAGAGTTTCAAATGTAGGAAATTGAAATTAGATCACCTTTTATTGATATATTAATCTAGTCAATTTAAAGTTAATGGACTGCCTCTTAAATGTTGAATTCATTACTAACTGCTTTATTTTATATTGTAAAGCTAAAGTGTTGCTACCTATTAAATCGTTATTTCTAGTAATTCAATCTTGAATTTAATAAATGTTTAACATGTTAATTTTAATGAGTTATAACACAATCCTTCATCTTAGATATGTAGAGAAAATGTAAAATATTTATTCACCGTATAATGTGTTATACGTATTAAGCGATGTACAGAGAATTTATACTACTCTTGGGTTTCAACCTGTTTGAAATGCTGTGGTGAATTCTAAAATATTTTTTAATTAATATTTTTATTTTAGATTAATTTCTTTATTTTAATTCTAAAGAATAAATTTATGTCTCAAAATAGAGGTTACAAAACGAAAAAATAATTCAAAAACCACACTCGAAAAGCCTTTAACATTTCATAAAAGAAATTACCATCTTAAAGCTTCTCTCAGGCAGACAATTTTAGATAAGAGTACCAAACACTATAATAACCTTGGAAGTACTTGACATTAAAGCAACTATTAATAAGGTTCTCCTTCATCAGTAAGAAAGGAGCAACGATGTTTTTAGGATCCATTAGTTGTTTGAAACCAAAGTTATAGACTAGTCATGAAAAGTTACAATATCAATGATATTTATTCGGTGATGTTGACAGGACTCTCCACGTTTGTTTCAAAAAAGCTATGCTTTAAAAGTAAACTTTACATGAGTACAAATATATCGACGATTGTGGACAAGCTTTGAAACATTAATGGAGCATTGCAAAACGAGGAATTATACCCAGAACAAAAGGTCACAAACAAAAAGGAGAAGATATTAATTAGGAGTTTCTCTCTCTGTTAAAAGTTTGGCTGTGATGTTATCAGGAGTAAAAGAAAATTTTTTTGTTATTTCAAAATTCCCTAATACTACGAGTTTCTATTGAACAGTTGCATCATTTATGTAAGATATTGCCTATATTTTTTTATTAATATGATTTTAATATTTGTTAGCATTGACACTAATTTTGCTCTGCACCAAAAAAACATGATATAATAATATTCGTATGTTTGAAAAAATTTCTACCTTATTATAACAAAAAAATAATTTAATTTCAGGATACAAAACAAAAACAAAAAATAAGTAAGTAAACAATAAAGTAGGTACGTTACGATGAAATATAATAGTGACTGATGGTAGAATATCATAAGCAAAGCATAAGCACACCATCATGGCATCTAGCTAGAGTGGGTATAAGTAAGTAAGATGTGTGTAGTTTTGTTACATAATATTACATTCATACATAGTTAGGCAAATAAACTAGGGTCACACAACACAAACATGTAATTTGAAATGTCATGTGAAATATAACAAATGAAGTCTGTGGAAGGCGGAGCACCCAGGACCTTATAACACTTGAGACATCAGTGTTTTCATTTCATTTTTTGTAGTTTTCATTTTTTTTTTGTTTTTTGCTTTTTCTTCATAATATAATCCTTTTTGTAAATGGAAATTTTATATTTGTTACTACGATGTATACGTCATATTTAATGGCCTAGATGTATCCAATCTCTAGCGAGTTAAACTTGTATTGAAAACTAGCAATATCAATAACAGTTAACATTACCCGAAAAACTGTAAATAATTTAAAAGTAACAAGTGAAAACAAACAAGTGACCGAGTTAATTCTTGAAATACCATGTATGGACAGTGTTGATTACTCATTCTTTAGTTTTTTACGTCATGTAAGTAAAGAAGTCAACCCTAGTAGCTCAGTTGAACCCACTCGCAGAACCCACTCGAGTAGTGGGTTCGATTCCCACCGTCACAACAAAAATTAATTTAATTAGTAGTTGTGATGGGCTGGTGTAGTGCATGGTATATGCATGAATGAGGTGCACTCAGCCTCTGAATATAATTAAGCTAACCTAACCTAAGTAAAAAAAGATTTACACACAAACTAATAAGAGTATGTCCACTTCCTCAGTGGACATAGTTTATGCTATAACAAACAAACAGATACATAATATATGTAACGTATAAGTTTAAATATATACACTACCTGTATACATACTATATAATGTTTCTAATCTAATCTACGCCCTCACGGGTGAACAACACTGATGATTACGAAAGAATGTTGCATACAAAAGTTATTTATTTTTTTTAAGAAACGTCTTTTACATTTAAACGTTTGTTCTTTCTAATGGTTTACAGGATGGTACCTACGGACCCAAGACCCAACGAACCAATGTTTCTCAATTACGAGATGAAGTTGTTTCAGGGTGCAGTTCTGAATGCAATAACTTTGCCTACAGACGTCTTTTGACGTGAGGTAATATCTTTGGTAAGTGTTCGATTGTACTCTGACTATATCCATCTCGTTGGGCCAAATACCTACCTGCATCTAGCATTAATTTTTCGAAGGATGTCTTCTGGTAACTGTTTACACATTGCTAAAAACACTACTAGAAGCTTAGTGATACTTAGAAACTGTTGCAGAATGATATAGAAAATGACGTAAAACATCAAAAAATTATAAGAATTATAAATTATTTCTTTATAATGATGTGGGATCAAATTTGTGGCCAGGTGACGTGATACAAACAAAAATGACATTTGAAAACAAATGACAGTGTTTGCTAGTGAGAAACAAATGGAGGTATATTTACTCCATCCAGTTTGTAAATGAAAAGAAGTATAAATGTGTTCAGTACAAAATGTTCCATAATGAACAACTTATTTGTATAAATTTATGTTAAGGTTGTTGTCTCGCTATTAACGAAAATTTTAAGTCTCTAACTCAGATATAATATTTTCAAAAAAATAACTGAACATGATGTATTGTTCTAAGTACAAAATAAATAAAAAGCAACATTATTGATCGTTTCATTATTGAAATATAATAACGCAAAGCTTATTAATTTTATTCTTGAACAGAAACGACTATAGTTCAAGTTTTGTTAAGTATTGGTGGTTGAGAAGAGACATCTATATTAACAAAATTGTAAGCAGCACTTAGTACACGATATATTCTTTGAGAAATACTTGCGTGGTATTGTAGTAACACATCATTTGACCACAAGTATGTATATGGTTTATATGAAAGTATATTCGATTTAGTCTAGGTATTGTTATGTTTAGAAGTATGGATTGTAGAAACCAAATTTTCGTATAGGTAAATTATAAGAATCTCGAGAACTTAGTATACAGCAATGATATAATTTGTTCGTTTTGTAAAGCAATAACAAACAAAAAGTTCAATATTCCTTTACAAACTTGGGACCAAAGTTATAATAGACATATCCTCACGTATGCAAAAAGGATATAGAAACGTTTACCGCCCCAAAGGGAAATAAAACAACATATACATTTAAAAAAAAGTTAAGAGTGACCACTCTTCTAATGCTCTTTGTAGACGACTCGTTTTACACTGTTTGAAACATTTTGTTTTATTTTTTATACAATTATTTTCGTTGGTATTTCATACAAAATATCTAATGATATATCGCATTAAGTGTATCAGGATACTTTTAAAATAATCAATAAATAAAACAGTACCAGCAAATGATCAACGTTGAATATCCAAAAAATATAATATTAGAATATGTATGTTGGATTGGAGAGGTATTTTCAAAAAACCTGCATTTGTTCTGAGTGAAAAAAAAAAATTGACCATTTCAATAATTACTCCAAATTATTCATTTTTGTTGTTGAACAGAAACGAATATAGTTAGAGAATTGGTAACTACTTGAAGGAAAATATTTAAACAACACTTTGTTATACTATTTAAGAAATAGTTGCGTGGTATTGTTAAGTTAAAAATAACACACATTATTTGACTACAAGCATGTTTTTGGTTAATATGTATATACCGTACATATAAACCAAAACTTGTTTACAATGCCGTAACTTTTTACAGTACTGTTTTACATTATTACTGTGCATTGCAGGATTCGGTAGATAAAATTACGGTAGATATTTACTTGTATACTACAGTTGATTTGCTCGCTAATATGTTGAAGAAAGTCAACCAATTTCGTACCTGAGCGGTGTTCATATAGTATATCCAAATCAGTTTATTTCGATGTAAAAGTATCAACATAGAAAGAATACAAATTTATTTATCATTGAAGAGTTAATAATTATTACCATTTTAATAATTAAATATTTGGTATTTTTTGTGAAATAATTTCATTCTCCAAAATATTCAATTTTTATTAACAACCATTGAAGATTTTAATTAAATATTTGGTATTTTCTGATTTCATTTCGCAAAATTTTTAATTTTTTTTTTCCAACCTCTTCTTTTTACCATTCTAACACATGCTACCTCACCATTCTAGCACATGCTACCATTCTGTTGCCCTACGGCTCACTAATTAAATACTGCTTAACAAAATACCTGATCAGATACACAATAAAGAGCTGTATCAATAATTATTAAATTTTGTCCTCTATTAATGATAATTTGCTTTTATACAGGGTGTTTTAGAACAACGCAGCATTATTTTGGGTATATGCGTTCTCAAATGAAGCAAAAAAAATCCTCTATCTACCCCTTTACCCCTATGTATGCTTAGATCTTTAAAACTACGCAACGGGTTTTGATGCGGTAGGGAAACTTTTTATATTGATAAAAACCTATAATACATAATACATGCATAATACAGTAAAGAAACACTGATAATTTTGGAGGTTAAACGAAATTGTGAACAAAAGGAGGGTAAATGACGGCATATGAAGTGAAGGAAATAACACAATCGTCTTTGTATTTAAAATTGAAACTATGGCGTAACTACAAAGGCAAATAATTTGTGGAGTTAATTAGATTAAATATAATTAAAAATACACACATACCGAGAATCAAACCTGGATTTATTGGTTTCAATCCAAGCTTCTTAACCAACTGGGACCATTATGAAAAACCATCAATAATAACTGAAAAACTTTTCTGTTAAAAATTGTAAACAAAATTTAGTAAACAAACATAAATAATAATTTAATAATTACATTTACTTTTCGCAAAATCAATGTAATACTTAGTTATTATGAAATATTTAGAAATTATTTGTACATTATTAGTATTCAAATAATCGAACTACAAGTGAAATTTACAAAATTTAAATAAAACCCGAGAAATTTCGGGTACGGAATCCTAAACTTGGACTAGAAACATATCTATAACACTCTCCATTAAATTAACTTTTCCTTACAGGCTTCTAGAAACTGATCCTTTATGAAGAGCACCTAGATATTATGATAGATCATCTATTATAAAAACCAATTTCAGAAAACTAATGCCTTACATGCGTTTATTTATGAATATAGGTACGTATAATGTAAAGGGTTACAAAAATTCAGATTAATCTACAGAAAGAGATGCACAAGCTCAAAAAACAGTCGAAAAATGAAGAAAAAAATTGAGGCAACTTTAAACATATCCTTTAATCCGGTGTGGTTCAGTTAAAGCGAATCAAGTAAAATAAAATTGAAGAGCATCGCCTAATTTTTAGTTGTTCCGGATACGGAACACTAACCTTGCGCTTAAAACATATTTTACAACACTCCCCAATAAATTACCTTTCAAGCAAAACAAAACAAACCAAATCGGTACATCCGCTTAGGCGCTACGAAGCCACAGACAGACAGACAAACACACATAGAAATCAAATACACATATAACACTCCTTTTTTTTTTTTGTTCAGAGGTTAAAAACAATCGATCCGTATGAACTACTGGGACCAACTGGTGTTATTTTCACAGCATACTTTTTATTATTCGAATTTTCCATATTTAATTACCTAAGATACCAGATTTCATTATTTCCATAGTTGTCTATGATGCAACACTCAATTCCATTATTTTTACAGCACATCTTTTAGCTACAATATTCCCTAGTTACCTGAGAACCAAAATTCATCCAAAAGTATGCAAGTTCGTCTGATGTTTGTTAGATATCTACGTTTCACGAAATCAATGGACAATTTTACGAATTCTATGAATTTATTTATGATTTCTCTTAATAATTTCATAAATTTTATACGGTTTTTGTATGTATTTCGAACGAATTCACCAATTTGAATTTTTGTTGAATACTGTTTAAGATTTTCATATATTTACATACCCATTGTACTACAATATATTCTTCGTATACTATAACGCAATTGTTGGTGGTATACTTGGTGGTATAGAATCATCAAAATCAAGTATACAACGGGTTAGTGTATGTCATTCCTGTTTTATCCTTACCAATGTAGAAAGTAATATAAAGAATATAATGCAGTTTGTATACTATTGTACTATCATGCTCAATTTTAATTGGGCCTCAAATGTATAAAAATATGGCCGCAGAATTATCCAACTTTTGAGTCAATTCTTATTGGTGTATATTCAGTATAACATTATCATTTCAAAAATATGCAAGACACATTTTGATAAATCTTGGATCTAGTCAGCTATAATTAATTATAAATAATATTTAATCGCAAAATGACCACATAAAGTTACTCAAAATCATATAGTTTAGAAATAAATCTATGTTGTATCCCTGGTAGCTCTTTCTTATGAGCAAATTCGCTTTAAACCCAACGTTAAGAAATCGATTTGGAGATTAGGATATGGTTGACATAGACTTCAAAGCTTCATTGAGCACAAGTAAATCATTGATTGGAGTCGGTATTTCAAAATAATTAACTTTTGTATATTTTTCATCGGTTCTATTTTTTGAATTTTATTATATTCTTTTTAGCAAAGCTAAGGTCTTCAAACGCGATAAGCAAAGCCAGATAAGTCCATATCTTAAAAACTACTGAATATTTTTAATGAAACATGTAAGACCACTTCGTGAGTACCCTTTAAAAAAAAATCAAAATCAATGAGCATACAGAAAAATCTATTTGCAGATAAAAAATAATGGGTGAACAATCTCAATCACTTCGTGTTTTTCTACCCTTAATATGGTATTTCCCAGTTAAAAATTATGCGTGGTCCTAGATTAAAAAATATGTGGATTAACTTGAGAACCTTTACCTTTTTCGTCGGTAAAAAGAGTACTTTCTGTAAACAGGATCCTCGTGGTATTAATCTTTATGATAGTCATTATATAAAATGTGTTACTCCCTTTTTAGTGCTTTTTGGAAAAAAATCTTCTCTTACGGTGACAACTAACACCTTATTGAACAACTCCATTATCATTCTTATTTCCACAAATAAGCGGATAGCAACCCCTACAGATAATAGAGGATCGGAATTAAAAATCTTCACTAACATACAAGTTATGAACGTTTAAAATTCCTAATTAAACAAAGAAGAAGATACCCACTAGTGACGTCATACGTGGGTATCGCCATGGAGATTACATATAAAACTTTGTTTTGGTAAAAGGAGATGGGCAACCTTTGAATGCAATCTTTGATTGATTATAACTTCACCGTTTTTTCATCAAATTTTAATTTCTAATTTTATCGTGGTTTCAAGTCTATCTTTACATTTTTTTGCGTAATATGGCCAATTCAACATCAGGATTATCCCCTGTCGTTTCTGAAAAAAACCAGCACTTTGTAATTGATTGAAAATAATTAAAGCATTTTGTATGCAATAAATAATATAATATAAATTAATTTTTTGTTAACTTGTGTGTACAACGTATGTGAGTCACAGTTGTACTAAAACCTGATAAAAACTTACTTCACATATTTTGAATAAAAAGTTTAAATCCGATGCGAAGCTTTATGAAAATCTTGTACTATGTATAATGTTACGACAGTATCGTAAGCTAACCTAAAATGAATGTTGGAACCTTAAAGCAATTCCGGTTTTATACATACAAACATATAAGCAAGTGAACCTACATATATAGTATTAAAATTTATTTTTTAAACTTTATATCGAGTCTTTTTGTAAGTAAATTAAATAAACTAAAATATTTTAAATAAACAAAAATACATGAAAAATAGATTTTATCATGGGATAAACATCTTATGTGAGTTTATTATTGCAAGCTTTTATTTAGTTTCTTTTGCAAGCCGGTCTTGCCAGTTCAAACTGAATTTGAAAAAGTTACCATACCCTTTATAATATTACTACGCGTTTTCTAGTTATTTCGGGAAGTAAAACAAATAAAGTTGTTTTGAAAAGGATTCGCTTCTTGGTCTATGGGTTTGCAATTTGTATAATTATTCAATTTCTACAATAGGGTTGCTTCCCTTTCAGATTACCGCCAGTTGACAATGGTACTAAAAAAAAACTTTTTACATTTATAAAAAAATCTGTATTTTAATAGAGACGCAACAAATTCATATATAAATGAAATAATAATTCATCTTATGTAATTTAACTAATTCTTTTCAAATTAAAGATGTAGTGTACCTACTTTTCGTTAAATTACTTAAAATCTTGCCTTCAAAGAGGATGCAAATCTCTGGAATATTTCGATGAACCTCTTTAGCATGTCACAAGAACATAGTTTCAAAAACCAAATAGTATTTATATCAAAGACAAGTCATTCCAATAATTCTCATGCTGTTCGTGTAAAACCATAACGTAGTCAATAAATTCGAACAGCCCAGCAGAAAAAATAATTCATAATATAGCCGAAAATACTACACAGATACTTAAAATAATCCATATCGAAAAAAATATAAAATAAAAATATCTCTCATCCGATATCGTATCGACTAGAAACGAATTATTATAATCAGATTGAAAAATATTGAAAAAATATGCAAAAACAAAAAAATATTGAGGAAAATTGTACATTATTTATAAATCAATCGATAGTTATCATTCAATGTGTATTTCCTTCTTCAGGACAAGAAAACTTATATAAATATTATATGTACAATGTGAAAATGCAATTTGGGTACCTTACCAATAGTAGAATTCAGCCCATCAAGTTTATCATTTTTGAGTGTTGTATAGACTTCGTTATGCTGTGGCCATAATAAACCTAGGAAAAATCTTTACTCCAATCAAGCTCCTATCATTATTAACTTTGCCCGTAAATTTATTCGGAAACTCTTAATCCAATTCATCAGTGTTTTTACTGAACTATAGTTCCAAATAAGTACTTATAAACAACTGTTTAGGTCAGCCTGGATTAATCAGACATTGAATTTGTGGGAACTATTTTTTAATCTAATACAGATTTTTGATCGAATACAGTTGATTATTCTAAAAGTTAAATATATAAATTTTTAGGGAGAGTTATCTTTATCTGCATACTCATAAAAAATGTTACCTTGAACTAGTTTAAATAAGTTTCGAATCACATTTAGTTGAATTTTTAAATATTGATTAAGTTTTTTTTTTTATATATTTCAAAACTTATACTTGTGCAAACAATAGGAATGACTACGAGCGTTGTGCAAAAAAATTGAACCTGTGAGAACGAAATTAATATAATATTCTAGGCAGCAAAAATACAACAAACAATAATGCAATTTTGAAAGGAAAGTCTTCTTTCAAATTTAGAGGTTAAGTGGCAAATTTGCAACGCTAATAGTTTTTGCCAGGGAGCAGTAGTCAAAATTATGTTAAGTGGACGACAACCATTCAAGTTTTACTCAGGAGTGATTGGCATCTGTTATACTTACTGCATGTATTAAGTAATGTTGGCCCATATTTTACTATCTACAAAAGAGTCTCATCTGGTAAGAGTAAAAGAGCTCTTAAAATATCGATACGGTATAATATAAAGTAACATTTTATTATCTTGAAAATACATTCAAAATATTATTTTAGTATAATAATTTATTGTTTAGAAATGTTTTTATCCATTTTTTTTGTCTTTGTATTTATAAAAAATGCAATTCTTTTTCCTTATTCAAAAAAAATAACTTATGTATGTTTTTTATTATTTCTTTTGTTTAAAATCTGTTCGCACATGTCAGAAGCACAGGCATTATAAACATACAGTTTGAGTTAAACAGATTTCATGTGCATGTACTGAGCTCAACATGAAATACCCACCTTCTTGATACAAATACTACGTACTCTGGGTTTGGGTTGTTCGTTTAGCCCTTAATAAATAGATAACACATTTTTTGCTTGAATAACATACAGAATTCTATCAAAAAATATAATTTAGGTACAAACATAGTTTCATGATTCATTAAATTTTCACTGTATTTCACTATTTATTCCATTTTTTTCATAAATTAGAAGACCTATTTGACATTAACATTGGATAATTAATAAAAAACAAGCAAAAGAGTAATGAGTTCGTCGACTAAAACGAGCAACACCGGAAAAGTAAATAACGTTAAAGAGATATCTTTTTTTTTTAAATATAAATAAAATTTTATTGTTGACAATTTAAATGTAATAGATAGTTGATATATTAAATACAAGCAAGACATTTGAAATACATGTCTAAAACATTCGTAGAAACTATAAAATACGAAGACAATAATTGGATATTTGTGAAAAAATAAGAATATCATGTATAAATAAAATGGACTAAGAGTAAGTTTACATAGACAGTGTTCCGTAGTCTTATTTGTTCCTAGCTTCACATACAAGCACGTATTGTATATTATATATTTTTGATTACATCTAAACAAGATGACCTGCTGAACTTTGTATCTCCTACAATTTTTTTTTATTGTAACTTTTGACCAGCGATTAATAACGTTAATATTCTGCAGCAGCTCTAATTCAATAATAGCTATACTATGCTTAGCCCACCTGCTAAAACCGATTATCCCACCAACCAGCCACCTCCCGCTTACCTCGCCCAATTAACGCACACATAATTCCTATCTCTTGAACCATTAGACCTCTTGAAGCTAGCTGCTCTCTCTTGCAGCTCCGATTCATTAACGGCTGTACTATGATGCTGGGTCCCGCTTAGCAAGCTTGCTCAACACAAACTTTACTACCATCTGTTGAGAATTTCTCATCTCTTGGGAGTTTTCCCTAATATTACTGTCTTTAAACCTTTCTACTATTATTTCAAATATATCTAGAAACAAATTATATGAATCGGCCAAGCCGCTTTTGAGCCATAGCGGAAAAGCTAACATGTTAGCCTGCTGCCAAGCTCATGTCTCACTGTTTCTTCGGCAGAATAATTTTATGACACATACTTTCCTTTCAGATTGCCAGTAAAGTTTTAAATTGCAGTAAAAGTTGAAGAAATTGAATGATATTAATTGAATACGATATTCAAATAAGAAGATAATTGATGAATTACAAAATATGAAAATAATTTTATTCAGCGCACAATAAAGCGAAAGGCGGGCGTACGACACCTTGAAAGTTTTAAAAATAAAAATTTCCCAGACCCTCTTAAAAATGCACCCGTGTATAGCATTGACAACAGTTCTCTCTTTCCAACTGTTCTGAAATGCCCTATATTACCTTAGACATACCTATATTACACGCGTAAAATAAAAAAATTGGAATCCCGTTCCGTATCGCTGTTATATATTCCGGAACTTACAGTTAGAGAATACGGAACACTAAAAATAAATAAAGAAACAAAATTTATATATATACTAGCTTGATACCCGCCCGCTTCACTGGGCTTAAAAGTAAAAACCACCGCTTTATAGCCTCCACCTCTTTTGATCTCACTTATCAACGTTTCATAACACTACAAGGGATTGGATATTACTAATTGTAAAGTAGTCATAGTTCATTGAGTATATCAGAAAAGGTAGCCATGAATTGTGACATTTTTAAATTGTTACAGAAATCTTTAATTTATGGTTCAAAATGATGATCATGGCTCTGCTCCATCTGTGATCATCATTTTGAAGTATAAATTAAAGATTTCTGTAAAAATTTAAAATAGTAAATGTCAGATAAAATTTATTAAAAAAAAAATTTTTTTTTTAGTATCTGTATCTTTTTAATTTATAGTTCATGTGCTATTCTGATGTATGGGCTATATTGCTGTACAGTTTCATTAAAAACAAACAAACAAATATCCTTACTTTCGCATTTATAATGTATAAGGATAGACAATGTTAATAAAATAGTTGACTTGTGTATTTATCTAGAATTATTGCACAAGTTGTTTATTATAAAATGCAACTTTTATTTTTTATTTATCTCCATAAAATATTTATTTAGGAATCATTGTAATTGCTTTGTATTATGATACGAGAGCTGGTTTCGGCATTAAATTTGGAACTAAAATTAAATTATTTAATAGGCTTTTATCTTAAATTTGAAAAATTGATTTATACCTTAGTAGCTGATTTACACCTATAAAGTATTATTTGAAAATAAAAATTACTATTTACTTTATCTATTTTTCATTTCAAAAAATCAATTCAAATTTACTTCTGTTAAATCTACTAAAACAGTGTAAAGTGTCATGGCGTCTTGAATGACATCAAACCTTGACATACAATCATTTTTTATATCCAAGTTACAAGTATATGGATGTTTTCATGTTTTTGTATATGTAAGGTAACATATAGTGTTTCATATGACGTGACATAATACTACCAAAGGACATCTGATTGGTGTTTCCTGTCACGTGACCATATGCATAGTTTTACTAAAATTTTTATCTAAAAATCATAATAATATTTATTCTTTTTAAAGAATAACTTTGTGTTTTGATATTGAAATTTTTTTCTTACTTTTAGTATTATATATTCAAGTTATAACATAATTCCCCATCAAAATTTAATTGTTTCCCCACTACCGTGCTCATACATCCTTAATAAGTTAAAAATGAACGAAAATTATACGATTTGAGAGTTTTTAAAATTGCAAATACAATTGCGCCTCATTTTTTTTTGCACATTTTACGTATTGTGTTGATGATACTTATCTTTCATTTGGTGGAAGATATAATAATTTAAAAAAATTCGAACTTGTGTGGGCGCTTTTGAACAAAAGTATTGATATAAACAAATAAAATATATTATGCGCAAAATCGAATATTTCAATACATAAAATGACAATTACACCAAAAAATTGATTACATTAAATAAATCGCTACCGTTGTGCTGAATTTTAATTGTAGATACTATTCAAGGAGACAGATGATAAAACAATTACTTTCAAAAAAATTATATCTTTGTGTTTTATTTTATCAACAAACAAAAATCAACTTGTGAATCGTTATGGCTTAGAACATAATCATAATTTAACATAAAGTACTAAAACGAAGTGTAAATTTGATAAAAATGTTTTATCCATGTAATATTTAAGAATAGTATCTGATCAATTTTGAATTCATTTCGAAACATAACATCCAATTTTATTGTTTTTATGCGACCATCAAAAACTTTATATGAAACAAATTTTTGTAGAAAATATCTCAACAGATAATTCGAATATTTCTGGGCTACATTATCTACGGTGTCGTAATTAATACCATTCTGAAATTTTATTATTTGTTGATATGATAGCGGACCATTCATATTATTAAATAATATAATAGTTTGTACCTTTATTTTTGTTCTTCCAATTTTAATATATGCCCCAAAAATGATCATTACATAGAGTAGAGGGATAATCGAAAAATTTATATAGAATTTAAAAGCATTTGGTTACTAAAATAGATGTAACCCAATCAATGTCCATATTACCTACCATTGTAACAAACAAAAATGAGCTCACTTTAGTTCTAAAATATTGAACCGATAGGAAAAAAAATACTAAAATTAAAAAAAATGCATATCTTATTAGGATAAGCTAGGTAAACGTCGCGTTGCTGTTCAACAACAGGTGAGATATAAGCAACAGGTGAGACTGACTTGGAATGTTGGGTCCGTTGTGATATCTAAATGTGGATTTACTCATTCTCGGTCACTACTCCATGGATCATTTGAAGCTGTTTGAGAACAGTAAAAGTGCTTTTACGTTCACGAATTTTTAAATTAGTGAGGCAGTCTAAGATCGGTGACTCAAGCGGGCCAATCTACTCATGACAGGAGCTGAACAGAGGCAGAGAAAATAAATAAATGCCACGGACTTTCCTACTTATATTGGTATAATCTATGTCACTGTAATGTTTTGATTTTATTATTGCGTGAACTATTTCTGGAGAAATCCAAATCCATGTGGTTTTTTAAATTAAATTTGGAGATAGAAACCTATACAGTGAGAGATATTATTGTTAGAACGGGTATTTCGCAATTGAAGCTCTGAGTCATTCGTGATTCATATAACCGAATTTGCGTTGACCGAAATGAATCGATATATGCTCGATTAATGTTGTAAAATGTTGAAAACTTGTATTTATCCATCGGACTATTGTTTCCGGCGAAAACGAAAACTATGCTAATCATCTAGAGACAATTAACACTTTGAACGGCGCAACTGAAGTGACTAACTGAAACCCATACCAATAAAGAGACTTAAACTATTAACACATTCTGATAATTGGGTTGGTAGAATGGGCTATCGCATATCAACCCAGCAAAATTATTTGAAAAATGATATACAATTCTTAAAAGGTCTATTTGCACATTTTAATTCACGGATGGCAACTTCAATTCGGTGCTGTGAAAAAAAATCAGACCTAATATTTTTTTAAATTAAAAAACTAAAGAGAAAGCAAGTATCTTTTTGCAAACTAGATAGCAGATATTTCACTGAACGACCGCTAATAACCTCCATTCCTTGTGACCTGTTACGATACCAACAACCCAACGCTTTTTTTGTTGAAATTTTTTTTTTCCTTAGGTCATTTTTTTGACTAACAGTGTACAGATAATACAACATATCCATTTCAAAATGTTATTTAAATATTTGTGAATTTAATGAATTTAATAACAAATATTAAATATAATAGCTTGTCATTAAATTTTACTGTTATTATTATAAGTATTTAATATTAAAAATATGATTATATAATTACGTACGTGTAACACTGTGTTTGTGTACCTACATAAAAAATATATGTTTAGAAATGGACTGATCCTCATAAAATCTTGCCTTAGAGGTGTTTTAATCTCTTTAAATAGTACTAAAATTTTTGCAAAAAATTAGGTAAACAACGTAGTTTAAATTATATTTTTCTATTGAATTTTTTTAAGCTCCTGTTCAAACCTAAATACTTTTTTTCTTCAAAAGTATATATTTCTATAAAAGTATAGTTCAAAGGCATATAAATTACGATTACCGACGAAGTTTCAATAAAATATTATTTCATAATAGTAAAAATTAAAAAAAACTCTTCATAAGTCAAACTCGAATCAAACATTCAAGTCCAATTATAATTTTATCCTATAAGAAGTTAACCAAAACTATTATTTCTTGTCATACCTGTTATCATTTTATTCTATATTTAATAGTTATATGACCACAAAGAAAACTATAGAGCACAAAGGTCGAATGTCTGCAATAGTTCTGTGTTATACTTCAGTATTGTGGTCAAAATCATCAAGTTGTAGGTAAAATATGAATATCATTCTTATTGAAATAAGACCATAATTATGAATACGAGCTCTACGGAAATTCACTAGTAGTTAGAAATTACAGGTATTTTGTAAGTTTTTGTGAAAATAAAAACTACTGAATCGTAATTGAAACTCCTACTTTTTATAGTCCACATAAAAGGGGATAAAAAACAACCCCAATAACTACAGAGGGATCTCTTATATGAGCTACGTAACCAAAATATTTATCTCAATAATGACCGCACGGTTACAGAATTGGGCTGAAGATAACGGCATATTACAAGAGTCGCAATGTGGACCCGAAAGGGAAGGGGTTGCCGTGACGCAGTGTTTACCTTAAGCACTTCCTTCAACATAAATATCAGGTTAAAGACAAGAAAAGTTTACGCCGTATTCATAGACCTCAGTAAAGCGTTTGATTCACTTCTGTGGTGGAAGCTAGGGAGGCTAGGAGTTAGTAACAAATTAATAAACGTTTACAAAAAATTGTATAGTCTGGCTGCCTTTAATTTCACTCTAAATTAAAATTGGAAAGAGGAATCAATGTTGATGGAAATCTTGAGCTCAAGTTGGTTTGGGGAAGATAAATTCTGATTTTTAGCAAATGTTAACAAAAAAATCCAAATTTTTTATGTAACCAAAATTGAGGCTTATATACTTAGCGAGTGTATGTACCAGATAATCAAACTTTACAGCGGAGAAATAAATATTGGTGATAAAAATGCGTCCACAATAACAATCGTCCATTTCGTAGTGTTAATACGATTTTTATAAATATAAGTTACAATATATCGCATGAGTTTATTCAAGGTTCTTTTTCTGAATGATATTACAGATGTTATTTAACAGTTTAGATCCAACACCAACAGCATCGTTATTTCCTATATTTCATTTTATATGCCATATTGGGTGTTATTTAACAAAGGGAAATTTTGTTTGTTTATTTATTAATACGAACTTGTTTTTGACTCTTTACGATGAATAATTCTCAGCACACGATTATACCGATACAAAACAACTGTAAGTATGGTAAGTTTTGGATATACAAAAAAGAAAATTACCAAAATAACCTTTGCCTCAACTTGATATTGATATTAAGGAAACATTTTAAAAAAAAAGAAGGTACTCAGTTAGTTTTGCTTTAAGTACGGTTTAAGGCTTAATACAGGTAATATAGAAGATCGTTACTCTTGACCATAATGCACTAAATTATAAGTGTTATTATTTTTATTTAAATAGGTTCAGTATCATGTACTGAATGTAAATGCACAAAACCCTTACAAATAAAAGAAAGTGCCTCCATTTTAAGGCAAACTATTTTGGGCTACATCTCCGTAACCATGCACTTCAGACCAAAGATGGTGATAACCTTTATTGTAAATAATTCATATTAATGAAGCTATAACAACCACTGCGTGCATGTTAATAAAACATATTGTAATCATGAAAATAGTGGCATAATTAGCAATCAATAATTTTGGTTACCTGCAAAAACAGCGACTATTCGTTGAAATTTGTATTACAATAATAAAAACTGATCAAAAAATAGGAAATTTAATCATCTACTATTACCATTTTTGGCTTGAAGTTAACGGTTACAGAGATATTGACCGAAATGTTTTTTCTCATTGTAGCACTTCAGCCCTCCAAATTTGTAAGGATTTTGTTTACATTTCGTGCGTGATTTACATTCAGTACGTGGTAGTGAACTTATATAAATAAACTAGCGGCCCCGACGGACGTTGTCCCGTAAAAACGTAACTCCAATTCATGAATACCTATACTACGTTTAGCCTGTCCGCTAAACCCATCCCGCTAAACCCCAATTTAACTCCTATTTATTGGAGTGGCCTGACCTTCGACCTTTGGCCTGACCTTTGATAGTAGAGCTCGCTGCGCTCGCATATGGCTCTAATAAATGCCTATTGACAATACCTGAATACTATTAAAAATACATAGTACACATAGTATACATAATGTGATATGATTTATATGCGCTCCCACCATTTAAAAATTTCATTTTTTTGGTACGGAGCCCTCAAAAACAGTTGTACTGGACCAAATTGTAAATCTAAACCATCCTCGAATCCCCTTGAACTCACACAAAAAATTTCATCAAAATCGGTCCAGCCGTCTAGGAGGAGTTCAGTCACATACACACGAACACAAGAAATATATATATTAAGATAACTCCTTTAATTTATTGCAGAAAGAAATTCTATGCAGTTTGTAGTATCTGGATACCATCTTCCATTCTATCAAATTCTATGATACAAGTTATGGGATCCTTCTTGAATGCTTTTATTCAGATATTTTCTTCTTTGGTCTTACCCGTTTATGATTATCTCCGTACTCCCAACCCCTCTTCTTCGATTTAAAACCGCCAATTCGAGATGCTAGAAGTTGTGAGTTTGATCCCCACTCAAAATATAATTTAGTTCATATTTGATATTCATATCAAAAATGTAAGATAAAGAACATTGACTATGTGAGAATGGATACTATCGAATTGATAATTTGCTGAACGATATTTACAATAACTTTTAGGTTGCTATACATTGAAAAAAACGTTCAACTATCTCATTTGGACCTCCCGAAGGAGATAGTGCTCCCTATTCAACAATCAAAGAATATTTGAAGAAACAAGACCATCATAGTAGTTCACTCAGTATCATAAGCATTACATTACATATTTTGATGGTAGTATAAGGTATAACCATTTCATGTATATAAATATATTGTTCGCTTACAGTTTTCCTTCAACAGCAATAAAAAAGATGTTACTATTTTGACGACTATCTTTTCATAACATATTTTTATATGTGTTTGTATATATTTGTTTTAATCAAAATTGTAATACTTTGCAAAAAGTTCTGCATTTGCTAGTGATTGTTATACACAACGTAATAGTATACGAACCTAAAAGTATTACTTTCACTGATGTTTAAAACTTTCTCTTGAAAATATATAAAAATGTTTTTGGTAATAATAAAATGTTTTAACACAATAAATTCATTTATAAAAAAAAGTGGTTGTTACACCATTCAGTGTTATAGGTGTAAGATAAAGTTGAAATTACATAGTATAAACCTCAATGTAAACTGCTTTTTTAGCAATTTTGAAAAAAAAAAATGCGTTCTAGACTAATTTAAGTGTGCCGGAAAAGATTTTGTTACTTATTACATGGTTAATAACATTATTATTTAAGCAGGATACCGCAATTCAATAACCTTATACTTGAAGACTTTTTTTCGTAGAGTCTAAACATCTGACATTCCAGTGAACCAAACTTTCTTCGTAATTTTCCAATCAATAGTACTTTAAAAATTTTTTTACTTAAATCGGTAATACAAATTTCCATATTTTTGGTAGTAATATCCATCAAAAAATTAGAAAAGTTATAAAATCTTTTTTAATTCTTCACCAACTCAATCAAATTTTTGGTTCCGAAGATGTCAATACTACGGCGCTGAATATTAAAATTATCGGAATAGAGGACCAATTGTCTTAAAATGCAAACTTCGAACGTTCAAT
Organism: Chrysoperla carnea; assembly: GCF_905475395.1. Lineage (NCBI taxonomy): Eukaryota > Metazoa > Arthropoda > Insecta > Neuroptera > Chrysopidae > Chrysoperla > Chrysoperla carnea. The sequence continues at coordinate 57,656,091 of NC_058338.1, read as the reverse complement.
TATACCTGATGTTTATAATTTTTGGGCCGAAATTTACTTAGACAAAAATTTTTAATAAAATTGGGAACCACATGGTTTTCCATTTGTTCAGAATTTTTTTTTAATGTACCTTTTAATAAAATTCAAAAATTGTAGATTTAATTTAACCTGAATTTGTAATTTTTCAATATTTTTGCCATATTTCAAAAGTTGTTTCGAAATGAAAATTTTATAAAGTTAAAATTTTCCATTCCCTCCTTGATTCAAAACATCGTCTATTTTCGTTTAAAATATATAGGGTACCTAGTTTCATACTTATTTGTTACAACCCAAAAATTATATATTTTCGATTGAGATCAAATAACCTACGTGTGCTAAGTAAATGTCAAAAACTACGTTCTTTTTGTACCATGATGAATCTTTATCCACCAGCTTTTTTCTCTCGATATGTTATCTTCCTCATTCCTCTATCAAATCCCATGATCAACCCTCATTTTCAAGCTTATCATGCCTGTCGAAAAATAGATTCTTGGTTTAAAAATGTATCATTTAGCAAAAGACAGGCTAGGGAAATATAATTTTAAGGAAGAAATGTCATAAGTTTAAATAATAAGTGTATTTATTATACAAACATGATTTGAATGTAAACATTTTTTAGAGTTATGTTTTCCTAATACTGAAGACATTATTTAGAATGTACAGGCAACTGTAATCATATAATGATGATAGTCGTCATTATATTGTCATATATGTATAACTATTTTTCTTCTTATACTTAGTGTACTATACCGAAGCAAATAGAACAAAACTAATCAAATTTTCATATTCATCACATTCAATCATTTCTTGAATGAGGAGCATGGTAAATATGAATGCACTTTCGGTTACATAAATAATATTTTATTGTATTTCATCCATCTATTGGAACATATATATTTCTTCTATATTAAATCTTACAGAATACTATGTAAAAGGGTAGATATAGTAGGTATGGTTGGTACTACAAAAATATATTAGCCCGTCGTATGGTCTCAAAATATGACTGACGTGATACATATATTCCGTCATGTGTAACCGACACAGGGAAGAGGAAAATATTGCTTTTAAAAAAGTATGGCCGTTTTAGGGTCATTTTCCCGTTAATCGATTTTGAAAATTGTTACACATGCACAAAATTATTGTTTTGTGAGTGTTAAAGTACCGTTTTTCAAGACTCAAATATATTAAAAATAATATAATAAGAAATATAGACGGGAGCGTTTTTTATTTACGGTGATATAAAAAAAAACTTTATATAATTTCGGCGTTTTTTAAAATACTGCAAATGAAAAACGGTACGAATAAAACTTTTGAGATGTTGGGTCCTGAAAAATGACATTTTGACATTGGCAGAAAGAAACAATCGGGGATGCGCTGTGTCCAAAAAATGAGGTGACATTTTATTTATTTTGAAAATTCTTTATTTATTCTTCCAAATCAATTTCATCCCCTTCAAAGTGATCCCCTCCCGATACAAAGCACTTATGCCAACGGATTTTCCAATCTTCGAAACACTGGTTGTTGTCACTTTCCGGGATTGCCTTCAGTTCCGTCTTCTCTGTGGCTTGAATCTCCTCTATCGTATCAAAACGGTGTCCCCGGAGCGGTCTTTTGAGCTTGCAGAACAGCCAGAAGTCGCACGGCTCCAGATCAGGTGAATACGGTGGTTGCGAAACGATATGGGTTGAGTTTTTGACGAAAAGATCACGAATTATGAGTTAAGTATGGGATGGTGCATTATCGTGGTGTAAAAATCACGAATTGTCTTTCTACAATTCCGACCTTTTTAGGCGGATAGCGTTACGCAAATGACGCTTGTTGACTGTTTTCCCGGGCGGAAGGAATTCATAATGCACAAAAAATGCGCGCAGCTTCAATGTTAATGTCACCTTATTTTATGTACACAGTATTATATGTCAAAATCGATTTACCATATGACCATGATTGTTTACTTCCCCTGAATCGTTTTAACAAGATAGAAGAAGTGTATCAAGTCGGCACATTTTTAATAGTATGTGACGGAGTATTTTGTATTAAAGATATATTTGTATTATTTCTGTGAGTAATAATAATATTTATTATTGTATTTTATAGTATTATAGTTACGAAGAATAACAGTAACAATAATAATAAGAGAATAGATGAAGCATTTCTATAGCATAACTGACTGCATTTTATAGTTGTAACAAAATAAAATCATAGAGAAAGGAATATGATATTACAACTTATACTCCCTCCGTTGAAGCCTCATAGTTTCAAATTTGTACTATATAGGTACAAGTTAGATTTAAAGCTTTATGATCCTTACGGATAAAAAATTATTTTGCCATGTGCAACCGATTTCTCAAAGTTACGATAATAGGATTTCAAAAGAGGTTGAATTAAATAAATTAATATTAAAAAAACAAAGTAATTTACAACTAATCTGTTCAAATCTATAATTGAACTGTAAAATAAAAATTAGCCAACTCTTTTAATAGTCTAGTCATTCCTTTTTAAATCATAACAATAATATGTTCATTCATTAAATCATAACAATAATTTATCGTTTGATAATTTTTTCTGTAAAATTCAAATTTACAGAAATGTGTACGATAATAGGCCTTTTTCATGAAAAACAGAAATGCTTTTTGTTAATTTTTTATGAAAATATATGTCGAGTAGAGCTTGTAACTCGAAAATTACGCATTTTTACAATTGTAAAAAAATTATTGTAAAAAAGTCACAATATTTAAAATAATTTTAAACGATTTTTTTTGGCTCCACCGCACACGTAATCTGTTACGTCAATCCGACAAGCAATGACAATAAACAGTGTCAACAGGCTTATTAATATATCATTATTATCAACTTTAAATTACGTCATACCAACCTTTTTGTAACTTCGTGTGTTTCCGGGTCGTTTTCGTCAATTTGAATTTTAATGGTTTTCATTTTCTGTTTTCTCGGTCATATGGCTCCAAAAAAATCGTGGAAAAAAATTAGCCTATTTATAAAGACATTTACTTTCATTAAAAAAATAAAATAAAATAAAATGTGAAAAAGGTCTATTGTTTTTATTAATTTGTATAACATTAAAAAAATATTTTATCTACTCTCTCGAGAAAAGAAGTACTTTTCTCACTCAGTACGCGTGGGGAAAATAGTTCATTACCGCCCTAGTGTGATAATGAATTCATTCCCGCACAATGACTTCAGTTACTATAGTAACTTTTTTAGTTTTCTTTTTTTTCTCAATAAGCCATGACAAATATTAAACAAATATTAAAGAGGCGTAGATAAAGTTTTGAACGATATATGTGTGATAACGCATTATTAACGTACTTCTGGGATTGTCCAATTCGTGCTACGCACTCGTTGGGCAAGTTTCGCAGGCTTACGTTTATTATGCTTTTATCTCACTTGCATCGTAAATAACTATTTCCAAGTGCCAGGTATTAATCTCAGTAGGCAGTAGTCTCAATAGTCGCATACAATAATTAAAATTGCAGTGTTGTCACAGAAACGTTGATATGAAGTCTAACGAATCAAATGCCGAAAACCGCATTGAAATCTGACTTTCTGTTTAAATTTTTCGAACTTCGACCCCCTAGTCTTTTGTTTCTGTAACTAACAGTTATGGGAAGTTATTGTCTTAATCATAAGTTGAATGTGACCAGCTCGGGTTGCACTCACATGAACAGCTTGTTTGACAAATACTTACTATAAATACAATAAGATATTACACATTGACAATAATATGCACAGTACACGGATACGTTTCTTTCAGTTATAGCTTCTTTAATGTAATAAAAGATATCCAATGATAACGTGAAAATATTACGTGAGCGTTACGTGAATATGTTCTATAGCTGTACGGAATAGGCAGAATTGGTGTATATTAGTTTATCACACGTATGTACGGAACTACCAGGTTTATTTGTTTTATTATCATATATGGATTATCCAAAACGTTATGGATGATTTCAAAATTCATTGCCTGTTTATACCTTCAAATAATCTTTATTCATATATGTATATTTTTTTAATGAAAAAAATGTTAGCAAATTCGATGGCTATAAACTATAAAGTATCTGAATGAATATGTTTTTTTAATATCTGAATACTGGCTAAGTCCTTGGGATGAAACAAAAAGTGGTACAATTAATTCTGATACAAAATATAAGTGTTTTTTTTTTATTCGTTTTAGTTTGCTTCCCGTCGCTATATTGATATTTCTACCATAATTCGTGACTCCAAAAAACTGTACGGAGCACTGTAAAATTATCTACGTTATGTCATTCATAACTCCGTTCGTATGAGTAGAAATTCGCTTTTTATACCATTTTTAAATGTTATAAGCTAATATGTATACTTTCCTCTCCATTTCATTTTTATCAGTCTAGGTTAGTTCAGTATTTTAGAGTCTCGAATACTTTTGAAATTTTAATTTTTATTTGTATGATTGATTTTCTTTCAATGGCAATTTTCAGAATTTTAAATTTAATCAAAATGAAAATACGTAGAAATAGCAATAATGTCATTGTCCGCGATTTGGAATTATCACCAATGATACAATTATCAGAAATCTATACGAAATAAAGAAAGTTGCTCTTAATTCAAGTGGATCGTATTTTTGTGTTTCGCAAAATCATTGATAAGTTAAGTACAGTTTTATGAACTTGAGTATTCTTAAGGAATGGACCTATGTATGGGATATAATTGTCAACTATCTTCTCGAAAACAAATATTTGACTTTAAAAGCTTTACTTGAAGCAAAATTAGGACTTTCTTCTTATCAAGACCATTCGAAAAAATTATTGGAAATGAAACAATCTGCAGGTTTCGATTCACCTGAACTGTTTTATAATACAATAATACCTCTTTCAATCGATTTCAATCTAGACGGTCTAAGCTCATTTGATGATAAAATTTATCTCGCTCTAGTTTGAGTTTTTCATTCTTACCATTTTATCTCAATTTCAAGTACTAAGCCAGAATTCAGATTCGACAGCTAATCTGCAAAATACTATTTAATCTTTATTATAAAAAAAGTTTTCACTGGGTATGTAGTTATCGTTTTTGAGTTATCGTGTTCACGGACGGGCGGACGGACGGACAACCGAAAATAATTAGAGGATTTCATGAACACATATACCAAAATTGTGTTTTTAGTAACATCAATATTTTTAAGCGTTACAAACCTGAGACAAAACTTACTATATCTTGATATATATTGCATATACAAATGCAATAATATATTGTTTGACATGGGACAAAACAGAATATGTCGATAATGAAATAAAAATTTGTCAAACAATATTAAGTTTTTATATATTATATCAAGTTTTCTTATTTTTGAGTTCATATTTCAATAAATGCTTGTTTTCTTATTATTTTCTGGTAAATATCATTGTACAAAGCCATAATCAAAATATATGCGTGCATTGGATATAAAATTTTTTATTTAGGGATAGTACAATATTTTTTGTGTACTTGGCCTCCTTTACGCCATTTAATGTTGTAAAAAATTGATCATAAAGTGAATATTTGAAACCAAACATACCAAGTATGAGAAACGAATATTCGAAACGAAATAGAATAATACACAGTTTGATGGGTATGATTCTAACAACCCATACGTTGAATGATAATAACATAATGGTAACCACATTTGAGTAGAATTTCTACATATTATGGGTAAATAAGTAAACAGGCTAGATTGGTAATGGTTCGTATTCATACATAAACAAGATGAGGTGAATAAGGCTTTTGGGTGCGTAGCCAATATTTTGATTTGGTTTTATTTGCTAATTTAATTTTGATGGTTATAATATAATTTATTTGTCACTTCTTTTATTCGATTTAACATTAAAATTATAATATACTTTTTAGTCGTAGTTATGGCTTTTTGGCTAACCCTGTGATTGCGTTTACTCTCTGATCCACAGGTTTACCATGCCTTTAATGTGGTTGAGCCAGCACGGGTCTGCGGGTTTGTTTACTTTCTGGTAACAGAAATATCACTTCGAACAGATATATCTCTCTGTAGTTCGAGGATACATTTAATCATTTGTTTTTTGGTTACCTTTTTAAAAATTCTACATACAAAATTTCGCATTAATATTTTTGATAGAAAAATTAAAATTATTAAGCGTATTGTGATGAAGTGAATTAGTTAAATACTGAAGTAAATTTGAAATTGCTACATTACAATAATTAAAACTGAATCAATCAAAAATACGTCGATAATAATTCGAAATAAATTTTTTTGATTAGTAGGTATTTTTAATTACCAAAAAATAGGTATTATAAGTTTGACCGCTATGTGTGACTGCCTGTCTATGGCATAATAATATGGCTATGAATAAACCGATTTCGATTTATGTTTGTTTCGTTTGAAAAGTAATTTAACGGAGAGTGTTATTAGCAATGTTTTAAGTGCGAGTTAGGAGTTCCGTACCCACAACAACTAAAAAATAGGCGATGATCTTCAAAATCGGTTCAGTTTGGAGAAGGCTCTGAGGTAACAGGTAATTAATTGGAGAATAATGTTAGATATATTTGAAGTGCGAGTCGGTGGTTTTTTAAATTTTGTTAATTTTGCTTGTTGGTGTTTTATTGATTACCGTAATAACCAACCAAACTATAACCAAAAACCAAAAAATTTAAGTAACCTACCATATTCAATCATGTAATACGAGATTTCAAGTTTCACTCTAGACTTCGATTATTCGAAAACCAAGCGTAAAATCGAAAATTGTTACACTTCCGCTTTATTTGATTATAAATGGACAAATTCCACTTTCAAATCGTTACGCCACAGTTATCGTACTTGAGCCGACTGAATAACAAAATGTCCATAGTCCAACCCCCTTAAAAACTGTAAGTTTTTAGGTTTGAACAAAGACACTCCATTCTTTGTCAAGTGCATCCATTTAAAAGTTTGGTACATTTGTGTATTTTTAGGACTTCAAAACGTAACGATACTATACAATTATTGATTTCGTTATTCGGAATGACAACAATAACTTTCTATCAAAAAATGAACATTACTTTTCTCTACCCAGCTTTAGTAGTAGGTAACCCTGTATCTACTTAATATTTATAAAGGTTTCAATTAACTTGTGACAAAAACCACATATATAATCTTTGAATAAGGTCAGTAATTCCTTTACAAATGAGAAAACAACTAGAACATTTTCTCTCTTCTATAAAATTAGGTAAAACCATTTAAATAGATAGTTATTTACTTGATATTTTTGGATGTAGGTTTTACAGATTACAATATATACACCTACCTATATACATTTTACCTACGTATATAAATTTTATTTCTTAATATATTTAATGTATATTGATAATTTTCATACCGTGTGTTTACTCAAACATATTTTTGGATGAATTTTGGATAAAAATATTTTATCTAATCTCGAAAATTGATTGGCTGAACAATGAAAAAATAGTTTATTTTAAAAAAGAAAACAATTTCAGGCAATGTGGGTGGTTGTTAGTACAGGAGACAACAAAAAAGTTTTATGACCTCATTTGGAACTTCTTGATTTCTTAAACTATTGAAAGTTGAGAGACTGAGAAACTTCTTGAATAAACATAAATTCTTAACAAACAATTATTTTTTTATTTGTTTCAAACCGATCAATAGAAGTTCCGTAACCGAAAAACTATTTTTCGGATTTTTTACAACAAAAGAATCCTATATAAAAAAATAGCCATTTGCAAAACTTATCGAATTTATTATCAAAATCCGCTAGAATTATCCAACTAATATCCAAAAACGTTTCCAAATTCGGGGTTTTGATCTCAGTACCTTTTATACAGAAGCTACAAATCTCCATTGAAATACAATAATTATTATTATTGAAATGTTTTAGGTAGTTCTAAAAAGTTATTTTCTCAGAAGTAGCATGTTCGGATACTGTGTATCATAAGATGAAACTCATAGGAACAGCTTGTTTCATATTGAGTCACTCAATATATATTTGTACATTGAAATTTAATCTGTTGAATGTTCACACATTATTTCAAACTAATGTATTTATTTATAATATATGTTAATACTTTTTTTAAGTTTATTTATATATTATACATGTTATATAATAAATTGTAAATTTATTTAACCTCATTTGTTGACATATTCACAAAAGCTTAAAAATGTTCTTAAAACGTAAATAAAATAAACTGCATTTTATACAGTAAGTAGTAGTTTTTTAGGGGGAAAAGTTTAACGACCGTTTTTGACTTTTATTAGTTTTGTGTATATAACAATTTATAGTTTTAAAGTGATTATGTTTATTTGGCTTAAATGTTTTCAAGTTACTTTTTCATGTCCATTGCATATCACATATACACGAAAATGATAAACCACATCTGCTGTGCGAGCGTATGTTACGCTAAATGTAACAAAAAACTACTAAAAACGACACTTTTTTATCATTGTAGGTCTGTGCAGAAAAGTATGTTAACACTTACAAACTATGTGGAGTTTTATATTTTACTTTCCGGAAGACTTCACGATTTACTAATTAAAATAAGTAATTACTTATAAAAATTGAAATAAAAATATAACCAGATTTTATAATTCTGTCTATTAGCATTGATATCTTTGCTAATGTCTTTTGTTTTAAATCACTAGGGTGTCTTGATATCATACTAATGATGTATACATAGGCATTTTAAATTAACCAGTTGTTTACCTTTCAATTCCGTTGAAAGCGACGTCTGTATATACATCGCATATATTCTCTTCAATTTCGAGTTCTAATCTTTTTCAAGAGTCATCATACTAGAGCTGCCTACATTTCAACCTAGACAATATTTTGGCTGATTAAAATTAAGGTTAGTTAGAGTGACTGTTTTGGAGTGGCACAAGTTTCAGATCCGCTGTGATACCGAAAAACGGTCTCTTCTCTATGAACCAATTGGAGGTGTTTAAGAATAGCAGAACTGCTCAGAAATTGGGATGATTTAACTAAGAATTTCGACAATAGTGCTCACACCAAGAATGAAAGTCTGTTAAATCTATTTTGCAAGTAAAAGAAAATACGATAATAAACAAAATTAACAAGAAAATCACTTATCAAAAATTACAAATATCAAAAAAATAGGAGAGCAATTTTTTTTAAATAACGGAAGTAATCAGCTGTCAAAATTTAAGCACAATAATACTAAATTTCTACTAAATAAATAAATATATCAACGCATTCTATAATCGTTCTATAATCTTTTTATTCAATGAAATTGATCAGCCAGAAACCTGATAATAAGTTCATTTTTAAATTACCGCGGTGCTGAGATACTCTCTGGTTTGTCTTAGTATATCGTGAATAAAGATTGTCTACTAAAATTGACTTATTTTTGGAAATCGAGGGTTTAAGTATAAAAACATGTGTACGTATATATATACATAAGAAACACATATGTAAATACTACATGTATTATACTGGATATATCCGAGTATAGAATATTTCAAACCACCTGTACCACAAACTTTTGCAAGTTTGTAAGACTATTATACAAAACAAGGGCCGTCACACTTATTGAAAATCTATCAATAAATGTTAGCCATTAACGAAATTTTGCAAAAATTTCTTCAAATATTTTACTGGCTTAACATCTGCCCATTTATCGATAACTTAAAAATATCGTCAAGTTGGCCTTTATACTCAGTGTGTAAACTAGCTTCATCGGTCTACAAATAAAAGAACTGAAATTCGATCCTAGGTCATATACATGCATTTTTTAATCACTTTTTATAACTTACAAAACATTCATCAATATGTAAATAATAATTTTGTTTCCTTCTCCTTTTTTTAAATTTTTATATGTAATAATTAATAGTTTTTGAAACTATGTTCATAATTGCACGTTATCGTTCTGATTGGTTAACTGGTTGGGAGGTAAATCCAAAAAAAGATCAACAAAAAAACGATACCATAATCCGTCAACTAGGCTACCTAGGAAACTAAAACTTTTTCAATCGATGCAGCTAGTCATGAATTTTGAGAGAGTGTAAAACAATGTTAATTTGTATTTTTTGTCCAAATTTTATGTTTAAAAAATTGAGCCGTGAAAGTCATCGGAAGTTAGAGTTAACAGAGATAATTTAAAGTAAGTACAATGAAATTTTTATGTTATGTCTAAGAAATATCCTGATCAAACTAAATGCAATGTACGCACATATTGGGCTGACTACTACATCAGAAGTAATTGTGTCTTTTTCAAACTACCTCTAGAATTAATTCGTGCAGTAGTAACTAAAAATAGCCATAAAATTAAATTACTTAAAGAATCAAACAAGTAATTGATTTCTAAAATGATTACCTTAAATTTTCATAAAAACATCTTGTAAATAAATAATGTACCAAGGTATGAAAGAAATATAGTTCCTATCGGGTGTCCCACGACACCTCTCATTCTTTTTATTTCTCAAGAAGTGATATTTGTATGTATATTTATTATCAAGAAGTTCCATTTATCATTTGTAAGTGAATATTACAGGTGGTATGAGATACGTTAAATATCAGCATGTACAATGTACATAGAGTTGATAAAATACTTATAGAGACTGAACACGTTACAATAATAATACAAACGACCTGTATTAAAACTTCTCTTCTTTTGATATATAACGTATAGGATTGGAAAATAGACGGATAGAGAGTACGATGAACATTTTGTGCAATTTTCTTTTGTACCAAGCTATGTGTGTAAAAAAATAAAAGCTACCATAGAGTACCATACACACATATACATTCTCGTATCAACAACAGTGCGCATTTTATTTCTTTATATATTGGGTAGTAAATGAAAGGTTGCATTGTACATTACATATCCATATAAGTAATGTATGTATATCATAGATAATATCTTGTGATATTGGTTGATTTAAATCTTAATCTAAACGTAAAATATCTGAAATATTGTAAATATTTGATATAATTGACAAGTCCCTAGCGCCAAAAAAGAAAATTTAAAAGCGATTCTTAATAGACTTCGTAACATCATCAATAGTTGAATAGGGTCGACCATTAAAATCTATTATGTCTAATAGCTGGCTTTGTAGTTAACCAATGCAAAATCACTTAAACGAAAATTACAGTGTTTGAAGCGAGACATAATTCTGACATCAGATTGAACTTAGTTCTCCGGTTTGCTTTAGTAGTCAATATAGATTCTAAAAGGATAGAATTACACTTTAAATAAGAAAGTTTTTCCTCATAAAAACTAACATTTTTTCGAAAATCGTTAACTTTCGGAAAATATGTCATTATTGCATTTAATCGAAAGAAAACACACTAGCAACAAAAAAATCCCTTAGCCAAAAATTGTTAATGGCAAAGAGGATTATTCGCCTATGCCCATGACTTTCACCTGAAATTATAGTTTCATGGTCATTTGTCCTTGATCTTCAAGTGATCTTGAAAATTTACCTGGACTTAAAAGTTATTAACGCAAGCAAATATTCTTTATTGTCCTTGATAAAATTGTCTTAAAATTTGTTCGATAGTTTTGTAGTTTCGTACCAAATATGTTTCGTTTTCAAAGTTTGTTTTCGAATAAAACTTTATTGGTTTTTCTAGTAAAAAATATTGTTAGGTATAATTTATAATTTTGTTCTATCTAAACAAGAAAATTGTTAGCCAAAATCTTACATTTCTTAAGAGACAGAGATAATTATTCCAACACCATTAGAGGTACCGCAAAACATTAGTATTTACAATGTATCTCATTAAAATATCAACAATTTTTATTCGAAACATTGTTTTCTAAAACTCACCTGATATGATACAAACACGAAACTATGCGCACAATTTCTGATTAATGTAGCTTTGAATAAAGTGTTTCTGAATGTATGTTTTGAAACTATATCCCTTATCGCACGTTATCGTTCTGATTTATTTGCTGGCTGGGAGGTAAAAGAAAAAATGCGCAATAAAAAACCACACCAACTTAATTTTTAAACTAATATTACAACTTATGCATACAGTAAAACCTAAAAGTAAGCGCTACATTGATAATGTACCAAGGTACTTTATTTATTTATTACAATTATTATTATTTTATTAAAAATCATGATAAAACAAGTGAAAACAAACAATTGACTGAGTTAATTCTTGAAATACCATGTATAGACAGACAGTGTTGATTACTCTGTCTATAACATTACACATATACCTATACCTATACATGTCACACATACATAACTGATAATCCCATATTAACACATACTATAAAATTTGCATTTAATGTGTGCCCTCATGAGTAAACAGTAATGTTTACAAAAAATGTTTCAAACAAAACTTTTAAACTTTTGTTCTACCTCTAACGGTTTACAAAATGGGTCCTAGGGACCCAAGACCCAATTGACCTATGTTGCTCCTTTACGAACTTGACCTCACTTTTACGTCCTGAGTGCGCTGTAAAAATTTCAGATTGATATCTTTTTTCTTTTTTGAGTTATCGTGTTGACAGACGGACGGGCGGACAACCGGACCAATTAGATGATTCTATGAACACCTATACCATTTTTTTTCGTAGCATCAATATTTTTAAGTGTACAAACAAGGGACTAAACTAAATATACATTGGAATATTTCATATATACATGGTATAAAAACTAAATTTGATTTACCTTACAAAATTAATGTTTGGAAAATATAACACACATGGTATAAAAAATCGGGTGTAAATTTAAAAATCATACTGTTTGATATTATGAATATGAACTGATATATAGTGGGTATGTAACATTTTCTTCTTCAATTTTTAGTGTCTGCTTGTTTTATTTTGTATGGAAACTCTATATGTATGAATGAAGCAAAAAAAAAAAAAAATGGAAAGAAAATACGTCTTTTATTTTTAAGACGAGTTTATTATTTATACAGTTGATATTCATGACTCAGGCGAATTTTATTTTATATTCTGTGGTTTGTTCCCATTCAGAAATTTATGCGTTTACTTTGATCGTAATATTTACGTATTAGTAACTAGAAAATTTAAATCAGAATATTAACTTACAAATTTATATTAGATTGTAAATAAAAATTATTCAGAAAACATCAAAATAAAAAAAAGATAGTTAGTCGTGGGGACTGCCGACGGAAGTGAAAACTTAAAACTTTAAAATAGTGCTTTTTTTAAGTTGAAATTTCTTTAGGCGCGTTAAGCACTTATTTGGGTGAACAAAAATCATGGGCTCTCCACCACATTGAAAAGAGCGGTTATAACCCGATCACTGAAGTTTAGCAACATTGAGCACACTTAATATGTAAAACATTACCAAAATACAAATTCAAAAATAAACCACTAAATAATTTTTGGGGAACTGTAACATAAACTTTGGTAGCCTTGTTCGTTTGTCTCCACGATGGTTTCGTGGCAATCGAAATTTTGATATTTAGCAAAATGTAAATTTGTTTTATATTTTTAATTGCATTTTTTAATAAAATTTCTTAGTGCGAAATATTTCCCTTAAGGTAGTACGAGTGCCAAAGCAAGTTTAGACTTGTGGTTCAAATTATTTGTTCCTTATTTTCATCTTTGATGATGAAGTTTGGTATTATTTCATAAATTTAAACGATTTAAACGAAATATCGAAAGCTAAATAATTAAATAAAATTTTCAACTTTCGATAGTTTGAAAATTACTCCAGATATAGGAAAATTTTATTCTTACTTTTCGTCTAATATTGTCAAGTTATAACATAATTCACCATCAAAATTGAAAAAAAAAATATTTTTTTAAATTTGTGTCCCCACTACCGTGCCCATGTATCTTTAATTAGTCGGGCACAATGGGTTTTGTTTGTTTTCAATAATTTACTAAGGTGTTAGCTTTAATTAAATTTTTTATTTTTTTTATTTTTATTTCCACCGATTAGTTTTGGAGAAATCTATGAAAACATATCATCCATTTACCTTCTCCGTAAGACCAATGTTAAATATTTATTTAAATAATCGAGCATGCCCCCCTTAAATTTTCAGAATGGATTGAGACTTGGTCTAACTTCATATAAAAAGCCTTCAAGCCTTTTATCTAAAATTTCCCTGACGTTCGTACATCCTTAACAATTATTTTGTATTAGTTTTTTTTCAAAAGCAAGTACGTCTTTAAAAAAGAATTAGATTTTTAATAATTTTTATAAACAAATATAATCAAGAAAGATGTATTAAAAATGAATATAAAAAATATTATGGTGAAAAAAATATTAGTATTTTTCAAAACATAAAAATAACATCTATTTACTTTTCACTCTGGTGTTTGTTTTCGTCCCGTCTCTTCTGTGTGATAATGTTTTGTGTATTCGTCAGTGTGTTAAATATATGTATGTAACATCATAGTGTGAAGGAATATTTTCGACTACCAACGTCTATTGTACTAGATATAAGTTTTCTATGAAATCAAGATATGTTGTGTGCTTGTTGAATTTCTTACTGTCATGTATCACACATACATATAGAGAACTATCACAATGTCACCCTCTTTTTTAGAAGATATTATGCATGTTTTACAGAGTGCTCAAAAAATGAATGAATACATAAGGTAACAAAATCTTTTGCAATGTTTTCTGTCAAGCGGCTGAATATTGGATTTTTTTTTGTACATAAATAAGTATAAAAAATAATAATTAAATAAGTATAAAAATAATAATTACAATGTCGTCACAGACTTATTGCATCTGAGAGCAGTCACGTTAACTAACACTGAATGCACGCTTGTATAGCAACCAAAGTTCTGTCTGGCAAATTACGTTTATAATTAATTATAAAACTAAGTCATATTAATATTTCTGCCAAACTAAAATGATTTTCAAAATTTTTTGTTTGGAATAAAATTCCTGTAATCAGCAAGGTTCTGAGATGTCAACTTATGTTAAAATAATTAAATATTCAATTGAATATTTAGCGTAATAGCTTGTTTAGGCGAAGGTAAAGCTTTAAAAAAAGAAACCACTGAATCGCAATAACAATCCAGTCTGCATAGCCAGTGCAGTGATAATAAAAAGCTGTGATCACTAGATGGACTTCCTTATGGGAAAGGTCCCAACATAAGTACTGGAGGGAATGCAATGAGGAAGAAAGATAGAGCATCTGCTGTATCTTTGACCGTCTCTGAAAAACTTACAGTTCATCTGACCTAGCTGTTTGACCATACCCAACTTGCGTGACAATTTTTAATCTGGTGATAGTTTGGCATTTAAAAGGCACTTACCGCGTTGAAAAACTAAAGGAATTTTATAGCAAAAAGCTGTTACGAAAAAGGAAAATATCGATAATAAAGAAATCGGAATTTTCACCCACAAATTCAGTTTCATACACAACTACAGGAAGTTTTGTTGATCTTCAAGCAGCTTATTACAATTTTATCAACTACAGTAAACAACTGTCGAGAATACGCCTTCCAAGAACCAAAACATATTCAAATTAAACCTTGTTTTGTTGAAAGATAAAAAGCATCAATACAAGCGTTAAACTATTATTATTACTTTAAAACAGCTCTTAACGATGTTCCAGCATGGTATTTGCAGTTTCTATGTTAAAGCAATGGTACAATTTTTTTTTCGACAGAATTTAACGAAAAATTAAATTTAAGAATTTAATAATGCTTACTATTAATTCCCAAAGTTTCAGAAATTTTGACCGTTTAAAATGGGAAATAATTATGCCAACGTCCCAATTTCGATCAATTTACGTCAAAATTAATATCTCGAAAGTGAAAATTAATTTCTAAATTTTTTTTTTAGAATTGTATTGTATAAACATTTTTTTCTACTTTTTCTTCAATATATAATAATATCATCAAAAATAGTTGGAGAGACCGGACATTTTACATGCTTTAAATGGGACATGACCCTCAAAATCGCGAACTTTGTCTTTAAATATCTCGCGATCTAAACGGTCAAAAATTATGAAATTTTAGGAATTCATAAATAAAGCTATTATAAACCCGAGAAAAAAAATTCGGCCAAATCTGTCGAAAAGTGATTTCATGCTGGTACTATCTTAAAACTTTTATTATTGATATTTTATTTCTAGTATGAAATGTTTTTTGAGACACCATATACAACCTTTTAGACTCAACCCAAAAAACAATCTCCCATGTATCTCGCCCCACTTTCATCATTTCATTTCTTCTACATTTCAAACATCCATCGTTTGGTTGAGTGACTACTATCTGACGTTTATTACACTTCTACCAATAATATCACCAACTTGTACACGGTTTTATCAAAATAAAGTATAAGGGAAAGTGTTTCATTCAACGTCAGAACTACCATAAACATGCACGCATTTTTGTAAATACCGAGGGTTAGTTTTGCACTTTTGATAGAAAGTTATTTGTTTCCTCTGAAATTTGTAAAAAACATTTCATGACATATTGACGTTCAAACGGGCGCGGCGGTAATGTTTCACCGCCGTTTAGAAAAAATGTGCGAATGTATATAGTAAAATGATGCGATCCATTTAAAAGATAATTGGTAAACAAAAGAACATGGGATTGAAGAAACAAAATATACTGTTTCTCAGTTGCTTTAGTGGGACATATTCCCTTTAGTGGGATCCTTAATAGATAAAATATAATAAATGTAGCAATACTTTCTTTAATAGTCTTCTTTATATACGTGCTCTTGAAGTATTGTATCGTATAGATCCTGCTCCTGTATTAATGTATTCCATAGGTGACTAGTTTTCCTGTACTAAGTCGACAATTCTACAAACGCGGGGCTTAATTTTTTAACTTTTCTATATTTCTACAAAAAAATTTCTAATTCAAAATTTCAGTTAATTTGATGCTTTTGTAAGTTTTAAACATACTTTACTCAATCAGAAAGTTTTTGATATGTAAATACTTCAAAGGTCGCTTCCACAGCTTGTTATAGAAGAAGTATGCAATGTTATCACTACTACACTTGTCTATGTCCTTACTCGTCTAATTCACATAAACATGACTAGACCAATTTTAATGAAATTCTTATAAGAATATCATGGTATATACCATACATATTTAAAAAATATTTACACAGGTAGGTATACATTTTTTAAGAATTGTTCTTACTATTGTTTCTATCAATAATTTAATCGTAATTTACATAAAACTATGTAATTCTGTAAAACACAAACTTCCAAGGATGTACGAACGTCTGGGCAATTTTGGATAAAATGCTTGATTTTTTTTATACGAAGCTGCAATAAGTGTTAATCAATTTTGAAAGTTTTGAAAGTTAATTATTTTCCTAATAACAATCAAAATGGTAAGAAATATTTCATTTAAAATTATATCAATTGAGAAATGAAAATATCTCTTCCTGGCGCCGTGAAATTTTTAGATGTTTCATAAGTAGAATTTATAATATGAATTAGTAGAAAATATAATAGGAACCATTCCGAATGAAACAGAACCGGTGGTCGTCTTTCTTCTATGATTGAGACTATACATAATTGTTATAAAACCCCAAACCTGCCTCTGGATTAAACTATATTCATATTATAATTCAAGTTAGAGTGAACTTTTATGCCCTTTGTTCCTTAAACATAGAAAAACTCTCTTCTGACCTTAAATCAAATTAAAAAGAGGTGTCTTGGCCTGGACACCTGGTAGATTCAGAGGCATTCTTTTCGGTATAATTACGTTATATTTAAAAGTTAAATATATGCGCATATTATTGATGTTGAAAGGACGATCTTCCGCTGGCGCATCTGGTACCGAAACCATAATACTACGACTTCATGAAGAATCCTTCATAAAAATAGTGTCAGTAGATTGGTCGGTGTACACTTTTGTTTGTTTAGTCTTCATCGACCAAATGCGCGATAAGAAACACAGTCCTAATAAACATGCGATAAACCTCGATTTTTTTTGTTTAAGAAAAACCACTCATAATCTATCAAATTTTCTAATCTACCAAAGATCTTTATGTTTGTTTACGAAACTGTGTTTTTCTATTTGTATTGACTTAATTTCAAACACTTAATTTAAATTGAACTAGTTCGAGTTGAACCAAATTTGATGTTTCTTCGGACATGCCTTCGAAATTTTTTGGACACGACTTATACAAATTTTACGTACACTTTACCCTATGCATATTCAGAGAATTTTCATCACATTGGTTCACTAGTTATTGTGTTTCAACGTTATATGGTAGGTACGGTAAACCATTATATATAGTAAGAAGATTTTACAAATAAAAATTCGGGCGACTTTTATTATTTACTATATTTAAATTTATAACTATTGAGAAAGAAGAATCAGTCAAATTTGATATTATAAAATATGGTACATATAAAAAAGAACTACATTCTTTTTTTTTTAATGCCCGAATAAAAAGAGGGATGTAATCAGTTTAACGTATCTGCTTAACTGCGTATCTGTATGCCTGTCTATGGCATCGTAGCTACTAACTGGATGAACATTTTTGATTTTTTTTAAAGTTTAGAGTTCCGTACCCGATAATAACTAAAACACAGGTGATTATCTTTTAACGGGTGTGCAAATGTTCTTAAAATATAGCTAAGAACACTGGTGATCAAGTAAACAAAAAAAATTACTAATTTACATAAAAATTTTAGTATTTGGTTATCAAATAGTTTTTAGAAAGTATGGATAATAATACCTCATAAATGGGCACATAATATGTGGCAGTTAGGAAAATTCTCAATTTAACAAAGATATAATAGTTTTTAACATTCGACAGACAAAAGATTTTACGTCAATAATGTCTCTTTTCCTGTTAAGTGTTTACGTGTATAAAATATTGTATGACATTTTCGAATAAGTACCCACGGTTAAAATATCTTATATATTATGAACATATTTTCGAATTAATGTGCTGGAAACGAAAATAGCAAAAAAATTTTCTGACATGGCACGTTATTAAGATTCACCCTCAAAATTATTGTCAACTTTTAAAGGAGCTAGATCCTTCATTAGAAACCTTCATTCAGAACATGAAACTTACTTGAGCTTGGCGTGTCTAAACGAGGGTAAGTTATTGAGATATTTCGATTTTTGTATAACTTACCTCACGAATGTCCTACGGCGCGTACTCAAAGCGTAAAAGAGGTGTCGGCCAGCATTTCGTAATTATCTAGTCCTACGATTTGTTCTCACACTTAAAACGAACTTTATGACACAAATCCAGTGTTAACGCAATTAGGGGGCAAAAGGAGGTTTTACTCATGGGGGTTACTTACTCTTTACATGAAACATTTTGCACTTCTTAACTCAGAAAGGTAATGTAGAGCAGACCTGATTTTATGTCGGGGGTTTCTTTTAGTTATTAATTTAATATTATATTACACATAAGTACACTCACTATCAGAAAAAATGACACAGTTAAAACATTCTAAGCGTACTCATCATATGTTATGTTATAATAGTAACACTTAGAATGTTTTAAAACGAGCATTTTTTCTGACATTGAGTATACATGCGGAGGAGTGGTTTCGGTGTTCATATGTAAAATAATAATACGTATGTTTATTAATATGGGGTTTAATTACGTTACATTTCATTTGATATATTAGAAATTGATTTGATAACATATTAATATATATTTCAAATCTATTATGCTGACTAGGATTTTATTTTAGTAAAGTCAATAATTTACGGTCAAGGACTTTAAATATATATTTGTAAGGTAATCTAATTAGTAAAAATAAACGCAGATTTGTTGATTCCCAATATTTAAGTGAAAATTTAGTAATTTTTAATAATTATTTAATGAAATTGCGAAGATCCCTTACCTGTAGGTTTATGACAATAAAGCAGCGCTAGTCTAGTACCTCGCACAGCCCTTGGTACTTTCAGAATTACAACTTACTCGCGGTAACTAATGTTACTAATTTCCGGACGTTAGTAAACTTTATTATTTACAAGCATGGGTGACGGCCGTCCGCATAGTCTCTCTTCTGATAAATTAGCAATATTTTTTTGGAATTCAAAACGAAGTGTGTGTTGTATCCCCAGAAAGTGAGTCTAAGCTGCAATCAAATGGTCGATATGGTGCATAGCAAGAGCGAATTTTTTATAATTACTCTTTTATAATATTCGCCCACAAATTTCTATTTATGTTTTCAAAATCTGAAGATTGCAAAGTTTTTGGAAAATATTTTCCTTAAACTTTTGTATCAAAAATCTATTATTATGAACTTCAACACAATAAATGCGCGCAACAATTAATTAATAAAAAAACATTTAATATTCTTTTGAAAAGAGTTCTTACACATGATATCTTTGTGTTGATTGAAAATATTTCCTTGCAAATCTGTTTTTTTTTTGCTTATGTCTACTAGTATTTTATGCCATCATATATTCTTGTTCTACATTCTTTGGTTTATCCTCTGAAATTTATGTCCATTTTCAAATCTATACTAACATTTTGATAAATATGGACAAGTGTAATATTTGCATTTTCTGCCAGTTTATATGTAAATAAATACATAAAAAAACCAAATTTGGTTTACATTATAAAATTAATGTTTGGAAAAAATAACACTATACGAAACGATTTTGGCACCTCGAATAGTATTTAACAGAGATCCGTGAGGTATAAATATGTTAAAAAGTTTGGAATCCAGGGAAAGTCAATGAATCTTTATAAAAACTGTTCGACTTCATTGTTTCAAGCTTACTTAAGGAAGTTAAAAATAAAAAATTGCCCAGGGGGATGGGGACCACCTCTTCTTGGTGGTGGAAAAGTATATGTTTAAAATGACAACGGGAATGGATAGAATGATGCATTCTAAGCAAAAAAGTCTTTTAATCATATTTTGAAAAGTCAATACTCTCCGAGTTATTGGCGATTGAAATTCGGAATATTTAACGTCAAATAACTGAAAAGTTTTTTGAAGTGCATGTTACACTTTTTAAAGTATTATAAAAACTATGAAAATGGAACAAATTGCATGAAAATTGACAGAGTTATAATGAAAACAAATTTTTTCGTACTTTTCATTTTATGTTACATTCAGAATAAAAACTGATGAATTTACCACGGAAACTAAAATTAATGCTTTCCGCTTTTCAATTTACTTTATTTAAGTACTGGCAACATGCTCAAAAAGTTCTAGCACTTTCGGATATATATTTTTTTAAATATGGCAATTCTGTGTTTAACTTCTTTGAGTAAACTTTAAACAATGCAGTCAACAGTTTTTATAAAGATTCGTTGACTCATCCTGGATTCAGAGTTATAAATCTAACGGCTCTCCACTAATTTTCCCTGATTGCTTTAACATTGGATTTGTGTCATAAAGTGCATTTTAAGTGTGAGAGCAAATTAAGTAAGTTTCATGTTCTGAATGAAGGTTTCTAATGAAGAATCTAAATCCTTTAATCGTTGACAATAATTTTAACGGTATATCTTAATAACGTGCCGTGTCAGAAAAATTTTTTGCTATTTTCGTTTTCAGTACATTTTATCTGAAAATATATTCATAACATATTCCAATATGTCACACAATATTTTATACATGTAGGCACTTTACAGAAAAAGAGACATTATAGCAAAATTATCTACTTATTGTGTCAAATGCAAAATTTAAAAACTTTTGACGTAAAGCCTTTTGTCTGTCGATTGTTAAAAACTATTATATCTTTGTCATCGAATCTCTGAAATAAAAATTTTTACTTATCTGTAAAGAAATTGAGAATTTTCGTAGCTCCCACATTTTTCCCATTTATGAGGCATTATTTTCCATATTTACTAAAAACTATTTGATAACCAAATAGTAAAATTTTTATCGAATATACGTTTTTGAAGACATTCCATCTAAACCAGAATTTTTTAATTTATTTTTTATTTGTTTCAGAAATGGATTATAAAAACATACTACATTTCATACTGTGAAACTGCTTTAAATTTCCTACAATCGATTAGTATTTTCTATTAGCGTGGACTTCTGGAGTCAAAAACTTTCCACTGGTTTCGAATAAAAACTCATCAATGGTATATGAAGTTTCCACGAAATAACGTCATAAATTTAATTAAAAAATTGTAACATGTCAATGATTAAAGTTTGAAAAAAAAATTGTAAAATATGCGACAAATCATAGATACTACTTCATATAATCCGATCTTTATTTTTTTTGTATAAAAACTACGCATAAAGAACTAACGGTTAATAATTTCATACTGTTAATTAAATTAGAATGGATGCTGTTTATTATATTACGTTAACAAAAAAAAACACTTCAGCAGAAAACCTTCATCACTAAGGTCATATTCCCCCCTTACTATATGCTTTTATTGTAATTTGATTTTGGTCTTTTCATATTTTCGAACACAAAAAATGAAATATTTAAATATTTAAATAACAACTCGAAGCGAGCCGAGAAGCTATTTTAAGAGCTATAAAGAGGATTTTTAAAATACCCCCACACTTCCCAGTTGACCTTCGATACAGTTCATAAGCCTATATTTTTGGAGAAATTATGACTAACAATTATAAACTGCACAAAACAAAAAAGTAAATTAAAGCTTGTACACCCCAAACAACAAACTGTACTGTACGTATCTACATACATCCATATGTTAAATATAAGTCGTGTTTTTTGTCATTTAGAATTCCTTCCGTCGTCGTCGTAGCTTTTGTGTATGGCTTCAACATTATAAATAAAAAACAATAATAATAAATTATATTATAATAAATAAATAAAATAAAATTGTATCCCACTACAAACAAAAAATTTATTTTTAATTAACAGTTAGTAAATATACAGGATTGCTCATACTTTTGTTCCGGATGTCAACTGCTTATTTGGGATGTCAACTTATCAACCCACGTTTTTGTTTTTATGTCAAAATAACAAATTTGTCCTTGTGAATCTCACCAACCTTTCACATTGTGAGTTAAGTGAAAGCCAAGGAAGTTTTTTGTGTCAACTCTTGGAGCGTCAACTTTACAGCACCTACTTTTGTGTCAAAATATCATGTTTTTTGCAGTTTTTAAGAATTTTTGTATCCCTATAGTTCCACAAAATCAAGTTCGGAAAATTAAGAATTTGTCTGAGAATTGAGTAAACGGTCGCCATGCTAGAAATACGTGAAAGAATTGTCTTAATGTATAACAATGTAATTTACGTAAAAAATATTAAATCGAAGTTTAAAATAAATTATTTTAAAATTAAAAGATAGGACATCCTCTAGCAATGTTGATTATAGGAAAAAAACACAGGCATGCGAAAGTTATAACATTCAAAATACTCACGTGACCTAAATCATTTCATTAAAAACATTTCTTTTGATGCTCGTAAATTATCCAAGTTATGTTTGTTCAAACTAATTGTGATGGGAAATATGTTAAAACTAGTTTCTTTCCAAATTAGCTTTTATAACATGTAAATATTTTTTTCTATATCCCTAGCCAAAAGTACGTACTTTCTGGCCGTACTATTTGTCTCCAGAAAGAACGACTTTTGTGGCTTGTTATTTTTGTAGCATAGCAACAATTTGTAAAATTATAAGAGAAATTTTGGGACAACTTTTTACAACTCCTTCTAGTGACATGATCTAAGCATTGGCTGTCCGATTAGTCTCACAAAATCATTATTACAGATAAAAAAACGTTAATATAGGAAATAATGAGAAACCATTCTTACTTCGGCTCAGTGGATCGAGAAAAATTGTATTTTTGACAGATTGACATATTTATTTTAGTATATTCTTACTTTATATTTGACACAATTTCGTCCCTAATAATATGGTTATGAGGCAATAGACAATGTATTTCCTCAGAGCATTGTACGCAAGATAAAAAGATAATAAAAGCAAGTTTCAGGTTTTATGTCTTTATACGAGGAAAAATGGGAAAGAATATGTCTGTTGTGTAATTGAGTCGGTGAAACATTTACTAGGGGAGTGTCCAGGCAACAGTGGCGAGTATCGAGGCGTTTTAATGAAATTAAATTTGCTTTTGATACCCTCAATGTCCTGGTGTTGTAATTACCTGACATGTTTGGAACATTAGCTATTTCTGATACATACAGATTTCATAACGAAACGGAGGTAGAAAACCATTCCATTGTATACCTATACAAATTAATTTATTAGTACTAATAATTTTCGAATGAAATATATTCTTCGGAAATAAATTTGCCCAAGTTTATCGTAAAATATCAGTACTTCATTATTATATAATGCATTATATGAATGTAACATTGAAAACAACATACATACATATAGCAAAAAATAAAAAAATAAATATACGTTCCCTCGATTATATCATCAACCAATTTAAATATGAATGTTACGCGTGGTTTTTTATTTTTACTGTTTTGTATTTTCCAAACGATTTCAACTGCTAGAAATACGGACATAACAAATAAATAATAACAAACAAAATAAAAAAGAAGTGACACAATACTTCTGTATACAAAATAAATTATTGAACTTGAATTACTGAACTCGAAATTTGTCTTATTTACGCGCGGCAAGTAATATATTTTTCAGTTTTTTAACGAAATTTCCCACACTTAACGTACAATTATTCTACAGAGAGGGCCATTACTAATTTATTAGGAATTTCGAAAAAATGATTTCCAAACGTAAATAAATTTTACATTGATCTGAGAAAACGATAGCAAGCAGGCTTGACCATCAATAAGGTATTCTAGTATCCCAGAAAATAGACTCTTTCCCCAATCCACAATGATCTGATGTAAAGAAACAGGTAGATGGACTAAACTGAAGGTTTTGTATTGACTTGGATGTGTTTTGTGACCTTTTTCCGCTGATTGCTCCTCAGTTAAATTTAGAGGATGAGTACACATGCGACATGCATGTAGGACTATGCACTGCACCAGCTCATTGTAAATAATAATAAAATTTTCTTGTGACGGGAATCGAACCGGATAACTTGCCCTAATGCGTACAAAATTAGTTACTCCTTAACAAACTGATTTACTAGAGTTGGCAGTCGATACGTAAGGTATGAATAATAACAATGACCTCCCTTGGTGGTCAAAGACCTCCCACAAGTTGTCCTATAAGTTTCTATACAATGTTGTAGATATTGGATGAAAATTAATAGTTTAAGCCCCAACAATTTCGTTTCTCTATCTCTTACATGGACGATCTCTCCTTCTTTTTTATTATTTGCTAACATTTAGTGTACTGCGCCTTATCGTGGAAGGCTGAGGTTTTGGTTCCATAAACAAGACAGGTAGTACACTACAATTCTATGTTCTTTGTTTTAATGAAATTGGCATGCCAGGGTTTTTGGAGACATTTCCACTCGTATCAAATGAGGTGATCTAGTTCAAACGTGCTTTGTTTATTAGGCATGAACATGGAGGCAAAAAAAGTAATCGTTACAAAATGTATGTACGTATGTTACATATACAATTACTGTACAGTGTACAGTTACGTTCATATATTGTAGAATCTATATTATGGCTGGATATATTGTAGACAATGAAAATAGTTCATTTTCAAATTTGAATTTTATTTTTATTTTTTATTTCTATTCTCTTTTGTTTTATACTTACCATTAGTTAAAGCCTTTTAAACAGTGATTCATTAGGCAGGTAACTTAAAAGGGTGAATGTCATTCCGTTTTCATAAATACTATGGTTGGAAAAGTGAAACATACTATGAGCTAGGATGCTGGCGTTAGAGATTTTTTGCAGATAATTGAAGGTGAATTAAGTTTTTAGCTTCATAAAATGCAATAATTGAAGGCATTTCAGAAAAAATATTCCTGCTATAGAACGACGATTGGCATGGTTTCATAAGAATATTTTATCAGTCGTTATATGTTCTGTGTTTCAATATACCTAAAGTTAGGCGTATTATTTGGCAGTTATTTCAGAAGGACTGGAAATTTGAGAAAATGCTTTCAAATCAAATCTACCAAATCTTTGCTCTACGGAAAATGAACAGCTGTCAGTTTCTAGGTCAATGTCATATATCTGACAACTTTTTGCTCAGAAAAATTTCACATTGGTCTGGAAAAATTTTAATGCCGAAAAACCAAAAATTCCGTTGATTCATGTTCGAATAAGAAGATAATTGAGTGCTTTCTTGAATATTCATTAAATTTATGATTACTCACGCGCAACTAAGAGTTTTTCAATCTTTCTTGAAAGAGAAGTCACCGACTACGACTCCTCCTCCTCCCAGCCGTTCTGAAATGATTCTCAAATTCTGTACCAAATTCGATACCTACTATTGGCACAGAACAAGTAAGTTTATGTTATAATCGCAATTGTTGATAATTTCCAACAGTCAA
Source organism: Chrysoperla carnea (assembly GCF_905475395.1). Classification (NCBI taxonomy): domain Eukaryota; kingdom Metazoa; phylum Arthropoda; class Insecta; order Neuroptera; family Chrysopidae; genus Chrysoperla; species Chrysoperla carnea. Next base: position 57,629,845 of record NC_058338.1, on the reverse strand, counting down.
ATAATTAAAAATTTTCTATACGACTATTCAGTATGGTATATCAACCCATTCTCGATCGTGTGACTTTGTTAATATTAGCTGGTACCATCATAGACAAATTTCGGTAAATTTCGTTTTCTAAACTTTAGAAAAATACTGCAAACACTGTCTAATCGACAGTGGTAATCGACACTGTCTATGCAGGATAATTCAACAATTACTCAGTCGATTTTTTAAATCTTATTTTAGTATAATTTCAGAATCATAATGTATCCAAAAAGTATGTATATTCTTCAATCAGAATAGAAACAAACCTGTGACTATGTTAGAGGTAACTCCCATCTTATATATTCAGAAAAATGGTTAAATAGAAGTTGGTTTAATCGGTCCAAGAAAAAAAACCAATTAAGTTTGGGATTTAGGTTTCAGTATTATAATACTTCAAAAAATTCAAAATTAGTACGTAGTATTTTCATTATATTTTGTGCGTAATCGAATCGATTCTTTAATTAATAAAAATATTTTTTAGGGATGACAGTGGTGAAATTAGATTTCTCAAAAAAAGGTGAATATAAAGAGTGGCAATTTAATAACGCCAACCAAAAAAATGCTTCTTTAGATAAAATACAAACTGGCAACAGAAGATCCTGTGGAATAACTTCAAGGGATTTATAAAAAGATTTTTATACAACAAATTTAAAAAAAAAAAAACTTTTGTATGCGTACGTTTAAAGTATTGTTATTAGATCAGAATAAAAATTTTGGCTATATAAAAAACTCGCAACTTCGGATTTCTGCACATACATGTTAGTATAAAATACTATACGTTCTTGGAGTTTTTATTCTAAAATCATCAAAGACTAAGATGGTAATAATCAAAGCTTAAATAAGCGCTACAAAAATACAATAATCCCTGGTATATTTGTGGAATACATACAAATGAAATCACTTGCTATCCAATTTTGTTTCGCTTCGCTTCAACGAATACACTTTTGATTTGATTACATTTAATAATTTATCGTGATGAAAGAAGCCATCCTCATTTTTTGTTTTTTGTATTTCTTTCTATTTTGTACTTCTTTTTAAGTTGTCGACTATACAAAGTACACTCCGAACAAAAACACATCATCTTGTCTTGAAAAATGTTTCAAATCTACAAGTTTCCGACATTCAAATTGGATAATTTATACTTTCTCCAATCTTTAAGCAGAAGAATAATAAAATTAGCTTTATTTAAAAGAATTTCATGATGAATTTTTCCTCCTTGTGACTATTATGACATGATGTAACTAGAACAAAAACCTCAGATGTTTTGTCGCAAATTAAATTCAGGGAGAAGTTCTAGTTTCAAGAACTTGAACAAGAAAAATTAATATAAATTAATTAAAAAGTACTAAAACTTGAAATTAATATAAAGTGAAATATAAGCTATCCTGGCTATCCTGGCAAAAATTAAGTCACCAACTTCTTCGGCAACAATTTATAAAGGCCTACAATGTTTGCATATTTGCAATGTTTGATAAAAAATGTACATTCCAAAAATTTGATGATTTAAGCGAGACGCAAGGAAATGGGAGACTTGCAAAGTTGCGTTATCTGTAGTAACTCGAACGCGATCAAAATTTTCCAGATAATTGAAATTTACATTTTTTCATGTATTAACCCACCATACCTTAATCTGACCCGCTCGAGTTAATTCACCTATCGCAATCTGACCGTCTCCCCTTCGCGCCCCTCTCCCTATTTTGGGCTAATTTTGGTCGAGGTACTAAGTAAAGTTCAAGGAACCCCGCAGGTCTTAATCGAACACGCTCGAGTTACTACATAAATTCCCTCTAGGGCTCCCCTACTAACACTAACTGGAAAGTAAGAAGAACTTAAAATTAAAAATCATTTCATAAGTATTCAATGTTATTACACCGATGTATACGTACTCCAAATACTAATAATATTTTTTTACCGTCTTTTCTTTCAAACATTCTGTAAACACAAGTAATGTTATTACGATACAACGTATTTATACCTTAAATTTGTATTGTATATACTTCATTTACATAAACAGTTCATTTAAAAACATGCGTATCAATGTCGTTTTCGATATTGTTAGTCCCTTTCGATAAATATATTTCGATATAGAATATATAAAATGTATATTCATGTGAATATAGCTTTTTATTTCTATGAAGGTTTTTTTTTTTTAAATCAAAGACCAGTCGTAGTATTTGAGAGTCCTTTCAAAACTATCAAGACTGTCGATAACAACTTTTTACTTTACGAAAATTTGCACAGCAAAGGACTTCTCTTTCAGGGTGGCTGAAAAATTTTTATATCGCAGGACACTTAAAATTGATGAACATTTATTAAGGAACATATTTATATTAGAAGATAGAATACAAAATAGCGGGAGATGTCGTGGTACACCCCGTAGGTACTATGTTATTCTCCGTTTAATTTTCTACAAAATTTTAATTTGTTATTGTTGGAAATTAAAAAAAAATTATGTACGTGAATGGGTTTCGATCGGTCAAAACTATCAATATTTCAAGAAAAACTAATATTAAAATCATTTTGTCCAACACTCAGCAAAGCAGGTGTTTGTTCATCAAGTCATTTCTAGTTACAAACGGTCCAAATTATTTCTTTATTTTTTAACCAATTATTTTCTAATCTGAATCTTATAATAAATTAAGAGTTTCAAAGCTCGCGTTAAATAAAATTTTCCAAGCCCCTTTAAAAAAATTTCCCGCTATGAATAACTGTGAAAAACTGTCTTGCCCTGGACCTACTTGTATAATATATAGAATAAATATTTATGCAAAAAGATAATTTGGGTTTTAGAAATGTGCAGAACGAGTTTTTTTAAGAGTTATTATTAGATTAAGTATTTATTTTTTTCCTTATTCATCTATATGTAGGGAAAGGTGTAATACCTAGAATTAAATTTCACATTTACATGTGTTTTTTAAAGCCATACATTATTATAATGGAAACATTATAATGGAAATTTTCTTTGTCTGTAGCACTGTTATAACTCAACACTATATATTTTTTGAGCATTTCATACTGTGTGACTCATGGTGTAACCAAACAGTTTAAGATAGGCAGAGAGTCTCCCATTATTGCGAATGTTAAAAAAGAGACGAATTTCAACTTCTCAAGTGATTGGGTTCATTCATAAGAGCTGTTGAGCTTAATAATTGTGTTTGACAAAAATTCTGTTAATAAAAGTATTTTCAATCTAATGAATTCTGGGCTATGAGCCCAGCACTTTTCCACTATGCCACTGTGCTGTGTGTAATAAAATCGTTTTAACATGTTCATTCTATTGTAAATACAGTAATATTTACAGTAGACTAATTACCAAATGGCATTCGTGCCGCGATCCTCTCTTCTATCTTATGTTCTTTGGATAAAATTTCATAATGAACCATATATGGTATAAAAACTTAAGCACCTATAACTGCTGACTTACGTTGAGAAAGTTTAGAATAGGGAATATTCATGAAATTTATATTTGGTTCAAATTTTTTTTTTCTGTAACTTTATTGGCTGGACAATTCAATTAAACCATTATTTTAGTAATTAATTACTTTTTAATTACTTAAAATTAGTTATTAAAAGTACATTTCAGTGAGAATAATTCAAAATTTCTAAAACGGGAAATTCAAATTTTTAAACGGGGGTGACATCATAGTACTGGCTAGTCAAATTTGTTGACATAGGTACTGTATGGTATCAATTACTTATATTATTCTGCGGCTTTTGATTAGAAAACTTAATGATAATGAGTGTAAATTCTATGTTGTAAATTCATTTTTTTAAAGTGTAATTATACGTCATCAACAGAATGCGCCAAAAAACTGCGTTTAAATATCTCAAAATTATGATGTATTTTAAATATTTGTTTACACTTAATTACAACATTTTTAAGCAGCATATTTTTTACTTTCTTATAACGGTGCAAACAATGAATCAAAAATATAAAAAAAAAAAATACATGAATATTCCCTATTGTTAGCTTATAAAGACACATTTTATTTTTAGTTTATTCAAGAATAAATTCCCATTGACACATAGTCTTCAGCCTAACTACATTCTCATAAAACAAACTTATTCCAACACCTATACCGTCAAGTAAATAACAATCGATAAACTCTAGAAGATTCAAGGTACATTTGAAGCTTGATACTACAGCTTACCCTATATGTTTTTGTATCGGTTTTCTTGTTTTCTTTTTTTCTGGTTCGTATTGCTTATCTGTTTGTTATAATCGTATTTGAATATTAGATTAAACATAAAAAATAGACGGTTATCGTTAATTTGGGTATTTATAAGAGAAGAGTTTTTTGTTCTTTTGGGAAACATTTTTGTATCCGCTCACAGCTTTTAGGACACATTCGATATCAAAAATGAAAACTAACGATAGTAAGTCCTAACTCATTACAGTAGTCAAAGAATGTGTTATTTTTAGCTTTACAATACCATGTAACTACAAAAAAAAAAAATTTGTTTCAACTGTTTAGAAGCCACGATACCATAAAAAAATTGATCACACTTATGTTATTTGTTATTGGTACAAACATGAATTCCACCTTACATGTTCAAAATCGATTTTCGATTTTGAATGTAAAAGTCAATTACAAATGGCCCATTGTTTAACAAGATGAGTACCTAAATATCGAACTTTAAGAAAATTTTGTGCGGTGTAACGAGTTCTAATAAAGTTTAAAAATAATTTAAAAAATTAAAAACCCGACTAGTTCATATAGCGACTTTTAACAGTCGGGGCCCATTATTGAGAAGAGTTGAGTTGGTCTAGATTTTAATGGACCCCGACTGTTAAAGTCGCTATGTAAACTACTGGACTTGTTTCTTCCTTTTCAGATTCTATTTAACACATACATACATACATACATACATACATACATACATACATACATACATACATAAATACATACAAGATAGGCGCTTTGAAAATCATCGTAAAATCAAAAAATAGTTTGCATTCTGAAAGTTTGATTTTCTACTTTTTCTAATTTTAATTCTGATCATTATTTGCAATTACTGATATAAATCGAAAGATTAGGACTTTTGTTAAAGTTGATGATTGATTTAAGTTCAAATTCTCTTCTTTATAAAATAAACAACTTTTATTTCAATTATATTTCCGTAAACTTTATAAATCTTTAAGAATTACTGAGAGCCTGTACAATATCGTATGTTGTAAGTTCATGAGACAATTTAAAGGTTTGTTAGCTACCGGTCAATTTGTTGTCTATTCTCTAGGTGACACTTTTTTTCAGACAGTTAATATATATTGTTGAACGACTTCTACATAATAGACAATCATACTATTTTTATAATACTTATTTGTATTACATATTTTACAATTTCTTGTGCATAACTTTTTATAACAAGACTTCCTTGATGTCGGTGTATATACGTACAAAAATATCCTGTACCGTGTATTTTATTCAAAAAATATATGAAATAGTGAATTCTTAGCAACAAAGTAAAGCCAAAAACAAATATTAGACAAAAAATATTTGGAAAAAATATATGGAAAAAATATATATGAATATATTTTTACATAAATATTTTAAACTAAAAGTGTAAGGTAAAAGATTTTTACACACAGAGAATAAAATAAAAGTTAAAAAACTAAAGCTCGACTACCGAAAAGATGAATAAAAAAAAGCATACAATATAGAGGATTACCAGATTTCTGATTTCATTAAAAAAGATTTTCAAATTAAATTTGTAGTTGGAGGTCTAAAAATTTAGTAAGAAGTATTATTCCAAAACCGTTTAAAAGGAACTATTATTTTAAAATTTCTATATATTTTTTTCTTGTTTACATCGTTAGTGTGGACAAGTTTTAGAATATAATTTGTTTTCTCTTCTTTTGGATAGACGAGTTATAATTTTTATACCATGTATATATGAAATATACATAGTATTATAAGTTTAGTCCCAAGTTTGTAACACTTAAAAATATTGATGCTACAAAAAAAAAAATTGGTATAGGTGTTCATAAAATCACCTAATTAATCCATTTCCGGTTGTCCGTCCGTCCGTCCGTCCGTCCGGCCGTCCGTCCGTCCGTCTGTGGTCACGATTACTCAAAAACGAAAAGAGATATCAAGCTGAAATTTTTACAGCGTGCTTAGGACGTAAAAAGTGAGGTCAAGTTCGTAAATGAGCAACATGGGTCAATTGGGTCATAGGTCCATAGTACCCATCTTGTAAACTGTGAGAGATAGAATAAAAGTTTAAATGTAAAAAATGTTCCTTACAAAAAAATAAACAACTTTTGTTTGAAACATTTTTTTGTAAAGATTATTGTTTACCCGTGACAGCGCAAATTAGTTCAGAACATAATTGATATGTTATATATATATAACACATAGTATCAATTATTTGCATAGCAACAACATTGTTTATTTCAAACATATACGTCACTTATACGATTGTTTTATTTGTTTGTGTATCCGTCTTTGAACACGATAACTCAAAAACGAAAAAAGATATCGAGCTGAAATTTTTACAGCGTACTCAGGACGTAAAAATGGTCAACAAAGGTCAAGTTCGTAAATGAGCATCATAGGTCAATTGGGACTTGGGTCCGTAGGACCCATCTTGTAAACCGTTAGAGATAGAACAAAAGTTTAAATGTAAAAAATGTTCCTTATCAAAAATTAAAGAACTTTAGTTTGAAACATTTTTTCGTAAACATCAATGTTTACCCGTGAGGGCGACAATTAGGGCGGAAATTTTATAATATGTACTATACTTGATTATCAGTTATGTATGTGTCACGTGTTGGTATATGTAATGTGATAAAGAAATCAACACTGACTATACATGGTATTTCAACAATTAACTCAGTCAATTGTTTGTTTTCACTTGTTTAAGTTAAATTTTATTTTTAAATGAAATGGCTGTCTGCTTTGAAAACTTTTTCGGCAAGAATGTAATCCTTAATCCTTTGCTATGATAAGCAAAATCTCAATTTTAATTTTTTAAGCTATTAAGTGACTTTATTAGTTTATTATTTCAATTTGATTTTGTGAATATTTCTGTTAATGGAAATCTGATAAGGAGTTTTAGGTTAGGATAACATATTGTTAATTTGGAAAACCGAAAGTGAATATATTTTGGATTGCCGATTTCCTTAAGAAAAGGCAACGCTCCACAGAAAGAAAAGGAGAAAGAAGTAGTAGAGGAAGAAATGTCTACTGCTATTGCCGCCGTTCGAGAAAAGATAATGAAATTCTTAAAGGCCGTAAAACATTTCAGCTTTCCAAGGTCACCCTCTATCGATTCGTTTATGATGCATCGTTAATGTAGGCTCCCCTACAATATCCTTTGAAATCTACTCACAAATAACATAAACCGTTTAATACAAACCTCTCCTTTTTGTTTTGGGCGCAGTCGAGTAAAAATATGAAGCTATTACTTACTCTCTTTGTTCATATTACGTATGTTTTATAGGTTATTTATTTATTTTTTTGATGTTCCATTGTTTTCGCTTATTTTTTTGTTTGTTATATGTTATGATTTTAACATATAATATAATACTAGTATACAAACAGGCAAAAAGACAGACGGGTGGATATTTTTTTTTTAACTGACGGATGTTGTGAAAATCTAATAAGTACACACATACACACATATACATTCGTTGCAAATTATCTCAATTTTTTATATTTTTTTTTCAAAATTCTTCTATAAGGTTTAAGATGGGTATATTTATGTATTTTGTGCGTGATTTGTGTTATGTGATTATAATAGTCGTGGAGCCACCAATACGGAAAGCTCCGTGATTACGGATTCTAAAATTTTTAATAAAAAATAAAACTTTTCACTTAGACGAACAAGATTTGCTTGGTCAGTGTGGATTTGATTAGCCGGAAATATTTTAAATAATTTGTGTGTTAAATTTTCATAATTTTTTTCGTCATCGCGAATTTTGATCAATCTCATATAGAATTTTGTATGAAATATTATGTTCATCAAGAAAAAATTCGGCCGACCACTGATTCTTATCAACCTTTGTATCAACCTTCATTTATTATATGATCAGTACAAATAAAAATTTTCCTGTATTTTCTCTTTTCCATATTAATTCGTATAATAAAAAGCTGTTTAAGGAAGAGATCGGAGGTACAAGAAAGACTTTAAAAAAAATGTCATCAAGTAGATAAAATCAATGACAGTATAATCCTCACCCACACAATTAATTCAAGTCGATACTTTCTGCAGTTTGTAAGCACGCACACCAAGATAATTATAATTGTGACATTAAAACGCATGAAATGACAAAAAAAGGTTTCCGTGATAATGGATAAATTTTACCCCCTATCATACCATTCAAATGCGTGACCTTTCGGGCTAAAAATCATTGGTCGGGCGGATTTTTTCTTGATGAACATAATATTTTGCACAAAATTCTATATGAGATTGATCAAAATTCGTGATGACGGAAAAAAATTGTGGAAATTTAAGTGTAACTTTTATTTTTTATTAAAAATATTAGAATCCGTATCACGAAACTTTCAGGATTGGTGGCTCCTGGGCTATAAGATTTCGTTTCTGAAGTTGCTATAAACAGATTTTTTCTTTAGCCCAACACACTGACACATCAAAAACATTCTCGCACTAGAATCCATTTTAAAACCCAGTAATCAAGCGTTCTTAAGTAAAACTTATTTAATCTTCATAATATGAGAAGTTACTGAAGTTTAACAAACGCTCAATTTCACAATCCAGGTTTAATATATTGGAATCTTTCAAATAGATCTAAAAATCTTTCAAATAGAACAATCTCCTAGACGCAATTCTCTAAAACAGAAAAGTTTAAAAATCTAATTTCAGAATATCTTCAAAAATTCAATTCGATGCCTATCAGATATTAAATTTGTTGTTCAATTTTATTGTCCATCAATTTAAAATTTGTATTCTCTTTATTTTTGATAAAGTAATAAATACATATTCCCATCCGTTTTCTGATAATAACAATTTAGATTAATCTATATTACAAAAAAGGTTAATTTTAACTCGAAAAATAGAAATTACTCGAAAAATAATGTTTACTGAAAAAATTTCATTTTGTTTTCATGAAAGATTTTATTATTTCAAATAATATCATTTTACAATGGAGGATTTATAACAAGTTAGCGGACCAATTTTACCATATTGCCATTTTTCAACTTTACCATATTGATAAATTATCGTTATTTATTCGTTAATTATTCGTGAGATTTTTGAATTTTTCTACTGAATTATTTAAAAATAAATTGGCAGTACATAGTCGGTGTGGTACTGAAGTCGTGTGAGTGTGACCCCTGTAGTCCACACGACTAAGTTCCCAGAGGAGGAAAAAACATTAAAAAAAGGTCTTGTTAGCCTTCATAGATTATTCTTCGAACATGTACTGCAGCTTATACTGGAACGATCATTATCTTCATAGATAAATGATGAGTTTTATCTACTTTTCAGATTCTGTTTATTCAGTTTTTTCCAGTTTTTATATTACCATAAAATAACGTCTCAACTAATTCTGCTGAAAAGCTTTTGCAGCTTTTTCAGTTCTTAAATACGCGATTACGCGTCGAATAAGACCAAAGCATTGAATCACACACACACACAGATATCACATTGAAAAGGTTAAATTCGGATAGTGCGGCCTTGAAACCGAGGAAATATGTAAAACTGGAGATTTTCAAAATCGGTCCCATTACATTAACTTCCTCTGAGAAGTTAAAAAAGGAGCTGATTCATCTAATATACTTTACGATAGCGCTCTATAATTAAACAAACATCTATGCATTTATTTGTTTTTAATTATTAGTTTTTCTCAGAAATGTATATAATTGCAATAATGCTATTCATTGTTTGATTAAAAATTCAGATTTTTCTGGTATTTTGGACTCTAGTTCTCTTGAAAAGTGAGTTGCCAAAATCAGTTTCACGAATAATTAACGAATAAAAAATGGCTAATCCGAAATATGGTAAATTTTAAAAATTTGAAAATTGATTCACTAACTTAATATTGGTCAACGTAGATTTCATTAGCTTTCCAATTAGAATTTATTCGAAAAATTAATTTAACTAATTTTTTTATTTAATGAAATATTTCAGTCTAAATCCATTTTTAATTTAATTTATTATTTTTTTATTATTAAATTTTTTTAATATTGAAAAATTTTGTTTTTAACATTTTCGGGGAAAAATAAATTTAATTGTTTTCTGTATTTGTTTCATGCTATTTATTTCAATTTGTAATTGAATTTTATACGAAATTTTATCACAGAATAATGTATCGACAACTTGTTTCTGTTAAAATCACCTTTCAACACGAAAAAATTAGCGAAAAAGAAAATAATGTGCTGTTTTGCTGAAAAATCGAAACCTTTTAGTTTTATTTATTTATTTACTTGAGTGATACCCACTCGCTTCGCTGGCTTTAAAAGTAAAGATTAATAAAGATTCCTCTCGCTTATCCCCTTTCTCGATCAAAATACTTTTTAAACAAAAAATTTCAAAATTGTTTCATCCCCTTAGGACCGGTTTATCCGGTTTATATCGGGGATTCTTTGAATTTTTAGTTTAATATTATATATAGTTGTACTCGTCACTATTGGTATCATGTGACCTCTAAATATATGAGACACTTAAATTCTATTTTGCAAATTTTTAAAAAATTTGCAATTTGATGGATATTGAACAAGTAGGAATGCAACAAACCATAAAACATATCCCTAGCCTGAGAAATAAGCCTAAGCTCAAATGGCGCCAATCGAGAAGAAAAACAAGTGAAAACAAACAATTGACTGAGTTTAAATACCATGTATAGACAGTGTTGATGACCCAATCGTTTGTTTTTTTACGTCATGTAAGTAAGTTCAAGCAAAAGTTGTTTATTTTTTTATGAGGAACATTTATTACATTTGAATTTTTGTTCTATCTCTAACGGTTTACAAGATGGGCCAACGTACCCAAGACCCAATTGACTTATGTTGTTCATTTACGAACTCAACCTCACTTTTTAAGCCCTGAACACGCTATAAAAATTTCAATTTGATATCTCTTTTCGTTATCGTGTTGACAGACAGACAGACGGACAGACAAACGAAAACGGACTAATTAGGTGATTTTATAAATACCAGTACCAAAATTTTTTTGGTAGCATCAATATTTTCATTAGTTACAAACTTGGGAATAAACTTAATATACTTTATATATATTTCATATACATGGTATAATTATACCATATTATTTTTGTTTTAAAATTAAGAAACTTCAAATTTTTATAACTCACTTCAACAATAATTAACCTCCTTATAAATTAATGTTTACAGAAATATTTACAATAATTGATTATATGAATTTGTATAACATTAAATAAAAAATTCCCCAGGTGCCGGAGTATGATCTCGGAAAGGTTCTTTTAAATAAAGTAAATATTTAACCTCTAAGCTACAATATTAATTATTGTATTCTATTCGAATACAGTCATTAATATTGAAGTGTTTTAAACAGTGCATCGGGAAATTTTAATGTGACCACAATAAGTAACATTCACATGAATAAATTGTTACAAAAGGAATAATAATACGGAATGCTAAAAATAATTACCAATTTATATATCATGTATTATTACATTACTTGACAAGGCATTATACAAATTGAAATATTATGCACACATATATACATTTTATACTAACTACATACACTATGTGCCACGACCCCCTAATACTCAATGAGTTTTTTCATATCAAGTAAAATAAAAAATGACAAAGTAAAACCATTTGATGACTCTGTTGATTAGATAGTAAGCCTTACTATTTGTTGTATGTCATGTGAAAAACAAGATAGAAGGAACTTTCATATACGAGACATAACAACAAAAAAAAAAGCACACATTCACATTATAGTTGACTTTTGAGTATATATTATGTATAGTTATTTTATGTTTGCATTGTGAACATATATATATAAGCGTGTATGTACACCTAAATTCAAATAAACTGACACAAAGTATCCTTAAGAGAGTAAGGGCGATTTTTCTTACGATAAGAAAATGGAAAAAAAAAAACATTTCTGTAACGCACTCGTGAAATTTCAACACATTCACGACTACAATTTTCGCTACACAAATTCTCAAAGTTAGCACTTTTAACATAGGCTTATATGGTAGCTAGCTCAAATCATAAAGAAAAACGTTAATAACTATTGACGTAGTGATAAGAAAGACATAAAAAACGAATGATATACAGATTTATCGGTAGTGATGACCTGTAGAGTAAAAAAAAAATGACAAATTGACTTGTCTGCGCCATAATTTCAACACAAATTATCTTTAGTAGTAAACTGATCACAACTTCTAACCCTTTATATGAAATAATTAACACTTACAAATAATAAATGTATTTGTTCTAAATTCTTTTGTTTCCGAATATAACACATTTATGAAGTCTCGTTTATCATTTTCGTAAATTCTCTCAAAGCTGCACAGTTCCAGCATTGTCATTTGATATGTCTGAGCATTATTCTTCACATTCCGGTGTCCGAACCACAGTCCAGTATTTTCTAAGTAGAGCCTACAAATAGGATCTAGAATTGGTTATTTCCTTCGAAACACCTGTTAATCTTCTAGTAACTTCGAATTTCTTTGTGAAATTTAGTCGAATTTTTCCCAAACACTTCCGATCTTCCTTGCTCGATTTCCATAATCACCGAGTCGAACGGATAAATCCAGCTTTGTATGAGATTTTCTGAATTATATTTCGCAACACTTAAATCATTTGGAAGCCATACGAGGACGAGTTTACCAGGTTTGTTTAAGTAATTTATTTCCGCAGTTTTCTAAAATAAAACAATTGCTACTTGTTGTTGCTAATTGGCTCTGTGGGTAAAACAGAAAATTATGTAATTGTACCAGGAAATTGTTTGTGAAAACCTTAACTGTCTCACCTCAACATATAATCTCCATAAAAATTTGTTCAAATTTTTTGATATTGTACGTATTTGTAAATGTTAGTTTAGAGTGAAAGAAGTGACTAGTTCTGTCAACATGTCAGTTCAAAAGGAACTTTTAGTTAATAGTTTATTTAAAAGAAATTGTAGACAAAAGAATAGTAGAATATTGTGTCGTATTTTGGTCGTATATGTATTTATATTCCTCTTTTTCTTTTAACTGAATTTTTTATCATTCATCTTCATTTCAATATATATCAGCGAAATAATTTTGAAATAAATGTAATAATGATTTAATTTTGTTGAGTGTTTTTTGTTAATATTTTTTATGTCATACTATAATTATAAATTGATATAAATAATTACCACTACTTTTCGTTATTATTTTATGAACAATTATTTATTTTGTGTGGTTTATTCCAAAATTATTTAACATTATATCATAACAAAAAGTTTTGAAGTAGACGTTACGTTTTTTGTGGGTTTTTATCAATGTAATGATTTTACAATCACTAACGAAGACTTTTCAAGTATTCAAAAACTATACATTGTTAATGTTACCAGGATTTTTTTGCCATGTAATAGCAAATTTCTGGCCACATATTTACTTGTTTTACTCCAATTATTATCATTTTCCTGCGACAAATAAATAATTCCTTACAATTTATGGGCAGTTAATGAACCGCATTTTAACAAATAGCGAAAATTCCATGATTCTACTTGGCTTCTTGTGATTTGATAAACAAAAGTTTGGTTACAAAGAACTTAACGTTTTACCGGTGGCTTTTGAAGTTTGTCTACCTTATTTAATACTATATTCATTTTTTTCGACCTTATTTAATACTTGAAATTCTTCACAGGACTGGTATTGATATTGCAAGTTTCACGCAATCTTTTATTCCGAATTCTGGATTAGCTCTCCCTTTTTTTTCAATTTTCCGTAAAATGACAAATATTTAACCCCCCAAATTATCTTTATTTGTCATTACACGATTTGTCTGTGTATAGAACTTTTTTTTTCTCACTTTGATAGTGATTTTTTCCTTTTATTACAAATGATTTCAATATAATAATTTGAGTAAAAAACACGTACTTGTTCTTAATGCTGCAAATTTATTTGCGCTCCCTCCATTTTTGCACTGCTGCCTTAATGACAATACAAAATTAAAAATAATAAAAAAAATTAATAGCCTCACTGCGTTAAATAAACTACTAGGCCTGGGCGCTATGTAAACTACTGGGCTTGTTTCTTACTTTTCAGGTTTTATTTAACGCAGGCGGTTGTATTATTTTTATAATTATTTATTTTATTTAAGATTTTTTCCGGTATTAATAGAACCCTCTTATACATTTAAAACCAATTTAAACTTTAATATTCTAAATCAATTTATTATTCCTAATTATATTTAAACATAAAATTTATATATATTTTTCTTATCGCCTTTTAATTTCCTTTATTTCGTTGTCCTTTTCGATAACAAAACAAAAATCCGCAATTTTGTTTTTTTTTTTTATAACATCTGTCTAAGGATACTACGGTTTTTAAACGAAATATAACCATACCTTTATTATCGAATTCGACGCGCGGAAAACATAACCACTCCTTGACAGTCTTGTAATCAGTTTAAAAATTAAGAATTTGAGTTTAATAATCTCAAATTACAAACCGCAGGTAGACGTTTGTTCCATCTTATAATGTTATTACAAAATGTCTACCTTTTTTATCTGTAGGTATTTTATAAATTTATTTCTTTATTTGTTCTGTACCAGATTTAATCTCAAATAAGATAAAATAGTTTATTGCATGTTAATATAATTGGTTATTATTACCATGAAATGAATTTTTATTTGTAGAAGAAAATAGAATAAATAAATCATTTCATTCATTATATATAATGTTTAATGAAATGCTTTTGGTTATTTGGTATGGTATAATACGGCTGGATTCTGGATATTTCCATTCTTAATGGAGTTTAGTAGATGTGAAGTAAGTCTGCCATGTATGAGCCCTTACGTTCACTAAATTTACTAGAGCGTATTTCCTGAAAAAAATTTTATAAACTTTATCAGAAAAATTATTCATTCTTTTTTCAAATCCATGTTTTGCGCTTGCTAACACCGTGCTAGAGACTAATTTTAATATGATACCATTTTATAATTACAGAATATAAATTTAATTTGACAGTCAGAAATACGGTAGCTTTACTAATTTCAATTTGGCGTAATATACGCCCAAAGAGAAAATTAACTTGCAGACTTTTATTCGTTTCTAAATACTAGTCGAACAAAAAATCTAAGTACATACTGTGATGGACAAATTAAGAGATTTTCCAACTACTTTATGGATAGATTCTTCTTATAAATATGCCAAATATGTAAGCCATTCATATAGTTCCACATAATTAAGTTCCCATATGATGAAAAGAGCATTCCATTAACCACTCCAATATTTATTGTTTTAAAATAGCAAAAATGTGAGCCTTAGAAGTAAAACTTAAGCTTTATATGTCAGATTTAGATCAATAGCTAGCAAAAATATTTCTTTATTGTTTTATAAATCAATAACATCAACTATCGAAAATATATGTGTAAATTAATTTTCCAGAAAAAGTGATTTGACTATCAATTTATGGTAAATTTATTTTCCACAACTTTACAAAATTTCTAGTTTCTTATGTTAACAATAACTTCCAAGAAATTTTATCTCTCCCCATCGCAATTCATCTTGATGTTATAAGCAAGACAACCATTGAAAAGTAGTGTAAATATATTGCCTTGGCTAGGAAACGAAAAAATATGCTGAAAATTTCCACTTGTATTTTCGTACCCAATAAAAAATTTTTCCTTATACTGAGAAGTGAGCACAAATAATAAAGTAAGTAAAGTAAGATCATTCGGGTTATTGAATATCATTCTCTATATAATACCCTTATAGGTAATACATATACATGTAAAGTGTATAATGCATATAACATTGTTTATACATTCAAAACAATCTTTTCAGGCATACTTTTTCTATTTTACTCCGTCTATTAGCTCGTAAATGTAAAAGCACAAAATCTTTTCGATTCTAGAATAGCTTAAGGCTATCTTATTTGATTTTTTGTAGTTTCATTTTCCGTAAATACACATGTATATAGAAATATATGTACATAAATGACTCAATAAAAAAGGATCAATAAATAACATTCGGAGTGAACTATTCTTTAATACAAAATGTTTATAAGATTTAGCTGTGATTTTCCATTTCACGTAAAATATTCAATTGATATTGAATTATCACCAAAATTTATTTATTATTATCATGCTCCAGCGATTCCTTAAATAAAAACAACAATTCAGGAAAATGTAAAAGAATAAAAGTTCGTTAATTATCTTATAATTCAAGCATTTTTGCATTAAAAGCTGAATATATTTAAGCTTACAAAATAATTAAAATATGACAAATATTTGAAAACAGGGGGAAGTAAACTAATAGTTATAGAAAATTAAAAGAAATTAGAAATTCCGCCTATCTCGGATTTCTGTTGATACGATTTCATCCCCGTGAAGATTCAGATGTTTAAGATATATCAATTATTCTCAAATGTTTTAGCTTGTCATGATGTAAGAAAAAGTTAGGGTGTGTTCTCTTTGATGATAAGAATGAAATTTGAACTCCCATGATTGACCAGTTTGAATAGCTAGGGCTGGAATAGCCAAGATAACCAGGCAATATGGTATGGTAAGAAATGGTAGTAATGATCATACTGGAGCAGTGTAAATACTTTAAATTTTGCTTTTAAATATTTGACATTATCCAATTTTTTTGTGCGTGACCCATAAATCTAGTGTTATAATTTTTATCATATAGATAGACATCTACATAAATCCAAGAAGTAGTAACATAGAATCGTAATGTGACCTTTCAGACGGTTGATAGTTATAGAAAGAGACCGTAAAAAAGTACGCGTATAGCTGAGTTTGGCTTTCTTTCATTATCTCTATGAAATACACATGCAATAATTCAAAATATTAATATAGAGCTTTGTCAGGCTGACAGACAAAGATAGAAGACGGTCCCTTTTTTTGGTCTTTTTTTGACGGCCAATAATTCACTTATTGCTTTTAATATCCTTTTAAGCATCTACGTTATACAACGTGTTCTGTTATTGACTGCAGAAACCTTGCTTGCGAAAATAAGCGCATGAAGAGCATGAACAAAAAATACTCTTTTCCAAATTTGATTCTGAGGCCTAATTTGGTAGATACGGGTATGGCAAAAAATGATTCATTTGTTCATTCACTCACTATCATTCGATAACCAGTAGCCAATGATGGCCAGTAGATATTTGTAAATTTCATTTAATAATATTCAACTAAGGAAGGTACTTTTTTAAAAGTATAAAATGATTTAATTGGATTATATTATTTTGAAAAACATTAGATTATTGTACGTAATCAAACAAACCATGCGACAATGGTTGTGGTTTGTTTGTTTACGTCCAATTATAAATTGTTTACTTATAATTATTGTTCTTTTCTCACAATAACAGATTAAAAATATAAAAGTGGGACAGTTTGACCAAATTTAATTAAATAATTTTATACTTTTTTTTAAATTCTCTCCATTTTTAAGTGAAACTTACTTAAATTCCACTGATTATCATTGGCTACTGGTAATTGAATGATAGTCAGTGAATGATAATCAAATTTGGAAATAGTTTTTTTGTTGTTCTTGATGAGCTTATTTTCGTAAGCGAGATATCTGCATTCATTAACAGAACACGTTGTATATAACTTCTTTGATATAAACACACATATGGATATAAAAATGGCTTCCATTTCTTTGTGTCAAAACAAATTATTAAATTTTTTGCTTTTATTCAATGAGATAAAAAATTGTACCCATTAATTTAAATGACAATATAAATAGTATTTGTGTATAAAGGTATATAATAATAAAAATAATATTCTTATAATGCCTATCTGTATGCCGCCGCGTTGTTGTATTTTTATATTGAATTTACATAAAAGCAATTTCAATTTTTGTCAAGAAATTTAACAATAATACAATTTTTCTGTTTTGTATAAGGAAATGGGTACAATAACAATTTGAAAATTATTACAATAAAAATTATTTATCAAATTATATTTGACAATTTTTTTTTTCAACAATTTCCGAAATATGTATTATAAAAGAGAAATTGTAATATTGCAGTTGTATTTTTCTTAGTGTTGGCTAGAGTAAACTTTAGAGGTTACTTTTTTTTAATGCTTTGCTTTTTATATTAAATTTTACTAGATTTAATACGCTCTGGAAAAGGGCTGAAATGCATAAAAATTTCCAACAGTTTTAAGTTACTACTGACTAAGTATAATTTGGGAAAAAATTCATACTGCCATCTTATTATACAATAAGTGCAGAATAGAACTTTGGAATTACATCTTTCAAAGGTTATGTTATGTTTAGAGACAGTATAAAATTTTAAACCTGTTTAGTATTGTTAGGCTACATAATCAAATGCAAATTTCACTTTGATGTTATCGATTAGAGCTTAGCAATTCAAGCGATCTATGAGATCGCTGGAAATGTCAATCTATTATTACTAAATGATAAAATTTTTATGTTTAGTTTGGCTGATACAATTTTGGAGCTCAAGAAAAATAAGATTTGTCACCATCGAACGACGTACAATACACAACAGATTAATATGAGAACCAATTCTGCATTTCAGTTGCCTTGATCATAATTGCCACTCATGTATAATCTTTTTAATCCGTGACAGGTATGTGGATTAATTTTACTTTGATTTGAGCATCGTTAAATCTATTGCGATTCCATGATATTCCACTAACATTTTTGGTGAATATATTTTTGTTATTTATTTTAGTATTTAATTTACACATTTTAATTATAAACATAGTTATAATATGTTTACTCCATAATAATAACATGTGAAAAATGCTTTTACAAATTGGTCACGTTACTTCTATACACAGGTAGTTTTAAAAAAACTTCCCATTTAAATTTTTACCCTGAAAATACTACCATTTTTTAACTTTAAGAATCTTTTAACCCAAAAATACTATGAATACTTTTCCAGTAATTTTCAGCCGTATTAAAAGTTCTTTGGAGCCGAATTAACCAGGTAATTAGACATTCGTGTAATTATATTATATTTAAGGTAAATTTTCATGATATTGAAGCTGATTCAACACTACGTTTGACATGATCTTTTCAAAAGAGCATATACAGGATGTCTTTTTTAACTTGGCATATGCAAAAAATATACGAAAGGAATTTGTAATTATTTCGCGTTTAAATAAAAAACACTTCTTTAATAACAGCTTTCGCATAAGAAATCAATGAAAATATTTGTTTAAAACAATTTTTTGTGTGTGATTTATTATTAAATTTTTGCAAATGTCAAGTTAAAAAAGACACCTTATACAGGATATTCTATAATTGTCTGCAGAACTTACATAAAATGTTCTTTACCGAATTTGGCTCTGAGGCTTTATTTGCGGGATAATTAACCTACTCGTATATGAATAATTTAATAAAAAATATATTCACCAAATTAAAATTCATGCAATAATACACTGCTTAAACAGAGGATGTGTATCTTAGTGTGATGGAGTGACCTAACTGCCAAATTATTACAAAAAAAAGTCTATTTAGCTACTTATATTATTATAAAAACTAACTCATAAAAACAAAGTTTTATTACACTCCTTTCTTTGTTAATTAAGTTTTGTGTACAACCTATCGTGCGCATATCACAAACCTTAAGTATGTAGTTGAACGAAAGGGACCGTGTACTCCCAATACTACAGTAAATAAGCCGGAAAATACCATCAAATGTGGAAAAGTGGTGGAACAGCTCCGATTTCAAAAATTTTTTGTGTACGTGTTCCTTAGACCTCTAGGGACATTCAGCCGCAATCAACCCTAACTTTCTCAGTTTTTTTTCTTATGCCAAGGTTAGTGCGGCTGAATGTTCCTAGAGGTCTAAGGAATACGTACACAAAAAATTTTTGAAATCGGAGCTGTTCCACCACTTTTCCACATTTTCCGGCTTATTTATTGCACTACAAATCACACTATGTATATTGTGTTGAAGTTATAAGGTGATTCAATATTGGTTTTTTTTTTTTAGTAATTTCTCAGTTAGGTCACTCTTTTATTTTTATTGGATGAATTTGATTTTGATGTATGTATTTTTAGATCCAAATTTGGTAAAGAAAACTCGCTTCTTTTTTTCTCAGCTAATTTAGCAAGCGAAAGTTCTGCAGTCAATTATAGAACACTCTGATTCAAACCAATAAGAATTTTAAAAATTGTTGTTTTCCTTTTCCAGCAGGAATATTTTGTCGTATCCTTAGTTTTTGAGAGCGGAATGGCCAGTTAAGGTATCATCAATTGCTTATAATAGGTTATTTTTTTTAAATGCAATTTTTTCATGTTTTCTGTTTTAGTATCAAAATTTGAAATAATTTAATTACAAACGAGGCTATTTAGAATTAGACTTAATCCCGTTACACCCACTTTTTCACTCATTTTTCTTAGATCTAGTGAGTGTTTTATCGAGTCATATTATTGATGAGACTTTAACAAACAAGAGTAGGTACCCATTTTGTTATATAACCTGTATATAGAGATAAAAATATATATTCATAAATATAAAATTAATTTTCAAAAAAAATAATAGTTTTTTTGCATATAGGTAGGTGTATTTTTCTTGTTCATTTATACATTTTTTTATACACGTAATGCACATTGATGTTTTAGATATTTGTGTTAAAGTCCGAATTTACGCCCGTAATATACGTTATATTTAAATGTTTATTTTTGAAAAACTATTTATTGCAAATTTGTTCCTAATCGCATGGTAGACAAATGTGGGGCTAGGCGAAAAAACTGTCCCTAAATAAAATTAACGCATAAAAATCCACTATCGTTCTTTAACGCCATTTTAGTAAATTTTTCAATCTTAGCTTGTAGATCAATTGTTATGACTTTTTCACTTTTCAAATTCTATGCAACTTTTTCTTATATATTTTTTTTCGGTATCTCTAACCATCTCTGACTCTAGACAAAATATTAAGAATCGACCATATTTGTCAGTTTGTAGTAGGCTGAGTTTAAAGTTCAGATATTGTTTAAGTATCTTAACAAATGTGACCCATCACCCTGTATGACTGCGCCATATTTTAAAACGATATTCCTATATCGTTCATCTGAAATGCGACACACTATATAATTCATCTGATGAACTTCAAAAGTAAATCAAAGAATTATTTCATAATATGTATGCGATAAGACGGACTTTTACAGTAATATAAAATATATAATTTAATCCACATTTTATTGAAACATAAAATGTCAATAAATTTATGCTACACTCGTTTTAAACAAATATCAATTAAAACAAATATAACATGTAGAAATTTATTTACTACTACAGTTTATAAATTTCACGATCCATTTATTACACTCACTGATGTAAAATATACACTCAGATATTTGATATGAGAAATATTTAGTAAAGTTTGTATGGAGTTTGCGGTTTAACGCAGAAAAAATGTACGTAATGTAAGTAATGTACTGGGAAAAGAACATGCACTACGTCAAAACATATTATTTCGAAAAATAATGTCCACGAAAAGTGTTAATGTGTATTTCCAATGAAATTAATTAGAGCCATTTTTTTCTATGTAGGGTTCGTTTTTTGACCATGAAGGGCAAACCTTTACCATTATTTTCGTAATTAAATTAACTTTTTTCTGTTACTTATTTTTTATTGGTTAACAGATCGATGAAGTTACCTACATTGACTTACACCTGTTCATATGGTATCAATACATCTACACAGATCTGTTAGCCAATCGAATTTGGTGGAAGTCAATAAAATTTCACAAAAAATATCTCTATCTCATCTGGTTATCAGATGGGTGAAGATCGACCATGTTCCGTCTCTTGTACTAAAGGTATTTGTTAAATTCATCCCGTTAGGTGTTGAAAGTTTGCATGAAACTGCGCAATTTTGAAGTTAGAAATGCAAAAAAATGATATATGAGCTCATGGTTCAAAACAAAAGTTTACTGTATTAGTTATTATTTTCAAAAAAACATTCTTCAAGATTCTAAAATAGTGGGTAAAGTTTATATTAAACTTTTTCATAATTTCAGGTATAAATGTACAAATTTATATATGTTCTAATGGTTTGAGACATAAGTATACTATATCACTGTCATCCATGGCCGAATTCCACGGTATTTTCCAAGGAGATGTAAGTAAAGTTGATGTTGAAAGGCGGGATAAGCGAAGAAAAGCGGGTTTAAAGGTAGCATTTGGGTCATTACCAAAGTTGACATTGTGTATATTGCAGTATATAGAGAGAATAAGTGAGGTAAAGGTTGGATCTCTAAATGAATCATTATCACAAGCGAATGAGAGAAAAGTATGCTGTATCAATTTTTTATTTCATTCTTTAACGGAGCGCAGCAAACTCCATGGCCGAATGCCACGTTATTTTCCCAGGGGGTGTAAGTAAAGTTGGTGTTTAGAGAGCGGGTTGAGCGAAAAAAAGCGTTTTGAAGGATAGCATGTGAATCTTTAAAATTGGTTCTCTAAATGAATCCATGATTCATTAAATTCAATGGAATACATTGAAATGAATCATATAATAATAAAATTTTAAAATCATTTGCAATGTTTTTTTCAAAATATAATACACCATAGTTCACGAATGCTATGAATCACACAAAATAAAATTTATGTTCAGTGAAAAAAGAAAAATTAGGTGACGGTTTGCAAAAATAGATAACAAAATAAAAGCAGTAAAAAATATTTTTTTTCCTTCGGTTAAATGATTTCATAGTAGCTGCTTTTCCGATACAAATAAATCTTTTTATAAAGAATTGTGAATTAATGGAGTGAGAAAAATAGGGGTGTCAGAGTACTTAAAATACTATAGTTTATTCTTTTTCTACCACCTCTAACAAGAATATAAGGAATACAAACCTAATCATATCATCCCCCACAATATTCTCTATAGACATATACTTGCAATTTATATGGTGCGATCCAAATTGACAGAAAAAATATGAATGAAACAATTTGAGTGTGTGTTATTTGGGTACTATTTTTATTACTTTACCTGAGATGCTACCTCGATAATAATAGCAAAGGTTTCTTTCATTAAGTACATTATTGTGTTCCCTAATTTTATTAGTGTATGAAGCCCTTAAAGCTTAAACTTCAACCGTAACGTGACCATACGGGATTTTTTTTGAATTTTAGAAGAAGTTCTGACACCCCAAGTTCGATATATCTGACACCCCAAGCAGAATTTTACATTCAGTTTTACATTGAAATTATATTAATTTAATTATTTTTTACTTTTTAGTCTGTTTTGACAACATGGTTTTACAGTAGTAAGTATCAATTAAATTTTTATTCGAATTTATTACCGTTAATGTTTTGTTTTTTAGGACTTTCATAAATTGGAGGCTAGTCTTTAAAATTGGCATAAAAGTCGTCTTCTTTTTTTAACATACAATTTAAAATACAATCCATGCTACTTGCTGATAATGTAGCATTCTAAACGTGAGAGAATTTGTAAAACGGGTTAAGTAGTGAACTCAAAAATAACGGTTTGTATATATCTTCCCATTTCACTTCGTTAGGGGATGAATTTCAAAAAACCCTTATCCCGCCAACATTAGCGCTATATGAATTTGACTCACGCTAGATTTAAAACTTAATTAACTTTTATTTTTCAAACGCAGGTTCATGTGGTTGAAACTTCATCTACCAACCTACAGTTTTTCAAATTTTATTATTTTCAAGCTTTTCAGAAATTTTGGTCTCTGATGAAACTCCAAACTATTCTTTTCTTCCATATATACTAACGTGAAAATACAATAAATGGGTGTTGTTTAACGAATAATTGTTACTGTTAACTGGCTTAATACACTAGAATATCCTCTGCTTAGTTTCAGAAAGTTTGCTAAAGCTGCGTATTCTTACTGGATTCTACTCACCAAACAATTTGAACGTTTTGATTTCATTTTACTTGTCAAACAATGTTCCCGAAGCTTTTTATCTTTAGAGAGCTTTGCTTCAACATGTGTCAAAATAATTTTAGTAAAACGTATATTCAAAATAATTGTATGTACATTTTGCCTGTTATAGTTCGTGTAACTACAATTATTAAAATATTTAATTAAAAATGTATTTGCAATAAAATCAGAATATTTATTTGTTATTAAATTTAATGTGGAATATTTATAAATAGTCTTTTTAAGGATATTTTAATTTGTATAATATTTTGGCTTTTAGGCACAATAAATAATATATAACAATTATATTAGGCTTCTGTACGGCAATTCGAGGAAAGTTGGTGATAGTATATTCAAGAATCATTTAAAATTGGAAATTATGATTCCAGTACCCGTGTTCTGTACATATTTAACAGCGACTACCGATATCACATTTTTACAATTAACATCATCGTCTGAATCAGGCTTGATGTTGTTTGCTAAGTTTAATGAGCACGATAAGTGTCTTAAAGAATCGTTATATAATCCAGTCTCTAAGTAAAAAATCAGTATCCGCGTTTATTGTCATATCTTACTTTGTTTCTAGATCACAAGTAGTTTTACTTTCTCTCACAATTTATTTCTATCTTATTCGTAAATTATTATTTCAGAGAGAAGTAGTTTGGAAAACGAAAACAGCTACATCTTCCCGACCAAATTTCAAATTTGATAAATATTTGGTTAACCTTTCTAACCAAAATTTTTAATTCTAACAAAAAAAATTTTAATATGCGAACTAATTGAACTTGTTTATCTATTTCAACAAGTTCCGGTTCGCATATTTCTACATATAGTTTCGTTTTATTTTATATTTGAGCACTATGAGGCTACATTCTCACGAACAATAACTGAGAATGGATAGGATTTTTCCAAAGCTATATTTTCATTGAGTTCATATTAGCAACGAGTTTTATGGGTTTTATAAATCAGATAAAGCAGAGTCACTGTACCAAATTTTAACCAAATCGCGTAATCCGTTTTTAGTTTCTTAAAAAAGAAAAGGATTTAAAATTGCAAATAAGGCCGCGTAATGTCCAAACGTAGCAACTAAGCAAAAACTTTACCTTGTAGAGCGTAGTATAGGCCTGAACCTTCATTAAAATAGCTTATTTTTACCCAATTACTCTATATTAGATAATACCTATGTAAAATGAATATGTAAATATATGTTGGCTTAAAAGTAAATACTAAAATATATTGATTATTTTCACACTTGAATTAATTTATTTAAACACAAATTAATATTTTGACATAATATGATTTTAATAATTTAAAACATTTGTTAATAAATGCATATGAAATTCGCGCAATGAAATTTCTTTATTTTACAAGATGATTTACTTTCGGTTGGTACAACATTTTAGCAATAGGCATGTTGACTAAATTTTTATTATCACTCTAATTGAAGAATGCACAAAAGTGAAGTTGGTTTATGAAAATCTAAAGAAGTACCCAAAATATGAACGTTTTAATTCCTAATTAAACAACGAGGAAGATATAGATTAGTGACATGATTGTACGATATCACCATAGAGATACATATAAAATACATGTAGAACTTTGTTTTGCTAAAAGGAGATGGACAACAATTAAATTGCAGTTTAACTTGAAATAATATATTTATATACTATAAAATTTTTCAAAGGGTTTCTTTTTAAAACGCTTTTATTAGCTTTATACGTATGTTTGTTTGTTAGTATGTAACGGCAAATTTTAACATGATTTTTATCCCCTTCAAAACGTCGGATTAACTCGAATTTGGCTTACTTATAAAGGACCAATGACAATGCAATAATTTCATAAATTTATTTGATTATCATGAACAAGATTTTCAGGGATAGCGATTTCCATATCTGAAAATATATACATTTATTTGCGCTCCCACCATATTTATGCTGAATTTTTGAAAAAAAAATAATAGTCTAAAAGACACAAAATAAATAATAGTTTAAAAAAAACTAAAAAAAAAAAGCTGTTGTAACCAGCTGAACTAAAAGGTAGAAAATAATTTCTTTTAATTCAAAAACATCATTTTATCGTAAAAAAGCGTTTGGTGCTTTTTAAGATATTATATAATGACTTTACTTTTACCAATATCTGTTTATAAAATATTTGCAATAATTAAAATTTAGCACCCGATGCTTTTTTACGACAAAATGATTTTTTTGAATTCGAAGAAATTATTTTCTATCTTTTAGTTCAGCTAGTTACAAAAGCATTTTTTTTTTTCGTTAAATTGCTAAGCTACCTCTACTTATATGTAAATTCAAATACTTCAAATTATATCTACAGCAAAAAAAATCGTCCAAATTAGTTGCCCTCTTCATTTTTATCCCCCTTTCAACATCTACTGAACACGGCTGCAGAATAAGGCAACGGATATAACGACACCTATTTAATTTTGGAGGCCTCGAGAGCGCAAGAAATACTTAAAAAATGATAACCCGTCATAGGGGCTACCTAGAGAAGTATAAACGTTGTAATTGCTTTGAATTTTTTAATTAATTATTCTTTCTTGCTATGTCACAACCTCACTTAAAAATCAGAAAAGATTTTAGAAAAGATAAGGCTATACTCGATTCTCAGACGTTCTTTATCCAATAAAGTTTTAGCAAAAAAGAACATAAGAAACATACCGAAATTTTGAAAATAATAACTGGTATTTATTAATTAGCTTTCTGTACTTGCTACAGATTATCATGTGCTTCTAATCTTGTTTGTTGTTATGACTGTGTTGAGAAATTTTCTTTTATGTTCATGAAAAGTAGGTTGAACGAACACAATGTTACTAAGAATTTTCTGTATAGAATGTATAGTGATGTATATACAGCTGTTTACAAAGTTACTTGATAGATATATAATAATCTGCAAAAAATACCAAAAAACACTTTTTCATTGCAAAAGATCACAAATTTTTCTCATTTACTTATGCGATCTAGATTATGCTTGGAGAGACTTGGTTAAATATTAAATAAAACATTTTACCACTTTAACTGCTTACATTGTATAAGATAAAGGTTTTGAAATATAACTGAAAAAAAATTGTTAAGTGCTTAAAGTCGATTTTTATTAATTTCTTAGAATGCAAAATGCTTAATGTCCAATTCTAATAAACAAAATTTTAATAAAAATACTTTTTTTGTACTAAAAATTAATAAATAATTTTTCTTATGAGTCACTCATACATGACTGTTTGTAAAAGCTGGACGACTATTGCTAAAGTATTTTTTGTAAATTTAACTTTTAAGATTTATTTTAAAATAAAACTGTAAATTCCATCACAAATATCATTACACTTTGGCTGACATAAATTATCCTCACAATTTTCTTGAAGTTTGTTTTAAAAAATGGTTGGTTATAAAATATATAGGCACGACAGCACATAAAGAATGCTGTTCTAAAATTAGTAAAAATATAATTGAAATGAAAACGTGATTACCTACGAAAGAGTAACAAGTATGTGATAATGATTTCAGAGACAATAGATGTGTGGATTAAAAAGTTATATTGCGTAAGTTATTTGTCTAATCGACCAATGGAGTGGATGTTTGGGTTTAAATGGTCTTTTACGGTGAATGAAATAATTGAAAAATCGATAAAAAAGTTTCCTCCATTTTCATAAAACTCAGTTCATTAGGTAGGCACTTAATTCATTTATAGACTACTAAATGAATAATTTCCGAGATAAAGCCTAAAACTGAGGATTTCCCTTCGCCCTTTTAGCCCCTTTGGATATATTTATATTGTTTTTTTGTTTCCGATTTCCATAATTCCTCATTTGAAAGTCATTTTAATAATAATTCCACTTCGTTTGATGATTGCATAAACAGTTTCTGTGATATTGTTTAAAATCTATTGTTTAAAATTATAAATTGCATTTGCATTGTTAGTTAAAATATCCTATTTAAGGTAGTACTATCGGTAATAGACTTTGCATTCAGAATTCAATGAAACTTGGCATAGTTGTCCATTATTATATCATAATTAACCAGTTAAATTTTTTAGGTACCTTCAGAGAACTGAAAAAAAGATATTTTAAAGATATTTTAACAATGATCCTCATGAGAAATCACAGACTTTATTATATTTCACAAAACTGAACGTTCAGATTTTCAGTTCTCTGAAGGCCCCTAAAAATTTAACTGGTTAATTATGATAAAATAATGGACAACTATGCCAAGTTTCATTAAATTCTGAATGCAAAGTCTATTACCGATAGTAGTACCTTAAGAAAGTAGTAGAAAATTTATAATTAAGGACATCTGTTTGATAGGCATTTTAAAAACAGAATATATTCAATAAAATTTTCTTATAGACCATGTATACAAAAATAATAAAAATAGTATTATCCTTGGATATCATGGAAAATATCTCATTTATAATATATGATATATATGAATACATACACGGCATTACGAGCATGGCTGTCATAAGATTATACTTACTATTCAAGTATTTTACTTTATAAAAAGTTTAAAGAAAAACTTTCAAAAACTATTTTCATTTACATACAAAGTGAACAACCAGAAAGTAAACTGATTGCTTTTCTTCCCCCTATAGTTTTTTTTTTGCTGCTTTTTTCTTTATTCTTTACTTTTGTTATTATATTATTTTTTAACATGAAAAACACAATGTTTTTCTTTATTATTGAATAGAGAACAATGGTCTCTAATACAATATGGCTAGTTAGTGTAATCGTTTTTTTCTATGTAAAAAGGTATTTTTGAGTGCAATCTCGACACTGAAGGATCTACTTATATTGAAATACGATAAAACCAAGTCCCACCCATACTAACGGTTTTTATCCATATTTTCACCGGAAATATAGACTTATGAACTGTTTCGAAGGTCAAGGGAGGGGGTGGTGCGGAAAGTATGTAATAAATCCATTTCATAATTGAAAATTTAAGTCAGTTTTTGTGAGTTATTAATTTTTGCTTTTAAGATTTATCCATGTTTAAACTTGGGTATAAATTACAACCACTACATTGGTTTTTCCTATCCTATACAATTTGCAACAAAGCTTGAATTATTAAAAACATTTGTGCCACACAGTGTGATTATTACGGCGGATGTTATGGTTGGTAACGTCCGAACATATTATTTTTTTTAACCTCCGAACTGAAAAAAAGGGGTGTTATAAGTTTGACCGCTATGTGTGTGTGTCTGTCTGTCTGTTGCACCGTAGCGCCTAACGATAGCGGATGAACCGATTTTGATTTTTTTTGTTTCGTTTGAAAGGTAATTTAACGGAAAGTATTTTTAGTTATGCTAATCTTTTAAGTACGAGTTTAGGGTTCCGTACCCGAAAAGAACTAAAAAATTGACGACGATGTTCAAAATGCTTTAAGGAAAGAGGTAATTTAATGGAGAGTCTTTTTATATGTTTCAAGGGCGAGTTTAGGGTTCCTTACTCGAAAAATTTGTCGGGGGTAATTTAAATTTTGTAAATTTAACTTGTTATATTAGTACCAAGTGTTACCCGGAATGGCTAATTTATATTGAAATTGTATAAGGTTTTTGAGCTCCAATGGCACCAACAATTTTATTAACTGGGCCATAACTAGTTTCTAAACGTACCTATTTATCTATAGTCGACCCCCACAGTTGAATAGCGAAAATTGAAATTGGATTTTTTGTTCATTATTTATCCAAAGCTGCAATTCAACATTTGTGAAAGTGTATTTTTTCAGAATCTCCCGCAAAAGGCTTTCTTTTGATACATGTCCTGTATGTTTAGGTCAAAAAAAATTATGTTACTTTGAAAATTTTGGGAACTGATGGCCGCCATAGTGATTATTTTTTCAAATATACTACATCCAGAGGACTGTCTACAATTATAACGATACCGCATTTATTAAAATTATTTCAGGTGTTTATTTTAATTATTTAGGGTTAATTCTTCTGTAGAGCAACTTAAAGGCCAGTCACAGATATTCATATCACAAACAGCATTCACCAAAATTATGATTAATATGAATGCATTGACGTTGAACGAATGTGAAATAATGATGAATTGCATCTTCTTACGTTGACGTTACTCTTATCTTATGTTGAAGTACCTTTTCCAGGGAGAGCAAAAGATTTTAAGTATAAAAATTAATTTATACAAAATGTTTTTAAGAAAATTGCTATTGGTAGGATTCAATTAGTTTTATGGTGTACTCGAAATTTCGAATTGCAACCTTTTTTTCATATCCATTTATATTATTTTTAATTAGCGAATAGGCAAAAACGTGGGCGTATTTTATAATTTTAAGATAATAATTTTTGAAATGTCTGCTTATAGACAAGACAGAGCCTTTTTTGTTAGTGCCCTATTTATTTTCCTTCTCCTAAGTCGATTTAGTGATATTATTTTAAGCCATCCTTTTACGTAATTAGGATTTTTTTAAATAAAATTTTTCGATTGAAATTAAATAAATACAAAATAAACTGACACAGAAGGGCTATTTAATTGTTCGTGAAAATGATGTATAAGTTCAAAAATATCGGACAACTTCAACTATAAGTGGCAAGCCCCTTCACGGCTTTAATAATGTTAAAATATTCGGAACTTAAATATTTTTTAATATCATTTTTAATTAGGTCTTATTTATATCAATTATTTCATGGCATGATATTAAATTTTTTTCAATTAAAATCATTTAAGCTTGTTAACAAATAAAAAACAATTATCTTAATGAAATACCTACTTTTTTATTTATAAATATCAATAATATATTTAAATAAATTAGCTTTAAGAAATAAATTAATTTATCAAAAATTATTCTTGTATAAAATGGTATACCTAACACCTATCGGCGAAATTCAATTAGTAATGATTACACCAATTAAAAAATTAATTTTTTTTTGTTTTGAGATAATTACCATATATATAAAATATATTTTTATTTTAATTAGAATCGAATATTTGTAATATAATTTACCAAAAAATAATGCCATACATAAAGAAAACATTTAATGAATGTTTTAATAAGACTATGTTAATTGGATCTGAATAGTGATAATTGTATATGAATCCTTATACCGTCAAGTGGTCACTTTTTTTATTACAGTGCCAAAAAGCAGTGGTTATTACAGAGCCAGAACTATTTCGAATATTTTTTTTCAAAAGTATCATTGTAGGCTTCTTTTATAATAAGATTCATTTTTGACAGAATTTACTTCAGACAGCGAAAATTCAACTATCTATCCTTGTAAAGCATTCACGTGACAGCTTAAAATACAGAAATTGTATGTATCATTATCCATTAATGTATAAATACCATTCCGTTATCCAAATAAAAGATAAATCAATAGT
Source organism: Chrysoperla carnea (assembly GCF_905475395.1). NCBI lineage: Eukaryota > Metazoa > Arthropoda > Insecta > Neuroptera > Chrysopidae > Chrysoperla > Chrysoperla carnea. Next base: position 57,598,494 of record NC_058338.1, on the reverse strand, counting down.
TGGCGCATATAATTCACATGAAAGCATCGTTTCTTTCTGAAGCTTGGCTTTCCTTGCGACCATTTTCAGTGTTTTAAATAGCTATTTCTGTCACGTTTTTGTTAAAGAATGAGTTGTACACCGGACTGTTTTTAATAAACAAGAACAGAATTTCAAAAACACATTATTGCAAAGGTTTTATAGGTATATTTATACCACCAATCGGATGTTTGTATAAGAAATAATTATTTTTACGGGATTTCGAAGCAATTTTTTCACTTAAAATTTAAATGAGACTTTCTTGAAAGGTCTTAACATTTTTTTGGCATAGTTTAAGCCACGAAGTCCTGTAAAAAATCTAGAACAAATGGGAAAAATATTCATAGAAATAGGAACATACTAATAAGATAAAGATAAAAAAAATTTCATTCATCATCGTTTCAGTTAACATTGAAAAGACTCGATTTAATTTAAAATTAATAAATTTTAATAAAAACGCTGTTAATATTGACAGTTAATGGTTTTAAAGTGACTCAGTCGAGAAAATTCCTATAAAATGAAATTCTAAATGAACAAAGATAAAATATTTTTTCCGCATCCGAAAATTTTTAGGTATTTTTATCAAAATACCTCTGGTATCTGTAAACCGTTATGTATATATTTATACATATAGCCTATTAGCATAGTATATAACTAAATGATTATAATATACTTAAAATTAATTGCAGATAATTAATAATGAAAGTATTTATTATAATATTTATTTTACACATATTTATTTTGAAATATTCATGTTGTGTAGCAAGCGCGTCCCCTGCCTATTGATCCGGCCAATTTCAAAAAATATGATTGAAGGTACAATAATTCACACCCGGTTGATCTTAAATGAAAGCTGTAAAGCCCCCATCGATCCGAGACGTGGAAAAAATTTACATGGGTTCAAAGGTTACCAAAACGGGTATTTCATGTTTTCAGCAAAACGATGTGTTTTATCAGAAAATTAGCTGAGCCAAAAATTGTAGATCAGATAATTATATATAAAAATGTCTCAATACTTTTTTCCTAAGAGCCACCGTTTATATATATATGATTCAAAAATTTGGAAAAGTTGTAACGTTTCGAGCGAGACTTCGAGCGAGAATGAATGAATATTATGAAAGTGATTTGAAACTGTTATAGCACTGTTTATAGCACTTTTAAAAACTCATTCAATAATGTATAACACGATGTTACTTCTTTATATTTAAATAGCTAGTATGTTTATAGAGAAACATATACTTCTTTTTATGTACAAAAAATCTCATTCCTTCGTTGGCATGCTCTTTATTCACGATTCACTCTATAAAAAAGGAAAGTAATTGTTTTTCTCTAAACAACGGTAGTATGTAATACATTGATTGCCATGATTACTCTTTTAATTTTTCAACATGTTTTGAATGCAAATATGAAATAATATTTTTAAAAGTTATAATTTATTAAACAAACATAATTGTACCAATCTACCTATGTAAATGGAATGCAATATGAATGTAATTAAATATGCAAAAATATAATTAATAATAATAATAATTATAAAACGTCATTAATATTGATTGATTAATTTTGTAGGCATAGTTATTAAATATTTCTATTAATTAATCATATGAACAAGTATTCCTTAGGGTTCAGTATGCTAAAACGGAAAATCGAATTCAAAACAAGTTATCATTTTGATCAGTTCGGCTAACTATTTGCCATAAACTTTATATTCAAACGACACAGGAATTTTATAGTTAGAAATACAAGCGTTTTTCAATTTAAAATTAATAATTTGAATTAAAAGTTCTTTAAAAGACAAGCTTTTATTTTACTAACAAGTAGGAAATAATTATTTCTATGAATCACTCATACATAACTTAGTAAAAGCTTAAGACGCTACCAAACATTCACGATATTTTAAATTAAGCGCCTCCAGCTTTCACATTTGTAATGCATAAGACGCTCATAGAAATTATTATTTTCTATTTTTTATATTTAGCTTGTCCTTTTTTTTACAGTAACCAAAATGCCAAATTTCTCTACAAAAGTCAGAAAAATCAACTCTTTTATTTTGTATTGAAAGTGCTTTTTTGGTGTAGTTAGGTACCCACTCCATCTCAAACAGGTTACTTGAGCTATCTCAACCTCGCCCCCGTCTATTTTGTAAGCCGCAATCATCCTCCTCTTCCAGATGCATGCAAGAATACGAATAGAGATTAAGATAGCTTAAGGCAAAAGTCAAAAAAAGGAGCAAACAGTTTTCCAGTGATTCTTCGTAACTTATAATTCCAAAATCACGTTACGTGGAAACAAAAGCAAGCAAAGATAAGACAAAAAGTGGGTCAGAAGCAGAAAAAGTTAAAAAAATTGAAATAAGAAATGAAGTAATTGAGTTTAAAGACGAATATGATGGCGACTATCTTAATATTACTTTTTAATTTTTACTTTTTTTCTTTCCATTATTTTTAAAAAGCTAATATTCCCAGCAATGATAATGAAATTTTTTTTAATATTTATATATAAAATGTCAGATAGCAAAAATATTAATTATAACGTTTTTAATTTTTAATTGTATAATTATCATAGACATTGAAAAAATGTGAAAATGAAAAAATTGAATTTTTAATTTTTGGCGATTTCAACATTGTTTTTTCATTGCAATGATATGTTTTTACTTTTTTAAATGAAAATATACATCCTAACAAAGAAAATGAGACCATGGTCAACACTGTACGATGAAAAAAAATAGATTGTTCATCCAGCTGAAAAAAGGGGTGGTTTTTGAAAAAATTGAATATCTCAAAAACTATTTAACATTTTTTTTTAAATCAAAAAACAATTTGTTGGTAATAAAAAACAGAACGTTTTCTCAACATATCCAGTTTTTCCGTTTTTTTTTTCTAAAAAATAAACTCTAAAAACAAAAAAATTAGTTTTTTACATTTTACTCGTTAAATTTGAGGTTATGTGAAAAAATGGTAAGCACAAAAGTTATGTATTTTTTTATTGCCAAGAACTTTCCTATTTAATTTTTTTCTGTATAATTTATACTTTAGCCACAAATCGCTAAAAACCACTTGCTCCCTATTTCCACCCCCGGCGCACCCCTTTCCGGCTAAATCCAGCTGTTTTAAATATTTTTCCTCAGTTATACACATTAAGTCCTACACAAAAAAATGGGTCTGATCCTGCAACTAATTTTTTCCTTAAAAAAATGCAATTCAGTTGATCTAATAGTCATTTGAAACAATTGTGAGCATAAATTTGATCCCTTCTTTATATTTTGTCCAGAAAGATATAGATACTACACTATGCAATGGCAGAAGTTTAGTGTTGTTAGCTACCGGTCCATGTTATGTACTATAAATGTTAGAACTATGTACATAAAGTTAGAACTAATGCATGTTTCATACAGAAAAGAGACATATTATTAATTAAATCAAGTTAAATATAAAATTAAGATTCAGAAGTGAAATATAAAATCCCCTTAAGAACATAAAATTAATTAGTTGTCGTTTAGTTTTTCAAATATAATTTAACATACTTAAACGCTGTATTAATGTAATGTAATCATTTTTTGTTTTTATATGTATAAATATATTATTTAAAATAATGATACAAAATACCTAAATATAACGATATATTTAATTTAAACTTAATTTTTTTAAGGATATACGACTGCCAGACGATTTCTTTATGACATAGGTATATTCAAGCAACATAAATTTTCTACGGATTTACTTTTTTATACCATGTATATATGAAATATACATAGTATATTAAGTTTAATCCCAAGTTTGTAACGCTTGAAAATATTGATGCTACAAACAAAATTTTGGTAAAGGTGTTCATAGAAGCACCTAATTAGTCCATTTACAGTTGTCTGTCCGTCTGTCTGTCCGTAAGCACGATAACTCAAAAACAAAAATAGATATCAATCTGAAATTTTTATGGCGTGCTAGGGCGTAAAAATTGAGGTCAAGTTCGTAAATGAGCAACATAGGGCAATTGGTTCTTGGGTCCGTAGGACCCATTTTGTAAACCGTAAAAGATAGAACAAAAATAAAAAATAATTCTTATAAAAAAATAAACAACTTTTGTTTGAGACATTTTTTTGTAAACATCACTGTTTACCCACGAGGGCGCTAATTAGATGCAAATTTTATAGTATGTATTAATATGCGAAACGATTGCGTCATCAACACTGTCTATACATGGTATTACAACAATTAACTCAGTCAATTGTTTGTTTGCAATTGTTTTCACTTACTTTTCTAAAGGCTGTTATTTCCCAACTTAAGCCAATCATCATACTGTAAGCTGACGACCACTAGACCTTATAACATCATCATAAGACGTTTCTAGAAGAAAACTAACCGGGGTGGTTTTGTTAAAAAAATCGATCTCTACCTTCTAAGATATTTATCCAGAACAATGTTCTTTATTAACCCTCGAACTAAAAAAAGGGATGTAACAAGTTTAACCGCTTTGTGTGTTTGTATGTCTGTCTGTGGCACCGTAGCGCTTAAGCGGATGAACCGATTTTAATTTTTTTGGTTTCATTTTAACGGAGAGTGTTTTTAGCTATGTTCCAAGTGCGAGTTTAGGGTTCTGTACTCGAAAAATTTGTGGGTTGGTTTTTATATTTTGAAAATTTCAATTGTCATTATAGCATCTATGACTTTGTTTTGAAAAATCTTGCTTTAAAAAATATTTTGGCAGTCAAATGATAATCAGATTATTGACTGCTCTCAAATCATAATTAGTATTGAGGTCAATATTATTATCAATATATGTAGCCACCCATTATACGTATTATTTTGTTTCCTATCCAATGTGAAGTGACATGTACCCTTATATCTGAAACTATGTCTCCCAGATAACTACAAATTGACACACATATGAATTACAGTCCTGGGACTTTTCTACTATCCAGATCCTAAGGCTTTTTTTAACCGACTTCAAACAAAAAAGGAGGAAGTTCTCAATTCGACTGTATTTTTTTTTTATATGTCTTACCTCTCGACTGGGTGAACCGATTTTGATGATTCTTTATCTATTTGAAAGCTGGTGCTTCTCGTATGGTCCCATTTCATTTTGGTCCATTTCTGACAACGGCATCCATGAGAAAACCATAAAAGTCTTAAATTTGCATTAAGTATGCACGGCAAAAGGACGAATAACTCAATATCACACCAAACGATTTCGCTGATTCTTTTTTTAGTGACAAAGTAGTTAGTGTACTTCAGATTCACTAAAAATCACAAAATAATAAAAACTTTTAACAAAAAGAAAACCGGCTACAAAAGAAAAACTTTTCCAAAACAAATTAATATGCACTTAAAAGTAAAAAAAACATAATATAGTTAAAATTATTGTTATTTTTGGAGTCGGTGTCAGCCAAGCTAATGTAGCCAACGGTTCTGCCAGAGTTGATTCATTGGCTGACACCGACTCCAAAAATATAATAATTTTAAATACATTATATTATTGTTATATTTTTTTTTACTTTTCAGTGCGTATTAATTTATTTTGGAAAAGTTTTTCTTTTGAAGTCGGTTTACTTTTTCTTTAAAGTTTTTTTTTTTCAATAATAAAGGAGAAAGTTAAATTTTGAAAGCAGAAATTTATCAAGCTATACTTTTCCCCGCATTCATTGTCATATTTGTTACTCCAAATAATAAGGTTAAATAATTATGAAAACATGCATTTCTATTACGCATAAATAGATATTTACGTCGAGTTGAAACTATTGGATATAGCGCGAAAACACAATACAGGTAACCCAACTATCCTACGAACAATGGATAAAAAGAATGATAGGCTCCCATATAACATAGACTCTAGGTCAATTAGAAGATCTTTTCTTACAATGATATTTCTTGGACCTACTTTGAAATATGTTACAAAATTAGTACATTCTGTAAGCTCTCCAGGGATTTTAACCCCCTTTAGAAGAAAATTTAATAATGGAAATTGAAACATCAAATTTCCGACACAAAATTTGTTACAGAGAAACGAATTATGAATTAATAATCAATCCAAACACATATAAATTCTTTCGAATGGCAGATTTCGCGAAACGTAAAAATATCATACTATTTTTAACTTCGATTATCAATGTAAAAAGCCTAATATTGTATCAGTATGTTAGAAATTTTTCTGTAAGCTTTGCTTTCATGAGTATTGCTTATTTTTCAACGAGTAATTGTTCTTGTTCTATCTATTAAACATATAAATTATTGGAAATGGTATATTACATGGTAGGGCATCATGCTGGTAATATTTGATAGAAATGCACTGCTGTCATTTAATATGCAATTGTTTATGGAATTTGATTTTCGCTGACTAATATAGTCACTTACATAATTATTACCTAGGACAAAACATATGTGTATTCCAGCTGGTATCATAAATTCAGCTTATTATAACTGAATTCAATAATTTTAAATTGTCATTACGTACGGCAATCCAGATCGCTATACATTTAATCCTATCAAAAATCTCCATGATAAATTTATAAAAAAAGTATTGGAAATTTTAAATCAAGACCACCTAGTAACAAGTGAAATTTACAAAACTTATTCTAGCAAATTATGCGCAAATTGTATAGTATTATATGGGTATATAAGTTATATGTATATGTGTGACATGTATATATGTGTAATGTGACAGTGTAATCAACACAGTATATACATGGTATTTCAACAATTAACTCAGCCAATTGTTTGTTTTCACTTGTTTTTATTTGAAAATAGCATACTTTTTCTGAAATATTTCTAAGCCTTTTTCATTAATGTAATATTACTAAACTTACTTTTTCTTTACGAATAAATATTTCATTGTGCATAAAAATAAACTTATCCAAAAATTGTGAATTTTTTCAGAATTTTTGCACGTTTTGAACTTTTTATAGAAGAAAATGGAAAATAAGTTAAATTAATAAATGATGGTTTTAAAAATAATCTTAAAACGGAGTTAAATTCTATTTGATTAACTGTTTATTTTTTTATTTTTTAATTTCTGTATTAAATGTTTATTAAGTGCTATTTAATTTATTATTCAATAGCATTACATTAAAACAGCAGTCTATACAAACAATTTACTGCCAAATATCATTTTCATAACAAAATATATATATGCGCAATATCAACTGGGAATTATTGAAATTTTTTATAACATTACATATCAAAACAATAATATTCATTTTCATTGTCATCAGAATTATTATTACCATGTTTTCCCATAAATATTTAAAAAAAATATATGGTACTATGGATGCTTGTTTGTGTACAGGATACTGCAGGGATAATAAATTTTTATAATTCACAGTTCATGTCATTTTGTCACTAGGAACAAAATGAAAACTAGTGACAAAATGTACCATTTTTTAACTAAAATGAGTGTCAAAAATATGACATTTTGTAACTATGTTTTTTTGCAACCGACGTGCACCTACGTCCACATCTGTTGCAAAAATTTTGCCGCTAGTTATATAAATAGCCATTTTGCAATTCAGTTACGAAATGTCATAATTTGGATATTCACTTTTAACTCCCGAACCAAAAAAAGTGGTGTTAAAAGTTTGATCGCTTCGTGTGTGTGTGTGTGTGTCTGTCTGTCTGTAGCCCCTAAACGGATTAACCAATTTAGGTATTGCTGTTTCGTTTAAAAGGTAATTTAATGGAGAGTGTTCTTAGCTATGTATCTAGTGCTATTTTAGGGTGCCGTACCCTGAATAACGAAACAACAAAAAAACAGGCAATGATAGTCAAAATCGGTGCAGTTTTCAGAAGGCTCTAAGGAAATAGGTAATTTAATGAGCAGGTTTCTTAGATTTGTTTCAAGTGCGAGATTAGGGTTCCATACCCGAGAAATTTTTCGGTTTTTTTTTTTTATTTTGTAAATTTCACATGTAGTTACTAAATGTTGTTCATGTCGCTCAAATTACAACAAATTGCACATAAAACATGAAACGAATAAAGATGCATACTTATTTAAAAATTAGTGTCATTTACTACGAAAATTAAACATACCGTTTTGAAACGTATACTGCTAAAATTAACAAATTTACAAACGTAATTATTTTGACAAATATTTATCTCTCTCGAATATTTATAATTTCGAATATTAGCAGCTTGTCTATCGAATAATCGTCAAAATTCAAGTCGAAATTATTGTCTCGTCTCTTCTTGACTTATTTTCGTATCGTCCCGTTTTTCTCCGCCTCTAGAGTAAAGATTTTTTTAACGAATTTCATTGAATGTAATTATGGACGTTTGAGCGCCAGGGCTATTTTGGATAAAAAGCTCGAGTTTTTTAATATGATGTTGGACTAAATCTAAATCAATTATGAAAATTTTAAGGGGGAGGGGTTGCCAGATTATTTAAATCAATCAATCAAAAGTAAGCGTATTTAACAATGGTCTTATGGGAAAACGGTTGACGATTGAAAAAAAGGATGTATGAGCATGGACACAAGTTTTAAAATATATATTTTTTCAATTTTAATGGTGGATAATGTTATAACTTAACAATTTAAGAACAAATGTAAGAAACAAATTTTTTCGATATAGGGAGTAATTTTCAAAACATACAAAATTGAAAATTTTTTAAAAATTATTTCGATATTTTGAAAACCAAAGCAGAAATCGAAAAATTTTATTCTAATTCTTCGAATAAGGAACAAATAATTTCAACCACAAGTCTAAACTTGCTTTGGCGCTCTGACTTCCTTAATATTAATTTAAAAATAAATTTTTTTAGGTACTCATAATCATCAGTCCACACACACACGGACACATAATCTGATGTGTTTACCAGAGAGATTTTATAGATTTCCATATTCGGCATTGATATTTTTAGTTAGATTTATCTACAAATTATAATAATATATTAAGCATAAACGACTAAGAGTCGGCTGTAGTTCACAAAGACTAAAATAAAGGTCTTCATTGATAGATTTTTTTATTTTAAGGGGTGCTAATTTTGAACGTCCTACAGGCGTAAAATTTCTAGATGCACCTCTGGCAAAAGATCTCTAATTTGTAGTAAATTTAATGCGTTGTTCCTTCAGTAAGTACCTTCGTTTAAGTACGTATTCGACACACTCACCGTATATTCCTTAATAAAATATTTAATCCCTCGTGTAAAATAAAATATGAAACCTATAATATTGAATTATTATATCGAAAATTATTATATTGGGTGTCGATTTTTCTTGTTCAACCAAACATCTTTTGTATCAGATGTATTGAAAATATGTGTATATTTTCAAAACAGTGTTATATGCTTGGGCTAAATAATGGTCACTCTTTTTGACGCTTCTGTCTTGAAGGAGACCGAAAAATACTTCACTATTTATTTATAAGTTAGATAATTTCTGAAAGTGTACCATGTGATACCATTTCGAAATATTAATTTCTTATTTTAAACATCTTCAATTTTGCCGCTTCTTCATGACCACTTTTTTGATAGAACAGGTTTGGGAAATAACAAGCATAATTGTTAAAACCATAAGGATTGGAAATGGAAATAAGATTGATTAGGTTAAAAAATGAAAACTAACTTTTCAACATATTATTCACAGGATTCTCTCGCAATTCCCACTCAATTTGGTTAATTCTAAAATACATTACAGTTCCTTTTGAAGCAGAAACTAGAAAATAAGACAACATTAAAGTCACTTTCTTGCAGTCTCTTTTTAATAGTTATTAACTACATTAACTACAATTTGCAACCCTTTGCCATTTAATTCAATGTTGTATGTAAAATTAAATTTTTTTTTAATTGAATTTATTGCGCTTTAGTAAATTATGAATCCTGTGACAATCCTTATTATTTGGGTTACTTAAAAATTCGATTCCATGTGTCTTTATCTATTTTTATTCCGCTGTTATATTCCTATATCATGTTTTAAGACGGTAACTTCCCTTTACGCAATCTAATTTACCGCTTGTTTGTTTCGAAGGCAATGCTTCGAAGAGTCTTGAACGAACGTTAACAGAGCAGCTTAGGAAAAGGTGCAATAGATAGAATTTTAAAATAAAATTTAATTTTAAGTTTTACATTGAATTCAGAGGGGTGAAAAGAGCGAAAAGAGCTTTTTATACAAAAATCAAAAGTCAGTGAATATTGAATGGGTTGAGAAATGGGATAAAATTTTTTATCTTTTATTTATAAAACTATTTTTTGACCTACCCTTTGACTCTATATGTATTATGATGTCAAAGAACTATACAATATTTTTGAGCTTTACAAACTTGGGACTTAACTAAGTGTACCTTGATTATATATATTAGAGTATAAAAATTCTCTTTATTACAAGCTCACGATCTAACAACTTCACTTCCTCATTTACAAATTTTCTTAATTACAACGCACAATTTCCTTATTAAGAAATACGAATTCCTTCTTTCTATTAAAAATGGCAAATGGTTCAATAAACATTATTAAATTGGATTCACTTGTAAAAGATATGTATACCATTCATTTATCCATGTCTTTATGTTTTTAATATCATATATCTATCCTTTTCATATACAATTCGGAAAGGAAGATAAGTAATAAAACACGTCATTAAATTAAAATAAATAGTCCTATTAAAATCTAGTAGAATTGACCAGAAAAAAAACTACGTGTCGTAAATTTTCATCATACTCATTTCATTTTTATTTTTTTCATAAGAGACATAACCAAGAAATATTGGTGATTGCGAACTTTAAAAGTCAGACCCATGTTTCAGTTTCTTAGTTAATTAGTTTATCAATGAAAATTTATATTGATAAGTGCGATATAAGTATTTCCAGTTGACTCTTACCGAGAAATTTCTTAACTTTTAAACACTAAGTTCATCCTTTCTTCAATCTGTCTTCCTTCTTCCAATCCTTTTCTTCTACGTCTATAGATCATCTTAGCCATAATAGATTGAAATGATAACACAAATTTCTTGAATGAAATAATTTTGATGTATCTTTCGTTACATTGGTCAAAAATTTACTGTAATATTAGAAAAATTGTACAAAAACATATAATTCACAATAAAAATGTGCATTTGGATTGAGGAAAAGAAAACGGGATACATTTATAATCAAATCGGTAAATGTTTTTTTACAAAATTAATACAATTAACTCTCGAACTAATTTTATTTTTATTAAGGGAGCATGGGCCGTTCGGTACATTATTTTTCTACCAAAATTGGCTGCTAGCTAAAATATAAAGATTTATATTTTTAGAGAAAGGGAATATTTTTAGGGAGAATTAATAAAGAAATTTGTGGTCTGGATCATGGCTCGAGTTTCATCACAAAAAAAAATCAAGTTTTCCGATTTGTGAATTTTGTGACACTTTTTGGCTATCGTATATGTTGTTATAAGAGAGGTCATTTTAAACAAAATACGTAAAAATTGAAGGAGCTTTACAAGTTGTCTTTTTTTTAGTTTTTATAGAATGTACAGCAGACTGACACTCAGGCCACAATCAACACTTTCATTGATTACCAAACCTTATTAAGCCTCCGGAAAAGCATACAGAATGAATATCATCTTTTGGCATGTATGGTTTTTTAAATTGGTGTCCAGAATATATTAAACGTTTAAAATTATGTTATGCGTTAAAAAAGTTACTAATTATTAAAGCTTGTAACATTAAACAAGTGCAAACTATTTAACTATTTTCATGTTTGAATAAAAAAAAATTCTAGGAATGGTTTTAACTATCACCTATACATAATGTCAGTAAATGTAAAAACCAATTTGTCAAGAACTGTACAGAAACTACATTTTCAATGTAACTGGAACGGTATTATATTATTATAGACTACTTGGTTTTACACAGTTCAACGGACATGATGGTTGATTCTCTTCGCCAGAATTTATAACATCGTATACAATGTTATTATGGTTACATTTTGTAATACCATATATATTTACACATAACCTATGTTTATAATTTAGTTGTTTTGTGTTAAATAGAGTTTGGATATGTGTCTTGTTACTCTGTTTTTTCACCTCTGTATACTGATGAAATTTAAAGGTAATTTTCTCACCCGAAAAGTCGTCGACAAAGTACCAAAAATTTTTTGATGAGTACAATATGAATTTTTTTTAGCAATTTTTCATTAGATTACTTTTAAAAACAACACCTTTATTAGTCGCCCTATTAGCTCAGTTGGTTAAGGCGTAACCAATTCCGCCCGCGATATGCTTAGATTAGCGGATTCCCGCCGTCGCAACTCGTAATTAATAGTTGTGATGGGCTGGTGTAGTGCATGGTATGTGCATGAAGGAGGTGCACTCAGCCTCTGAAATTGAGGAGCTGTTAAATGAAATTATCAGCGGACAGGTGGTAAAACACATATATGGTATCACAATGGGCTCAATAGCCTAACTGTGCCCTTCGTGGACAACCAATATAACCTAACCTAACCTAAAAACAACACCAAATTTTGATTCCGGAATCCCAATTGCATTTCGTATAAAATTTTGAGCAAAATTCAAAAAAATACAGTGTGGTTAGTTTTAGAAAAATTCTGTACAAAAAGGTTTTATTTTAACTTGATTCTGGTGATATTTTGAAAAGTACTCTTCAAATCCTCAAATAAAATGATTGTTTTCTGAGTCTTCATTAACTGATTTTTAAGACATTGATTAAAGAAATTTCTTAAGAATATCGTACGCGATTTTTGTCAATATCTCGGAATCTACCCGTTACACTGCCAAAAAGTTTTTGCATTTTTCTCGAAATTACTGTAACTAAATATTTTTATCTAATCGCAGCAAAATTTTCCCGATTTTAGGGTATTTCTAGAAAATTCTTGGAAAAACTGTGGAAGATCGCAACATACAATTTAGTTTCGAAAGGTCATAAAACTTGGCATAAAGTAATTTTAACTTAAGAAACACAAAAATGGAGTTCATTTAAGAATTCGAGATAGTAGTTTTTGATATATCACCTAAAATCGGAACGATTAGCATTAATTTTACCGCGATCCTCGAATCTTATATAGAGGTTGTGTGGTGTTCCCTAAAGATTAAAAAATAGTTTTTAAATTATTCGTTGCCATACTAACTAGGAGTAATCTAATTTCAACACAGTTATAACGAGCAGTACATTTTAAGCTAGTTTTTAAGCGAAGCTTGTTTTAATTTATGATATTTTATTTAAAATTTTTATACGAAGATATAAATATCAATCAAGTCCAACAAAAAAATTTAGTTGTATATACTTGTATCTAGAAAATTTTGTTTGGTTTCTAGACTCAGGTGAATCATGAAAAATTAAGAAAGGAGGAAAAAACCGCTCTTTTGGTAAGGAAGAGACATACGCATCTTTCACTTTCTGGAAAAACGCTAAAACTATGAGGCTAAGGAATTATCTAAGCAATCAACAACAGGTACTTAAATTTTTATAAACTGTTTCATAGTCGTATCCAGAAAATAAATAATTAAATAAATATTTACCTATTGCGTGAGTCGCTTCCTTAGATAAGCGGTTCTTTTTCATACTTAATTTTTCATGATTCCCATGACTCTAGAAACGAAACTCGATTTTCTGAATACAACAATGAAATTCTATCCAAATCTCGTTGAATTATACCGATTGGTTTGCTTTTGAAAACCTGGCTACATGCATTTATATCATCATTACTTAGGAAAATTTGAAGAGAATCGTATAAAAAATAATAGTTTAAAAAAACTAAATAGCACGCTTTAGAACTAGCTAAACTAATAGGTAGAAAATAATTTCTTTAAATTCAAATAAATCATTTTATCGTAAAATAAAGCGTGGGGTGTTTAATTTCAGTTGTTCTAAATATTTTATAGACAGATATTGGTAAAAGTGAAGTCATTATAAAATGTCGTAAAAACCCTTCTACCTTTTAGTTCAGCTAGTTGTAAAAGCATTGTTTTTTTAGTAGTTTTAAACTATTATTTATTTTGTTTTTTTTAGTTTTTTAGACTATTATTTATTTATCAAAAATTCAGTATAAATATGGTGGGAGCGCAAATAAATATATTTTCAGATATCGAATTCGTATACATTTTCAGATATGGAATTCGCTAATCCTGATAATGATAATCAAAGTATACCAAATTTCCAGTTAATTCGACGTTTGGAAGGCGGTCAATATCATGCCCAAAGATTCCGTTACATTCTAACATACGAACATACACCCATATTACCATAGGTATGAAGCTAATAAAAGCGTGTTAAAAAATGGACTTGGAATAGTTGTTTGTACTCATGCGCCGATTCGTACTGTAGGTACTATCGTATGATGATACATAAATCATAAGTTGGAAGAATTTTGTTGTTTTCTATTTCGATAATACCGGTGGTATTAATTTTATTTGACGATTAAATTCGTAATTCGTAATTCGTAATTGATCAACATAAATATAAATTTTTGTGAATTGTGTAAAGCGATTTCAAACAACTACTTTAAAAGAAGGGTAATTTGTAACTGTAATGTGCAATTAATTTGGCACGCTATCTTCAACAGGCATTATGCAACCAAAGCTATTTTTACGTATGGTTTTTCATTATATTCGTTTTAGTTGCGTTTTTCATTATATTCGTTTTAGTTGCGAGAGAAAGACGAAGATTGATGATGAGGATGAATCCCTCGATGTCACCGGTCTGAGCAGAAGTTTACCTTTCAGACCGAGGCAGCCGTTTATTTTATGAATTTTTCTTCTTAATTTCAAAGAACAATCAAAGATTAATAATTATGTAAATATATTGTATATGTGAACCAGAGGGTATGAATTTTAAAAGCTATTTGCAATAGGGGATATCCTGATATTGAATTGGCCATATTACCCATAAAATGTAAAGCTAGACTTGATACCATGACAAAATCAAAGATTGCAATCAAAGGTTGCACATCTTTGTTTAGTTAGGAATTTAATCGTTCATATCTTGCATAGTCAAGATTTTTTAAAACCAACTTCACTTTTCTGCAAGTCCAGTAACAATTCTTCACCAAAAATGAAATAAAGTAAAGTTCGATACTCTATTTTATCCCGAGTAGACTATGATTTTAAAAGCAACTTTAATTATCAAGAAAAAATCTGCAATGTTAATTTCCGCAATGTAAATTTTCATTACTTTCTTGATAAATAATTAAAAAAAAAGAAAACTTAAGTTTACTAATGCATTTCTTAGAAAAAAGGAATTTTCATTTTTCTCTGAAATTCATTATCTAAGGGAAAATTTTTGTTATAGATTTCTCGGAATGAAATAGTAGAGATTGTTAATGTTTATTCTTTTTGTTAAATATGTTCGCAAGCTAACATAAAATTTTATTGCCTTGGAGGTCAGTGTTTTCTCCCAGTTTAAATTTTGTACTTGAAAGTTAATTCCTGATAAAAAAAGGTAGCGAAAATTAGCCGGACGTATATTGAATAACAATATGATATTTTTACATTAAAAATATTAAATATAAAATTAATTTTTCTTTATTTTGTTTATTTGTGACAATTACTATGAGAACACAGTCTTCACAGTAAAATTATTTATTTTTTTTCATCTATTTTTGTTTTTTATTTTTTATTTCTTAGAAGTTCAATGGATCCAAAAATGAAATTTTCAACATATCTTTACGTTTCATGATCAATGCATTAACATCACTTGATTGATATCTGTGTGTCCGCGCGTGTGTGTATTTGTAGACACTTTTCATTCATCCTTTTGGATATAGAAAACGATTGTATAGTCTCCAAGCTATATATTTTTATTACAATTAAATAGTTAATAATAGGAGTTAATGAGTTACGTAAAGCTATTTTCATTATCTGCGAAAAGATACATTAAAAATATATTTAATTTTTTTTTTCTTTTAATATTCTTGGAAGTTGATCAATCCATTTATATGATCTACCCAAAAACAATAAAAGTAAGACATCATTTACTTATACTTCAATAAATGAGGAGAAAAAATGACGAAATCTCTAAATTGTGACCTCTAGCACCGATTTTGATGAAAATTGGGGATTAAGCTTTCTTCACCCTCTAGATCACAATTTATATGATACCTAGTGATGCTTTGGGGGGGGGGGGTAACCACACCTTTTAAAGGGTGGAAAAATATATGTTGAAAGGGGCAAAAGAAGTCGATAAAGCGAAAATATCTAACCAAAAAAGTGTCATTACAGTATATTTCGAAAAGTCAATACCTTCCGAGTTATTGGTGAATGAAATATGATGAGTATATTTCGAAACATTGGACGTTTTTTGAAAAATGTATTTTGTAAACTTCTGGAAGTACCTACTATACCTTGAAAATGAAAAAATTTTCTACTCATTTGCACGAAAGTTAACCGAGTTATAATGAAAAGAAAAGTTTCGTATATTTTTTTTGTGCTCTATTCAGCACAATAACTGATTAATTTACCACGGGAACTAAAATTAATGCTCAACTAATTTTCCAATTTACTTTATTTAGATACTGACAACATGCTCAAATAGTTCTAACAGTTTCGGAGATATAGTATTCGAAATATAGCAGTTTAAATTCAAAAAATTTTTTAGAAAAAAACAGAAAAAAACCTTAGGAATGTAAAATATTCTACTGAAAAAGAAAACTTTTTTTTGTAATATTATTTTTCGTGTTATTTAACGATAAAGATAAGATTTTTGTTTTTTTTCTTTTAACATTCTTTTGCATTTGAATTGCAATTTTTCGAAAATGCATATAACCGAAACTGCTTCATCGCTTTATCGATTCCTCTTGCCATTTTCAACATATATATATATTTTCCCATTTTTAGAAGAGGTGGGTACCGTCCATCCCCTGGGCAAAAACATCACTAGGCACCTATATATAACTTTTGATCTAGAGGGTGAACAAATCTTAATCCCCAATTTTCAGGTCAATCGGATCTATAGGACAGAATTTAGAGGTTTAAGCATCATTTACTGGATTATTATTAATACAATAAAAGCTTATAGAGGGCACATCTATTCATATCTTGAAAATTTTGTTCAAAATTGATGAATTTGCTTTTTTTGCATTAGTTTTTATACGATCAACCCTTAAACAATAAAAAAAATCATATACATTGTTGTTTCAATAAAGGAAAAGATTTTTTTTTGTTAAATTGTTGGTTACTTGGTGTTAACATACAACATACATATATCTTATATAATTGCAACATAGGGCGTTATATTTTTACACCTTCAGGGTGAAACATTACACATTGTGTTGTGGTTTTATATAGGTATAAACAAAAAAAATTTATATAAAAGTACAGAGTGCTAATGTTAAAAAAAAGGGCTTAAATCAACTCGAATAATGAAAATTTCCAGTTTCTCAGTATTTACAGAAAAATTTCAACTATACGACACATTAAGCAGTACATCTTGGTGTTTGGCACATCTTGGTGCTATTACTCAGCGATTGTCGTAGATCCGAAATCACTACCTTTCATTTACGAGAAATCGCAAACGAGTAGTTTTGTTCTTAGCGAGTTTAGTGTTTCTTACCCGAAAAAACTGAAAAAAAGTTCTATGGAAAAAGTAATTGAATGGAGAGTATTCTTAAATACATTTCAAGTGCGAGCTTAGGGTTCCAAACTCGATAAATTTTTCGGGGTTTTTTAAGTTTGGTAAATTTTAATAGTTTTATCCTGTATATATGTAATATACATATCAAAGTAAACTTATATTACCAAGTTTGGAACGCTTAGAAATATTGATGGTGCGAACAAAATTTTGGTATATGTATTCATAAAACCACCTAGCTGTCTGCCCGTCTGTCAGCATGATAACTCTATATCTGAAATTTTTTAAGGATACTCAAGACAAAAAACGTAAGGTTGAGTTCGTGTGTGTGTGTTTGTGAGTATAATGAGCATGTTTTATAAAATCACGATCATTAGTCACGATAATCATGAAATTTTCCATAATGGAAAAGACACTTTCAAAGCTACACCCTGTAAAATACAAATCTCAAACACATAGTCTACTGCCCCCAATAAACTCGGCGTAATGAAAATGGTAGTAACCCAGTGACTATATCTAGTGGCTACGACTAGCTACGTTGGTTATGTTGTTTTATTAGACTAGCTATGATGATAATAACACATTTTTGTGTTACCAGGAAACTAGTTTAAACTTCTATTCTAGTAGAATAGATGAGAATATAACAACGAGGAATTGGTGATAGATGTTGGTCATATAATACAGTGGATCTACACTTCCATAGCTAGAGTTAGCTACAGTGTGATGGGAAGAGCAATTTTAGTTTTTAGAATTGTTTTTTTTTCTATTTAAACTCGGCACGGAATTTATCAAAAATAACTATACGTGCTGTTGTTATATTATATACCATGTATGCCACTAATGTTGAAGGTATTGTTTTCAAATTTTTAAACGAAAAGATGAAAATTTTGATTGTACTATACACAGTAACAAATTACTGAATTGGAGTAGATGCATGTACTTGGCTGTGACATTCTTATAACAAGTATACATTTCTTGCGTCAACGATTTCAATAATTATAATACAAGATAATAAAGTATTTGACTGCTTAAAACTTTTCTTACTAAGAAAATGGTTACTTGCTTCGTATTACAAAATTTAGGATATGTTCCTCATCGTACGTCATCGTTCTGATTTGTTTGCTGGTTTGGGAAGTAAAATCGACAAAAGTACAACAAAAAAAGAGAACCCAAAAGCCGACATGTATAACTTACCTAGAAAACTAAAACTTTTTCAATCGATTTAGTTTACCAAGAATTTGGAGAAAATACTAAAATATTTTTCTGTCAAACTGTCAATTTGTACTTTTTGTCAAAATATTATCTTTTATCATTTAAAAAAAGTTGAGTTGAGAAAACTATCAGTACAATAAAATAAGTAAGTACAAATTTTTATGTTATTTCATAATAAATGTCCTGATCAAACCAAAACGTAATGTACCTACGCACATATTGAGTTGACTGCCAAATCAGAAGTATGTTTTTTTAAACTAATACTACAATTATTTCATGCAGTAAAAACTAAAAGTAGCAAAAAAATTAAATTCTTTAAAGAATGAAACAAGCATTTGACTTATAAAACTAATACCTTAAATTTTCAGAAAAATACCTTATAAATAAAAAAAGTAAGCGCTACATTACCAAGGTACGAAAGAAATATTGTTCCTACCGGCTGCTCACGGCACACTGCATTCTGTTCTTATAGTAGTACTAGTAGTACTTTTTTTACAGTGTATACATCTGTATTAGGAACATCTATATCATGAATAAATTCGTCCTTGATGGTGGAAACAGAGTGGAAAATGTTTTCATAATATTGCCTACCAACCATACCACCCCATCCAGTTTCTTGAAAACGTTGCTCTCACAGCAACTATTTGAATAGAAATTCTCGAAGCTTTTACTTTTGTACTGATGATGGAATTTTGGAAAAATTTCTTTAAATGTATATATTTATAGTTTATGTGTCTGTAGCCTCTCTGTTATTTGTGTTTTAATCACATTCTATCCATATCCATATTTCTTAGATCTCCAATAAAATCCACAAGGCGTAAAATGTATAGAAGGTAAGTTTTAAAAAAAGCAGTCCCGAGTCCCGTTCTTTGATTCAAGAAACGAAGAGCCACTGATCAATGTGACTGTTTTTGCAATTATTTTGTCCTTTGTTATCTATCAACATTCAGCAAATGCCCCCAGCCAATGAAATAACACAATGCAATAATTTTTCAGCTCATTTCGACAAGAAAAATATTATTTGTGAGGAATCACTTTTACTTGTTTTTTATTTACAATAAGATATAATTAATAAGTGTGCTGTAACACTTCTGGAAAAATTTGTTTTCGAAAAAAGAAAAGAAAAAAAAAACGAAACGAAACGAAAGATAGAGATATACATAACACTACTATCTCACATCTCACTCGGGAACTTTAATTTTCAAATAAATTCACTATGTCATGTTGATCCCTACCCATACCTTGAACTAAATCTACAAAAACTTTTTCAGGAAATATTTTGATCTGAATGAAGAAAAAATCAGTCAGCTGAAAACAAACTTTTGTCTTCAATTAAAAAGAAATGTATATAATATCGTTTACATAAATATGAAACATATTGCCTACGTATCTATTAAAAATTGACTAATATTGATTGCTTTCTAAAAATGAAAGATTAGATTGAACGTCATCAAAATTATTTATGCATTGAAAAGTAATATTTGAGTATTTCGAATTAAGAGCCATAATCAAATAACTGATTTAGAGGAGGTTTTGTAAAATTAAAGTCAGCATTTGCGAGTGCTCTTCAGGATTTTTATTATTTTAAGGATATTTCTTAATAACTGAAGTACATACATTTTGAAATAGCAGTCTGGGATCATGTAACATAAAATTCGATTCTCGATTTTAGTATTTCAACGTTTTTTTCTACCGAACAAGTCAAAAAAAAAGTTATTGACAATAGGAAAGGGAAAGCAAATTACAGTAAGTTTACAGCTCTTAAATGTGAACTCTGCAAGATAATAAAAAAAAACAAACAAAACAAATAATGATAATTCCTTTCGATAGATTCAAACTTCTTGCAATTGTTTTACACTGTTGCAGTTTATTTTTACCTTATTTAGTCGATTATCAAAAATATGTTTCGAACAAAATTCTTTACGTATACAAATATTAACAACTTTCAAAAATATTTATTACAAATACCAATTGAACATAGATCGATTGTAAAAATTTGAACAATGTACATCTATTTTAACTGAAATTGAATATACAAACTTACGTTTTTATAAGCCAGTTTAAAGTTAACTACAAATTCAGGACGACATGAACCATCGTACAATATTTAAAATGGTATACCTATGTATATGTCGCAGCCAAATAGAAAAAGAAGCCGTTCACTTTACAGCCTAGCCTTTTACTTAACGGCTCCGTTCAACTAGCGGCCTGAACGATATTCAGGCATAAAATGAAGCAGCTAGGCAATTAACATGGATCGTTAACGTTTAATTATTTGTCCAATCATTTAAATTAAGTTCTCAGTTCTCGCAGTTTATGGTACGATGAAAACCTTGTTTTCACGGCAAGTGTTGCGACGAAATTTCAAAAAGTAATTTCTTTGAGAGATACTTTGGCAAGTCAATCACCTTTTGGTGGTCAGGGACTACAAAAATGTAGTTGTAGGCCTACTGTGAATCATCGCCTCAATAATACATGTTTTTGTTTTAAAAACAAAGTTTTTTTCTGATCCAAATACCATGGAAGTTTAACTTGTTCTAACAAATAATATTTTAATTATTTACATGTGTACTTTGTTATTGAGTATTTGATCTCATGATTACCAAAAAACAATATGTTATATTTTAAATTACGAAAATAAACAATTTCTAAAGTCAGACATTGAATCTTTTTTTTGTCAAATGGCCATTCTATTGTACAAGCGACCTAAGCATGAGCCAGCTAGTGTATTAAATGTTTAATGAGACGCTACGGCTGAATATCATTCAGGCTGCAAGTTTAGTATAAACACGGCTCCGTTTAGTAAAAAACCTAGGATGTTAAATAAACGGCTAGTAAAGCTGCTTGGCTGGGACTTATATACATGTCGAAAAGCTCTAATAATTTGGGTATATCGTCGTTGTGTATAGGAAAGCTTTTTAGGTCATTAAAAATTCGAGGTAGTGATAAAACCATCATATTCCGTCATTATTAAATAAAAATGTCAGCAAAGTTGTTCATAACAGGTTTCACAATCTCATCGAAGTGTACTGTTCTTTTTGATTAAAGAGACACTCATTTAAGTCACGACGATCACATGGGCACGGTCAGCTGTTCCAAAACATACCGTTAAAATGTTTTTTTGTTAAAATATATATGTAAAATTTTTTAATAAAAACATGACTTTTTTTCATCAAATTTCAAATTAATTTCGTTTTGTAACATTGAAAACGGATGAGTCAACCATGGCTATAAAAATAGTTCAACTTTGATGTCAATCTTTTCCCATTACCGCTCAACATAACCAAATGTTCTAATTAAATTACTCGCTTAGCATATTTTCAAATATAAACTCCAATGTACATTCGCAATTACCATGATGATTTCTTATTTCGATTTCCCTTTCATTTACGTGTAGATAAAACTTTACTTTATCTTAAATTTATCTTTATTCATTGATTAACAAACATATTTCCCATTTTCCATTGCTCGAAAAACTTGCGATGGGTCCACCTAGACAACCCTCCTCTACCTATTTTATAAAATGTGTATGCTATTTTGAGTTGTTAAAAAAATAATAAATATTTAAATAACTTTACAATGATTTGGCATTTTAAAAATTATTTATTACGTGTATAAAATGTAAAAATTTTTAAAATGTGTTTATGTGGTGAAAAAGAATTTTAATTTTAGAACATACTTAAAAGCCAAACTTTAAAACATGTAAGTCCGAAAAATAAAAGCGATAATTCTTCAGACTTCAATAAAGAAAGAATTTTAAGTAGAAAATATGTGTTGTTAACTTTTCTTCAAAGAATAAATCCTTCTTAAAAAAAATTATAGAAAAATATCTTATTAATTTGCCAAAAATTTTTTATTAAAGCTTTAGATAAAATTTTTTGTGTGTTATTTTGAAATTTAAATAAGCACACAGGGTAGTATAATTTTTTACAAAATATTTTATTAGTAACGTTTTTAAAATGATAAATTAACGTTAATAAGAAAGACAAGAATACCCTTAATCTTGTCCTACATATTGACAGCAAAATTTTGCTGATAAACGTGGGTTTACTTTTCGGCTTATTATTCTCGACGTGCTGATAAATGCACATTATTTTATTCACTTTATTGGAGAAAAAAAAAAAACATTTTGAAAAAATTCAAAATAATTTTTGAAAGTAATTTAAGGTACCATTTTTTTCGAGGAGCATGGCTTTGAATGTATGGTAAACGGGTTTTTTTCAACATTTAGTACAGAATTTCTACAAAACGCGATGCGATAGGGCAATTTATATACTCATGTTTCAGGTAAAAAAAAAAAAAAAACAAACATAAAACTTTGATGTTCAGTGTAAATCATAGCAATAGTGTTAACATGTAGGTCTTACTTCAACTACCCTTTTATATTGAGCTAAGCCAAGAAAATTCTTCCAGTATATCTTTAATAAAAATTTACAGTAAAAAATCACAGACATATTTTACGTATATCACAAATTTTATCTATATAGAGGCATCCGGGAGTTCTTTCTAGTAGAAAATTTTTTGAGTATATTTTGTTCAATCAAACGGAGATAGTGATTCTATGGATTGATAAAATATTCACAATAAGAATCTATTTCAAAAATTTTATCAACATTGATATAAATAAATTGAGATATTGAAATTAAACGGCTAGTATGTGTCCAATACATCCTGTTATTAAACTACGGTAGCCCAATATTGTTATTTAAAACGAGATTTTTTATAATTACCTAATCTTAAAACAGTTCATTGTAACTTTAAAGATAATATTATATTTTGTTAGAAATAACACAAACTCAATTCATGA
The DNA here is from genome assembly GCF_905475395.1 of Chrysoperla carnea. Lineage (NCBI taxonomy): Eukaryota > Metazoa > Arthropoda > Insecta > Neuroptera > Chrysopidae > Chrysoperla > Chrysoperla carnea. The sequence continues at coordinate 57,574,972 of NC_058338.1, read as the reverse complement.
TTATTAACTCATTCAATGGTGAGTACTGCTTCTGTGGTAAGTAAATGGTTAGTAAATTGTGCTACCTATCTATTCTTGATATACCTCTCTCTATAACTATCGTTGTTGGTTTGTAACCACGATGCCACATTATTCACCAATCGGCATTTTGAACATGGCACTCCTGGCTTCATACAATATAGGTAGTGTATATTTTATAATGAATAATATACACTATATACATATACATGTATACAGGATGTTCTGTTATTGACTGCAGATCGTTGGCCTGCAGAATAAGCTCATAAAGACGAAGGGAAAAGTTATTTGCCAATTTTCAATCTGAGGCCTACTTTAGAGACAATTAACCAAATAAATTAATATAATATTAATACAAAGTAAGTAGATTTATCGAATCACAGTTCACTTAGATATTATAGGCAATACCAGCCTATTACACAAACTAAGTGGGCTGTCTTATATTCTACAAACACGCTAAAGTAAATAATACAAATATTATTGTTTTTGTTACGTCAATCAGCCAACTGATTCAGACAAGTTATTGTATGGATGTACATATATTATATACTTAAGCAGACATGTATTATTTATACAATAGTGTTTCCTTTAATATCTAAGTGAACTGTGATAAAACTAGTAACTTTGTTTTAATATCATATTAATTTATTTGGTTAATTAAATCTCAAAGTCGAATCCTCAGATCGAAAATTGATAAATAACTTGTCCCTTCGTTTTTATGAGCTTATTCTGTAGGCCAATCTGCAGTCAATTACAAAACAGCCTGTATATATAAACGGAGGTTAAACCCCATTATATATATATATATATATATATATATATATATATATATATATTATTGTAGATATAACTAACAGATCATAGATGATGGGTGTTTATTGGTTTAATAATACAGTGTATATAATATATTAATGACGGCCACATCATTGTGACATAATTACTTTTGTATAATATGCCAAATACAGAATCCAACAGAAAGGAAACAAAGGAGGATATTTTAAAAGTGTATCAGGAAATATGAAGAAAGCATTCTCATACTGGTGAAACTTTGAATGAAGTCGTAGCTTCCGTTCATGAACGCAAAAGTCAACGGCAATGCTTGGAGCACTTTAAGCTTGAAGCAAGTTTATCATAATTAATAATATTAGGGGGCCCTGAAGCAAATAGGAACGAACGTAAGCTGTAAATTATTGATGCATATACGACAAATACGAAGCATATTCACTCGCTTGGGAGCTACGATGCCACAGATAGACACACAGATACACCGGCACGTTAAACTTAAAACATCCCTCTATTTCTTAAATCTGTTCTTAAGCCTTTTGGTCTTTGAAATATTTTTTAATTTCTAAACATGCATTGGACTACTATATCAGACATGTATAGAAAATATTAAATGTACAATCGGTCAAGTTATGTACTTTCTTGTTCTTTTCTTCGCAACGTACTGGTTAATATACAGAATGATAAAAACAGAAATATTCTAAACGATTAAAATATTATCATATTTCAGAATAAATTGTGAACTACTTTTTAAGAAAATTTTACTTCGATAAAAAAATAATATATATGATAATAACAATCGTAAAAAATACGACAGATATAAGACGACCATTCACCCTACTTTGTTTTTTTCCCAACAAAACAAACAAATTTAAATCATATAAATATATGAAAAACAAATAAATTTTACTACCAATTTATATTTTTTCTAAAATAATTCAGTTCTTTTATTTATATTATGCAAGTGATTGAGAGCAAGTAGAATTATTTTTGTGAAATACATTTTAGTTTATTATTTTGTATTCTAAAAAGAAGAATTCAAGTAATCAGATGAGAAAATATAAAGTTTTCAAGTTTTAACCACCTTATTTAATTTTAACTATGTCAAATAAGAATCTATTTTATAATGAACTTTATAGTTTGCAAAAAGTGAATTCGAATGTAGATCAGGTTATATTCATTTTGGGCTTATACTGCATGTTTGAATATGACTAATTTTAATCAAATGAAGAATTGCCTGTTACTACCTACATTTATATACTATTCTAAGTGCTTCCAGTGATAAGAGGACAAAATTATTGAATTCCTAATCAACCTTATCAAGATCTTACAACACATCGAGAGTAATATGTTTTGTCAAAAAATTAGGCACTGATGAAATAGACAGTATGCCTCAAATTACGAAGTGTTTCGAAAATCTCTTCGGAGCTCCTTTAGGAAGAATATTGGAGGGAAGTACTATGCAATTTTTCCCAATGCTTACTGCTTATAGTGCAACAGTTTCCATAGGCATTTCCCAACATCCATTTCCATGTCAGCCAATTAATTACGATAAGTAGTTCGACAAGCTATTTGTTTTTATAGTTTACGCCATGGTATCATAAAACACATCAATCATAAGCAAAAGACTTTGACATTGAATTTTTTATACAAAATTTGGTAAGCAAAGATAAATAATAAATAAACACTTTTTTATAGAGGCATCTGTGAAAGGGCCAAAGAGTTCCTACGAGATCAATCACAAGCCCACAAGATTTAATTACCAGGGTTTATTTACTTAACAATTAACATGCACTTTTTTTGAAAGGGAACGACTAGAGTACGTGTTATTTGAATTCATTGAGAACTTTTTACGAACACTTTGTCAAGAAAAGGATTATGTTTATCTAACTCTCGTGCGCTAACTTGGAGATTTTATAATATAGCGTCCCCTTTGACCATTACGTTACTACTAAGTCTATATTAAACCTAGATTTTTTTGAAAAATTTTATACAAACTGCCTTACAATACCATCGCTATAAAACTATCTCTGATAGGTAGGCAATCCAGGTTTACAAAGGAACCCGTGTGCAGTGTGTAATCAAAACCATATTTGTTGTTTTTTATGTATATACAGTACGTGAATTTTAAGCACTCGGTAGCGTAAAGATAAATAATAAACAAATTTTTCGTAAATATATTCACAGGTAACCTACTTAACATACATAAATACAAGCAAGCAGCCTAATACTAATAATAAAGACCTTTAAAAGTTATTTTGTATTCCTTGCTTTAAACTTTATACACTTTTTATTTAAATTTATGTTTTAAAAGTATTTTAAAGGCACTGTAGTGCCTAGACTTACAACATATTAATAATAAGTAAGAACTTGAATATATACCACACATACATACATCCATGCTACCGGTAAAGTACTTAATAAGATCTTCTAAAGAATTCCCAGATATTTCATGCCACACGCATAGTTGTCAATGTATGTACTACCCGTATGATTAGTAAATCCCTTTATATTATAAATGTGAAAGTAAAGATGTTTGTTTGTTTGTTTGTTATGCTTTCACGCAAAAACAAATGAATGGATTTGAATGAAACTTAACAATAATATGGTCATACATCAGAATAGCACATGAGTTATAATTTATAAAGATATATTATTTTAAAGAATCTTGATGGCATTCAGAGTAAAATTTATAGTATATAGATAAAAATGTCAATATTATCCAAAATATATTTTACCTAATAAAATAAATAATTAAAAAAATTAAAAACCCGACTGCGTTAAATAAAATCTAAAAGAAAAAACAAGTAAGTAGTTTACAAAGGGACTACATCTAAGAACACTATATCTAAGAACAGTCGGGGCCCATTAGGTGAAAGATTTAAGTCGGTGTATATTTTAATGGGCTCCGGCTGTTAAAGTTGCTTTGTAAACTACTTTACTTGTTTCTTTCTTTTCAGATTCTATGTATCGCAGTCTGGTTTTTAATTTTTTTAATTATTTATTTATTTTAGACTTTTTAGTGTCCCAGCACTAAAAAAACCTTCCTATTATACTATATTAAAACATTTTAGAGTAATTTATAATTCCTTATTAAATTTAAACATGTAACTTACATACATTTTTGTAATCTTTTAATTTCCTTTATTTTGATATCCTTATGGATAGATTTTGATAATTTATTTTTAATAACATATTACTATTTCGATCCTAAAATCCGCCTTTTTTGTTTTTTCAAACACCTATCTAAGAACACTTGGGTTTTTGAGAGAAATTTAATAATACCATAAATGGTGAAATCCATTGAGCCGTTTGGAAGATACCAGGTAATAAAGAAATTTACATACAAATATACATACATACAAGATACGCGCGAAAAACATAACCACCCCTTGACAGTTGGGTAAAAAGTAAGATGTTTTTTAATATGAGCAGTGAATGTTTACTGCATTATATACTTTACCGGTAACATATACATTAATACGATAAAAAACATACCTTTTATGGCATAAAACAAACTTGTAACAGACAAAATTTTTATGTATCAACAAAACATTGTTAAACTTAATTAAAAAAGGTATGTATAATTAAATATAATTAAAAAATATACCCATATTTTCCCTAATTGTTATGTTACATTATTATTACTACAATGTTACTAGTCATGTACTACTTTTGTTGTGTGTTTTAGAGTACTAGAATTCTACTGGTTTTAGTAGAATTTCAAATGATAGCCTGTCAGATACAAAATAAAATTATCACTCTGTCTCATTTCAATACATATATTATACTATCTGTGGTTATGTGTTGTAAGTAAAATAGCATGTACTTTATTTTCTGCAACCAATTTTCCCCGTACATAAATGCATTATCTTGTAGTTGATTGTTCTATTCCTATTACTATTAGGCTTTTTATCCAATTGTACAGTGTGTGATGGTACATTCTAGTTTATTTTAACAACAATTATAGTATCAAGTTAATAATCCTATCTGAATAATATCATGAACTTTCTTAGGATTATTACTGACACAAAAATTAATGAATGGAATATTGAGAAAATTATTTTCCGTATGATAATTGGTGTCTTAAGATGAATTACGATAACAGGCCAAAATTAGGCTTCAGCAGGCGTTGTATATATAGATGGATATTAAGACACCACGGTAAGTTTCAAAATTCAGATGAACCTCTTTAACAAATGTCCCTGCGGTTTTTTTTCAAATTTAAGCTTACTTATGACTGCCAAATAGTTTGCTTCACGTTATTAGTGATTTTCGCAACATATCTACTCGTCTTTCCTACATTTTATATTGGCTTATTTTAACAGCTATATCTTTATATCTTTGCTACTAAACCATTTAGGATTAAAAATTTGGTTTCGAAATATTATTCTAGGCGATTTTCTTGCAATTTTCAAACATTATTCAATAGGTTGGCGTTTGTGTAATTCATATAGCTTATACTTCAAATCTCCTATTATTTTTTTATTTCAGGTCGCTTTCCAATGGAAAATTTCAACCAGTTTGCGTTTTTATGTAAAATATTATATTAAATAAAAATTAAAAACCCAAAATCTAAATCTTTTAAGATCACATAATACATACAGAAATGATATAAATTGTTGAGAAGCTTTTGGGTTTTACTTTTTTTGTTTTATCAATAATACAAGATAAAGTTTATTTCCCTTTACGGTACTCAAACCTTCGACTATTTGTTATTTTCCCACACAATGAAAATACAAATGAAAGGGTAGAAATTTTTGAGTGTAAGGCATACTTCTTCCCTGCATAATTAAAATAGTAAAAGAAATATGAAAAATTCAGCTTTGAAATTGATTTTTTCATGCTCTTATACCATATAAAAATATAATATAGCTCTAAGTTAAAATCAGCAAATTAATTTAATAAACGGAGACAAAATCCATACTAATATAATACAATAATAAAATAAAATTTCTCTTTCACACTTTTCATGAAAACGTAAATAAAATTATATTAACGTATATTAATAGTTTCCAGTAAATTTATCTTAAAATATATTATATTAAAAAGTTAGTGTAAAAACTATAATACTTAAAATAATATCAAAGTTGTTTTATTGAATAAAAAGACTATTAAGTGTGAAAATATGTTGCGTATGCCGAGGCCATGCCAATAAAAAGGCCGTCTTTATACCATGTATATGAAATATACATAGTATATTAAATTTAGTCCCAAGTTTGTAGCGCTTACTAATATTGATGCTACATAAAAAATTTTGATATAGGTGTTTATAAAATTTAAATGTAAAAAATGTTTCTTATAAAAAAATAAACAACTTTTGTTAGAAACATTTTTTCGTAAACATCACTATTTACCCGTGCGAGTGCAAATTATGCGCAAATTTATAGTATGTATGTTATGGCTATATATACGTGTCACATGTATGTATGTGTAATATGACAGAGTAATCAACACTGTCTATACATGGAATTTCAACAATTAACTCAGTCAATTGTTTGTTTTCACTTGTTTTTTTTTTTTTTTAAATAAGGTAGCTGATAAAAGCAACGACATTTATATTTGATCCATTTCAATTTCAATGCACTAATTTTCGTGGCTCTCCAAAAATCTGCATTGGAAACAGTATTTGATCATCTTATATCAATTATATGTTCTTAACACTTATTGTTTGGTGTGATCCGTTTGTTTCTTATTGGCGTTTCGTATCCATAAAATCAAGCATAAGAATTGTATATGCTAAAATTGGTTGATCGTTGAGGTTTGATTATTTCAAAAAGGATATATCATACACCTTGAAAAGTAGAAAAATCATTGTTGCTTTATATGTGCACTTCAGCATCTCCTGTTTTTTTGAGTATGCACTCGAGGTATTTCAACATTATTTCAACAAGAAAGATTATTCGTGATCAGAGCATCATTTTCAACAAATTTTGTTTTGATTGCGATTCTGGTATCAACAAGTTTAACTCTATTAATACTATAGTGGAAAATTTCACGAACATTTTAACGCAGCTTTTGACGTTCATGTGAGCTAATTTCCAAAAGATAAACAAATGGAAAATGTTGAGGCAGCAACAACTAGAAATTAAAAAAGGAGTAAGAAAACAAATGTTTAATAAGCACGGCCCTGGTATAGGGTAGAACTTTAGAATACAGGCTAGAGGGGACATAAGTGTGTGATTTTGAAAACATTCTAAAACAAAAAACCATTAATTTCATCCAATTAGTTTTTACCACCATAAAACTGTGAAATTTTGTCTTTTATCGTTAATATATAGAAATATGAATACTGTCAAAACCAAAGAGCACAAATGTTAGAACACACAGAGATAATAGGTACCCATAAAACTCAAAGCAAGACATGTCTCATAAAATTGAAAGCAAGACATCTCTCATAAAATTAGTACAAAATTCATCTTTTTTTCGTTACGTACCCCTAAAAGAATAGAAACAAAATTGAAACTATTATTTAAAAATTATTTTCCAATGCAAAATCTCGACTAAAGAAATTGATCTCACACTTATTTCAGGTAAAGATATAACCATTTATCAGTCGCGTATAGACAAAAAAAAATAAAACTTTCCGCCTCATAACTTTTTCGATAAAGCAGCAACCAACAGCACACACAAGTATACACGAAAAAAAAAATAGCAACGAAAGGCAATGGATATAATACGTATGAATGCAGATATAAATTCCATATTTTAACTCATTCTTACGCACACTAATATTTTTCTGCTCTTCATCTAGGAATGAGTATGAATTCAAGACATTATTTTGTAAGGAAGGTTTATCTGTGTGATATACAATCCAAACACTTGTGTTTCGAATTACATAGTTGAATATTTTATGTGTATATATTGTAAAATATTGAAATTTGAAAATATTGAAAGAAGTGTTTTCTCTAGATATAAAGGTTTCAAACTTTAGTTGTCCTACAAGCTACTAACCTACAAGACACTACTGGTTTTCTTATCTGTCTCAGAAAAAATGTTCATTTTCTGTTGTTCCCTGTCTATAGGAAGTAGGTAATAAGATTGCCTTTGTCATCCGACACCTATTGCAGGTTGATTATTCGATTGTAATTATATTCATGCAGAATGGAAAAGGATTGTGTTTCAATTCTCGACAGAGTATAGAAGTATTTTTTTCATAATATTTAAAAAAATAATTCTACTCATATTGTTTAGGTACATAAGTATCAAAAATAAATGATTTAATCGAACCACTAAGATCAAATGTTGAAAATGATGCAAGTAGTTATCCTATAACTTTCGATTAACTTAACAATTTATATTGGATACAAAAAGAAAACAAAACTTTACAACCGAACTAAAAAAATGTGAAATCCAGGCAGACCACTTGGTCGAAATGCTTATAACATTGCACAAAATGTCCACAAACAAAATTACAAAATTCCAATTAACCAAACTAATTCACAAATTAGAAGAAAATAACAACCCTTCTGATATCGATATCATCTCCGACGAATAATAACGATTCTAATTATGAATAATCTCAATAATCAAAATACAAATAATATAAATAAATTTATAAAAAATGATTAAATAAATTATTACAAAAATCCTAGCTTAATAATAAATTATTATTACAATTTTGATAACCGCCAATAATAGTCTTGATAACAAGTCTGATAAAAGCCAATGCATCTAAACATTTTTTGCAGTTTGTGAAGAAAATATAAATAGTTCTTATATGATATACTGGCATGATAGAGAATACTATAACTATACTAGAAGCAGCATCATTTTCATGGGGTAGGTGTTAAAAAAACAAGTGAAAGCAAACATTTGACAGAGTTAATTAATGAAATACCCTATATAGAAAGTGTTTTGTCAGTGCGCCAGCCCATAGATAAACAGTGCTCTTTACGAAAAAATGTTTAAAACAAAAGTTGTTTATTTTTTTCAAAATGACCATTTTACTATTTAAACTTTTGTTCCATCTCTAACAGTTTATAAAATGCTCATTTACGAACTCGTTTTGAGTTATCGTGATCACCGTCGGACAGACTGGCAGACGGACAGACAGACGGACGGACGGCCAGTCAGAAATTGACTAATTAGGTGATTTTATGAACACATATACCAAAATTTTGTTCCTATCATCAATATTTCTAAGCGTTACAAACTTACGATTAAAATTAGTATACCTTGATAAATAAATATATCATATACACGTGGTAAAAAAACAGAAGCGGAGTGATTCAATAGGTAAACATTTTTCTTATTAGTATAAGCAAATGAGAATATTCAGAAAAATCAAAATACATTCACTATTACTGGGTTTCGTCATTTTTGATTTATAATGACTAATTACACTCGACTAGTATTCAATTAAATTAATTTTAAATTTCCATTCAGTCCATGGAATTATTTTCGCCGTATATTTCTTGTCCATTCTAAAACTATCGTGTAATTTCTCTTCGATATTTCAAAAACTCTGTGTATGTATTACTTATATATATATGTAGATATAATAAATATATTTAATACGTTTATATTATATTTAAATTTTTATATTTTTGATAAAACCATGTTTATATGGACGCACAAAATGATTTTCAAATGCGTTTGTTATTTCATATATATCGAAAACTATGACGGTTTTAGTTTGTTGAAGCTGGTAATATCTCTCATCAAATTTAGTTATTATTTCATTATGATGAGTTTCGAAACGACATTATAAATATGAAAGTTCATTTTTTAAATTTACATCTATTAAAAAATCTATTCAATTACTATGACATTTGGCTGCCTTTTTCTCTTGAAAAATAAAACTGCGACAACAATCACAAACATATCCACATTTGATTTGAAATTTTTTTTTATCTGAGCACTTTTTCCATGTGTCTTCTACAAAAACATTTCCTTCGCTAAGATATTTAGAATAACTGTACAGAGTATCCCACATGCTTACAAACAGAAGAAAACCATATAGAAAAAACTATTTTATTTTTATGTAAAATAAAATGTCGAATCTCGTCTTTCCTACCGAAACTGTATCCAACAATTAAATGGGAAATGTTTTACCTTAAATGTAAAAAGAAACTTAGATTCCAAAACAAACATCCAATGAATTTCTACGAAAAAATACTAATGGAGATGTTTGAGAGAAAAAGGGAATAAGAAATTGTTTGAATCTTATCTCTTTTAATGAGATTAGTTACTAATACTAATACTAATAAATTTTGTTTAACAAAGAAGGTGTAATTTCAGAAATTTTGTTTATTTGTTTGTTTGTTACGCTTTCACGCAAAAACTAATGAATGAATTTGAATGAAACTTAAAAATATTATAGCTCATACATCAGAATAACACATGAGCTCAAACTTATTAAGATATTTAAAAAACATTAAATTTAATCTGACATTACATATTACAGATTTCTGTAAAAGTAGCCAATGTAAAACAATTAATGGCCATCTTTTCTGATATATTCAAAGAATTATGACTATTTTACATTTTGAAAAATAGAAAATTGTACATATATTTTACCTGTGAAAAACAATCCCTACCAATATTTCAAGTGCTATGGAAAGGGGATAAGTGAGAACAAGGGAGCGAAGGTCATTACGCGGTGGTCTTTAACAATCTTTAATTTTAAACCCAGCGAAGTAGATGAGTATCAAGCTAGTAAATAATAGATACCAATCAGGGCTGCCATAATTTAGGTTCTTGAAAAAACTGCTTCTTGGATTCATTTAAACAGAATGTTTGATTTCTTCGATTTGTTGATAATATAGTCTGCTCTTTGACTATATTATCGGTAGATTAATTGAAAAGTAAAGTCGTAAATTAATAAATTATTCTTTACATTAAATCTAACCAATTATACGTTACACATAATTATCTTAAAAAAAGATAAATTAGTACATTGAAAATACACTAAATAAAAGAGAAAATGAGATAGACATAGATAATTATAGAGTGTATGCCATGCCATACTGGAATGGCGTGTGGTTGCTTTTTGTAGAAAGAATATGTAGTAAGTTCATTGAAACAAACAAGATATTCCTCACACACAACTTTATATTTCTCTATATGTTACTGTTACAAAAGATATATATGGTTCTCTCAGACGATGATGGTGGTTACGTCGTTGCAGATGATTTGGTTGTCTGTCGAGGTTCCCAGAAGCGTTTATCTCGTCGACGTTATGTTAAATACAGAGATCGTGGATTATTGTGTCTTATTCAGCAACTTTCACATTCAAATAATCATCCGTAACTGACAGTTTATGTAATTTATAAATATTTAGATATTCGTACTTTCTATGTAGGTATATATAGGATGTACGGCATCGAAATTCTGTAATATGGTCATTCCAACTTCCGTTACAAATCCGCATCAAATCTAAGTATTCAAAGTTCTTCAGACTTTTCCCATTTCACCGAGTTTTTAGATGTAAGCTGGTAATTATTTCGAATGCAAAAAATTTGAAGCTAAAAAATTTGAAGAAATTTGCAACGGCAATGTTGAAATGTCCAAACCGTGTGTTAGGTTTCATAATTTGAGTCCTTAGGTTTGCACAGTTTTGGAACTATGCAGTGGTATGCAAGTTTTTTTTCCAATCATAAGGCTTGAGCTCTTGAACACCTGAAATAAAAATAAACTTGATACACCATTAAAAATATATTTAATTTACCATCTTATACTTATGAAAATTGGTACGGTTTTTCAACGCGGAGCGTATAGTTAAATGGCTATTGTTTCCATAACATAGTAGATAAAACATAAAATTTTCTTAGCTACTAGAATTTTCTTAGCTACTGAGGTTTGGAAATTTATATTTTTAAATTCATTACTATTTTCGATGCTAAAAATCGACAAAAACGGAAACTATGAAGAAAAATGCGTGTCCTCACAAGGTTTTTATATATTCTAGTTTTCGTTGCCATTTTGCAGTTTTCTTTTATGATTATTACTTCTATGATTTTCAGCAACCAAAATAAAACAAAACTTTATATGACATTTTAAATACACGATATGACTAGAAAACTTAAATCATTCTTTAACAAGGCCTTTGTTCTAAAATAAGCTAGATACAGAAAATTTTTTCAAAGAAAATTGATGCGCATCTGAATTTTTTGGGTATACTATAAACTGATCTTCCGGTCAAAATCCAATCCAAGGTATGTATGAGATTCTCATCTTTGATGACCAACTTTAGCATGAAAAATTTTTCTCTATCCAACTTAGAAAATAGATCTTATAAAAGGGTGACTAAAGGCTGGATAAACATACTGTAATTATCTTTCGCAGCCGATATTCCATCTAGGACCTAAAAAATTTGGTAGATGTTAGAGTTGTTTATTATTAAAGTGTTTTAAATTAGGATATTTCGAATCAAACACACTGTAGTAGGTATTATGTTTTTTTTAACCGAACCTTCTTTTACTGTTCTAATTCATATTAAATTACTTTTCTGACAATTTTCTATTTTACAAAGACAACATTCAAATTAATATATAGTAGGCTTTCTGTTTAATATAATGATTAATTATTTATTAATTAAAAATTTTTATTTTTTTTTTTTGAATAATCTTACAGAATATAAATCAATATGCGAAGTTTTGTTGAAATGCTAATCAAAAATGTATATATTGTTATGTTACATACAATGTTTTTAAAAAGCTTGACTACAACTACAGAAATCAAAAAAAAATTACTGTGACAATAAAAACAATAGCTGGGAGCCATCATTAAGGTCTTGGGTGCTTTTTATTGAATTGGTATTCTATTCTCATTAAACCGGTACCATATGCATGAAACATGTGTATGTATGATGTGTATGAGGAGAAAGGAGAGATTAATTCACTAACAAATTTTCAACCGTATAATTTTTCAACCGTTTGAAGGGGGTGTAAATATGATATTTTGATTTAAAAAGGGGGATAAACCATAAACTTTTCAAAATTTTTGATTCAAAGATTTATCTAAACATATTCCTTGAGAAGAGTTTAGTTTAAACCATACGGTATTTTCCTTGCGATAAATACCTAATTACTTCTCATAGGGTAGTCCAAGAAGTTTAACCATCGCATGTCAGAACTAATTTGAGTGTGCATTTACTGAGCAATTGATGTATTAATCGCTACACGAAAAACTGCGCAATTGGTAATTGTCCCATGTGGAATTGTATCTCAAAATAATTGAGATGCTGATAATCCGCTGATAAGGACAGGGGATTATCAGGGGATTAACCGCCGGGCAGGGGACATCACAATGGGCCCTATGGCCTAAATGTATTTCTCGTGCACAGAAAATATAACCAAACCTAACCTACTTTTGATATGATTAATAAAAACATGTTTAAAAAAATCCGCAGATCAAATTGACAAAAAAAAAATCCATCTTAGTTCCTACACCAAAAAGTATTTTCGAGTAAAAACAGTTATGAAATGCAACAAGCACCGCTATAGGTATATTATATATATATATTGCTACAAAATAATATTTGTACATAAATATTTCACGAAGAAATAAAACAATTTGTATTCAAACAGTTGAGTTTCATATTATTATGAAAGAATCATTACATTATATAGAATATGCACGAATTACATCTAGAAAATTCTATTCACACATTTTTATTTAAGACTCACAAACTCATAGTTATATTAGTTATATTTTGTGGTTTAATATTACTATGAAATATAAAAGAATTTACTTCTTTTTTGTAGTACGGTGGTTAAGAAGGGTTTTGCTTTGAGTTCTGCATGCCAAAAATATGAATTTTGAGGTAGGCTTCCCTCCAAAAGTTGTGCTGTCAATGATGATTAATAAAAATTGTTTTATGAACAAACGAAATTAATGTATTTTTCCGATTTCAGACAATAAAATTTCAGGTTGAAGTTATTTACATACTTGAAATTTTGTGAGTTGCTTCTTTTTGGCGATTATATCAAACTTCTCTTTACGACTTTTTTCGAAAGCGCTGTTTTTTCAAATGATTACGATGACATCATATTTAAGCTATCGATCTGAAATAACGCACCAGGGAATTTGTCGGACACTATGATCACTCTTATTTAACAATTCAGCAAAAATGAACTAGGTATGTATTGAAAGGCCAAATACTTAATTACGGAATGTTCGAGGTCGCACGCAAGCCCAGCGATGCAGTATTTTTGTCGAACAAAATATTTTATTGCTTAATAGTTATTAAAATTATCAAGTGGTCATGATGTCCGACAATTTCCTTGCTGCGTTTTTTCAGATCAATAGTTTAAATATGACGTCATCGTGCTCATTAGAGAACGTTTTCGAAAAAAGTCGTACAGAGAAGTTTGGTAGAAATTTCAAGTATATACGTATCATTTTAAAAAGCACCCTTACTGTCCCACGGACTATATGATAAAAATTGTATTTTGTTTTAAAAAATTTGTAAGGCAAGCTTTTCATGTGGTTAGGATCCTTCAACACATTCATTCAACTTGCCAGATGAAAAAAAACTTTCTTTAAGTACCTTAAACACAATTTCACTCACTTTCTATGCAAGAGATGCCAAAGATATAACCAGAACTTTCCTATACTAGAAACTTAAAAAAGTCTTATCAAAATTCATAGTATATATTTATTGTATATTAATCAAGAAAACTAAGGAAAACTTACATCCGGGTCTGTGGAATTCATAGAGAAACCTTATTTGGCCGCTCTACTATTGTGAGTATACCTATGTAGTATATATTTTACAAATGTAAATCTTGGCTTACAATTGTATACAATTGCTATTTCTGCAAAGCTCTAAACAGTTTCTGATATTACCATATTGCTAACAAGCATTTGGGGAAACAAAAATTGTAAATACAAATTGAACAGATATCCAAGTCAGATACTGCACTTTATTAGATGATAAAAAATTGAATATTGATTGAATATTTAGCAACTTTTTGTTAGGTCTAGTTTATATGTAGCTATTATCTTTTAAATTAATGTATATTAATGAATGTGAGTAGAAAGTTTTTAACCCGCGACTAAAACGACTTACCTATTTCTTTGTTAAACTTTTTGGGTATGGAGGAATAGAGCATATAAAGCTTATTTCAAGAAAAGTGTTGGTATAAGGGCTTTCGTCATTTCTTTATCTTTTATCAGGTGCTTACTTTTCAGTTTGTCTCTAATATTATGAAATATCTGCATGGACGTAAATAGTACACGAAAGTACACCATAAAATTTTGACCATATCTAAGTTTCATAAAGCCCCGTGTCTTTCTGACTTTAGGTTGTCCAAAAACATAAAATAAAATAAATTTGAACTTTGATGGTATAAAAGGAGGATGCTCTTAGAAACATATTTCAGATGCTTTTTCCTGTCGGGAATTGATTCACTTAACCGATCTGATTAAAATTCGAAGAAAAGATAGTTAAGATTCTGTTGGTGAATGAAGACTTCCTTACAGCAGGAAATAGGGTTTTATCCTAAATTTGAAAAATTAGATTATACGTTACCTTAGTATCTAATTTACACCAAAAAAGTATTATTGAAAAAAAAAAAGAAAAAAAAAAGCTTTTGCATTATGAATTTTGAATTTTCAAAAACCAATTCAAATTTACTTCGAAAACGCTCTATACCCTGTAATGGCAACTTGAATGACATCACATCTTGCTAAACAATCATTTTAGTGTATAAAAGTTGTATGTAAACAATCATTATTGTGTATGACAACAAATCAAGTAACCTACTACGTTCTATTAAAATGTAAACATAATTAATAGTGTTTGGCATGGTGTGAGGTAAAACTTTCTAATTGGTGTTTGCTGCCACGTGACTGATTACCTAGTTTTACTGAATTAAGTTTCTAAAAATAATAATAATCTTTATTTTTATAAAAATTTTTGTTTTCTACGTATCATGATTACTCATTACAAACTCTTATCCATGCGACTTATTCTTAGTGGAGAAAAGCCTATTAAGAAAACGCGAGTGAAGCTGCAGGAGCAGCGTAGTGTGAGTCATAAAAGATAGTATGATCGCTAAAAAAACGGCAACTTAAGATACACTTTTATATCCCTCCAAAACGTCTAGGAAATGTGCATAGACACTAATACTTGTACACATACACTGGGTATCCTTACAATAACCATTCAAAATGTAATACAGCAATAAAAATGAATTGAAACCACTATAATACACAGTTTTTTTCTTTTTATTCTGACAATTCTGATTGTCTAGAATGTAAATGTTAGACACGTACAAATATAATATACATGAATAACTACACTACGACAGTGCTAGATTGGGTACCTACGAGCTATTAAATGGCTCGCTTCTATTCCCTTCATATGTGTGTATAGAAACAATCTTTGAATAATTTTTGTAACATTTTTACTAGATATCAAAATACAGTACTACCGTGTTCAGGAAAAAGGCAGTAAACTTCATGTACTGCCTTTCTATTAATTTGGATGTCAATAAATTCCTTTAATATTCATGAAGCAGTAAAAAAATTAGCGATGTGTAACATTTCTCTCAGGAAAAAAACGATTAGCTAAGATTAGCCTATTCATACTGATGACTACATTGTAATCGAAATATGTATTTTTAATAAGAAAAATTGCTGTAGACATTGGGGTGAACAGGGGATCTGATTTTTTTTTATCACTTCAGATGATGAATTCTCAAATCAAGAATAGAAAAGTGAAGTTGGTTTTTAAAAATCTTTACTAGCATGCAAGCTATGAACGTTTAAAATTTCTAATTAAACAAATAGGAAGATACCCTTTAGTGACAAATTTTGTCATGGTATAAAGTCTAGTTTTACATTTTTATGGGTAATAAGGCCAATACAACATCAGAATTATCTCCTATTTGAATTTTTAGCCATATGATAATTATCTTCTACATACACACACAAACATACACTAAGGGTTAGCTAAATGAATAAATGATAATAATGTTGTTACTACCATCTGATGCCATTCAAGTGATACATTTTAATTAATGAATTTCCCAACTTAATTATCTATAACGGTTGACACGTTTGGTATATATTATTTTTTTTAAATTTGTCATTTTCTGTTATTATAGGTTTTAACTATATTATTTTTTTAATGAATTTTCTATACTATATTATTTTTTTAATGAATTTTCTAATGATTTATTAAATTTGAATAACATGTAGGTTAAAGATGATATTTATTTAAATTTAATTTTGCATAACATTTAATTATTTTTTGAGCTCAATTATCAGGTTATACAATTATATTAAACATATAACTAACGAAATAAATTATTATGCGAAGAAAAAAGAAATTAACTCCAATGGATATCGAACCCACAACCTCTGACTTGCTTATAAATACATATTTCTCAACGGAATAATTACAATGATCTAATTCATACACTGATGATGGCTACTTTCTTATATTATTACTAACTCTACCCCGCCACATTTCGCTGTGGAGCATTACGATTGCATGAAAGTAAATGAGAAATATTTAGTTAATTTTATGAAATTTGATAAACCCCGATAAAAGAGTTCTGAAATTTTAAACCGCGCATCATACCCTTTTATTTGGTATACGGCTTGAGTATATTTGAAAATATTCGATCATTCATCCCCACTTAAGCATGAGAGTACATGGCCAACTTTCAGGATGCCGCTAAAACATTTATTTAAGTTTAAAAAAAAAACCATGAAAAACCATAAACGAAGCAGATAAAATGCAGCTATGTTTACAAAATTATTTTGTACTGTCATAGAAATATTACCCATAAGTCATGACAGCCGATTTATCCTTATACAGTAGTAAATCATTATCATTAAACCAGGCTTCCGAATGTTTCATTATTAATGCCATTTAAGTTAATTCATCCGAGTTTTTATGGGAAATTATACATTGTTGTGTGATCAGCAAACAACAAATATTTACATGAAAAATAATAATGGTGCCAAAATATTTCCATGAAGGACTCCGGACCGGATTTCACCCCAATTTAATTCATAGAGAGAACCATAAATCTACACTTCAACGTACTGAGAACAATTAGATAAATACGAGTCGATGATGTTATAACTTCTACCACGAATAACGTAAGCATACACTTTAGATAGAATTATCATTAACTCGATCAAAAGCTTTTGAAAGATATAAATAAGTGTCAGCAATTTTGAAACCAATATTAATTCAAGTGAAAATCGGTTACTGCAAAAGTAGCTATTACGGTATTTTGACACTATGTTCCTTATCGCAAGTTATCGTTCTGATTTGTTTGCGGGTTGGGAGGAAAAAACCAAAACAATTGCCATTAATTATGAGAATATGCATAAAAAAATTTTATAATTTGTCAATTTATATTTTTTGTCAAAATTTTGTTTTTTCTTTAAAAAAAATTGGTTGTGAAAGGATGTAATCGGAAATTAAAGAAAATAGAAATAATTTGAAGTACATTAGTACAAAAAAATTTTATGTTATATCATAATAAATATCCTGCTCAAACCAAATGTAATTTACTTACATACTGGATTGCTACTAAAACAAAAGTAGTCATACAAAAATTATGTTTTTTTTAAATTATTATTACAATTAATTCATACAATAACAAGTAAGAATAGCTATACAATTAAATTCTTAAGGAACAAGTATTTAAATATGTAAAGGAAAAAGTAAGCGCTACATTTTAATGTACGAAAGGAACATAATGCCTACCTCGTGTCCCAAGATACCACTTGTTCTTGTTTCTTTTGTACAAACTGATCCGAATACAATAAATCAAATTTATTTAAGAAATTTGATATTCTATTATAAATATAATTCTTTCCAACTTTACTGAACTTTTACTTGTTAAACATGAAATAGACCTTAAGTTCGTGATGTCAGTACTATTATTTTCTTTCAGTAAACGAACTACCCTAGCTAATTTACAGCGGTTAAGAAAAATTCCTTCAATTCATTCAACATGGAGTTATCTAGGTATCGGAAAGCTATTTGTCTGTTGCCCAAAGGTTATATTTACGATAGCTTGTAGATATTTGTTTACTAAGCTATCATTTATGATGTCATTGAAAACAAATTATAATATTAGGTAACTTAATATCAATTTAAGTTTCAGTATATATTTGCATACCCCGCTACAATTCCTTTAAACTTTATGTATAAAAGATTAACTTAAATGGAACATGAGATAAAAGCTCTTATTATTAAATAATAATATTTTCAGGATAGACAGAATCCGTTGTAACTATTAAAACTTATCATGACTTTTTCCAAAACATAATCATAGAGCACGAGGCGATCACTTCCAGTTTGAAGTCTTGTGGTTGCTTACCTAATAAAAATTAAGTCTTAAAATTTACATTAAACTATTATTAAAATCGATTAAGACCTTTCAAAATTTTAAAATTAAATACAGATGATTTCGAATTGTCCCTCCTCCTTTTGCACAGGGTCCTCCAGGTTCAAAACTTGAAAAATGTTAATTTACCATCCCTGAACAACATCCTGAAGTTTCATTAGCTTCCAAACTTTTCCCACTTTTTCCAACCTGTCGACTGGATTGTTACGACTCCTAGTCTATTAGATATGTTTGTATAGGTATTTTACGTACGTCTAGTCAGAGTCAAAGCTAATCAAAAGTTATTTGTACATTTTTTTTTTTTTGTGGTAAATTTTTTTACATATATTTTTCATATCATACTTTTCGTTTAACTTCTCAAACAATTTTTTTCTTCAAAAGTAAATACAAATGTTAATTGAATATTGATTTTATTTTTCCATTACTTTATATAAATATAGTTTTCTTTATAAACTTTATAACCAATAATTTTGTGATATTACAAGACTGCGAAACCTTTAATGTTCTAAGAATATTTTTTATTTATAAATAAAAATATTTGGATTGCTTCAGATATTAAAAAACAAAAAAATTGGGAAAATAAAATAGACCGTGAGCAAATATCTCCTGAATGTCATTTGTTGTAAATAAGACCAGACTATCTCCTCCCCCAAGATTTTTAATCTGTAGTAGCTTCTGCATCCTCTCCTCAAAGTTTTACAAAATATGCATTATTTACAAGATCTGTCAAAAACCTGATGCGGGTGTATTTTAGTAAATTAGCCTAGAACCACATCATTTCCAATCCTACAGTGATATTCAAAAACGCTATTCCCATAAACCACTCCCTCTTTTCCGTAGGTCTGTAGTATAGTCTTGAAGAATGATCAACGATCGATTTTTCTCTCTCTTCTGGATAGCAAAAACTTTAAATAGTGCAACTTCATTCTTTATTTTGGAATGAATTCAAATCTCTAAATATACAAATTTAATAAAATCTGTTTTTGTAGTTGAACTCAACGTATTCTGTTGTCAAATCACGGCGATGTAAAAATTACAACTACAAAAAAGAATGCAGAATGAACTATTTATGGTTTTTATACCATGTATATATGAAATATACATAGTATTATAAGTTTAGTCCCAAGTTTGTAACGCTTAAAAATAATGATGCTAGGAAAAAAATTTTGTCATAGGTGTTCATAGAATCACCTAATTAGTCCATTTCCGGTTGTCCGTCCGTCCGTCCGTCCGTCCGTCCGTCTGTGGACACGATAACTCAAGAACGAAAAAAGATATTCATCTGAAATTTTTACAGCGTACTCTGGACGTAAAAAGTGAGGTCAAGTTCGTAAATGAGCATCACAGGTCAATTGGGTCTTGGGCCCGTAGGACCCATCTTGTAAACCGTTAGAGATAGAACAAAAGTTTAAATGTAAAAAATGTTCCTTATCAAAAAATAAAAAACTTTTGTTTGAAACATTTTTTTGTAAAAATCACTGTTTACCCACGAGGGCGTTAATTAGGTGCAAATTTTATAGTATGTATTAATATAGGAATATCAAAGTGAATATCTTTTGTTATTTACGTGACGTCAAAAAAAAACAAACGATTGCGCATCAACACTTGCGCATTATATGAGAATATCAGTTAAATATGTCAGATATGTATGTATGTGAAATGTGACAGAGTTATCAACACTGCCTATACATGGTATTTCAACAATTGGCTCAGTCAATTGTTTGTTTTCACTTGTTAATTTTAATTTTTTTGTTTTAAATAAATGTTAAAAAATTAAATTTTTTTAATATAATAGAATCAATTACATCGCCAAAGTATGTGTATAAGAGTTTTAAATCTTTGTTAGTTTAAAATTAGTTCTAAACTATCAATTAAACCATCAAAATAAGTATACAAAATTTAATGAGTTTAATACATTTGATATACCAAACAAATTAGGAGTAAAATTAGCTATAAAGTTATAATTAAATTCACTTTTATATCATAAGTAACAGCGCTACAAATAGACCCTTAATATGATTATCATAAAATAATAACAACCGATTTATATGTAAAGCAATTTTTTTTTTTTTTTGAAATATACGTTATTGTCAATAACTATTGCAATGAATAATAATAGTAACACAATATACATAATATAACTCAAAACAGAAATAAATGAGAATTTGAAATCTTACTATTTCTGTGTTTGTATTTTTTAGATTGATTCAAAACCCGAAAAACTGATTACATACATTATATACTTGTTTTAGAAAACAAAATTAGTTCAAATTATAAAAATATTCTATTTAAGCTTACACTTTCGGTAGCCAATTTATCAACTAAATACTATGATCAGGCCCGTGCGCAAGAGAGTGGTTTTAGGGGTCAAAACCCCTCTAATTGAGAATCTGACCACATAAATTTTGAACTAACAATATAGTCCGGTAAATGCACCCATTCATGAAACGGATTTCTACTGACGAATCAAATATCCATGCATATTTTGAGCTCGGCACATTCATTGACTTTGTTTTTGAGTCGAGTACTTCAAACAGAAAATCTTAATGTTGGCGAGGCTATCGAACTGGCTGATGTTGCGAAACATACAGACTAATTCAGTTGAAGATTAGAGATCGAATTTTGAATTATCGCAATATTTTATCAAATTAAGCTTGTCTGTTTCTCAATAAAGCGAATTTTGATGAAAACTCTTGCACGACTTTTTGAACTAGAATATTCAACTTTGCACGATAATTCCCCTGACATCTGGATCGACGAAGTTCAACTTTAGCAAAAACTAATTGCCGGAAGGGCTGCCTAAAAAACCCAATATTCGAAATAAAGATGCGCTTCCGAATGTCTACCAAATGCTTCGCATTTTGACTGTTTTGCCTGTGACAACATACCTTAAATCTGAGAATGTCTGTATCCACTTTTTTCTTATAGCCATATCCATTGGAAATGGAAAAAAAGTTTTTCTGGCTGTTTTGCTGTAGTATTTGGGCACAGTGGCACAAGACACGCTCGATATATTTTTATGCACGATTTTTTATCGTCAATATTAACCGATTTATCTGTCATTGCCGGTTTATTTCATTCGCAATTCGTATATTTATGATAATTAATAAAATTCAACTGACGAACTGAAGTCACAGCGCCATTCGTATATATGAATTTTAATGATTTTCATTGTCTGTTTTCTCGGTCAAGACATTAACTTTCATATAAAAAAAAGGAAAAAAAATGTGTAAAAGGTTTATAGTGTCATATTGTGCCAAAAGTAGTAGTATGAATTGCGTTAAATTTACTATTAATTTTTAAAAATTCTTCTTAATAGTATTTTAGCCCTTCCGACATTTTGCAGAAATCCAAAATACAATCGATATTGTAAGAATCCCCCGATAATTCCAGTCCAAGTAGGATGTGTACCTCGCAAAGCAGGTTCAAAGCGAACACTGATTTGTTTCATAATATCTGGATGACCTTGGTAGTTTTACAATTGTTAATTAGTTATGATATTTCACACTTCTGCTAGTCAAGAAAATATTCGAGGATACATAGCAAATTAGCATTTATATTATTAAGCCACAATACATGTCTACATCTTCAAGGTGCGGAAGTATTCACAGTAGACATTAAGGAAATAAAGAAAAAATAAATTTCAGTTATATAAACTAAAGCATCAGCCTAGTTATAGACTTGCAATAATTCCATGCAAGAAATTTTTTTTATATGTGATTTTCCTAAAATTTCAAAATTGAATAAAATTCGCAATTTGTCAAATGAACTGCATTAATTAGAAAAAAATCGTGTTTTGAATATAATAACCTATTGAAGAATAGCAACCAACAATAACAACAACGACCAATTCTTCGATATAAAAATAATGTTATGAGTATATAATAATAATAAAAATAATAATAATATAACGAAAGAAAATGAGAAATAAGACTTTATTTATACAAATTGAACGGTTATAACAAACAATATGCTGCTTGTGTGTCTACACCTCCACCTTTTTAAACGAACAAACCCCATACATATAACTTCTTTGTTTGTTGCTATATTGGTACCTACATTTGGTACACTCTAATTTATAAATAAGATCCATTATAGAAATAGAACGAGAACATTACATTCATCAAAAAAAATTTATCTATATATTTAAAAATACTAGCGGAACCGACAGACGTTGTCCTGTGGAAACGTAACTCCTATTCATTAATAACTATACTATGCTTAGCCTCCCAGTTAAGCCCACCCGCTAGCCCATTCTCTCAGCCTTGCTAAACCCAAATTTTACTCCTCACTATTGCCTCCTATCCATACTGCTCAACCCATCCCGCTAAACCCATATTTTACTCCTATCTATTCGGCCTTCAACCTAACTGGAGCCTTCGATAGTAAAGCTCGCTGATATAGCTTTAATAAATATCTGTTCACAATACCTGAATGATAATAAATAATACGTCAATGCTATTTAAAATATTAGTAACTAATGATACTAGTACATAGTAAGTTGTAATAATATTGAAATTTTAATAACACCTCAATACTATTAAAATACATAGTACATACATAGTAACCTGTGATATAATGTAATATCTGATTTATATGCGCTCCCACCATTTAATACAATTTAATTTTTCTGGTACGGAACCCTCCAAAACAGTTGTAATGGACCGAATGGTAAATCTAAACCACGCTTCTGACGTATGGTTTGGTACCGTGAAACGAGTTTATTTAATGATACTCCCTATAATTCTCTATTTGAACTCACCGTTCTAGAAACACTCTCCTCCAGAAGAGTTTCATCAGACATCATCTTTATTCACAAACTGCTTCACAATTCTATTAACTGCCCTTCTTTTAGTCAGAAACAAAGGATATAATTTGCTTATAAATTATTACTATTAGTCTGCCTACCTTAATAGCATTTAATCTACTTAATAAAGTTAATTGTTCTTTTTAAATTTAAGTTTTAATTTTTTTTTTTTTAATTTGATACCTTCATTTGTTTTATTTTGTTATTTCACGCTGTTAATTTTAACATCATTATATTACTTACAATTTTAGTTTCTATCATTTGTTTAATTCATTGTAAAAATTGTAACTGGGTATTTATCCATATAAATAAATAAATAAACCATCATCGGATCCACTTGAACACACACACAAAATTTCATCAAAATCGGTCCGTGCCTTTGAGGAGTACAGTGACTAACATTTAGACACTCGAAATATATATATATAATAGATAAAGCTGCTCGTTTTCTGGCACATTATAGGTTTTTACTTACTGTAGCTACATACAAGCGCAGCGAGAGTTCCACCGCTGAAGCCATCTAATTGTCCAAGAGATGGAAGTAAAGTTTGTGTTTAGTAGGCAGGCTAAGCGGGAGCAAGTAAATTATAGCCATTAATGAATTAAAGCTGCATGCGGGCGCAGCGATATTCAAAAGATGTAGGTCTAATGGTTCAATAGATAGGATTAATGGTTGAATTGTAATTGCTGAATTGAAGCTGTAGGTTAATTAAGATTAATAATCTCTGATCAAAAGTTATAATCAAATAAATTGTAGATGAAACGAAGTTGCCGGGTGTCCTAGTTTATTATAAAATCTGTACATATGGTTACAAGATTGACAAACAATTCCCAGACTTTATGATGATAGAAACATGCAATTTGTCTGGAATAATCTTTGAATAGCATGTAGAGGTGCAGTAAGAAGTGATTTTTTAAATTATCCTTTTGAAGTTTTTCCGCCAAAATCTTCTTTACGTAATTATTGAATGGCTTTTCTTGGTATTTCCAAATTCTTTCTTAAACAAAAATTATAGACAAAGATCAGAAATACTCACTGAATAAGGCAACCTATCACGTACTTTTATCGTGTGAGTAACAAACTCTATTGATAGCAGTTGGGATGTATTTTATTGAATAAACGTGTATTTATTATATGCATGTTATTTGCTAGACGTACTATTGAAGAATTTTGTAGATACCCTACAGGGTTACGTGAAGGTGGAGATATTGGTTTTTTTTTTCTTGAATTGTTGAAAATGGATATACAGTAGAATCTCGATAAGTTAAAGTCCAAGGGAAACAAAAAATATTTTAAGTTATAGAGGTTTTTAGTTATCAAGGGTCTATGTTATTGAATGCATCAGAAGGATGGGTTCAATAAAATACTGAAAATTAAATACATATGTAATCATATTTATTCACATTACTTACATTACATAAAAATAAAACAACAACTAAAGGTTTAGTCTACTTATAAAAATCTGTGATTTTCTTTTGTTTTAAAAAATTCACTGTTTCTAAATCGATTTGATTTTCAATGACAAATAGAGAGGAGAATACATTATCTTCTATGTTGCTACACTGCTCTATAAATGATCGTACAGTTGTTTTGACACTCTTTCAAAATGACTCATTCACACAATTTTATGTTATAGAGGTTGTGGAAACATTTCTTTTAGTTACTGAGGGCCTAACAGAAATTATTTATTTAAGTTATAGAGGTTGCGTATTTTAAGCTATAGAGGTTTTGGGCTCTGATGGGAAGGGAACGTAGTATTTTTTGAAGTAACTAAGGTTTTTATGTTACCGAGGTTTAACTTATCGAGATTCTACTGTATAATAAATAAATAAATACAACAATTTTTATACATTTAATATGATAAAATGAACAAATATAATGGCTGTATGTAGATTTCCTTGTTATTGTTATTTTTATTGGTAATTCGATACTTATCCGTACTTATACTTGTGACAATTTTTATCTTTATCCTTTTTTTATATCAGTTCACAAGTTTACAGTGATTTCTATTGATACAAAAATTTGCTGTTATTATATAAGAAGAAAGAACTGGTATTATAAATTTCCAATTATTTAATTAATATTTCATGATTCTATCATAATTATTAAAAAAATTGATTAGAAAATTTAACATAAATATTCAACATTCTTAAAATTAAATAATTTTACAAAATTAAAGTTTTAGTTGGCATACATCAGCGTTCCAAATGAATAAACAATTCAGGCTATAATTACAAAAAATATTATGTTATAATATTGGTAAAATATATCATTTTGATATTTAAAAATTAAAATTAAAATTTAAAATTTCTTTAAAAAACTTACCAACAAATATTTTATTGTTACAGTTTTTTTTGCAAATTCAAAATATATAAGTCAACATATTAAAGAGTAAAATAGTAAAATTTTAAATTTTATAATCAGCGAATCTGAATCACAAACAGCAGAAAATGCAAACAATTTTCTTTAATTGCCTTTTAAATTCGTGTAAATTTATTTCTATTCGAGCATCGAAAACAGGTACTTTTGGCTTTTAAATGTAGTATAACTGTATATAAAAAATACTCAAATAATTGTTTCTGACATTATTCGGAAGATATGATTGCTTACATTCAATTTTATTGGTTTTTAGTCCTTGCGTCTCTTTTTCCTTCATGCACTTATAAAATAATAATTATTTTTACTATTTTTATCAAGATTTTAAAGTCCTAAAAATCTTGACCACCCCCTACATATCTCTAAATATATCATCATATTCGAAATAATTTTCCTTCATAAGATATTATTATCCTGGTAGTTTTGAAATCGCTTAGTTTTAAAAATAAAGAACAGGTCCGCAATTTTTCTACCTTTCAAAATTATTTTACGCACTACTCACGAAAGCTGAAAAATTTCTGGACAAACTTTACTCTATTTTAAATGACCTCACCACTACATCAACAATATATTTAACGAATGATGCTTTTTAGAAATACGAAATTGATTTGAAGTAAAAGTGACATAAAAGTAGATAAATATGAAAAATTATTTGAAATTAATAACTAAAAAGTAGAAATTAAACTTTTCCCCGAATAAAAAGTGTATGATAAAATAGTTTCACTCATTTCAGTTGAGTTTAGTTGTTTTTTATATAATTTTCACAGTAAAATATTATTGGAAAATAGCGAGAAAAAAATTGCATTATTAATTTCACAACAAACCTTCTATATAAAAAATCCATACTTGTCGACAAATATTACAAATTTCTCTATTTTTTATAATAACCAAATCATAAATTCAGAGAAAAAAAATCACTGAAAGTTTGATTAAAATCATGTAAAATTTATATACTTGGTAGGTACCTACCGTTCATATTACAGCAACAGTATAATCTTAGACCATTAAGTACATAGACGGAGCATCGCCCATCTTTCCTAACAGTGAGAGATGTGCCAACATCTGAGGTAATTGCTTGGGTCAGCTAGAGGCATTTATTAAAAAAAAACATTTATCAAAAGAACACTAAACCTTTTCGCTTTTTGATTTAGGTTAGGTTAGGTTATATTGGTTGTCCACGAAGAACACACTTACGCTATAGAGCCCACTGTGTTACCATATATGTGTTTTACCACGGTTTCGCTGATAATTTCATTTATCAGTTATTTCAATTTCAGAGGCTGAGTGCACCTGCTTCATGCATATAAAATGCACTACACCAGTCCATCACAACTATTAATTAAATTAATTTTGTTGCGACGGTGGGAATCAAGCCCGCTACCCTATGAATACCGCGGACGGAATTAGTTACGCCTTCACCAACTGAGCTTATAGGGTGACGCTTTTTGACTTAAAAATCTTCAATGACAAGTATAACAACAACACTTGTTTGGCATTTCCACACTGCTGCCGTGTATTTGACCCAAGTGATTACCTCAGGTGTTGGCTCAATACCTGGTTGGCACGCTTAAAACCGATGGACGCTCAGTCTATGTAACTTAATGGTCTAAGAGTATACTATGTGTATGTATAGGATATAAAAACTTTTTTTTAGTAATGTTGCGTATATTTGAAATAAATAGTGTGTAATATGATATATGTGTTTATATTTTACACTTTATTAAAAAAAAATATTGTACTTTACTTAAAATTTATATGATGGGCTTTCATATAGAAAAAAATTATTACTATACGAAATTGAAATTCTAAAGTCATTGTTCGAAAAAAAATAAATATATTTATTTCATAAATAAATGTATTATATATGAACTTAACAACAACATCAACAAAGAACATATCTATAATAAAAAAAAAAAAAACGAGTTTCACTCTGGGAGTGCCGACAGAAGTGAAAACTTGAATATTAACGTTGTGCATTTTTGATATTTTGGAATGGTTAGGGAATAATTTGGCACGAATTGCTTTAATTATCAGTATAAAAGTACTCTCATTTATGTGGTAGAATACAATATTTATTTATTGGGCTATCGTACACAAACATGACATTTTATATTACATTAAAAAGTTTATCTCTTAGAAAAATTAACTTACATCCATAATTTCGACGACTTTTTCCCCATCATTACTACCAGAACCATCATCGCCAATCTCTAAAACTGATGTTTATGATAGCTGAAGTAAGAAACGAACAGTTTTGATTCGAACCTATTTAAATGTCTAATAAAGACCGCATCAATAGCAGTTTTGTATTTCGTTGTGCTAACATTGCGATCATTTGACATAGTTAAACCAAATTCATTATTTAAAAATTCAATTAATAGTTGATTTTTATCGTCTGCAAAGTTTATGTTGAAATCTCCACTCCAAATCATTGGCAATTCATAAAAGCTTTTTCCAATTTTTTTTTTTGAAGCAATGCAGATGCGTCATGAGAATAAATGAATAAAAAAAAAATATTTTTAATAAAAAGGCAACCGCACGCAGTGTTCCCAAGCGGTCACCCATCCAAGTACTGACTTTGCTCAATGTTGCTTAACTTCGGTGATCGGATGCGAACCTGTGTACTGACTGTGACAAGATCTTACGAATTTTCGATCAGGACACGTGTCCTGTCGCGAGTTTAACATTTTTTACCCATTACAAAAAAAGTGTACAACGCCGCTAAAGAAGTTTTCACTTCAAAACAATAATAAATTTAAATTTTTCTTAATAGAAAATATATCAAATCTTTTTTACAAGTAATCGTTCTGTAATTGATGTCTTCAGGACTTCAAGAATCAACGATTACAAAAGAAAAGACGAGTGGGTTTTAGTGGGGATTTTTTGTTGAAATTATACCAGATTAAATATGATCATTTTTGCAATAATTATAAGAAGCTGCTTGTACCCGCAGCCCCGCTCGCGTCTTTGTCCGTAAATTACTGGCAAGATCTTTAAAAAGTGAATAAAATAATGAAAAATTTTTTTTTCTGCCTTAAAGGTTACATAAAAATGGAAAAGGCCATGAATTGTATTTTTTGTGTTTTATGAAATGTCAAATAATTAGTAAGTTTTCAATTTTTTTTGAATGTAAAAAGTATGTCTGATAAACCATGGTTGGCAGATGTCCATGAGTTGTCTCCTTCACCTTGATTTATGAAATGTCACAAAAATTAATTAAATTTGATTAAATTTTTTAACAAAAAATATATCTTTAAATATTATAGCTCATGAGTTATTCTGATATATGAGCTATATTGTTGTACCTACAGTTTCATTGAAATCCATTCGCTAGTTTTGGCGTGAAAGCATAACTAACAAACAAACAAATAAACATCCTTACTTTCACAATTATAATATATAAGGATAAGGAGGAATTAATCTATAATTATTAATAACATGGTATTTCAACAATTAACTCAGTCAATTGTTAGTTTTCACTTGTTATTACTTATATTTAAATATAGCTACTGAAGTTGAGGCAGTACCTATTAAAGCAAAATTTCGATTATTCTTTTTCTTTGCTGGAGGACTTATTAAGAAGGTTATGACATCAAAATTAGGTTTTATCGTTTAGGGTTTAACGGTCCGCATGTCAAATTTATGAAAGTTGTGATTTTCGATTTCCATGTTCTTGAGCCGTAGGTACATGTTTCAAGAAAATCATTGTCAAAGCTTAACGTATGGCGCAATTAAAAACTTTTAACGCAATTAAAAAGACATGTCCCTATACAAATTTAAATTAGAGTAGGTAATCAATAGAAACTTGCATGTACAAGTACTGGAACACTGGAAACCGCAAATTAAATTTTTCTTAACCTTTAATAATTATTAATAATAATTAATTATTTCTAATTCATAAATAAAACTATTACTACACAGAAACTTAAGAATTATTTTAAAAATTCAAAACTATGGTCCACCAAAGAGAAAATTCGGCACTATAGTGGGTAAATAAATATACTCATATGCACGATTCATATTTTAAGAATACGTAGGTACATATTGTAGGTATAAAGATATTCGAGTTTATAGTCAAATGGCTACTGCAAGTCTTTAATAGATCTTTCTTTTCAATTTTTGTCACTGACTGACAACAATGAGTTTAACAAAGATATTTCTTTTTAATTTTGGTATATATACGTTTTTAGGAATTTTGTCCGACACAAACTATACTATTGTTATACCTATATATGAAATATATCATAGTATACTAAGTTTAGTCTCAAGTTTGTAACACTTAGAAATATTGATGCTACGTAAACCAAATTTTGTTATAGGTGTTCATAAAGTCACCATTTTCGTTTTTTGTCATCATTTTTAACGGACAAATTACAAAGTAATTTTTTATCATCTAGCACAGGGCTTCTTAAACTATGGGTCGCGACCCCATTTGGGGTCGCGTAGCAAAATTCTGGGGTCGCGAGAGGTAAGAACACAATTTAACAGAAAATGTTTTTTAACTTGTAAAATTATTGTTATAAAGATAAAATAACAATTATCGTAGATAAATATATCATAAAATCTTCTAGTTCGGAAAGATTGTTTGTACCTGCATTTCTATTAAGAGTATTATAATAACTTGAATAACATTTACTATGAATTATGAAATGTTATTGGAATTAATAAAAAATATAAATTTATTTTTGTCAATCTCTAAAAGCCGAAATAATCCCGAGAAATAATTATCAACAAAATTTCTAGGTATTAATGCTGAAGAAACAGCTTTAACACATATTAAATTCCAATATCGTTCAGCGATAAAAAATGTTTAAGAGGTTTTACGTCCAGCAGTTTCAAACATTCCACCAAGATTTGATTTGTTATGCAATAAAAAACAGGCACGTCCATCTCATTAAATTTTTAATTTACACTTTTATTTTTGAAGCTATAATAAATACAATTTTATAATTTTTTGTGCAATTTTTAATTTTAGATTTTTGTATGTTTCAAAACGAATTCTAAACTTATATATTTTCATATGTATATGTATATTGTTACCTAATAAATAAATCATCAAAAAATATTAATTTATTTTTCTTTTATATTTGTATGGGGTCGTCAAGAAACTCGCAATCATAAATGGGGTCGTGAATTACAAAAGTTTAAGAAGCCCTGATCTAGCAAGATCAACTTCTAGAGGTTATTAAAATTATCTTGTTATATTATACACTCAATATAAACCTTATATATTGAAGTTTAAAAATTATTTATATTATTCATTGTAGCTTCTTGTAGCCAATCTTCTACAAAATTTTAGGCATCTGACTTTGGCTCCGGATGAAGGGTTTTGTGATTCGCAGGTAATAAATTTTGGTCAAATGGGTCTTGATAAAACAAAAAGCATGTAGAACATGTAGAGCAGTTTTAAAGCATGTAAATTCTAATTCCTATTAAATTTTACGAAAATATTTGGAGGAGAAATGATTACCATTTTATCCTACATAAATTTTTTTTTCCAACCACATAAAATTAATAAAACGTCACAATGAGATATCATAACGTTTACCGATGTTATTGGCCTTGGGAAATTATGCTTTCGGTTTTGTATATGCAGTTATAAAAAATGGCACTGTGCATGAATTTCACATGGAAGTTTCGACAGTACATGTTCGAACGTGTACTTCAAGGTTTAAAGGAACGCGTTCGGAGAATCTTGTATAATCGTCGGAGAATCAAATAGCTCGCGAATTTCCCTTTTATACTGACTTGTGTCCGTTATGCTCTTGTCTCTCGGCAATAAATTGTGAGCCAAATGGCAATTTACCTAAATTTGATTTATGTATACTGTATAAACAAATTTATATAAATGCAGACTAAATAAATATTTGAATTTGGAAAATAATTTACAGACAAATAACATGCAATAAATCATTTTGTTATATATTATGAGAAAACATGAAATATTATAACGAATTTACACCTATACTTTTACATAATGTATATGTATATAATACAATACAAGGAAGGCATACATACTTACAGTCCAAGTTCTCATATCAGTAACGACTACTTCCTAAAACATCTAAAAATATACATTTGTTTAATATGAAATTCGTTAAATGTGGAACACCGAACAACTCAATCACAAAGCAAGCAAAAGAGAAGCAAAATAAATGTATTTAGTTTTTATACCATGTATATATGAAATATACATAGTATATTAAGTGTCGTCTCAAGTTTGTAACGCTTAAAAATATTGATGCTACAAAAAAAATTTGGTATAGGTGTTTATAGAATCACCTAATTAATCCATTTCCGGTTGTCCGTCCGTCCGTCCATCTGTGGACACGATAACTCAAAAACGAAAAAAGATATCGAGCTGAAATTTTTACAGCGTACTCAGGACGTAAAAAGTGAGGTCAAGTTCGTAAATGAGCATCATAGGTCAATTGGGTCTTGGGTCCGTAGGACCCATCTTGTAAACCGTTAGAGATAGAACAAAAGTTTAAATGTAAACAATGTTCCTTATATAGAAATAAAAAAACTTTTGTTTGAAACATTTTTTTGTAAACATCACTGTTTACCCACATGGGCGTTAATTAGGTGCAAATTTTAAAGTATGTATTAATATAGGAATATCAGTTGTGTGTGTGTCTATTTAAAAGTGGATATCTTTTGTTATTTACGTGACGTCAAAAAAAAACAAACAATTGCGCATCAACACTGTCTATACATGGTATTTCAACAATTAACTCAGGCAATTGTTTGTTTTCACTTGTTAATATTTAAATTTAATAGACATATTTTATACTTTTATTTATATGTTTACATTAAATATAATTTCTGTGAAAAAAATTTTTAATACCTTTTTTGCATACCTTTTAAATACGTATTTAATTGTGGCTTCCGAAAAATTACAAAATTTGGAAAAATGGTTTGGACTATCAAGGAACTTGGCCACCCCTAATTATAGTTAGTTATACGGGTATATTTAATCAGCGCCTAGAAAATCTCGAATCATTGTTAAAATCTTATTAATAATTAATGCTCCTAAGTACAGTCAAGTCTCAGTAATACATTCCGATTGACTATATTTTGCACGAAGTTCTCTCCACACCGCTTATTTATCAGAAAATTTGCTATACAATCTCAGTAATTTGAACAAATCTAGTAATCAGACACTTCCTGCTCTTTAATGACTCCTAATTATAATAAAATATAGGCAAATATAATCATAGTATTTCCACTTGATTAACCTAAAAAAGCCAAACCAAATTAATGAATAAAAGCTCAAGTCCGGTTTATTGTGTATATGCTGCTAGAAAGGGAACTTGGACTATACACAAAAAACATAAACATCAAAATACGAATAAAATAAATACAGATGTGGTTTTGATTATGATTGTTCGTTCTCTGCTAATCATAACAATACAACGCGTTCAACAGAAAACAACACATAAAAATTCAATTTAATTCTAAATTACAAATCTTATTTTACTAACGTTTATTACATTTTCCGATCCGACTACTCCTGTAAATAATAGTATTTGTATGCATGTTCTGCTTAATATTTTTATCTCCCCAAATATAAGTAGAGGTACAGCGATTGTGTTATTTTTTGCTAAAAGTATCGTTGCTCCCAGTTCTGCGAGGAGATGTACTTCTATGCGGCTGGTTTAATCAAGATTTTATAAACACAGTAGATTTATAGTAATCCGACACTTCCAGCAATCCGAACACTTTTCTCCAGCGGTATAATACATAAACCTTAAACGTGTATAATAGATATCTTCGGCAGATTCATCTACTTTGTGCTTTCTCTTCCGTATCCTCTTTGTATCCTTTTTCATATTCTTTGCTATTGAGACTTCCAAGGATTGGTTGGTTTAACTTCCAAGGATTAGTTGTTCTTGCTATCATATCAAAAATCTATTACATTCAAATCATATATCATATCAAATGCTATCATATCAAAAATTTACTGCTTAAATCTTGCTACTCTATTATTATATATATTAGATCATGTGATTAAGTTTAAGCACATGATCTAATATATACATGGTATACAAATATATGTATACTAGCTGATTCCCGCCCGCTTCGCTGGGCACACTAACCATTTGTATGTGAATATATACTTCTTATATTATAGAAATGTTTAATTTCGATTTGATACTTATTATAAATTTTTCAAATTTTAAATAGGAAAATAAAGTACCAGTCAGTGAATACACAGATTTCCACATCACCCATAAAGTACTGTGTATTGGGATGCGTTCACGTTTTTGTAATAATATTTTATTTTCAATAAATATTAAATTCATATATATAGATTAGATCATGTGCTTAAACTTAATCTATATATATATAGGAGACTTTCTATAGATCTATATAGATAGTCACTCATCACGATATCTCTGGAACTATAAGACCTAGAGACTTGAAATTTGGCAGGAATATTCCTTTTGCCAAGTAGAGGTCAGCTAAGAACGGATTTTACGAAATTCCACCCACAAGGGGGGTTGCGGGGGTGTTCATGAATAAAAAATTCATATTTTTCAATTATGGCTTTTAATAGTTCAAAACTTGGTCAGAATGTTTTAAATTACATTTAGAAATTTTTTTAACCTTCGGAGGGTAGAAAGGTGTATTTACAAATATACCTAAGTGGGGTATCAAATAAAAGAGCATGACGTGTACATTACAAAACTGTTATCCAACGCAAGGAAATGTGGAGGGAGGGGTGCAAGTGGGGATGTTGCCCACCAAAGCGGGTAGTTCCCAGCTAGTTTTATATATTCGCACCGTGTGTGAATTTTATTGGAAGCGTTTCCATGGTAACGATACACTACTTTAATTATAGAATTGTATGGATGCATATATAATTGTATGGATTTCATTTTTGACTTACATTGAAAATTTAATATTATTGTCTCACAAATTTAAATAAATAATTTGATTTCTTATTTTCAAAATTTTTAATGCATTCAGTTTAATTAATTAGTTTTTTTCAATAATTTTAATTTGACATTTTCTATAACATTAACATGTAAAGAATTGCAAATTAGTAGCCTCCTTTATCGCCAAAATTTTTCAGCGCTGGCATCGATTTTATTCTCCCTAATATGACTACGCACACAATGAATAGGAGCATATTTTTCAACATGATTTCTTCATTTCACCCGAAAATTTTTAACATAAGCTTGTAGTCTATAAAACTAAGAATATAAAATTAACAGTTTTTTGTTAATCGAATGGATAATAAACTATAATCACCATATTAGTACTACATATTTATAGTTGCAATTACTATTTTATAATTTTAAAGGTAAATTTTGTTTATTTATTTATATAAGTATAATTTATTTATTTTTGTATCTATTTATATAGGCTAAGAGGTGGACGTAAGAAAATGGAGCTTAATCGTAGGATTCGTATTTATTATAACTAGTAAAACTTAAGCCTATAAGACTAACCATCAACTTCCTGCCGATTTGTTTCAAATATTTACGATTTAAATTTAATTCTAATAATATAAAAGGTTGTTTTGGTAATGATAGAACGAAGTTAAGGCAGTCCTAATTTGAAATAATTTTTATATAGTAGGTAAGTAGAGGGCTAGTTTATAATTTAGGTAATTAGTACCAAAGAAGTCTTCTTTCATCTTATTTTTTATTAACAGAAATTTTGATTTTTAATTAACAGAAATTTTCGTCAAACCACGTATGCCTACCTACCTGAATCGGATTTACTCGCATGTACTCCGCATTTCAGTTTAATACAAACCTGGATGTATGATTACTAATTAATACTATGCTATATGTTATTACCGGCCGGCTGATGTTAACGATTATTTATTTTGTTAATTACATGCAAATTTATTTTGTAAATAATAATTATTATACGTTTTATTAAGTAAAAAGTGTTATCAAATAAAACTTAATAAATTACTAATTAATTTGACCAATTAATACGAACATTTTACAAATGATGTTTGGCAGGAAATTAATCAAGATGATCAAAAATCTCGAAGCGCGAAGAAACATTTATATAAATCTGAAGAATTGTTAACTGAAAAGAAACCTACGGGTCAACAATAGAAGTTACAACGAAATTGCTAACAAGAAAAGAAAAAAGCGAGCCCCATTCATATCTTATAATTCATTATTTAAGTTTCCGGAAAACGGAAAATATTCGTCAATTTTATTCTGCAGTCATATCTCAACTTCTGAAATCACATGTCATGTCTGAAATCACGAACAAGAAATTTTAAGTATCCTATTTTTAATAATTGTAAGATTTTTGAAACCAGTCAGTGGTGGTTAGAAAATGATGATATTTGAGATGTGCGGTTTTATATAATAACGGGCTGATAGATGCATTTTAACCTGCAGTCATTAATTAGTTAGACATTAAGTTTAAAGATGTAACCTAGGTCATCAGCTGATGACGCTTGATATGCTGGCTTTTAGCGTCAAATTAGGGTTCCATAAAATAGATGTTTACGTGACACTGCAAAGTTTTATTCCAGGTGGCAGCACTGGCCATTGTAGTTAGTCAAAAGTCAATCAACGTAGCAACTTTTTATAAACAAATGTATTTTTTCATAATTCGGGTGCAAGTAGACATCGATATTGTCTAGATGATTAAATTAAGAATTAGAATCATTTGTAATTTCCCAAGAATTCAAAGTGATTTCTAACATCACAGTGTTTGCTATAAAAATCTTGTTACGATGTGGGGCTGCTAAGTTTAATTCCAGATGGCAGCATAGCCAAAATTAATCACGTGATCTAATTTGACGTTAAAACTCATGTCATTGATTTTATTGAACAAAAATTACATTACGATGTAACATAATTTCAAATATAGCAGAAAAAATTGATTGTTCATGTTTCTTTTTAATAAATTTTTCAAATGATTCAGTTAATGTAGCAATTTTGAGATCGAATTCGGATTTAACACATCTAAATCTATATGAAATGATATCTAGTATAACAACAACAAATGATTGTGATTTTTGTACCTGAGAACCACACTGAAACTAAAAGAACAAACTTAAAAATCAAATCTCGCAGACCACTGTTCTCAAATAATGTTATTTATAATGATCTCTTAAAATAATTCTTTCAAAGTTGAAATTTATGGAATATAATTGAAAGTTGACACCCCCTCTTATGAAAACCTTAAACTTGGCAAAAACTTAATTTCATCATCCAAAAAACTTGTTGTGTTTCTTTTTATACTTACATTTAAAAAATAATCATCCACATAAAAATATATTTTATCTTCATATTTTCCAAAAATTTTGAACAAACTTTTATGAAGTTGTAATAATTTTTTTCCAACAGCGCATTGTCCGATATTACTTATTAGTACTCAGTACATCTATCTCCATGTAGCCAGCACCCCATGCATCGACAGTCCATTTTTTTTCCTCTAACATAAACGAGGTGGCGTGTCCCCTGGAGGCGGATTAGTAAACTAATCGAGCGCTCGTATCACCCAAAAGCAGCTGATATAAAATATTTTTGTTACTGATAGCTGATATAAAATGCAAATAAATATTTTGCTAGTTGACACTCTAGGTGAAAGTGTACTTTTTGTTTCTGTGTACAAATTAAAAACACATATTCACACTTTTCATCGGCACTTTGATTTTTTAAAATAAATTTTTATGGTCTTGAGGAAAACTTTACGTGTGATTCTTTGTGAGTTTTGTCCCAGAAGTAAGAAAAGTTTCAGAATTTCACTCCTAGTGGAAGATTCTCAAGATAGGTATCAAATAAAAATTTAAAATAAAATCGGTAATATTGAAAGAAAAAAAAAAATTTTGTATAACAACTTTATTACTTTTCTATGTAAAATGCAGTTATATTCTAATTAAAACCAGTTAAAATTAAAATTATAAACAAAATAGAAAACTGTTTCTATTAGACGGAATATTTATATAATCGTACTTTTAAAATTTTTTGGGAATATCTTTAAGTTCCTTTATTTTTTGCTGATGTACGCTTCTAAGACCGATTTTAGCCTTACTTAACAAAATCAATTCCACTTTTCGCTTTCAGAAACGTGTACACAATTTTCATTATCCTCTTTGTAACCTCAATCGATTTTAGTAAATGGTGCATCTTTTAAGCTTTGATATATTTATTTTATGACCAGATTTTGTTTATATAAAATACAAATCTACAAAAATTAATGCTGGACTATTTTCTATTTTAGCAAAACGAATATTTTTTTTTTTGTATAAAAGGTTTAAAATGAACAGTTTAAAATTTAATTAAATGAAATATTAATTTTCTGCCATTTTTTATATGCACTTCCAAAACAAAATGGAACCGTAGTTTAAACAGTATTATCATCCATTAAAACTTGGGGGTCATACTATTCGTATTTAATAGGATGCATATTAAATTATGAACTTCTGAAATATTTAATGGTGTTAAAAATTGAAACTTATAATGAGTGTGTTTAAGACTACATAATGAGTGTGATTGTGACCAACTTAGTCTTTAGTAAGTTAAGATTTTTTTTCTGGGCACATAACTAAGTTGTAAGTCAGAGAAAAAAATTAAATTTTCTGTGCATACTTTAAGTAGCCTAGTTTAAAATATCAAAATCAGCTCTTTTTATAATTTGTATTATATATTTTTACTCATGATAAAAATATTTGAAACAAATTGGCTAAAACACACTCATAGTATAGTTCAATTTTATAACACCATCAAATATTTCAGAAGTTCAAAATTTAATATACATCCTATCAAATACGAATATATTCCCCACGTTTAAAGTACTAAAGTTACTCCTTGTTAAAGTTAGACAATTCCTTTATGTCTGTAAAATGTTGTGTCTTGCTTCCCATGCTTAAATAAAATGAATGAGTAAGTATGCCCGACTTTAAACCGCTGATATTTTATCAACGTTATTTTTACAAAAATAATTGAGGAACCGAAACATCAATGTAACGTTTTGATAAAAAAATTTCTTTTTACAGGTTTCAATAAAATTTGTATGAGATTGATAAGACAGTTAATCAGAACTTTCTTATTTGGTCCAATAAGTGTTCTTTTATTGATGGCCCATCATTAACAAATTAGTTTTGGAGATTATTATTGCTCTTTCTTCTTTTTTAAATCAATTTTTACAATAGTTGCTTAACTTAATCGACAAAGGTTGTAATGAATTACATCATGGTTTGAAGAAATAAATAAATTAATAAAACTTTGGTTACCTTTCGAAAATGAGAAAAAAAAATAAAATGATATTTTAACATTTATTGTTTTTTTAATAACGTTGAACATTAATAATAAGTTAAAAAACCTTAAAATTAACATACTTGTGTTGAAAATAAAAAGCTTCGTTTATTAAAACATGGGGACATCATTTATATTTAACAAAATGTATACATTTTTACATAGAATAAAAATAAAATTATAAACTTCTGAAATATTTAATGGTGTTAAAAATTGAACTACATATTTACATATTAATAAAATTATCGCTTTTTCAACTTATTGTCACTTTTCAAATAGAAGTTCACCGATTAATAAATTGTTCTTTATACACGAATATTTTTATATAAAAGTTCTTAAGCTTTTAAGATTTTAGTTACAGCTTTCACTACATCTTGACCAACTGGTATCGCGGCATCTTCTAAAGTTTTTGCGTATGGCATTGGTGTATCGACACCTGTTACTCGTAATGCAGGTGCATCTAAGTGGAAGAAAGCTTCACTTTCCATTATTCGAGCAATTACTTCAGCCCCAATACCACTTGTAGGCCATCCGTGTTCAACGGTTATTAGATGATGTGTTTTTTTTACTGAATCTTCTACTGTTTTAATATCAAGTGGTCGTACTGATCTTAGATTTATAACTTCTGCTTCAATCCCCTTTGCTTGTAAATCTTTAGCTGCTTCTAAACATGTTTCAGTCCCCTTTGAAAATGATACTAGTGTCACATGTTTTCCTGCTCTTTCTACCTTTGCTTTGCCTATGGGTAAAACGAAGTCCTTATCTAACGCTTCGTCCGATACTGGAAATTGTACACCGTATAATAATTCATGTTCCAAAAATACCACAGGATCAGGATCACGAATTGCAGCTTTTAGTAAACCACGAGCATCCTCAGCACTATAAGGTGTAATTACTTTTAATCCAGGTACATGTGCATACCACGCAGCAAAACACTGTGAATGTTGTGCAGCAACACCAGCAGATGCTCCATTTGGACCTCGAAATACAATTGGTACATTAACTCGGCCAGCTGACATGTAGAAAGTCTTTGCTGCTGAATTAATTATTTGATCTATGGCTTGCATTGCAAAATTCATAGTCATAAATTCACATACTGGTCGTAATCCATTAAATGCTGCACCTACACACATTCCTGTAAACCCAGCTTCAGTAATTGGTGTATCAATGATTCGTTTCTCCCCTGCATTAAAAATAATAAGACAAATATTTAAAAATCTATTATAATACTAAATAAATAAAAAATTTTACTTTTAATAATGAATACGTTGTGCGATACAACGACTGTTCCATAGCTATCACATTCGGAGAGCAGTGATATTCAGTGAGGGGTGGTCAACAAATACACTGCGATCGATCGGTTTTGTCTAAATTTTAGCCGGCCTTTCAATGCCTTAACTTAATATATATACTTGTAACAGAACGAGTGTAGATTTTACGACTCAAAAGGAATTTTATTATGTTTAGGTACGGAATAAATCGTAGATAAATATTCAAAGTTGGGTTTAGTTTATTTTCCTTATGAAGCTATATGTCCTAAATGTGGAAAACTTATGCGGTGATTTATATACTAAAAGATAGTTTTGTACATACATTTTCAAATAGAACATACAGAACGCGTATTTCATACCTTATCCTCCCCATTAAGGCCAGGCCTATAACAAGTCGATCGTAATACATTTTGGAGATAAAAAGATCTTATTATTACACAAGTTAGCCTAAGAATTTCAATTTCTCTAATGTATTAAGAATAATTCAAAGTCAAAAACAGGTAAGCAATGAAATTCCAATCTCGTTAATTATACATCGTTAATTCAAAAACTGTAAAGTAACCTTCTAATTAGAATTTTACCCTGTATACCACTTCGCTCTCAAAATACGATATTTATGGAACACGGCATAAATGTTGTATTTAAATAAAATATTTTATCGTTATAAGACAGAATTTTGATTTCTAAGTTGAAAAATTAAAAAATAAAACTCTTTTTATTTTATTTTTTTAAACTTAAAGCGATTTTAAAATTAAAGTTTGTATTGCTTTTTTAGAAATACATACATAGAATAGGAATGGTAACTAAATTTTTTTATCACAAAAGCAAAAAAACCGTATTTAAATTAAATTTAAAATGTATTCAATGAAAAAATCAGCTGAATTATTTAAGTATGGTTTACATTTTTTCTCGTGGCGCTGCATTAAAATCGAAAAAATGAAAAAAAATTTCAAATTGTTAGCATCTGATAATAAAATTTTACCGAATATATTGAATCAATATTGCACAAAATTTGTATTATAGTAGTTTTGTTTAGATTTTCTAAACTTACAAAAAAAATTATTTCTTTTTTTTTAGTTTTCGTGTTTATAATTTAAGTTTTTCAATAATCGACCAAATGAGAACACAAATAAACAGAACATGAGAAAAATGTTTAAATTATTAAAATTTAAATAATAAAAAATGAAAAAGATTAACAAAAATCTGCAAACTCAGATATAATGTAATTTTTTAGAAACTGATTCAATGAAATCATTTCAATATCTTGATTTTGGATTCAAAATGTTTGGGAAAAAACAGCAAAATTCTTCTTTAAGGATTACTCATATTATTCAATATCTTGGAGGAAAAAACAGATATTGAAATAATTTAAAAAGGATTATGTAGGAGAAAGAAAAGTTCTTTCAGAATCCATTACGAAAGTTATGAAAAAAATTATATGTTGATGTTACATGTATACAGTGACAAAATTAGTTTCTTCCACTATTCAGATAAAATTTTTCAAAAACGCGACTTAATAGAGCATGAAAAGTTTATTTAAAGTACAAATTTCTTTGCATTTTTTCATTTTTTAATTTTCATATTCGCATTAAGCTACCTTAAAAATTAATATTGTTTCAAAAATTGGCTCTCAAAGTTAATGTTCAAAACCTTAAAAATTAGGAAATTCAGGGGTCGCCTTCACCCTTTTAGTAGAAAAGTGGGCTCATATAATCTTTTTCAACACTCGATAAAAGTTTAAGAATTCGTCAAGTAAACAACTTTAAAACCCCTAATTAATTAGTAAGCAATAATATTAAATTCGTTATTGAAAAAATTAAAGGCTATAAATATCAACTTTTGATTGTGGTTAGGTTAACCGAAGACTTACCGTATTTTTTGAGTAGACCTCTGGTAATTTTGTAAGCACCATCATACTGAGCAACTTCTTCTCCCATAACAAAAACTCGTTCATCCCGCGATAATTCTTCATCTAATGCAGAATTAAGGGCATCTCGAACTGTCATCTGCTTTGCTCCCAAAATCCGTGTCGTTGAGAAAAATCGTTTACTAAATCCTTTGCTGACTTTCATTAAAACGGATGTTTGAGAAATTGGTGCCATGTTTATTTAAGAATACTAAAAACATTCAAAAAAACAAATTTAAATGCATTCAAAAATGAAATAAAACCACTTACCAAGGTGATTAGAGGTCGTTCGAATGAGCACTAAGCAGAGGCTGAGTTAATCAGACACTAGTAACTCCAAGTTAACCAACTCTGATGATTGCTAATTACTAATACATATATAACGAAGTTAGCTAAAATTGAATTTTCACACATTATTCATTATGGAAGGGATATATTACATATATTTGTGAATGATTAAATTTTGATTAAATTTAATTCATATGTATCCGAAATTTATCCGAGTTTAATCATAATTCTGGAATCCTAAATAAATAGAACTCTAAAATTAAGATTAACTCAAAAAAGAGTTATTGGCATAACTACACATAACAATATTATCCATAAAACAAATGCAAATATGCATAATTTAAGTATTTTTCATAATTTTGCATAATAAGACATATTTATTATACTTAATAATATTATGTTTTGATTTGATTTAAATACTTGGTGTATACTTGGTCGGAATATGGTCAAATTAATGGTCGTATTGAACAAACAAAATAATATAAAAGAATAATTATTTCTGTTGCGTTGGTAATGCTGTTTTATTTTTCCACAAATTTTTAATTTCCACACTTTTCCACATTCGTTTTTATTTTTAATTTTGTATTATTTATTAGTCTTTTGGGTAGTGGAATTAGGTCTACAGTATTCAATTCTATCCATAACGCCCCATGAACGCCCCTAACCATATGAAGAATTTCATTTGTTAACACGAAATAGGTTATGTTGTAAAATATTAGTTGAATAGTGAATTTATTAAATTAGGTACATATTCATACCGTCTTGAATTTTGGTGGCATAATTATTACACAAAAATGGCTACAATTTCATCAAAAGAAAATCCTCAATTACAACAAATTGATTTAACTAAATTAAATCTACAACAATTGACACAATTAAAACAACAACTGGATCAGGTAAAATGTGTTCTTAATTGTGAGGTTATGTTATCTCTTAATAATAAATAATAATTGTTATATATATTTTCAGGAATTAACTATGTTTCAAGAATCATTACAAACACTAAAAATGGCACAATCAAAATTTCAAGATTCTGGTGAAAGCTTAGAAAAAATTGTGCCCGAATTAGAAGGCAAACCAATTTTGGTTCCGTTAACGGGCTCCGTATCCTTTTCTCTTACTACATATAACTCCTTTTTAATCATTTTACGATGTAATTATATTTTACATTATCAATTTCTTTTTAAATAACACGGCTAAATGCATTGAGACAGATATTCATGACGTACGTCGTACTGTGAATTGATTATTACACTGTTTAAGTGACATTGTATTATATTTTCAATTTTCATGTTTAAAATGTCTTGGGTGGTATTTTGGTTTTATTACTCTAATGTAGTTTTTTTTTATATCGTCAATTATCTTATAAGTTCATACTTAAATATACATCCTGATTTTGAATTGTAAGCCCATCACACTTTCCATTATTTTTTTCATTTTTTGTATGAATGTTACTTAGCTACGAACATATACAGTTGCCGAATGAGTTTTTTT
This sequence comes from Chrysoperla carnea, assembly GCF_905475395.1. Taxonomy (NCBI): domain Eukaryota; kingdom Metazoa; phylum Arthropoda; class Insecta; order Neuroptera; family Chrysopidae; genus Chrysoperla; species Chrysoperla carnea. Next base: position 57,530,458 of record NC_058338.1, on the reverse strand, counting down.
TGTTCTTGTAAAGTGTCTCCAAAAGGAACTGAGTTAAACGAACTTAATAATTTAGCCATTAGTGTACACTTGATCATTCTCGTTTTAAATATGGTTTATTTCCTAAAATATTTGATAAAGTAAGCGAAAGAGTTTTAAAACACGTCTAACTAATGTAGATAACAGGATTCTGTCAATCTTTAAGTAAAATCAAAACACAAATTTTACCTAAATAATGAAGTTCCAAGAAACGCCGATAAATGGTTTTGATTTAAAGATTATATTTCAATATAATAAGGGATGGGGTTAAATTTTTTCAATTGACATTGGTTGTAATTTACATCATAAAACATAGGCTATTATTCAAAATTGTTCTCATTTCATATAAAAATTTTGCTATAGTATGTATTTTAATTTGCACATATAAATTAAAATAAATTACATGCTATAATTTAAGCAACTTTGTGTATGCGCTTACACTGTACTGGTATTAATCAATTATTAAAGTTTTTAAATCAATATTGTTTGCAGAGGACATTTTCGTTACAATTTTGCATTTTTTGTTAGCACCAACTTTCATATTTAGCTAGTTATTAGAGAACTCTAAAAATGCAATTTTGCATTTTTCGTTAACACGAATTTTCATTTTTAGTTAGTTATTAGAGAACTCTAAAAATTAAATGTTTGTATCTCGAAATACGTTAAGATACTCTTGGCTGACATTTCGCTGAAATAATTATGATCATAATAAATCCAAAATTGAAATTTTTAAAATAATTATTAATGAATCAAAAGTTGTAAAATTCGAGAAGCGCATTTTGTCAATTGATTCTTGTTTAGAAAAGCTTATAGATGAATATTTCGGACGTTGTCAGAAACACAAGTAGGTCTGAGAAAACGTCTCTTGAAATATATAGGCCAGTATGCGCATTTAATTTTACTAATATTTATTTAACAGTTATTTAAAAATTAGCCGGTTGTTGATAAATTTTCATACCTTCGTTTTTACGATATGTTGCGAGTGGAGGTCACGCCAAACGGCCCAATATTTTTGTAGGCCACTATTATCGTCTCTTGTTATATTCATTTATCTTGCATTCAAAAAAAGTAAATGATTGTTCATGTTATTTCAATAGGTCGTTTATTTGACATGTTTTACGTTTTCCACATTGAGAATCCAATTTCGCAAAGTTTTCGTAAATGGAAATATTGTAGGGTACACTGAAATGAAGCCACTCATGAAGTTTCGTAAGAGTGTTATTCACGAAACCATACTCCCCTGTACTGTAGACTATAATGCAAATAAATAAAATTTTGAAGCTTTTCAAAATCCAAAAAGCATCTTTGAACAATCTTTTATAAAGTTCTGGAGAGTAATTTCAATTTGATTCTAAAGCCTGATTGTTTTATTTATACTTAACAATTCTCATAAAAAGTAACTATTTTAGAATTATACAAATAAAACAAAAATCATATCCCGCCATTACCTCATAACAATCTATGATATATACTATCGGTATAAAATATTTTAATAATTATAACGCCAATAGAAAATGAGAGTTCAAGAGTCGACAATCAACAAATTTATAATAAAACCATGATCTGATCCGAGATTTTCGATCAGCATGGACACTTAAATGATTAAATTTGTTCAAAAGTCGATTGTTTTTTATATTTTAGTTTTAGAGGCTATGTTATTGTTTAAAATAAAAATTTTATTAAATGTTTAGTATTTTTTGATTAAAATAAAAAACTCCCACATTTAAGTACTATCCCGTAATAATGTACTTACCTTAAATGTCTGCAATCTTAGTTTACGAACGAAGTTATATTAATCGACTCAAAAATATTCGCAAAATTTAATATTTGGTTCTTAACTTATCAATAGATGTACGTACCTGGTGTTATAGCGGATGCAAATAAAGCAATAGTGGATATTGGAACTGGATACTATGCACAAAAGGTTTAATTTAATTACAATTTGAAACATTTCAATGTTTATAAACAAAATGATAATAATTTTAGGATATTGAAGGTGCTAAAGATTATTTCAAACGAAAAGTAAAATTTGTTACGGAACAAATGGAAAAAATTCAGGCTATGGGCATTGAAAAAAGTCGAATTCGTGATACTATTTTAGAAGTAATGGAATTGAAACTTCAACAACAACAACCGAAAGCTGCTCCTACAAAAGCCTAATGTTATAAATAATTAATTTATTAATATTCTAATTAAAAAATTAACATTTCGATATGAGATATTTAATAGTTTTAAAATTAAAAAAATTATTTTGTATTCATTTCGTTATATGAATTACGCTATAATTGATGTTCGATTTATTTCAATTTGTTGAACTATTAATGCATGTTCATATTTTTCTATTTTTAAAATAAGAAATACACGCTAATTTTATTAAAATACACTAAAATTATCTATTCTTTTTGCTTTTTTTCTAATTTAGTTTGTATTCAAGCAATTAAATTCATTTGAAAAATTTTCGCAATATGTCTGTTTTAAAATTATTGCTGTTCGGATTTATGTTGAAAATGTGAATGCAAATAAAGTGATTTTTCCTAATTAAAACAAATGACTTTTTTATATTATGGTATTTTAATTTGCAGCTAAAGTATACAAGACGAGTTTTCTATTGAGCGGAAAAAATATAAAATTGAAGATGTCTTAAAAATTATCTGCGATTTTAGTAGTAAGGAGTTCGTATGAGGATCCTGTCGCCAGCTGATTTATTAAAGACGGTTAAAATATTAAAAACTAGCTGGGAACTACCCGCTTTGCTGGGCAACATCCCCACTTGCACCCCTCCCTCCACATTTCCTTGCGTTGGATAACAGTTTTGTAATGTACACGTCATGCTCTTTTATTTGATACCCCACTTAGGTATATTTGTAAATATTTGATATTTCCTTCCCACTTTCTCGCTACACTTTTCTACCCTCCGAAGGTTAAAAAAATTTCTAAATGTAATTTAAAACATTCTGACCAAGTTTTGAACTATTAAGTTCAAAATTGAAGCCATAATTGAAAAATATAAATTTTTTATTCATGAACACCCCCGCTGGAATTTCGTAAAATCCGTTCTTAGCTGACCTCTACTTGGCAAAAGGAATATTCCTGCCAAATTTCAAGTCTCTAGGTCTTAGAGTTCCAGAGATATCGTGATGAGTGACTATCTATATCTATAGAAAGTCTCCTATATATTTATAGAATAATAAGAAAAACTTTATTCGAATGTTTATTGGCAAAACTTTAAATTACAGTTTGATCAACAATAATAATAATTAAAATTTATTAATTATTATAAGACAATTAATAATATTATTTTGTACACATGTACGCAATGACTTAATTATGTAAAAATATAATTTAATGGTATAATAATACTGCATTAAATAAGACCGCATATTTATGCAAAATTGGTATGATTTTACACAAATTAATTTTGTTATCATTTTATAAACAATTTATTTGTTTGGAAGCATGTTTGTTATTTGTTCAATTAATTAGTTTCTTTTTTATTATCCATCAAATACATTTATTATCATTCTTAAATAATAATTAATATTTATATAATTATATATTAATTAATATATATTACATTTATTGGCACTGTTTTTATAAAGTTATTTACATTAAATTTCATTTTATCTAAATTAAAAAACAAATATACTGCTACAAACTAAATTCTCTTATTCAATAACAATTCGGTACGTATTTTAAAAACATTTATTTATCTTATTCATTATTGAACACTAAATTAATTGTATTTATTATTAATTAAACTTAACTAAATGGTTTTTTTGGGACAAATTTATATAATCGAAATATTTAACTGTTTTGTTTATTTAATCGTTATTAACACCGTTCAGTATAATGCATTTATTAAGATTATTGAACAAAATGGCTGTATTGTCTTAATAACAAGTATGTAATTATTTTCTTCTATGCCATTTTATAATTATTATTACAATAATTATAACAAAATTTATGAGTAAAAATATACAATTAAACATTGTAGTTGCGAAAAAAATATTCATTACATAATATAATAATGATTATACTACTATAAAAAAAAATTAGATGATAGTTTATGAGAGAAAAAATCATGATCTATCGATTTTTCACCGATATGCCATTTTAATAACTTACTGTAAGTAACTTACATTTACATACGAGAAACGCAACTATATTTTAATTATTGTGGCGATTAGATTTTATCTCCTAAGATGTCAGCGCCACGTGTAAAAAAAAAGGAAACCATACTTTATACACTCAGCTGATTTTTTCATTGAATAAAATGACTATAAAGATGCCTGCTTCATTATAATTTTGCTCCCCGAGTCTTTTATAATTGCGATAGTATTCCTACTTTTTTATATAAACTTTGTTGTTTGAATTTTATAGTTGTGTGTGAAATTTTTATTTCCTGCCTACAATTTGAACATTTATGAAAAATTAACTGCGATTTATTTTTTTAAAGACACAATGATCCAAATTATATATTTTATATATTTCTTTAACAAAATTTGTGTTGTAAAAATTGTTACATTAACCTATTTTATATTTGTATGGTATGTGCGTATGATTTACAAGATTTTAAACATTTCTGTTAAATATTATGTATCTATGGGCGCTGCAAACTACAGTTCTTTTTATTATCGCTAGATAGATTCTTTCCTAGTATTCAAGTCATAGATATATATAACATGTAGATAGAGGATCCAATGTATTAAAATTTGAATGGAATTACTAGCGCTACCAAATGATTGGAACATATAGCATGCGTTGAATGGTTTTATTTACAAATCACTCACTCTGAGGCGCTGTTTTACGCCATAAATTTTATTTTACGCCATATAGATTTTCTATATCTATATGTTATATATCTATGATTAAAGTGAACGAGGGACTACTACATGCGACTTCACTTCATTTAAGATTTCACGATATAGTTTAGAAAATATCAAAAATGAACCAGTTTTTAATTTTTTGGGTCAAAATTACTCCGATTTTATTATATTATATTTATTTTAAATTTCGCAACAAAAATTGTTTGCGTTTTTCTGATTTTTTCAAAGGTAGGTAAGTATTACCCCTAGAGAAAAATGTGCTTCATATAAGACTTCAGAATCATAAAATGAACGCAGCTTTTTCAAAAACCTTATTTATTAGTTGTTCTAGAAAGAGTAGTTTTAAATAAAAAATGAGTTTCTATTGATCATTGACTAGTTTTAGATAAATTCTGTATGAATAGCGCGTTTTTTGTATGTATTTCAGCTGACATTAAGCAGCGACATTTATTCGATTTCAGGCAAAAGTATTTAGATTATATGGTGGAATGAACTGAACTCTCGTGCTTTTTTGCTCGATTAGAAAACCCAAATATCAAAACAGTTTGTTGAAGTTGTTGTAACTATTTTTAAATTTACGAATTAAATTACAATAACAACTCTCAGCCAGAAATATCGTAAGTTTTATCATTTTGGGAAATTAGTACTCAAAAAATTCACCTTTTCACAAAACTTCAAGACAGACGTAAAAATAAATACATTTATTAGGTAAATTAGGACGAGCCAGCAGTAACTGGGGATGAACCTTTTGTGAATTTTATTCCATTCAAAAATCGTTCGTTATATGAGTGTCTTACTAAAGCTGGGTTTCTTACTTTTTGAAGGTATCTGGATCTGCTATCAGATTATCGGGAGTTACAATACTTAAAAAACATCAGCTTTTAGTAATGTTTTCTTAAAAATGTACTTTCATGCTGACGCTTGACGCTGAGTTTGAGCGTTAAATTAGGTCACGTGGTAAGGTTTGCCATGGCTGAAATATTCTCAGGATTCATTTTGACAGTACCTACTGGCTAAATAAATTTATATTTAACCATCGAATAGATATAACAATTTAAAATATTGCAATATTTTTGGCAATCATAGACCCGCAATTGATAATCATAATATTTACCAGCTCTTACGGATCTAGTTGTTTATTTATAATTACCATGAATTTTATTAAATATGAGGCATGGGAATTACTTTTAATATGAATATCTCAAGATATCGACTTTCGATATGAATAAACTTTTTTGTCGCTTAGTTTTACAATTTGACGCTGGGTATAACTCAATTTTTTCAGCAAGGTGGAACCCTAATTTGATGCTAAAAGTCCGCTTCAAGTGTTATCTTTAAGTTAGGTTTTTTTTTGTTACGAAAACGGCACATTGATTACAATAAAGTTAACTAACTATTTTTTGTCGTCAGTATTTTGAAATAGCGCGCACACGTTCAACGAAACATTGGACATTGAAAAATTTGCTATTAAAAACATAAATATTCTTTATTTTTATTAAAAGGGAAAGCATAAATAGGTTAATTGAATTTATATGAATATTTTTTTACACAATACAATAATAATAATTTAATTAATATAGTAGATTTGTATAATTACGTAATCTTTTTTTTTTAATCACATTTTATAAAAATTCTATTTTGAAAATATATCATAACTTAGTGTACATAATAAATAACATTTCTTACAAAACTTGGGCAAATAATTTGCTTGATCTAAGATGTCTTATTTATAAATAACATATATGTATTAATTAATTCTATTCAATTGTAATTAAAAACTAAAATACATTAGAACGATGGTAAAATTGACACTAAAATACTCTCTTAATTCAGTTTATTGACTTTGTATTATATAATAAATTTTATAACTATCTACTGATTCACAGTCTTATTGTAATTTATCGTTTGTGGAAAATAAATTATCTGATACTCTTTAAAATTCATACTTTGTTAAAAATGTTTGTTCTCATATATCTTTTTATTTATTTTGTAATTGCATTTTAAAAGAGCACAGCAAAAAAACTTTTAAAGAATATAAAAAAATTTATTAATATATTCAGTATGTGTTATTTAACCGAACTGGATATTGCTGGTCCAGCGTTATTTGTTTGTTCATTATAATCGTAATCATCTTCAGCTGGGTCATAGTATTCATCAGGATCTTCAGCACTTTCTGTTTCTTCACCACCAATTTCACCTGCTATACTTGGCTGAGTCGTAATATCCTAATTGAAAACAAACAAAATTAAAATATGTCACATTTACTCAAATATCTTAGGACTTCGTATCAATCAAGAGAAAACCAAGAATGTGGTCTCCAATTTTTATAAGACTTTTACAAGAGTATTACTCTAATAAACGAGGATTAAACCTCTAAATTCTTTCGTACAGCTCCGATTGATCTGAAAATTTAACAGTAAGTAGATAAGACATCAAGAAATAAAAGGTGTACGTAACCATCCCTACACCGAGGTGGAAAAATATATGTTGAAAATGACAACGGAAATCGATAGAGTAATGAATTCTAAGCAAAAAGTCATTTAAGTACATTTGCGAAAAGACAGTATTTTCTAAGTTATTGGCGATTGAAATTCGGAGTACTTAAAGTAAAAAAATTTATCGTAGCTTTTATTATGTTTATTCAGCACAAAAACTGATGAATTTACCACAGGAACTATATTTAATGCTTGCCGCTTTCCAATTTACTTTATTTAGGTAGACTAAAGTAAATTGGAAAGGGCAGAAGTATCTCTAATTAATTCCAAATTTTCATCAAAATCGGTGCTATAGGTCAAAATTTAGAGATTGCGACTTGTTTTCTCCTCGGCTATTGGAGTATATATGATATCGTGTCTCTAATAACTAGAACGAATGACAATTTGCTATTATTTAGCTTTACCTTTGGCGGACGCCACCCACAACCTGGAAGAGGTAATCCATCTGGACCTAATGGACATGGAGCATCTAATCCTGGAACACCTTGATCACCTTTATCTCCTTTATCGCCTTTACGCCCACGCTTACCAATTGGCCCCTTAAAAAGGAGAGAAATTATACAAAAATTACATTTCATGCTTTGAGTCAGTAATTCTCATTTTCATTTCTAATTTTATTTTCTATGCACCTTAGATATGGGTAACTTTATGGTTTCTCACTAGAACTGGCATTGATTTAAAGCAGAAACTGCCACGATAATGCCAGTAGAAAATAAATAATTTGATTTTAAAGAAATTTTTTTTGAAACAAATGAAATTTGTAAACTCACAAACGCTTATTTTGAGTTAAGAATAGAAACTGATAGCGTGCCACAGTAATTATCCATATGCATTCTCTTTCTTTCGGTGCATTAGCGTTTAATAGCCAAGCAATACGCTTAGCTTTATTCATAGCACAAGCAAAAAGCCTCAAAACAGAAAATGGAATGCAATTAATATGTAAATAAATGCACGAATGCAACTTTACTCTAGAATTTCTAAAATTTATTCCCTTAAATTACTAAAAATAATAATATTATTTATACATTAATACCTCAATTTACGCGAACCTAGAGTATTGGGATTTATTTTTTATTTTATCCGAATATTACAAAAAAAGTTTAAAATTTTATTAATCCAGATTGAAACGGACAGACAAGAAATTAGGCAACGTTTTTGCCATCGATACAAGATATGCCGATAGTGCCTACAAATCCTAAAAATTTAGTAAAAACTATTATACATATTGGATAGAATAAATAATACTTACAGCATCCCCTTTATATCCTTTATCGCCTTTTGGTCCCTGAAATAATTATTTAAATTATAAATATAAGTTAAAAATTAATTTTCTTAAACATGCTGGTGATTTGATTTAATTTTTTTATTAAAAGGAGAGGCACTAAAGCCATTATGGGAAAGGCATGTGATTTGATAATGATAAAATAAAAATGATACCTCTTGACCAGGAATACCATCCGTGCCCTAAAATTAATGAATAGTGGTTAGTTTGTTTATAAATTAATAAGCAATGTAATTATTCAAATTATTTTATTATAATTATACATATATCAAAAGTGTATCACTATAGCAAAATGAACAGAGCAGACTCTAATTTGCAGCTATAAAAAGTAAATGAATTCTGATTCGATAATGAAATACTTAATCAGTAACGCTAACTGCGACAAACAAATGAAGTAAGATGATTCAAATACCAATGCTTTTTCTGAATAGTTAATGCTTTTTTAAGCTGCATTAATAATAACTGAATTAATGTTTATGAAAGTATAAAAAGTTTGCACAAAAATTTATAAAATGGTAGTTTGAAGTGATCGTCGCTCATACAGTGGAGTATTTATATCAAATTTCTGGTCAAAAGTCAGAAAACTCAACTCTTTTGTTTTGCAATGAAAATTGTTTTTCGGTGTAGTTAGATAACCACACCATCACAAACATTGATTGATTTACCTAAACTTCGCTCCCGCCTCTTGTAAGCCCCGACTTACCATGTCATTCAATTTATGTTTACTGTGTTTCTTAGTGCAAGTAAGTAAAGATTGATATTGGATATTGAAGACGAAGGTTTGTATTTTATTTATTAGTATTTTGTTTGTGTCAGGTTTTATCGGTCAAAATTTTTTGTAACCACGCAAAATTTAAGTATTTTATAATACCTTTATGAAAAAAAATCTTGCGCAAACTTACACCTTTTTGTTTAAGACTAAGAAGGATAGATTAAAATAGCTTAAGGCAAAAGCAAAAAAAAAAAAAAAAGGAGCAAGAAGTTTCCCACTGAAACTTTACAACTTTATTTATTTTGAATCACTTTACGTGAAAATGAATTAATTGGGTTTGAAGATAAATATGATGAAGACTAATATGACTAAACACATTTTTTTAAATTATTGAAAACTAAAAGGCACTTTTGCATCTAAATAGTCTTTTTAATCAATTTTGAGTATAAAAATCCCTTTATTATATTTTGATCAGAAATTTGATATAAAGACTCCACTGTGCGTCGCCTGTGCAAACAACATCGATCATCATGGTAAAATTCATTTACTTAAACTATGGAGAATAGAGTAAACGAACAACTTTAATAATCCCATTTGGATTACTTTAAATTTATTAAAATATATTTAATTCATGAAAAAGTATCTAAGTACATTGACAGTTCCACTCACAGCAGTTTAACTCATTTGAACGTTTAATCATTTTTTTGGGTTGCACGATCTAATATTTCAGATACCTATCTTAGTAGCTAATGTTTATATTAATTATGTAATAATAATGTATACTTACTGGTAATCCAGGATCGCCTCGTTCACCTTTACTTCCTGGTTCACCTTGGGCACCCTAAGAAAATTTCAATGAAATAAAAAAAAACCACAAAAATCTAAAAATTATTGTATATATTTTTTACCTTCATCCCATCGAGACCAGGTGGACCCTGTGAAGGAGAGAAATAAAACTAAATAAGACATATTTAAAATGAATTAGATTGAAACATTTATCAATCTAATTGTCCAAAAAATAAAAAAAAAATAAAAAAAAATAAATAAAAATAACTAAAAATAATGCATAAAATCCTTATCCACCATTCATATAAATTAATGCACAAAAATTAAAGTTTAAAAAGATGTGCTTCATGTGTATATTTCTCTTTGAAAGCATTCTTCGCAAGCAAATATAAATCTTGGAAAATTTTCTTTTTTTCAATATTCAAAAACTTATCACTAAATGATCAATCCATTTCAAATTGACAATCGATGGTCGCTGACAAAATTTATTTAAAAAAATATTTTTTGCCATCAGAGTATCAAAAAGATACTCTGTTTGGAGGATATGAAACAAGCTCTCATTAAAAAGTTCGAAAGGTTTCCGATTCAATACTAGATTCGAACCCCTTTAAATTTTTGAATCAGGATAAATATAATGGATGAATTTCAAAAAAAAAAAAAAAATTATAATTGCTTCAAGATTCCGATTCAAATCCATTCAATATTTCGTATCGAATTCAAACTAAAACCAATTGAAAGATTGTTAAATAGTTTAACATTTTTCATGTTCTGTTAAAATTTAAGGTTTAAAATATAAATAATACTGAAATCGACATTTTGAAACGGAAATTATTTCAAAGGAAAAACTTTGATATCGTTTCAAATTCTTTTCTGGGTACTTTGTTGGAGCATTGCGTTTAAAATTTCAGTCTCCCGAAGCTTTTCCATTGCTAAGATATTTGAGATTGAATATAGTTAGGTATTATTAATACACAAAGGAGCTTCAAGTTTTCAGGTTTCAAATTAATTTCTGGAATGTATATGTTACACGTATCAAAAAAGTTTTTTTCGTTATTTTTAACTATAAAGTTGTTTTAAGCGCTTGAAGTGTCAAAATTCGAATTGTTCACAAGATGTAAAACGTTACCAACTTGACGGCCTTTATAATTGGTCGGTTACAATTGAATTTCAAGCACTACTATTATATTCTTTACTCTATCGATTTAAAATTGGATATGCCATAGTTAGGTATTTGTATTCTACCTGCCTTGGGTACTTTTATTTTTCGAAATTCGAATGTTAATTTTTCCACTTTTCATTTTTCACACCCGTGGAATGAGAAAAATTTCTATAGTCCCAGGGCAGATAAAAAACACTCTCCCATTAAAATTGCAAAATTTTCTTTCACCATTTTAATGGTAGAGTATTTTTATCTACTCCTGGGACTATAGAAATTTTTCTTATTTCACTATACCTGGGTGTTGACAATGAAAATTGGGAAAATTAACAGGATTTCTGAAAAATAAAAGTACCCAGGACAGGTAGAATATGAATCCCTATAGCATATCCAAATTTCAAATCGATATAGTAAAGGGTATAATCGTAGTGTTTGAAATTCAATTGTAGCTTTAACCATTCTTGTCTGGAAAACCGCCGAAGAGAAAAAAATTTGTACATAAAAGCCTTAAAAACAGTTTGAGAGTTGACTGCAAATATTTGTAAAAATAAATAGCAAAGGGATTTAAATAATGAAATGATTGCTCCAAGAATTATCTAAAATAAGTAGATGTTTATTTTAAAATCACCAAACATATTATATTTTAATGTGAGAAGATTTTAAGAAAATAAATTTTGTCAGCGTCATTTCTTGTTCTAAAATTTGTCGATTTGAAATAGTTTAATCCAAAATTTGATTAAAAACAACAAAGTAAGTAAACATGAAGGAGAAAAAGGAAAATGGAAATAAAGAATTTGAAAAACAAAATGCAGGTGACAGCCCACAGCCGAATGAGAAAATCAAATAAAAGAAATGAAAGATGTCTGAGAAATAAAATAAAAATAAAATCGAGCAATTATCAAAAAACACTGATTTTTTTTGTTTTCATATACATATCATGCATACACATTTATTTGTTTTTCCAAAAAAATCATCGTCTTAAATACACCAAAATTCAAATAATTTTTTTAAACATAGCAATAATAATATTCGTTTTTTTTTTTTACATCTTATAACATAAATTTTTAATATTATTTATATATAATAAGTAATAATATTAGCTATAAAAATTTTTTTTTCTTTTTTGATTAAATTTTAAGATAATTTACAGACGTAAACTAAATATTAATTACATTCTCCTAATATTAAAAAAATATTTAATGTAATTTTAATATAAATATTTATGTACACAATTTTCCTTCACTACAAGATCACTTCACATAAATTATGAATTTAGAGTAATTATTTTTATTCATATTAAAAATACATTAAATATCATAATTATACATTTTTTTTTCCGGTTTTACTTAAATCTATTTTTTTTTTGTATAAATGTACTTAGTATCATCAGTCGATCGGACGTTTTTTCATTTTAAATTCTATTTTACAATCATTGGTTGGATTATTTTTAGGTGTTGCATTTGTTAAGAATATGCCACATTTAAAAAAATATAATAAGTAAAAAAAATGTTGAAATAATGTTCTTTTCCTTCTTCAATTAAACGATTTTCATGGAAACAACAAAAACGCCCGTAATTAATAGATTTAGGTTCTATTAATTTTAACTTCTATATTCATAGTCGTTATGGCTATTTCAACGAAAATCGTTGAATATTGATGAAGGAAAAAAAATAGTTTTGTGAGTATCATATTTTTCTAGAAAAATTTTGGAGTTACGTTTTGTAATAAACATTTAATAGAATTAATTGGAAACAATAATTGATTGATTTTTGAAATTTTCCATGATTGATTTACTAAAATTTCACTGCCACTTTCTACTTTCTCCCCCTGGAGGCGCTAGTGTAACTCACAGTTATTACAGAGTTGATTTATTTATCTATCTATATTCTATATTGATATAATTGCGCGTTTAGAACCACTTAGATGGCGCACGCATTCAGCGTCTTCAGAACCACTAAGATAAACAGGGCAACTCGTTTTGGACACACCAGCTCAGTTTTAAACTAAGAGTCAACAGTAGGTTATTTATAGTAGATTACATACTCTTTGGTGTACAAAAAGGTATCGACTATTTCCAGTACCGAAAACAATTAACTACTTCCAATATCGAGAAATTGGTTGCTATGCTCTAGAAAATTATCTGAAGATATGAGCTTTTAATATTAATAGGGAAATAATTTTCATAGGAATTCATACCATGCCATTAATTGAACCTTTAGTAATCTAACTATTTAAAAAATATTGAAGGTCAAAGTTTGAAGAACTTAGGAAAATTTGATTTTTCCTATTAATTTTTATAACTCGCTAATTAATAAAACTCATAAAATGAGCAATACATATTTTTGTAGAAAATTAACTGAGCTACAAAAATGACCTCTTTTGTTTATACGATTATTGTTAAAGATATTCGTAACAAAAGTTCAAAACATAGATACCGTTTTTTCGAAGTTTTTAAAAATTATCTTTATTTCTACAAATTTTGAGTTTTTGAACAGTTATATGTGAGGCAATTATAATTGCTTTAACTATTCCAGTAACAACATGCAGTATTAAACGTATTTTAGTAAGTCAAGACGTGGAATGAGTCAAGGCTAAGCTACTTGTGCATGCTTATTGTTCACGAGAGTACGGATGGGTATAATTGATCGACAAGGTTATTAGGTTTGGACTGTAATTCAAACGGTGAACTAATAAAAACAAATGCTTAATATTTTTGTGTGCATTTTCTTTCTCGGCAGATGAGTGCAAGAGCACCACCTTACACACTCCTCCTAGCGCTCATGTGTAGATTATCGTTTTTGCTGCTTTACGAATCCGGGTTGATTTTTCTACTAATTTAGACATGTATGTAGCAGGGTAAGGAAAATCTGCTGGGGGGTGGTTGTGGAAAATCGCCAGTATTCCATTAAATGTTTATATTTTATTCATTTACATACTTTTCAAATCTTTGACTTAATCATTGGGTTGTTTTTTTTTTTTTTTAAATTTTTACAATAACAAAACTAATAATAGTTTTGAGTTGCGGTACGTCTTCATCGAAATAAATAGAGACAGAACGAGATAAATTATAACCTTGCATTGGTTGAGTTAAATTTTAATAGAATTAGCTTATTAAGTCAACCAATCGTAAGTCTTTATTTTCATTCCATTCCATTTCTACTTTTATCTATGATCTTCATGAAAACTCAACGTCATGCAATAACACTTGTACGGTCAGTTACAAATAAATATTTTCTTTTTGATATATTTTCTTTAACAATATTGATTTGGGATGTTTTCTTGATATCGAGATTAAAATATACACACAAGATTTAGGATAAAAAAGTATACAAAACTAAAGGATATTTTCACCCAATTCAAGAAGAATGTTTGTTATTAAAGAAAACATCGTTATACACACATTATTAAATCCAATGTTTTTATTTTATCGAATTGTGTAAGTAGGGTATTTAGATAATAAGAATATTAATTTGTTATTTGGATTATATTTTTATATACAATCATTAAAGTTAATTAATTAGTAATTAGGTAGTACTTGGATTGTTAAATCAACTGTAATTTAAGACAAAAGCAACAATAATAAATAAAAAATTTTTGAAGTTTGTTCATTTTATGGTAAGCTGACTTAAAGCCACTAACTATCTAGACATTTTTTATTATAAACATTTCAAGCAAATTATTTATATATGTACCTATAGTGTTTCGCATTTAAGATGAAGGCACCCTCAAATTTACGTTATTTATATGAATATCGATTTGAAATTTTGCACAATCATACAGGGTGATGGGTCACATTTTTTAAGATACTGAACCGAAATCTTAAATTTAAACTCAGTGCACTACAAATTAACAAATTGGACCGAGTCTTAATATTTTGCTTAACGCCAGAGATGGTTAGATATATCGAAAAAATATCGCCTGTATGACTGTGTAATAATTTCAAATCGACATTCCGATAAATAACGAAAATATGAGATTGTCTTCATCTTAAATGCGACACATTGTATAGTTGCTTTATTGTTAAAACGATTCGGTAATATCTTAAACCATCATTCGTTATTAAATATATTAGTAATAATAAATCATCAAAATTTTATTTAAATATATAGGCTCTTGCTAATCGGTTTTCATATTTAGATAGTCTCTTTATTCTGAAATCATCACACTGACTTAAAATGAACAAACTTCGATTTGGTAATTTACAATATAAATTTTTAATTATGAATTATTTTGTGCATTAAATAAATAATGCACATTCTTTAATGTTTTTGGTAAATTATTTCTTCTTCTTTTGCCATCTTCGAAAATAATGTTAAAAAAAGATTTTTTTTTAATGTAGAAAACGATTCTCGATTAATTTTTATAAAACTTGGGAAAATAATCAATGAAATATTTTGTTTTAGCCTTTTAGCATTTTCTATAATTTAGAGGAATTCTCAATTGTTTCGCCATATAAAGGCCAACATGCTTAGCTTTAATTGCCTATAGATAAAGCTGATTTTTGTATTATTTTTTCAACGGATCAATTAGATTTTCGAAAATATGTTTCTAAATATGAAAAAGTTATCTCTTTCCGTAATTTATTCAGTACATTATTAATTACAATCATTAGTTGGAAATTTCATAAATTTAAAATCGATTAAAATTTATTTATTTACCAGAGGTTTTTGTTCAGAAGGATTCCAAAGTTTTATAAAAATTGATAAATATCAATTAAAAAAAGACCTTTAAACTGAAGCTGGCTCGAAAAAATACTAAAAATATGGTATTTTATTAAATGTTGTGGATAAAGATGCGAATTCGTATCTTTTGGTATCATATCTTATGTTTACCCAGCAGTTGAAACGCGATTCTTCATTTTTTAACTTCGCTTTAACATTATAGGATTGATTCTATTGGAACTTTATTGATCAACAATTCTAAAATCGGTTTTATAAAATATAACGATACGCATATGTAGATATGGCAATTTTTTTGGAGTCTTTTAAATCCTGCTACCAGTTCAATCAATAAACTTAAACATTATATTTCATAAAATCGTTGGTATCTATCGTAAAGTGTCTTGAAACGAACTCGTATTTTTCCATTATTTTCTTGAGAGTAGGTTATATTGAGTTATACGTCATGGTGATCTTTATGAAAAACGAACGGCTGAAAGATCCAGTTTGAACTTGAAGATCCGAATTCGTATCATTACCCTCAGCGTTTATCAAATGAAGAATTAAAAGCATTGAGTAATCATAATCAAATACATTTAATTATTTATTATCTGATACTAATAAACATTACAGAAAAACTCTGGAAAATCTTGATCATTGAAAAAAGCCTTCTTTTATCATTCTTATGAAACTACAAAAACTCCAGCGATTCATGTGCGATTTATGCGGACTGGAAGGTCGCAGAAAACAGTTTGTGGTAAATACCTCACAAATAGTCACTAAAAAAAATCGTAGCGACAAGTTTTGAAGTTCAAATCAAATTTTATACAAAAATATTTGTTATTTTTTCCTCGGTCTTCTGCTTTTTAATTACGAAATTAATTTTTCCCTTTTTAAGCAAAAAGAGGATCTAAGGGAGATATTAAAAAACTATTTATCCTGATCTTTCAACCAGCGTAAAACTTATGGTGGCATATGGATCGATGGGGACTTTTTACGGGTTTATAAGAATAAAAGTAATTATTATTCAAAAAATTAATTTTCTCGGGGTTTTTCTGAAGTTGGGCTATTAATATGCTTATAATAAATATATAATTAGTTAAAATTTTAGAAGAAAATTTTTTTATAATTAATTAGAAGTTTTGTACAATAGTAAATTGTGTGATATTAACTCATTAAAAATATATATATTTCTTATTGTAATGTTGGAAATAACACACACGTTTTTTTAATACTTAACGACTCTTGGTTAACTTGAATTTCATTCACTAAAATATATAGGTTGATTATTACAAAACAATTAGTTACCTATGAGCACAAGCAATAGAGAAAAAAAGTAAACTCTAAGTTCAGAGATTCTAGGGGCTCACAATAAATTTGTTTATGGGTAGTTGAAAGGTTTTAAAGGTAGCTGCAAAAATTAGCCAAAGATCAAAGAATTGTTTATACCAAAATGAAAATTAAATTCAATTTTATTGTTATTTTATAAGTTTTATTATAAAAGCACAAGTTTTTTGATTGCATGATTGATTACTTACGCTTGTTAAGTTATCCGCAAAAAAGTTTAAAAAATTGTAATAAATATTTCAAACAATTTTGATGCTTATAGGAAGTCTAAAAAAAACGAAACTGTGCAGAATTATGTTAGTTACAACTTTTCAGTTAATGTTTTTAAATTGTTCGAGTAATTAATCTGTTTTTTTTTTTTTTTTTTAAATATATATCCTATCAACTAAACATAACCAATTTTCAGCTAGTCCCTAAAATTTTTGAGCTCAAAATCTCTATTTCATGTACTACATTGAGAAAAAAACTAATAAATTAATACTATTGATCAAATAATAAATTAACTATGTGTTAAAAACCATCAATAATCATGATATAAAATTTAAAAATGTTCCAGCGAAGCTCTATGTTTTTTTTTAGAATGGAAAACGTGATCTTACCGGTGTTCCCGGTTTTCCAATATCGCCTACTCGACCTGCTTCACCACGTAAGCCCATTGGACCCTTGAAAGATATTTTATAAGTTAGAAACAAATGTAAATGCTTCGTTGTATAGTTTAATATTGATTTGGCCCAATTGAATGATCAACAATTATTTTGACAAAATTTTTTTTACTAATATACATACCGGTAATCCCATTGGTCCCGGATCACCTTTGGCTCCTTTTTCACCCTAAAATTTATAGAAAATTTTTAATTTGTTTATCTAACCCATGCGAAATATATTTGACCCTATTGAACCCCATTGGAATATTTATACAATGTTCATCACCGAATTTAAACGGATAAACCTCTGTCTAAAAAGATGGTAAACTCATCTATGTATCTACACTACTAAAAAATGTATAGTTTCCTGTGCTTAACAATTTTTAATTACATAGTTTTATCTTGATATATGGAAATTCGATGAATCAGATACAATTAGAAAAAATTTAATTAAAACTGTATACATTCCCTCAACAAAAAAAGGTAACCTATGTTACCTTTATGTGGGTTATGTAATTACATGATTTTTTTTAAGGTACACAGAATTATTCATTAGAAGAGTGTTTGTAATGATTTTTCTTTTACTAAAATTCTCTTAACGTAATGATTTTTGCATGAGAGTTTGAAAATAAGTTGCAGTTTAATAATTTAGGTAGTGGAACAAATGATGGCGCGGTTCCTTTGATAATTCACCTTCAAAAAACTAATTTATTTATTTGTTTTTTTTAACTAATTTATTTATTATTTGGTATTTAATGACTAATTCATTCATACTCCGTGGGCTTGCATAAAAACTGCCACAAAGGCAACCCCACCTATACACAAATATGTGGGTATTTTAACGTTGGGTTTTAGTTTTCAGAGACATAACAAAGTGAATGTTTCATAACTTGTAAATGTGGAATAACTAAAGAAAACTGGTTAAAATTATTACATAAGCAGTACATTTTCATACAAAAACGTTTGAACATTGAATGATAGGAAAAGTTGTGTTTTTTAGTGATCATTGCCTTTTTACCAGGAATTTATTACAATTGAGTAAAGCTTTGTTTGATGGGTGGTAATTTGAACGTAGTTTGCTCAGAAGGCCGGGCCCGGGCCTATCTAAGACTATAAATATTGTATTTGATTGCCCTCGAAGCAATCAAACATGGCCTATAAAATAGTATGACTGAAAATAAATTACTGATTTAACTACTTTTTCCTTATATTTTGTTATAATGAATATGATAGATCTTATCATGTGTGAAATTTTTGATTTAATAAAAGAAATTGTGTTTTGAAGCAATTTTGAGTTTTGATAGACTTAATTAGGATGGCCCACAGCTCAATTTACAGAGCTCTTCGATTTAAAATGAATGACAATAAATACTTACTGCTTCTCCTTTAGCTCCATCGTTTCCTCGATCGCCTTTGATGCCAGGCGGTCCTTGAAGTCCTGGTATACCTGGGTTTCCTGGTGGTCCCGGTGGTCCCATTATCTGTAAAAGTATACGTGAGTATCGTTTGGTTATTACAAATTTAATAAAAATACATACTATTTCGCCATAGCTTGTATTTGGTTCTCCTGTTCCGTCACCCTGAAAAAGGAAGATCATTCGTGATTTTTTATGTTAGTCAATAGCAATTTTATTAAATTAAAAGTTTATTATTTATATTTTTGATTATTAGTAAAAAGCTTATAGAAATTTAATTACCTGTCTTCGTCTAAGTTTTTTGTATTTCTGAACAGTTGATAGCAGCAGCCGAAAAAAGAAGATTGAAATTAGTGCATGCGAAAAAATAACAATATGTTTATATTGACATACCGATTCTCCTTTATCACCTTTTTCACCTTTTTGTCCAGGATAGCCAGGTGGTCCAGGTAAGCCTGGTGGACCCATCAAACCTGGTGGACCAATATCACCATATTCTCCTTTTTCACCTTTAGGACCGGATTGACCCTATAAACAGATAACTTATTAGAAATAATTTAAATAGGAATCATGTTGTTAGCTTACAGGTAATCCAGGTGGACCTTGCGGACCAGGTTTACCATCCAAACCATTCTCGCCTTGTGGACCCATTGGACCAGGTTCACCTCTTGCGCCTTAAAATAAATTCATTGATAAGAATATTGGTAAACAAATTTTTTTCAAGAACAAAACCATTTTATTGAATGCCATGGAAGTAATTTGGTAAGTATGTATAGTGTATATACCTGCAAGTCCATGTTCACCTCTTTCGCCTTTTTCTCCTTTAGGACCTGGATCACCAGTCTCACCCTTAGGGCCGGGAAGACCCGGTAAACCTCTTTCTACTGCCTCACCATCCATACCCTTGAAACCCTAAAGACATATCAAATTTTACTGAAGCATTGCATAGCTATTTTTTCCAGAATGTATTTAATACAGTTTTGATTGACATGCTTACCGAATTTATATAAATGTTCAGATTTTAACATAAAAAAGTATCGTTATTTAAACATTTTTAATATTTGTTTTATAAAAAAAAAAAATTTACTCGAAAGATAATTTGAACTACAGTACAGACATTAAATTAATACAAAAATCTACTTATAATCCAATGAATAAAGGTTTTTGAATTCCTCTCAGAATTTTGATCTCGTAAAAACTTGATGAGGTTGTGCTAGATGTTCAAAAAAATTAATTTTTTTCTATTTTGCGAGCGCTCATCAATTTTATAAATATACTTTTTGAATGATGATCACATTTAGATGTAATAATGTCATCTGACTGAGTTAAAGATATTCAAATTTCCAAAAAGGGCTATTTTAGTTTATAAATTAAAATATCTTATTTGGAAACTGAGAATAAAAACAATGATTAATTGCGAGAGAATAAAAACTAAAATAATTGTTATAAAAGAGTGACTGAATCTTGCATTTCTAAGAGTTAAAATGTGCAAAGTCAATTTTCTACGAAATAAGGCATATAAGCTCCTTAAGTGCATTTTCTGCTTGTCTTTGACTTTGCTATTTGAACCTTAATGTAGATTTTAAAAGTTTTATGCCGGTCCGAAAGGTGTATAGCAGAATTTATAGGCCTAAGTTTATTTTTGAAATTATATGAATCAATCTAAAAACAGAATAAAAATCGCCCTTTTTTTGGAACTTCGCTCTGTAACTAGCTCGGTGACATCTAAATGAAATCTTGTTAACTAAATTCGAATTTGACAACCAAATTCACATTTATATCGCAGACCTTGGCAAAGCTCAAGATAAACTCTTTACATACAGAAAGAAGTTTGATACCATAAAGTATCATTTGAGCGCGCTTTTGATTTTTTTTCGACTTTTATTCATTGGAATTCTATACATAGTTGGGAGAATAGTTAAAATAATTTTTGGAAAATATTATACACATAATAAAATTACCAAATACTTACAAGTAATAACTTTTTTATTCAGCGTGTGCGCACAACAGAAAAAATTTTTCAGTGTAGAAATTATTTTTTCAACATTAAAAACGTGAAGAAAGCTACTAGCTATATTATGTTTGTGTTATACGGGTTAGTGTGCAGTAGTTATTTCTATAAAACTAATAAATGTAAAAAAAAAAAAAAAAAACAATTACACCAAATAAATATTAATAATAAACAATAAATTAATAGAAAAATGTTAAACATATTAAATAAAATAAATTAATACATATTACAAAATTATTATTAAAGCTAATTAAATGTTTATAGATGATACATAAATAATATTAACTTGTCTAAATAAACTTCTATCGAAGTTTATTTTGAATTCACAATTATTAATTGTTTTAAAATTATTAAAAAAAAAATATTCTAACAACTACGATATGCATTGATTATTTATGTGGCTCCTTTCTTCAAACTTTTTCAAAATCAGTGTATCCGGTTTCGATAAAATCTCCCATATACAGAGACCAGAAACTCCGGTTTAAATTCGAAGAGGTGCTACCTGATTACTACCAATTTGACAACTATAGTATACTGCCCAAAGATTTACAAAACTTTACTTTTTGGTAAAAATGGTATTTTAATTGAGCAAAAACAATAGTTTTGATTTTAAAAAAGGAAAAAAAAGGAAATTAATGAAATTGTGGACATTTTTTTTAGACAACGAAAAAAAAAATTAAATTTGACAATTGACCATGTTGTTTTAAAATTTAAATAACTCAGCACTCAGCTACACGAGTTGGCTGAGTGCCATTAACTTACTATGTTGTCATTCATAAAGTATAGGTCACGAATCCTTCTTTGATTTAATAAGGCTTAAAGTATCAAAAATTTTCGCCTATGAAAATTCTCATAACTTTTCTCTTATATTACTTTTAATCTGAACAGAATTTTTTTTTTAAATTTTAATTTGACGAGAATTGAATAATGAAAGAAAATAATTGTGTTAGTGAAAATGTTGGTGCTAACATTCTAAAAATTGCAATTTTTTTATTATTACCTTCTATCTTGATTAAACATTCAGTCTGCCTTTAAATTGAAGATTATTCGGATTCTTAGAAAAAGAACATCATCACCTACGAGAATTTTCACAGAGAAAAATTTGATAAATTACCAAGGGCAGCTTTTATGTCCTTGCAACTATTTATAAATTCAGTTTAAAGTCCAATATCCTACTAAATACATTTTTTAAATAAAAATGTATTTTTGTATTGCATATGTATAAACAAACAGGTGAAACATCTCACAATAAAGTGTAATTTTTTTATTATAATATCGTTGATACAAAAAATATCTCTCACTTAGAAATAGTATCAGAGTGTTTATACAACCTCGATATAAGTGTAGGTAACTAATAGAGCAAGAGTCAGAGAAAAGGTTACTGATTTTAATTTAAAATTGTTTCAAATTATGTAGGTGGAATCATTTTGAGGTTGATTAAAACTAAGGATTCTTTATTTTTGGAAAGATTTTTTGACAAAAAAATAAATTACGAGGGGCTGCGTTATCTTCGGTAAAAAGAAATTTTACAAAGAAAATTTTGTAACCAACGTCGGAATAATTTTTCCTAATGTACATGATCCTAAAAGCACCGATACAGCTGAACAATTCGTCACAATAATAGTATCTAAATGACCTGAATACATATAAGAGGTTATGGAGACTATTATAACATAACATGGATACTCAAGATTTGATCTTGTCCAAGGTCATTTGCAAGGTAAAACGAACGTCAGTATAATTTATTAAAATGAAGATCTCGATGTTGTTATATGATACGCGTTTTTTTGGGAAAAAATCATTGAAACTATTGTTTAAAACGTTTTTTTTCTGATATGTAGATTTTTAATTTCATTTTCATTATTTTTCTTGATTTTGGCAACTCTAATACAAAATTTTGAGAGGCTTAGTAAAATAAATGGCAACATTTTTTGCCCCATGACAATTTTCTATTTGTAAAAGAAATAGTCAAAAAAGAAACAAAAAATTTATATTTTTGCCCAAAGAAAATGAATCGACTATTATTAACAATTAAGGTTCCATTAAAAAATCAACTTGACTTGCTTTTCATCTTGCAAATGACACTTAAAGTCAAATTCGGAGCTATGCTATGCCTTATATCTAATAACTACAATAACTTTTATACAAATCATTTTTCGATAATATTATCCTGACAAGTTCTTCAACTTCATTAAAACTTTTGCATAATAAGTGTTACGGATGAAATTTCGGAAACTATAATGACTCTTTGCTTCACAATGCTATATGATCGATGAATGGGTTACCATAATAGGCGGATAAAGGCAATTAATATAATATTTGTAATCAATACCAGAAATACTGATTGTAAATGGTGGCATGGGGAAGTAAACGAAATATTACACAGGATGCTAAAAACAGTTTTTCTTTTGTGCTTGGAATATTGTTGGTAAATTATATTTTTATTTGGATGCTAACTTCAAAAAGAATATACATTTCTTTCTATCACGTCAGATTTTCTTACAAAATTCATTTCAAAAAGAAAAAATCGGAAATTCGATTAATTGAAGATGTTTGTAATGACGATAGGTATTGACTCACAGGAAGACCTCGAGATATGAGACATTGTCAATTAACCTTTTTTGTTTTTGAAATATGTTTGTCTTGTTCTTGTTGCTCTTTTGAGCACGTTTTAGCATGGGCTATCACAAACCAATCAAGTATCGTTAATTTGTTGAGATATTATCAACTTACAATTTCCAAGAATGCAAGGTTCCACCTTGAGCCACCATTATCCCCCTCCCCTCTCCTATTATGTTATGCTTCTGAATTTCCAAAGCTCAATTTTTCAAACGACTTGTTGTGAAAAATATAAAGTCCTTTGCAGTTTTTTAGTATCCATCCTGTAAGGTTGTTAATTCAATTATTTTACAG
Organism: Chrysoperla carnea; assembly: GCF_905475395.1. NCBI lineage: Eukaryota > Metazoa > Arthropoda > Insecta > Neuroptera > Chrysopidae > Chrysoperla > Chrysoperla carnea. Next base: position 57,506,195 of record NC_058338.1, on the reverse strand, counting down.
TTTCGGCTCTTGATCTATAGCGTTAGAGAAGTACTTTATATGCATGAGATTTTCACTGTGAGGAAACGGTATCCAATTTTAGTCGGATATGATGTGCAATGTTAACATAAAATATACAATAAGTTTAGTTAATGTAACTGTAATACAGTTTTCTTACCAAACGAGTGCCGTATCAAAAACATTGATACGGAGGTACCAACCATATCAGACCCGTATGGTATGGTTTATAGTAATATTAATTTTGTTTATATTTCATTTAAATATGTAGATTACATGAAGTCGTTTTTAAGACAGTGTTTATGGATGGTATTACTTTAAAATGGAATATATTCTATGTTAAAAATGAGAAAAATTCACTCGACTCATGTAGTAGAAGGAAGTACGTAATACAGAAAAAGGTCATAAGTGTTTAAAGACCATAGTTGAATGAATCCTTTTGTTTTGGTCCTTTTTTTTTAGTCATTCGTTTCGGCGGTATATTTCTTAATATTTTTTCATATCTAAATTATCACAAAATAGATCTTAACGTTTAGCAAAACTGGAACTGACCAGAGTAAACTAATTTCTTCACTAAATACTTGTAACTTTACTGGTTCGACGAAACCTATTTGACTAATTTCCAAATATATATATATATATATATATATATATATATATATATATATATATATATATATATATATATATATATATATATATATATATATATATATATATATATATATATACAGAATCTCTGCCCTAACACGCGTATGCGTATATATAAAGTTTCATAAAATATTCAATGCAATAATTTGGTGGAAGTGCTGAGAACTATGCATAAATATGATAATAATGCGAGCACCGAGTCTATTTTTAAAAAGGTTGCCTAAACTATTTTTTGGATCCTGAAAAATCTTCCTACGCAGTAAGTCTTAAAATAAATAAAAAATTAAATCTTTGCTGATTTCTAAACGAAACACTAAACGGCGTTTCGAAGATTTCTTTACATCTCTAATTAGCGAATAATAAGCTTTAGTGTTGTATTTATAATACGCAGTTTACATACATGCATACAATACGAAAGTTTAATATTCGAAAAGTAGAGAATCTTCCTAAAAGTTTTCATCGCAAAATCAATATCCAAAGTTTGTACCGCTAATAATTACAGAAAAACTTGTCTTCTTGAATAAAAATTTAAAAACTTATATTTGAATGTAAATAATAAACTTATCGAAAAATGCTTTTGATGATAGAATATAGTGAACTTCATTTCCTATAAATTTGCTTTTAATAAAAATTAAAGTTTTCCTAACATTAGCCGAGAAATTATTACAATTGAAAATGATGATTACCGATGCTTTAATCGTTAACGTACTTTTCGTTTTGGAATTCATTTTCTGGGTGGTTCGGTGTTTAGGACACCCTGTATAGATATTTATTGTTTGCTATTGGACAACAAATTGAAAAAAAAAATCAATGCATATAAAAATAAATCATAATCACTTAAAAATAATACAATATGCAAATTATACGAATCATCTCATCAACATTGCATGCAAATAGCAGCAATTAAAAAAAAAAATAAATAAATAAAACTCTTAACGTGCTTCAAATAATTTACAAGAAAAATAATATTATTCATGCAGTACAAACAAGGATGAAAAACAAGAACCACAATAAAAAAAATTAATTTTAATAATAATAATAATTAAAAAAAAAAAAATGAATTCTTAATTTCATGTTAATGATGATAATGATGTGGAGAAATAGTAAATAAAGGGGCTAGGCTATGCAATTAACAGTAATGTTGATACATCTTATTTTTTTGCTTAATTAACAAAATATAGGTCATGACTTTTTTTCTCTTATATTTGGTGAAATGAATAACTTAGGAAAATGAGAAATATGATTTTGTATAATATTTTTTTAAACTTTTAGGGTTACAGACGAGAAAAAATGCAAGTACGTACAAGTTGAAAACGACACCTTCGTTTATCGGAACTAGCTATTCAGCATCAGGAATGAGATAGAGAATATTGGAAACATGCTATACTAAGAGTCATATTTGCCTTTGGTCTTGCGTTTAATTTCTTCTATTACTATATATTCAGTTTGGCAGCCATCTCGTTAGCCATTTATGATATATGAAGTAAAAAGAGTTTTTATGGACGTTCTTATGCATAAAACAAAGAAAACAACACAGTAGTGTTGTATGGCATGTACATAGCCAGGCAGGTTTGGTGTATCTGTTGACAGCGATTAGACAGTGCCTAGAATAAAGCATGATCACTGTCAATAGACACACCAAACCTGCCTGGCTATGTGATGCTATATAATGCTCCTGTGTTGTTTTCTTTCTTTTATGCCGTCCACAAAAACTTTTCATACTACATATATTATAAATGGCTAACGAAATGGCTGCCAAACTGTATACCGATAAGGCAAACTATATACAGGAGGCAAAAAGTGTGCGATTTTGAAAACTCAAATTATCTTTTTACTTTCTTAAACAACAATATTTTCTTAAAGAATTTAAAAAGAATAATTTAAAAGTCCTGAGGAAAATTACTAGTGTCCTTAAGAAAATTTTATCGTGTTTCAAAGATACTATTAATTAGATAATTTATATTGGAAGCAAGTAGGTCACGTTTTTCTCCTCATTCTTTCAGTCACAATAGAGCGGTAGATGCCCTAGCATTGCGCTTCTCCTGTGAAAACGGTTTATTTAATAATGAAGCATTGGAATAGTGGATCTGACAAGAAATGGTTCAATCCTACTAGCAACGTTGCAATATGGTGTATAATTTCAAGTTTCGTTTGCTAAATTACCATTTTATTGGAGTTAAAACTTATATAAGGAATAAACCTACATTACTAAACTAGATTTATTTAAAAACAAAACGCAATTTGTTAAAAAATACGTTTAATTTTCTGCAATATTTCATTTTTAATAGTTTGTATACCTATTTGAAAAATCTATATATCAAGGAATATTAAATTTAGCTCGAAGTTATTGATTATAATGATGATAACACAAATTTAGTATAGGTGTTTATAAAACCACCTAATTAGTTCAAATCTGTCCATTCACCCATGCGTCCGTACGTTCGTCTCTCTGTCTGTCCGTCTACGCGATAACTAAAAACGGAAAGAGAAATCGGTTTGAAATTTGTTCAGAATGTGTTTGAGCTCGTAAATGAATAACATAGGGCAAGTGAGGCTTGGGTTAGTAGGATCCACCTTGTAAACCGCAACAGAACAAAAATGTAACGTACAAAATGTTCCTTATGAAAAACAAACAACTTTTGTTGAAAACATATTTTATAAATATCAAGTTAAGCTAAAACTCAGGTACACATTTTCTCCAAAACTATAAAAGCTAGAATTAAAAATTTTTAGGTAGCTCCAACTAGGGAGTCTTGTGAAAAATTTTTGAAAAACAAAAAAAAAGATTTTTTAAAACCTAATAGTGGCCGGAAGTCCGTCATAAAGGTGTTTTTTAAAAAACTTTTTTATGTTATAAAAATAATGTAAGTACTGATATTACATTGTTTATACAGGGTATTTCAACAGTTGACTCAGTCAATTATTTATTTTCACTTGTTTTAAATGCTTTTTAAGTAGCTTAAGATGATAAACAGATATTAATTGGATTTATATGTACAGCGTTATCAAAATCACACACTTCTCTGTCTCAAGGTGTAATAACTCTAATCGAAAGAGGAAAATTATTTCGATTTTTTTTTAGTCAATTTCTATAACTAGGTATATTTGGACGCATAGTTTCAACCCTGTGTATTATACACGAGAACGTCTTGCTGCCCAAAAGAACTTTGAAAGGTTATTTTTTAATTTGATATAATAGTCATAAAAAAGTTTAGCTAAAAGTTTTTGAGTTAACATTATTGGACAAAATCCTAATGAATTTCCCTTCACATATAGGTTTTTACCCCTATTTTGATCAGGTATAAAAACGCAATTAAGTTTAGATACATTTGCAAAGCAAACAGTGATATGCTAAGAATCCGTTAACAAAAAGGCTTTGGTGTAGATAAAATGTATTCTATGTGGAAAAGTCTTAAAAATTGTAGACAACAAAAATAAACATATAATTATCTTGTGTCTGCATTATGTATATCGACGGTACCACGGCTGTTCGAAATAATGCTTATAAAAACTGAAAAAGTTTTATTTGAATAGCTAAGTTCTAAGAAGTTTTATTCTAAGATTAATGTTATTGTGATATAATTATTTTCTTATTTAAATTCTAATTTCCTACAGATTCTAAGTATATTTCTAATCCAGATTCTTTTGGTAATATATAACTAGTTTTTGCCTAGAGAGTTGAGATAATATGAAAAGATATTTATAAATTTTAAGTTCATAAATTGGAATATTGAATTGTCTATTATAAAGAATGAAATTTTATCCAATGAAAAAGTCACCAATTTTATAAAAACTTTCACCACTACCATTTCCTCATGCAATAGAAAAGAACTATATGTGCAATTTATTAAGTTAATTAATTAATTTCCACACCAACTAAAAAATTTGATCATTGTTAATATCAATTATATCGATTATATTTACAAGCAAATTCAAAAAATTATTTTTAAAGTCATGTCGTATATTTTCTTAAAATCAAAATGCTAAAAACTTAGGGTAAATTAGGGTATGAAAATGAGACATTTAGAAATTTTTAATATGCATATACTTTACCCGTTTGCCACGTTTTCCGCGTGCACCTTTCTCGCCTGGTAATCCTGGTGGACCTACAGGACCAATATCACCCTTTTCTCCTGGTGGGCCTAATAATTTATTAATTAATTTATTCTTTAACTTGTTTATTAATTTTTGAAAAGCAGTTAAAGTAGATACTTTTGCATTTGAGTTTAAAATGTTTGCCAAGATCACAATGAAGTAATTTATTACCTGGAGGTCCAGGTGGGCCTGGTGGTCCTTCAATAATTCCAGTTGGAAATTTATCACCGCTGAGAGTTGTTGTTAAACCTCGATCACCTTTGTCTCCTTTATCTCCCTGGAAAAATAATAAAACACAATTACATTTAATGATAAATTTCCCTTTTTTGTGTTTTTAATAAAACTCCAGCCAATTATAAAGGAAGTAATTAGTACCTATTAAAATTATTCAAAATTTCTACAAATTAGTACTAAATTCTATAATAAAAAATTAGTTAGGCTATGTTATTTCCAGTTTTTTAACTGCCCTGAAAATTATTAGAGATTATTGGTATAAAAAAACCTTTCAATTAGGATATCCCAGTAAAAGCAACCAGTTAGGTAATATAAATAAAACTTACTGGAAAACCTGGGTATCCTCGATCACCTTTTGTACCGTTCTTCCCTGGTAAACCCTAAAGTTAATTAATATAAAAATCAAAACCACTCGAATATATTATAGCATTTAATAAAAAATCCTAAAAATAAAAATCCTCACTGGTAATCCTGGATGACCAGGTAATCCTGGATAACCTGCAACGCCCATTAAACCATATTCACCCTTTTGACCCTGTGAATTACATATAGGAAAAATGAAAGATAGCAATAACAGAGTGTACGTAAAGTATACTCACTTTTGGACCAGGTGGGCCAGGTTCGCCAGTTTTTCCTATTGGACCCAATGGACCCTGTAAACCTCGTTCTCCTGGTGTGCCTGGTTCTCCTGGTTGTCCAACTCGTCCATCATGCCCTGGTAATCCTTCAGGTCCTTGCGGTCCTGGTGGTCCCGGTGGCCCTGGTTCTCCTGGTTCACCCTTGATAAAATACGAGACTTTATAATATTGATATAATTTAGGGAAATCTTTACTAATAATGATGACCAAATAGTGGTCTCGCAAGAGTTGAAAATACAGTAATGCAGTTTTGTTCTTAAGTTTTACTAAGTGTTTAAATCTATCACTTGCAAGACCAGGAGTTTGCTCAACTTTATGTATTAAACGCATTTGCTTTTAAGAGAAATTTAAATTCAGTAGCTAGTAACTACAACTGAGAAAGTTTCTTGGATAAGAAAAATATTTCGAAATATCAATGTGAGCTTTTGCAGAATATTAAAAAAAAATTTTTTAATTCTGAATAGCAAATGCGCAATAACAAAATTTTAAGAAATTTTTAATAACCATGCAATAGAATACAAATAGTAGCTATTAGAAAACATTCCGGGACCGTTGGGTAATTAATAGAAATAAGAAGATTTTTAAATATTTTTTCTAAATATATATTATATGAATTGAATATATGACATACGTACGGAAGCCTGAATGGCCCACTGTCAATTTATGACAAAGTGGCGCTACACTAGCTTATTTTTTAAGAGGGTACTACACACAAGTATAAAACCAACTTTTAAAAAGTCACTAGTTCATTTTCAATAAGTGCACTTATGACTTGTGGCATTATGGAAATGAACCTTTTTGAAGATGTCAATTGGTAATGACTATCCTTTAATTAGACACTACCGAAATTGTCTGGAATTATTAATAATTATATGTCCGGATTTAATAATAATATGGTAATGCTTATAATTTGTCTTATGTAGTTAGTTAAAAATTTTCTTTAGCATTTTAAAAAATATAATGCTCTAATTGTTGATATTTTCCTTTTGAATCTGCACATTTCTAATTTCTAACCTTTAAAATTATTATTAAGTGTTTATTATAACATTTAATTAGAAATCTGCACATGCCAAAATACTTAACATCTCCAAAAAGGTTCATTTCCATAATGCCACAAGTCACAAATGCATTTATTGAAAGCGAAAGTTTTTTAAAAGTTGGTTTTATACTTGTGGGTAGTACACATTTAAAAAATAAGCTAGTTTTTCATAAATTGCCAGTAAGCCATTCAGGCTTCCGTACATACGTATTTTCTTCCTAGCATTTTTAATTGCGAGTGGTCTAATCTCAATTCAGTTACATTATCCTTTGTTATATTCGTTCTGTCACTTGAGCTCACGAAATATGCAACAATAAATTATTTTGACTGATTCGCTAGCTGAAACTCGTTGAACATTACGCTTCTTTATTTCTCAATTAAGAAAGAATGTGAAATTAAATGCTTGGAACACAGAGTTTAGAAATTGGAACCTGGGTAGCAGCCTTTTATCATTTATAAAATGCCCTCTACATTGACGAAGGTTTTTGGAACCATGATTCTTATCGCGCATTCTGAAGATAGGGCCTAGAAAAAAAGCCACCAACACTTTTTTATAGAATATTATCATGAAGACGAGGTATTGTGATTATGGTGAGACCCGCTTCTCATGAGAAAGCTCATTTGCAATTTCAATAAACCCGAGAATCAGGCGAATATTCAACCAAGAAATTACATACGTGAAAAAGCCCCTCGTAAGTCTATTTTGCATTCATGTCAAGAACGAATAGAAATTAAATAAGTTGTTGGAAGTGTAGAAGTTTTAGAATCACTTTTTAATAATTTGAATTAGTGTTCTGTGCTTGTTTTGAATACACTTACTTTTAATTGTATAATTGTTTGTGCTGAAATATTATGACCAGCTTCTTGTAGTCCCTAGAAGGTATTCAAGTAACAACTATTTCATTTTTTGAAGCATACATTTTGAATGTGAAAAATAAATAGATTGGCTTAAGTTGATGCATCCCAAAACCAAATTACATAATATGATTCTTTGATTGATTATTTAATTAACTAATATTTGACTTATTCATTTATGGTTAATATGAATAATGCCTCAAAATTGAAGAAAAAATAGTAGTTTTTACTTCGAACATTTTATGCGTAAGCACAGTTTTTCCGAGAAAATTTACTTTAAAGAGAAAAAACTTTCTGGAGCTTATTACTCAAAAAATACTCTAAGATATGTAAACACAAATTTTGTTTCTATTCTTACACCAAAATATGGAAATTTTATTCATTTTTAAGGGCAATGCTGCTTCTACTAACATAAAAGTCTTCTAAAATATACCAAAGTAGTGAAAATAGATGAGAAAAAGTCCTAAAAGTTGAAAAGATGAACAAAGTTTTATTATTCTAATCCTTTGGCTACTCGTGGGCCTAATACTCATCATTATACTCTGATTGTATCATTATGAAAACTGCTCGTCAATTAATACGATAAGCAGCGCCGACAAAACTGTATATGCAAAATTAAAAGCCTTCCATTTTGATGGTGTAAAACAAGAATTTTGAAATAACGCAAACGTGAAAGCTTCTTTCATTTTATGACAATAATACTTTTTCTTTTAAAACATATTTTTCAATATTTTCAGAAACCATCATTCAATTAATGTTAAATCATCCATAAATGTTTTAAAATTGAAAGTAGCTAATCTACGAATCGAAAGAATCGCTATCAGATCTCCAAATGGAGATTTGAAAACATGGTGCATCTATTTTTATACGTAATTTAATTATGTATTATAATTAAATAATCAATCAAAAAACCCTTCTACCAAACTGCAAAAATACATTAATCAATAATTAATTGAAAACACCCATGCGCTGGAAACACTACAAAATAAAATAAAAATTAGTTCATTAAAACTAAAAATAATAAAAATAAATTGTTTTGATATCATTTAAAAAAAGCTTATTTAAGTAAAAATACTTGAATATTTTATTCAAGTATTAGAAGGGTTAGGCAAAAAATCAGGAATGCAGTTTAAATATTGTATTTTATTAAAAACACAATTTTGTTAAACTTGTTCGGTAAAATCAAAATCAAATTCGATATTTCGATTGAATTACGCAAGATTTCTAAAAGATGCATTTTATGTACTTTGAACTTACTCTGGAATAATACTCGAATTTATAAAATTATTGTTAAGTATCAATGGTGGGAATTAAAGGCTTCTCGAACTACCCCATGCTGGTTTGAAATCGTTTTTGTAACTAGTATATTATTAGTCGATAATTTAGTATTTTCGTCTTTAAAATATCCTTTGTGTGTGAAGAAAAAACACGTTGATGTTAGAAATGATAATAGCGAAATGAAGAAATAGAAGCAGCCATGAATCAAAACCTGCAATTCTTCCAAGGGCGTTAACCATTCAACCATATATAAAATTAGTTGATATTCTGATTAAATGAACTCAAAAAACTGTTTGTTTGGGTTACAGATTAATATTCATAGTATTGAATTTTTTCTAATAAGCAAAGTGGTAGAAGTTAAAATTTATTTCAAATTATTTTCTTAATATTTTTATCTGAAATAATAAAGTTTCTGTTGTGTTATAGGTAAATAATTTGATTCAAAATTTTTATATTTTTAAATTTTGTTGTCAAATTTTAAACGCTTAAACATGCAGTGAAATTTCAGAAAATTTTCTATTTTTTCTTGTATTCAAACTTAAATTTTATTAATAATAATAAACAAATTATCAAAATCATATAAATACGGCAAAGATGCGTCAGCTTCAAGATTAGAATCTTGACACATCTCTTTCAGTTGTCTACTACTTTGGAGCAGCTTGCTTGATTACCTAGATATTAGATTTTGCCTCTTTACGATATCCGTATTTATAAATAGTGATCCAGCACGGAAGTACGTTAAATTGAGCGCATCATCTTCTATGCCCTCTATTTCAAAAACGGTTCAGCATACAAAAACTTTCAGACAAAGTTTGTAAAAAATTTGATTCTCTACAACTTTTATAATGAATGTTAATACGATTGAAGGCAAAAGAAACGAAATATTAACAAAAAATTTATTTTCGAGATTTTTGACCTTGAATATCTAGGGAGGCGAACGGGCTATCATATCTGACTTTTGAGACAACATTTGTCCTATCAAAATAAAGGTTTTTACAAAAATTCAGCTTATTTCGTTAGATTCCGAGGTGAAACCCTAAGATGAATGGAGTATCTAATAGATTTTTTTTTATTCATTCCTTGTTTTTTGCCATTACCCGTATAATGTATATTCTAATAAAATGGATATTTAAATGCAATCAAAACGTTATCATTAAAAACCCTTTTAAAATCATATCATCCAATATGTTCTCTACAAAAAGGATATCTATTATGGTTGCTATTATTTGTTACACAAAAACCAATTAATTTACCCAAAACACTAAACAACAATAATTATATTAAAAAGGGTAAGTATTTATTATGAAGATGGCCCATACCTTTACCGCCACTATTTCAGCGTATCCTAATGATCCACCCCTAAGAGTGGTCACAGATCGCTTCAATCCCTGAAAGTTACATTATTTTAGATCATCTCAATTATTGTGTTGAATTGATAATAATAATAGATATTTTAAACGTAGGTAAATTTGTAAAACATGTTAATGTGTCTCTAGGAACCAATCCAAATTTTATTTGTTTAGAAAATTGTTTTTGTAATTGTATTATTAATTATTTTTACCTTTACTGCCGAAAATACATCAAAACCAGGATTGCCAAGTTCACCTTTTTGTCCTTTTTCACCAGGTCGTCCCTGTAAAGTGAAATAAAGTTTATTTAAAGTAAACGTAAGTTCTATAAAAATTATAAAAAGAGCCACTCTATTAGAACATATTTTCTACATAAAAAGTAAGTTTAATGGAATTATTATTTGAAGGACTTCATTTTCCCCGTTCTATTCAGTTTAGTCAAAAAATATGCATTAGAAAATGGATAATTACAGTCATGATAGAGTTAAAATGTTATTGCAAATGCAACCTAGGCGGGTTTAATTTTAAACTATCGTGACTGTAGCTATGTGTCTCATTTGTTATTTTTTCTACAAAACTAATAGTGTAGGTTAAAAGAAAGCTCTTCAATTTTTGATTCCAATAGAACCCCAAGAGCTTGAACCAAGTTATCATAGTGTGATTCACTCAAAACCAAATATATTTTTGGAAACTTTAAGTATGTATTTTAAATTTAAAAGTTTATATAGAGTTTCAGTTGCGGCGGTCATCAAGCGTATTGGTTGAGGTTTATTACAATTATTTGTTTAGGATTACTTAACAAACAGTTTAATTCAAAAGTCTGCCTGCAGATCTAGCAAAAAAAATATTTGGGTCCATTACATATTATTATCTTGGGACTATCTTTGAAATTGGGATCTATCATTCAGGACTCGGTGCTACTGTTTTCACACATAATACGAAAGCCACATTTATTTGGACGTGAGACCTACATATTTCGAAATTAAATTCTCTGGATTTTCAGACGGCATAGACCTTTGAAGCTAATATTTCGAAAACAGTACATTGCATCGATCGTTCAGCAATGGCATTGATTTTGCAAACATCGAATTAGCCTAAAACATTTATTTATTTCAACATTTTGTAGAAAATGCGAAAATAACAAAAAAGTTTTATACTTTTAATTTCTTTGAAAATGTTTTTCTTGGATAATTTTTACCCTCCAACTATGAAAATCGCGAAAATTTGGACGTAAGTTCTACGTATTCAAAATCTTGCCCTGTTATCTATTTGGATTTCAGATTAAGGCCTGTGAAACCTGGTATCTTGACTACTTAAAAACATTACCTTTAAATTTAAGTTTATTTTCATGTATTAAAGTTATTTTAGTACTAAGTCAAAAGTTTGTATACTTACTGGATCGCCTTTGGGTCCATCTAATCCAATTGGTCCCTGATAAAACATTAAAAAATATATTAATATGATTATTATAAAGATTTAACAAATTTTATATTTACAATATTTACAATTCTTAAATATATGTACAATATTTTTTAAATTTTCTACAAAGTTATTATTTAAATTTTCATCTTGCTCGGTTGATATCGCTTCATTTCGCCATTTCAAAAAATACTTAATTTCGGTTGTAGAAAATAATTTTGTAAATTTCTAATAAAATAATTTTGTAGAAAATTTAAAGAAACTTGAATACAGAGTGAAAAAAATTCATAAACATGTTTCAGAAATTAGAAACTTTATTTGTCTAAGCTTTTTTAACTGACACCCTGTATAATTTTTTTTAAAACTATATTATAAAATAATATAAATTAAAATTATTGTAGTATGAAAATGAAAAAATAAACGTGCAAATAAAAAGTTTATGAATGTTAAAAAAGCGAAAAATGTTTGTTATTAATAATTAGTTAAATGTTAAATGATTAGAATAAATTAGTTTTCAAGAAATTTACTGCACATCAACTAAATTTTGGTGATTTTTAGCAATGCAGCAATTCTTTTATTCTTAAATTGAAACCTAAGGTTGTGTTGGAAAAAGGGTGGGTAACTGACATCAATTATGGGGATTTCTCCCAATTTATATCCAACTCCGATAATTCTCTATCAAAGTTTACTAAAAAATCGGCTTAGTCTAGAAAATAGGCTGAAATTTTATATCGTTATATTTAGAAGTAGCTAAACGTAAATGAAAATTATCGAGGTAAAAATGTCTTTTGTATATTCCCACAATTGAATTTGTAGGATCAGAGTCCTGAACCATCTATCCGGTTTATGGAGCGAGTGTTGAACCTGTCTATGGGTCATCCTATAGACCGAACTGAAGAAAATATGCTTTCTTACGATTGTCTTTAACGCGGAATTATTTGTCCCAAAAAAATATTTTTAATAAAATAAATTAGGATTCTGTCCAAAAACTATAATTATTAATTTTTTTAATTATCATTCCTGGATATGTCTTAATCTAAAACATATGTCGAGAACTCACAAAGCTTAAACGTAAATAATATTATTTCAGGAATGATTTTCAAACAATTATTTATATTGCTTAATAGTTAAAATGTAGGATTTCATAATACTAATCAAAATATGAAAAGAAGTACGTTTAGGAGGAAAAAGAACTGCTTTGATTTGAACTCAAAAATATACTTAATCTTATTAAGGATGTTCCAGCATGGTATTTGCAGTTTCTATGTTAAAGCAATGGTACAATTTTTTTTTCGACAGAATTTAACGAAAAATTAAATTTAAGAATTTAATAATGCTTACTATTAATTCCCAAAGTTTCAGAAATTTTGACCGTTTAAAATGGGAAATAATTATGCCAACGTCCCAATTTCGATCAATTTACGTCAAAATTAATATCTCGAAAGTGAAAATTAATTTCTAAATTTTTTTCTTAGAATTGTATTGTATAAACATTTTTTTCTACTTTTTCTTCAATATATAATAATATCATAAAAAATAGTTGGAGAGACCGGACATTTTACATGCTTTAAATGGGACATGACCCTCAAAATCGCGAACTTTGTCTTTAAATATCTCGCAATCTAAACGGTCAAAAATTATGAAATTTTAGGAATTCATAAATAAAGCTATTATAAACCCGAGAAAAAAAATTCGGCCAAATCTGTCGAAAAGTGATTTCATGCTGGTACTACCTTAAGTGTTTATCCTGTCGAATCCTACCTATAGAAATAAGCTTTGAAAATAAATACAGTTAAGTAACTCTACAGATAAACTATATTATGCACATCTATCAAAAATATTCAGTGTCCGAAATTTTAGGACGGAATATACAAGGGGAGATTATTTCAAATTGAACATGAAAAGATGTTAAAACGCTGTAGAATAGTCTAAGAGGTGAGTCAAAAAATTGCAAGCATTTTTTAAAGGCTGATTTTGTAATATTTATGTTATATTGGGGGGAGTTGAGAAATAGTCTGTCGTCAGTCAGCCGATTTCTGTAGCGGGGCGGCTTTAACTTTACAAAAAACGTGCAAGTATTTTCTAAAGTCTGAAAGTTTGTATATTGGTGCAGAAAATTAAAAAAAAAAATTCAGTCTATTGTTGAAAAATTAAGCATATTGTTGTAACCAGGCCTGCCAGTTACGCGTCAAACTTGTCATCTTTAATCGGCGAGTGACTCTCTCTGTCACAGAATTATACTAACCGGCTATATTTTTTTTGTTTATTATAATATTCTGCATCAATATACAAATTTTCAGATTTTAGAAAATACTTGCACGTTTTTTGTCGCTCACCTCTCCTACTAGAAAGTAATTGTAAGATATCAACTAAGCTGAATTAAGTTGTTGTTTGGAAGAATTGCAACAAGTTTTATTTGCGGAGCATGAGTCGTAAGTAATGACTCTTTTCATCGGGACAGATATCGATGTGGTAGGTTCCCACTTATAATTATGTTTTCTTCCGTTCAACTGACCTAGATATAAGATTTTATGTTTTTGGAATAATAAATAGAAAGAAAAATAAAATTGTACCTAAATTATAAATTCGGTAATTTCATTATAAACAGTAGATAAATTTTACATTCAGTTATGGAGCTGACAAGCAAATTTGTGTAAAAATTTTAACCATCTGATAGATTATACATTCGATGATACTGGGTGGAAAGAAATAATTTTTCGAGATATTTAATTTTGGGCTGCTGGAAGCAATTAGATTCAACACTTTTGTCTAACTTCCTATCGAGTTTCTTCTGAACCTATTAAATTAATTATTGCTATCGAGCTATCGAGTTTCTTATGAACCTATAGCTACCTGCTAACGTGTCAGAAAATATTTTTAATTTTTATCCCCTTCAAGCCAACCTTTTTGCAAGGTCTTGTTTACACGACTGCACAAAAATCAAAAGTCTGTGTTAAGATTCTATGTATGCATGTTACTTTATTCCACCAAAACTTCTAAATTACTGACAACCGATTTGGACGTATGATATATCGCTTGAAACGTTACTCTTTCCGATAAAAAATTAACTGAATAAAAACAAAAATTCTTTTTTCGTGAAAAAGAACATTTATTAAGATGAAAATGGAATATTCAGTTACTATTTTTGAAGTTAATTCTGCAAGCTACAGAAAAAAACTTTGTGTGCATCGATCGACCTCTACATTGCGATGTATATTGAGCGAGGACTAAAGTGATCTAAGGTCAGCTTTAAAACTAAGGCATACCAAAAGAGTTTCGCACCAAAAAATTAAAACTCATGAAATAAATGGTGGAAACACATATAAATTATATATTCCATTGCATTGTTCTATTCAAATGTATTTATTTGCGCTCCCACCATTTTTATCTAGAATTGTGAACCGCTATTTGAAAAGTATTTAGGTATTATTCATTATTATTCAGGTATTGAGTTATCCCAAAGTTTTAATTTTTTTACTTTCGTCGAGTCCCCATGACTATCTTTTTATTGGCATAACTTATATATATGTTCTTAGTTACATCTTAAAGTTGAATAAATATTATTATTATTACCATACTGATTCGTCAGTGAATATGCGTCTCATAAATGGGCCCATTTACAGGACTATATTGTTAATTAAAACTTTATGTGGACAGATTGTTAATGGTGGGGTGGGGGTGTATTTGATCTTTTTGATGAGTGTCAGCTCCTTAACTAGTATGTCTGTATGTAGTACATATTAGCTATACATATAAGTTACTTTAAATTGATATTGTGTATACATTTGGAGCAATGCCCATTTGCATATTGTTTGATATTAATGTATTTGGCAAATATGAAATTGATCCTACATACTTACTATTTATATTTATAAGTTTAATAATGTTAGTATAAAGTATAGTGCTGTAGTACCCAGTAACCCTTTTTACAATAGTAGTATAAGAATAATACGAAGAGTCAGTGTTTCAGAGGATTGTCAATATTTATTACAGTATTTAATTTGGCCATCAGATCATCAGGAAAATGAAAAATATTGTCATAATTAGTTAAATCAGTATAGATAATATATTTCGAAAACTATTGTAATAATTTATAAGAAAATAATGGTTTATCTGTTAAAAAATACTCGAAAAAATTTTTAAGCGATTGTCACATGATTGAAAACGGTTTAGATAGGTTATCGTTGTGATAAAATAACATATTATTAAATATTAGACTTGCTCAAAGGCTAAGGCAATACAGTTTAATTTTGTTTCAGCCATCATAAGACTGCAATTGGCTATGGCTCCTATATAACTATGGATTACAAAACTATTTGCTTGAAAATGGTGACTTTGTCTTAACTCTCCCTTGAAAAACTCTAGTAAATATAAAACATAAGGATTATGTAAAACATCAAAAATTTGTATTACATAGGTACCTTTATTAAAAATACCGTTTTAAATAGCCCAATAAATCGTGAAAAATATTATTATGTAACTTTTTTTTTCACTTTTGTTCGTCAATAAAAAGGAAAGATTTAAATCAAGTGTTTTATTTGTTATTTTTCGAACGAATAAAAATAATTAAAAATCAGCATTGTTATGTTGAGTTTTTGGACCGATAGAAAAATTCGTACGATAGAGAAATTTTTATGGATATAATACGGGGGACCCAATATCTGATGGAGATAATATAGTACAGTTCATAAATCTGATATTTATTATTTTGGTTATAATGATTTTCTTGAGGGTCTTTGAGTAAATGCCACTCTCGTCATGCAAGCTAATAAAAACAAGACAACCCGTGCTTATCCAAGAGATTCAGGACAACTTAGTAAATACTACTTCTATTCAGTAGTAATTGGAACCAATTAAATTAAAGGATAATATTCATAGAAGTTAACTTCTGAGAAAACATTTCTATAATTTTTTATTTATTGAAGGAAACCCATGCAGGGGAAAACGTTTTTATTGTTAGGAAACATTTTGTTTGATCAGTGAAAAATATTGACAAACCTATAGAACTGAAACATACAGTAAATGTATTGTATTTTATAGAAATATATGTGTGCAGATATAAGCCTTTTATAAAATTTATTTTTACTAAAAATATAATATAAAAATATATCCTAAAAACTTGTGTTATAGAGTATAATATAATAACTTTATATGAATTATATTATGTGTAATATTATAGATACTATATAATAGATATACGTATTTATAGAATATATAAAAACGAACCGGGAATCCCGGAAATCCACGTAATCCGCCAAGTCCCTGGAACAGAGAATAATAAACCATTCCATTCTTATTATATTATATATATATTTGATATATAATTATTATAGAAACTGTATGCATATGATCCTATATTATTTTTTAATTTTATAACTTTCGGAAAAAAGATAGAAAATTGAATATTGTAATAATGAACAGATGCGGATCCAAGAGTGTCCTCAAAAACAGTTATACTATTTACAATTGGAAGTATTTGTGACTTTTCGTAGTTTTCGATATTACGGTAAAATTTAATTTAATTTGCTGGAAAATTATCTGTATACCGTGTGTCGCATTTAAGATGAAGACACCCTCACATTATCGTTATTTATGGGAATATTGATTTGAAATTTTGAACAGTCATACAGAGTGGTATGTCACATTTTTTAAGATACTTAACCAAAATCTGAACTTTAAACTCAGCCTACTAAAAATTGACAAATAGGGAAGATTCTTAATATTTTGCCTAGCGTCAGAGATGATTAGAGATATCGAAAAAAAAAACTAGAAGAAAAAATTGCTTAGAATACTTTTTTTAAACCCATACCGATTTACATGGCAAAATTCGCATTTTCAATTTTTTTATTTTTTGGTGTTTATTACAAAATTTAAAAAAGTTTATTGAAATACTTGAAGGCATAACACGATTAAAAGCATCTCTGACGCTAGACAAAATTTTAAGAATCGACCCTATTTGTTAATTTATAGTAGTCTGAGTTTAAAGTTCAAATTTCGGTTAAGTATCCTAAAAATTGTAACCCACCATACCTTGTATGACTGTGCAAAATTTCAAATCAATATTCCTATAACTATCGAAAATTTGAGGGTGTCTTCTCTCTCACGTCATCTTAAATGCGACATACTGTATATAAAGAGTATATTCTTAATTAAAATTATCACACTTTTTTAAAATTTAGCACAAGAAATTCTCCCTGAACTTCCTTCCTTCAGTTATTGTCATTTTTGTAAAATTTTTTGTTTTTTAAATTTGTTATTGTTTAATATATATTTTTATTTTTACAAGACAAACCGATTTTAATGATAGTAATAAGTAAACAATTTCATGGTTAATAGATGAATATATAATAATATGTCACAATCCTTCTTGAAACCGCGCCTGATAGGTAGTTAATTTTTTTATACCGAGCAAGTGTGGCTTAGTAGATACCATTCTATTATATTAAAAACTTAATTTAATTTTTCTATAAAATACAATTTCAAATTAAAATTGATCTAAGATAAAAACTGACTCGAGTTTAAGAAAAAAATCTATGGTTGCACGATTTATTGATTTATTTAGTCCATTTGGTGAATGTACGAAAGCGTGTATAGCCAAATAACAAAACAATTTTCTTATATCCCTAAAAAGGGAATAATTTTGTTAAATGAATGAACCAGTTTTGGAAAAATCACTATCTATACGATATTAAGTTGTCACAATCGATACGACATTCAAGTATTTTTGGAGAATTGGTTTGGAGAATTTTTTTATGTATTACGGGTAGTATAAACTAAAATGAAATTTTGTTGCATTTTTTTTACATGTTTTTTAAAAACCGGTAAAAACTGACCACTCGCTACAACCGTTGACGAGTCTATGTGTTGTGTAACTTCTAATTAACATGTAGCATAAATGGTATTAATAGCCAATTAACAATAACGATCGAAACACAATAGGTTGATACCTTATAATACCTACATAATATTTTAAAACTATAAACGAAATTCAAAATACCAAGCACGTTGTTGTCTCTTAATTAACGTATTCATGCTCGAATAAAGTTGAGGGCGTGTTTTAATTTCCTGTTCTCTATTACATAGTCCTTTTAAATATTATACTGCTGCAGTTGACTACTATGTTTTAGCTTTAGTCTATTTAATGTGTCTAGTTATTTAGTGTATCTAAATATAATGATATTTTATATAAACATTTGCCTTTTGCTATTTATAGAGCTATCATACACTATAATCATATATTATTATATTGAATGGAAATTCTTGTACATTGAGCGGAAAATAAAGTGAGACATTGCTGCAATTTTTAGAAAAATGGCCCTTAATAACCCGATCATCTTAGTCAAAATTAGTGAATTTTTGTACAAACCTTTATTTGGATAGTACAAAGGTTGTCTCAAAAGTCACAAATGATCCCGCGTGCGCGTCGTTATATAGATATTCAAGGTCAAAGATCTCGAAAATCAGTTTTTTGTGAATTACTCGTTTCTTTTGCTTTCCATCGTATTATCATACATTATAAAAGTTGTAGAGGATAAAAAACTATTTAAGTAGTATTTAATCGATAATTAAGTGAAAAAAGTGTATAATAGACAAGGTCAATCGTGAATACTATGCAGTCTATTATGCCGTTTTTTCTCGTAATTAATCATTAAATACTACTTATTTAGAACCATATATTTATAAAGAGTGATCCAGCGTCCGGAGTCAGGAAGTTTCAGAAAAAATTTGTAGAAAATTTTATCCTCTACAAATTTAAAAAAGTTTAAGAATTCAAATGCATGGCTGAAGACTAATCTTTCTGTTTTTTTTTTTGTTTCCTTCTTTAGTATTAAAACTTCTATTTTTATACTCTGTATATAACAAATATATCAAGGCATACTAATTTTATTCCCAAGTTTGTAATTCTTAAAAATATGATTGATTACAGCGTGCTCAAGACGTAAAAATTGACGTGAAGTTCATAAATGAGCAACATAGGTCATTTGAGACTCGGATCCATGGGATCCAACTTGTAAACCGTTAGAGTAAGAATAAAAATTTAAAAACAAAAAATGTTCCTTATAAAAAAACAATCAACTTTTATTCCAAACATTTCGTAAAAATTACTGTTTCCCCGTGAGAGCGCTAATTATATAGTATGTATTATATGGGAATATCAGTCATGTGTGTGTGACATGTATGTATGCCTGACTTTCAAAGAGTGGCTATATCTTTTTACTTACATGCAGTGAAAAAACAAGCGATTCCGTAATCAACACCATCTATACATGGTATTCCATCAATTAACTCAATCAATTGTTTGTTTTCACTTGTTATACCAATACATAGAATATACTTAATGTGCAAATAATAATGGTGGATGTTGAGACAATAACCATCCTGTGTACTTTTAATACTGTTATAATTGTAATTCGTTCCTTTTTTCTGGTTTTCATATTTTATACAAGAATCGTAATTAGTCACTATTACTCTTAATGAAAAATTATGTTTTTTAATAGAGGGAGGAAATTATAACCTTTACTTATACCTATTTTAACTATGTATATTTTGGGTAATATTTTGTGGGGTATTAAGTATTTACATATATAAAACTGGTGAGTTGCAGAACTGCATCACTAAATTCATATTTCCCTCTCATTTAATATTTCTTACTCTTATGATTTTTTATTGAAATGGGATTTTGTCTTTTTATTAAAAACATGATATTTTATCTTAAAAAAATTATGCTTAAAAAATGAAAAACCAGATCAGTTTGGTCGTGGAAGCGAAGCACTAAAGTACCCCGGGAAACAGGTACCTGGTGTGCAATTTTGTCGCGATATTCGAGTTCACCAATTCCAAAAACCCCAGAGCAACGACCGATTTTTATAACGAATTTCCTGAAAGCTCCAGAAGAAGATGGGCATACCATTTACCCTGGGCGCCAGGTACTTCAAAGACGCGATATTCGTGTTCGGCGACCCCAAAAATCCCGAGTAACAAGCTTGGTGTATTTAGTATTTACGGTTAATTTAAAATTCAATTATAAAATGCATATTATTCATGCAAATTGCATATTTTTAATTTCTTATAAATCAATTTAGGTCACAAAATTTCCTGACGCTCCAACGAATCGAATTCAGAAAATCGCATGCAAATCCGTCAAAAATGTCAAATTTGATGAACTTTGACTGTTGTTAGTGTTTTGTTTCCGCGGCAATTAATTTAACCCCAATTTTCACTACATTAACTATTTATTAACCAACTCTGGATACCGAATTATCCTATTTGAACAAAAAAACTAAGAATGCCTGAAAGTACTGCGGGACAATATGGTATATATCAGCCATTTTCAAATCACATAAATTGTATTCTGGGACCATGACAAGGGTATATTATAACACATACCCACCACTCTCCGTTGATGTTCGATATAGTGCATAATTCTATATTTTCGGGGAATATATGACTAAAATGATAATAATAAAATTATGATCTCTTTATGGGTATACCCTCTCGTTAGTCGTTATTCTTTTGTTTTTTTGCTGTTTAATTTGAATTTTATATTGTGAATAAATGATGTTTACGCTAATTGCTTTTAAATCCAGAAATTGTTGTTTTAAAAAATGTATTTTGAGTGAGATTGTGGTGTATATTTTATTTATATGCGTAACGATTCGTACCCGAATTTTCGAAAAATTTCTCGTCTCGAAGGTGTATAATTTAACAAAATGCCTGGTTGAAGGCAATAGTTTGCATTGTAATGTAATGTAAGTAATGTAAACAGGGCAGCTTCATGACAGCGATTCTGATTATTAAACGAGTAAAATTGGTTTAAATTCAAGAAGGATTGAGGGAAATTCCAATTTTATTTCTTTAGTTCGCCAACGGACACCCTTCTCCTTTTGTAAAAAATCAAATTCTTTCAATTTCCTTTAATTTTTTTATTTTTCCTAGATAAAAATGTTTTGGATTTATCACGACGAAGCCACATATCTACGAAGTGTCCTGTGCCCATCCTTCTGTAAGTTATCACTTGGGAAAAGGGCCTAGGACTATAGAGTAATATAGTTTAACATACAAAAAAGAATAAAAATGGAACATGAGAACTCAAATTACTGGGGAACGGCCGATTTTTGTTTTTTTGGGCACGGAATATCAAAATCCATAGGAAATGTGAGTATTTTCTTTGTTAATGTGAATTGTACAACATGTGAGATAGTTGTTAGTTATATTTGGTTCTATTGGCTGTATACAAGGTACACATTAAGGCCATAGAGCCCATTGTGATACCATTTTTTGGCGAAAATTGATGGATTATGAGCTTCTCTATAATTTTAAGAGTCTGAGAACACCTCCTTCATGCCTATACTATGTATTATACCAGCCCATTACAATTATTAATTAAATAAATTCTTGTTGTGGTGGGAATGGAATCTTCTAAGTACTCTGGGCAAACTGCATACGAAAATAGTTACGCTTTAACCAACTAAGCCACTAGGGTTGAATAGATAACAATAGTTACCCAAGCGGTTAACCCGCCAGCACTTGCGTTTTGAACATTTGGTCACGCTCGATTTAAAACATAAATAACTTTTGTTTTTCAAATGTGGTTGAAACTTTTTCTATCTTATATTTTTCTTTTCATATATTTTTATCTATTTTTGAATTATGAATTTTTCAGATTTTTCCACCAATCTACAGTTTTTAAAACTATATTTTTTTCAAGTCTTTTAGTAACTGTGTAAATTTCTCTTATCACGAGAATAAAGAAAATATTAACTTCGGAAGTTTCGGGCGTGTACTTTCGTTAGTTTAATATAAGTCGTACTCAGTATATTAAAAAAATTGTGATAGAAATATGGTGAAATTAGTTAAAATGAAATTAATTATTTATATTATTTATCTACTACTATCATTCAATAATCATCACCTAATCAGATCACATTTTTAAATAGTTAATGCATTAAAAATAAATTTAACGAGTGAGATATTTGACTCTTATGCAAAACGCATGAGCAAATCTCTCATCAGGTGCCTAATAGTATACCGAACAGTTGACGTAAGTGCTGACGGGTTAAATAAACACTTTCTTTTTCCTAGTTTCGACCATAAATTGCGGATTATGACTAATTTCCAACTTCAACTAAAGCTATGTAATGTGGCGAGACTGATTATGTGATATATATGTATAAGTAGTATAAATAATCGTTTTTTACGGAATAAAAACGAATATAAAATATAACGAAAATATTTAATGCCATATTCGATATTAATTTTAAAATAAATTATGTTGAATTAATACGTTCGATGTTTTTTTAAACAAACAATATTTATGAGTTTTTTATTTCATAATTCACGTATATTATTATAATTGTAATTAGAACAAAAATTTTTCTAGTGCCATCATGATATTTATTATGGACCATCCATTAATTACGCCACACGTTAAGGAGGGGAGGGGTTCAACGAAATGTTACATTGTAGGGGGGTCAACAGATTTGTGATGTCACTTATTAAAATTTAAAATATAAACGCAAAATTTATAAGTAAAAAAAAACAAAACAAGCCGTGGATAGAGTCTGATGTGAACCTTAAGGTCAACACAAATAGCTTCCCAGCATAATAAAAAGTTATAAAAAAATTAAAAAAAATAAAAACTCCAACAACTCGAAACGTCTCGACCGAATGTTATGAAATTATTTTCAGCTCATATTGCCATTAATACGGTTCAATCGCGTCTCAATGAAGTCGATATCATTTTTTGTTGGCGCGATATCGATCAGTATAAAATCTAAGAAAAAGCTCGCCAGGCTCGAAATGACTTGACCGAATATTTTGAAATTCTTTTATAGGTATTGCCTTTAATACGCTTCGATCGACACCCCAACGAAGTCGATATGATTTGTCCGTGCGATATCGACGACGAAAAAACTGTCTACGGACGTACGTACGTACGGTCGTACGTACGTACGTATACACACACACACACACACACATACTTCTTCCAAATTAGTGTTAATGTCTTGTCCTAACCAGGAAACGTTAAGATATGTTGAAAATTTCGATTTCGAAAATCAGATCCATTACAATAACTTCCTACAGTGGGATGTTAAAAAAAAACTAGCCCATACAAAGTTTTTATTGTACACCCTTATTTAAATTATTTGACTTGATGTTGATTTTATTAAAGATTTTTGTTAAGAATTTGTAAAGAAAAAAATTAAAATATTTACGTCACACCAAAGACAGGGGGCTTCGATAATGTAACCATCTGGGACAAGGGGGAGGGGGTAGGTTTAAAATCGTAAAATTGGTGTGACAATATTTATGGATGGTTCCTTACGTATTTTTAGATTGTGATTGCTAACCCAACCTTTGCCAGCAGTTTGAGTAAACACAAATGACAATGGCTCCAAATAATAAAATAGCACGTTTTTTAATTATACTGTGTAAAAGTTTCAAGGGAATACTTGTTTTTTATATCATGATAAAGTAAGTAGATGCTTAGGTAATTTTTAGAATAATTTTATTGATTTGTTTCAAAATCAAAAAGAGCTGATTTTACCACCATTGACTAACTTCTTTTGAATTTTTAAATACCATATTTTTTTTGTTTTTTTGTAGATTTGGAAACTTATTTAAATGTTGGAAGAGTCAATTTATTATTTCAGTTTGTTTAATAAAAAGCACACAAGCTCGGTTTTCTGTGCGGATATTAGACACATCTATATTAGCAATGGCATATTTGTTACTGGTTATTACAACAATTTTTTTAAATTTAGAAGCATTGTGGTAATTAATATGTTAGAGGCAAATAAAATCTTTGAAAATGAAAATTAGGTAATTCATGAAAATTTTTTTAAAAAGCTTTTATAAAAATGAAATAATGGAGAACACTATATAGAACAAGCCGTGGATAGAGTCTGGTGTGAACCTTCCAAGTCTACACGAATAACTCCGCAGCATTATAAAAATTAAACAAAATTTAAGAAATAGAAACTCGAAAGACTCGAAATGACTCGATCGAATGTTCTGAAATTCTTTTGGGATCATATTGCCGTTAATACGCTTCGATTGTTTTTCAAATTTCAGCTGTTTTTTGTGAATGCTTTAACCAGAATGCTTCTTTTATACCTATTACACGAATTTAAAAAAAATGCAATTTTAATAAAATTTATTTACAAGTAAATAGGTACTATTTATTTGAAGAGATGGATGATAATTTTCGATCATTGGTATGCAAATATAATTACTGATCAAGATACGTAAATCTATCAATTTACTTGTAAATAATGTTTCAAAACTTAAGAATATTTTTGAGAGAATGATTTAATAAATTTTTTATTCTTACCGTAAAACCACGTTCTCCTTTTTCACCTTTTGCAGCCTGCAATATTTATTAACATTTAAATAACTTTTCTTTGCAAACTTAATAATGACCGTGTTTGTTAGTGTTTTTAGTACCTTGATTCCCTTTAGTTAATTTGCGTTATTAAATTTCTTAATAATAATTTTTGGTAATTAGTGTCAAAAAATTAACGTGCAATAATATACGTTAATATTTGATGTATCTTATAGTCGACAAAGTATTTCTATCTAAAATATCCGATTTTCAATTGACATTATTTAAAATATTAATTCTCACTTTAGTTTTCAAATCTATTGCTTATCTAAATGAAAATTCATTTTTATTTTGTTGCTGAATATCGTAAAAATATTTTACTATCCTAGATTTATGACACGAATATCAATGGATATTCGTATGAGATAAGGTTCAATAATATCCTAAAATCCAAAGTAGCGCAGCGATCTAAAAAATTTTAAGCTTGTGTAGTTCATTCGCTGAATAATGAATAGGTAGATATAACATTGCATGTACTCGTTTTTAATTTCCGATATTGCAGCAGGTGCATAGGATCATCCAGGTGATTCCCGTTCAATGTATAGCTTATTTTTTTGGAACTATGGTTCTTATACCACGATATTTGTTTGCTGGTTACCTAGGAAACTAAATCGATTTAATCGATTCAGGTTGCCATAAATTTTGAGAAAATGCAAAATTATTTTTATAACTATCAATTTGTATTTTTTGTCGAAAATTTATATTTTATCATTTAAAAAATTGAGTTGTGAAAGTTATCAGAAGTTAAAGATAATTTAAAGTAAGTACAATGCAATTTTTATGTTATGTCATAATAAATATACTAATCAAACCAAACGTAATGAACTCACATATTGGGTTGACTACTAAATCAGAATTATGTCTTTTTTAAACTTATACTACAATTATTTCATACAGTGAAAATTAAAAGTAGCTATAAAATTAAGTTCTTTAAAGAATCAAACAAGTATTTATTATTACAGTTACCTACGTGCAAGAAAGAGATCTTCGAACTATTTTAAGCAAGTTTGCGGAAACTATTTTCAATACGGTGATTGAAAAATTTTTTTCAACAGTAATTATAGATTTCTTTTTCTTATTTAAAGTGTCAATGTTCGAGATGACTATACAAAAATCACAAATGGTGACTTAAACATTTTTGTTTGTTTGTAATGATTTATTTTCATATATCATGAATAAATAATGAAGCACCTTTTGTTATTAAATAAGCTATCCTTTTTTTCTATGATAAAAACAGATGAAAAGCATATTTAAATTTGAATTTCTCAGAAATTATTATTTGATAATTTGTAAGCAATAAAAATATTCTTGATTTTAATGACCACAAGACAAACCATATTTAAAATATTAATGCTTAATCATAAACTGATTAATTTATAGACGAAAGGCCTTGAATAAATCATTTTAAGAAAGATAAAATAAAACAAATTTTTTCATTGACTTGATTATTAAATCTGCTAAATCATTTTTACATATATTATGTGAAAAAAAATTATTAAGAGTAGTCGAGACGCTCAAGAGACCCCGTGGCCAATTGGGGTTGCCGATTTTCCAGGTTTTTTCTGTGTATTTGCCTTATGAATTCTAATTTCGACGGTATAAATGCCTTGACGGTAGAAATGTGGCAAAAAATCTGCTCAGACATTTAGAAAGACTAGAAAAAATAAGAAAATATTTCGGTAAAACTTAAGTTTTTAGAATAATGGTTGAGGTTTTACATTTCATAAAAAACACTTGGGTGAAGTCATTGATCTCAATAGACTACGAAAATTTCCGCGAAAAAAAAAAATCAATCAATATATTTACAATATAAAAATACATTGTAATACGATTAATTTTCGAGGCTCGCTAGGTAGAAACGGCATTGATTGAGCATTTTTTTTATAAGCATATTATTAAAAACAATATTTCTCGAATAATTTAAGCTTTTCGAAGTAAAAGTTTCCTAGCTTCCGAATAATAAATGGCCTAAATATGCACAAAAACCGAAATTTCAAACTTTACGAATAAGTCAAAGAATGTGCAAAAATTGTTTGTTTATAAAAAAAAATCAAATTTTCTATATTCCTAGAAAATTTGTCAATAATTTTTTTTGCGCGTTTTCACCTTCTAATTCAATTCAATTCTAATTCAAAGAAGGATACTAAAATATCAAGAAAAATCAGCCTGAATTCAGCGAAGTCATATTCGAATTGGCCATAAGAGCCACTCTAACGCTTTGACTATTGGTAGGCGTGTTTGATTACAGAGCATGGTAAGACAGAGAAAAAAATTAAATTACCGTTTTAATGACTTATCAGAATCTCTTATGTAATAAAAATTGTATACAAAAAATAACGAATTTTTTTTAAGGAATTTTACTTAGTAATGTAAGGTACATCAAAAGCGGATTGAAATGACCAATTGATTTCTCTTCTTTTAAAAGTAATAAATAGCTCCAAAGTGTAAACGAATTTTCATTTGACACAGCTAAAATAATTTCTAACCTATAAATATTGGAAATAAAAATGGAAATTTCAATCGATCAATCCGTACAGCTGTGCGACTAGAGACAGACTAAGATAATATATAAGAAGGTATTCCAATCCTGCAATGCATGATGGGAAATGTGTCAAGCGGTCGCGCCACCACGAGTGTGTCAGACACACTAGCCGGGTTATAAAGTCGTTTCATGCTAACTCATACTAATTATTATTTATTATTGTTATGGAAGGGTAAAAATAATTTTTTCTGACGCTGAATTATTATTAAAAAATAAATTTTATTATTTGAGGAGTTAGCATGAAACGACTTTATAACCCGGCTAGTGTGTCTGATTTGACACATTTCCCATCATGCATTGCAGGATTGGAATACCTTCTTATATATTATCTTAAGACAGACATAGAAGTACACTTGTATCAAAATTAAAACGCTTCTTTTGGAATGGTTAATACATAAATGGTTGCTCATCTTACGATAATCAAACAAAATTTAAAATGATAGTAGCTTATTAAAGTCAAAAATAATTTTTTTTACACCCAAAAGCTAATGGTTCATTATCAAATTAAAAGATAATCTATATTTGCAAATTCATTAACATACGTACATTAGTATTTCAGGGAAAAAATATTAATATCTAAT
Organism: Chrysoperla carnea; assembly: GCF_905475395.1. NCBI lineage: Eukaryota > Metazoa > Arthropoda > Insecta > Neuroptera > Chrysopidae > Chrysoperla > Chrysoperla carnea. The sequence goes on along the minus strand of NC_058338.1, from coordinate 57,478,133 downwards.
AAATTGCAAGCATATGTTCTAATAATTAAATTTACATAGCTGTATTTTTGTCAAGTACCCCTTATCAGAAACCGGCACAAGTGCTTTACTACTGATGCACAGTAGGGAAAAGCGAACAAAATGATTGAAATTTTATGCCTATTGAGAATATCATTCAATTGACGGACCTAGAGCTCGCGCAACTTTGATTTGGCAAAGTTTCCCGCATGGTATGATTGATCCGCCAAGCAAGTCTAAAAAAAGTTAAGTGTAAAAAAACATTAATAACTTTGTCTTGACTAACTGACAGGCTGACTAACTGATGGATCAACGCACAGCCTAAACCACTGATCGAAGAGACATTAAACTTGGAGGATTAAAAACGGAGGAATTTGTATGAAACAACGTGATAAAGCAATCAATCTACTTCAAATTTTGCATAAACATTCTTTAACAGAATTGATTTATGACGTGTTTCGTGTTTACAAAGTTGGAAAAGTCCAGCGAAGCGCGCAGGATACGGCTAGTAATACATATAATGTCTTCAATTTCCTTGAGTCTGTTACTTTAGGAGATGACTGGATGGAATGATGGACAATAAGTGTTTACATTTATTAGGTAATTTATTTACATGGCCACTACCTTTTAAGATAATATTTACGAAAAGGTATGTCAGTGTTATTAATTTTTCTCAGTGACGTGTTATATTGTTTTCTTTTGGAATGTTTTTTTTGTTTCTTCATACTTGAAAATGCCCAGTATTAAAAAGTAGGGACAGCCCTTTACATAATAATTTTTAAACAAATTTCCGGCCAAATACATTGAAATTATTTGGAATTTTTAATTGCCGTTAATTGATTCTCTACACAAACACTGATATTTGGTGTACAAACTAGTGTCTTTTTTTGACAGAAATATACACCTACGGATAATTGATCTAGCCTTCATCTTTGAATTTGGGTTCTTTATGCCGTTGCTAAACCTGCACGTTGAGGTAATCACAAAGTTTTAAAAGCGAGAGCCTGTGATCTATCAGATAGACTCCTTTAAAAATAGTCAAATCGGACCATTTTGAAGAGTGCATATCTTTTTTATTCCACATACGCCACTGGTCATCTGTATTAAAGTTTGTAAACAAAATAAAAATAATTACTATCTCTAATTAAAATACTTGTTTTTGAGTATTATTATTATACAATTATTTACCTCTATTATTTACGAAGTGATGTAATACATACGCACGGGAGTTTAGTGGCCAAGTGTGAGGAATATTTTAGTACAGTGATATATATAGTGAATAAAATTATACACAGAAAAATCTTTAGAAGATCTTCGTTTCTATTTTGTTAAAGTTAATTGATCAAGAGTGTATACTGCTCAGTCGTTGGAACATGCACCACCTCTTTTTTAGTTGTTATCTTGTAGGAAACCCTAAGCTCGAACTGAAAACATAACTAAGAACATTCTCGATCAAATTAGCTCTCAAACAAACAAAAAAAATCAAATATGTTCATCCGTTTAGTAGCTCTGATGCCATAGACAGACACATAGATACAGAGACACGTTAAATTTATAACACCCCTCTTTGATAGTCGGGGGGTTACAAAAATCCGCTGTAAAAGATTGAAACGAGAAGAAATTTATTGAACTTAATTAGGTTAATTTGGCAATTTGGAATTTTTTTGAGAGTTCCGTGATCCGAAAAGATTGACTTTTAATAATAATTTCTTGAAAAATCTTAAACCTGTTACAAATAAAAATTGGTAGGTTTGAAGGACAGGTTTTAATTTATGATGTGGTTTTATTTAACCTTGAGTTTCAAAACAAAACCAAAGTTAGTTAACATCTGCTCGATTATCGTAAAGCGTAAAAAAAAGGGCTATGATATAAAAAACTTCAACAATGATTTGTCTTTTAGTGTATTATAACTTGGAACTTGTCCCTTGTATGTTTTTGATGATACGTAGGTATTCATAAGCAAGAGATAATAATGATATGATGATGAATTGTATTTATTATTCAAGTCAAGAGCAGATATTGCCATTGCTAATTTGACATTGTGCGGACATGAAAGGGAAATTTTATGGTATCAGTTCAAATATTTACATTACTTATAATTGTTGAAGTATTCTTCTTGTTCCGGTATGTTATTACTAATTTTATTGTTGTGTTAGTCTTAGAGTACTCTTAAACTGCAAGAATGGCTTATCATGTTCAACAATCAATACTGTATTTTAAATAATCAAGTAACTTTTCATACTTATCGCTGGCCGATTTTCAGTCATCATGTGCCTGTCCGTTCTCACCTTGTGATGTATACTAATTTACATACGAATATTTTTACTTTCCGGTGTAAAGAAAGAAAGTATCATTTTGAGCATCCATGAAACCATTTTGAATAGTTTCAGCGTGATGCTTTTACGGGGTATCTGTACATATTGTGCTTAACTCAAAAACTACTAGCCGTAAAATGTTTTGGATTTAAAATTCTATCTTTCTGTGCTTTTTTCAAAAATTTTTTCATTTTCAAATTTCATTAAAATTATCCGATCTATTCCTTGAATGGATCCATTTTAACAGGGTTGTTCAATAAGAGATATTTTGTCCAAAAAGGTATTACCGCTTAAATAGAAGAAACACTTTGTCCAAAAAGATGTTACCACCTATTGCAAATTTTGAAAAAAAAAATCATTTATAATATTTTTTTATTTAAGAATTTTAATAATAATTATTTTATTATTTTTTAGAAATTAAAAAATTATTATTGCATCAAAATGGCATTGGTTACATCAAGTTGGTTTACTGATATTTTAACATTATTAATTGTTACTTTGTCAATTGTGTATTATTTTTTAACTTCAACATATAATTATTGGAAGAATAAGAATATACCATACGAGAAACCCACACTAATATTCGGCAACTTTTATAATGCGGTGACATTTCAACAAAACATTACTGATTTTTTCGCAGACCAATATAGAAAGACAAAAGAAAAATTTTTTGGTTTATATATATTCCGAAGACCATATTTGTTAATACGTGATCCAGAATTAGCAAAATACGTTTTGATAAAAGATTTTAATAATTTTATACCACGAACATCAGCACCCACCTATAAAGATGATCCTTTGGGTGAATATAACTTATTTTCGATGAAAAGTACTCATGATTGGCGTTTTATAAGATCAAAATTATCACCAATATTTAGTTCTGGTAAATTACGTAATATGTTTCCTCTTGTCAATGAAAATGGTGAAAATTTAAATGGCTATCTGAAAAATCATGTCTTTGAAACACTGGAAGGAAAATCCGTTTGTCAAAACTATACAACAGATGCGATTGTATCGACTGTAATGGGACTAAGTGTAAACTCATTTAAAGATGAAGAAACTGAATTTGATCGAATTTCCAAAGGTCTTTTTACAGTTACATTACGGCGTGCAACTGAGTTAATGTTTTTCTTTTTTGTACCATTTTTATCTCGATTATTACGATTAAAAGTATTTAGTGAAATGGGTAGTCAATTCTACCGAAATCTATTTTGGAGTGCGGTTAAAATGCGACAAGATAATAATATAAAACGTCCTGATTTGATTGATGCTTTAATAACGTTAAAAAATTATGGCACTATTGAAGATGCGGATAATAAAGAACAAAAAAAAGAAGTTGTCAGCAATCCATCTCAATTGAGTAAGATTAATACACAATATTTTTAATTATACAAAGATCGTTTCATAAAAAGATTTTCAAGTTAAATATTCAATGTTTAAAATCTCTGATGTTTAGTTTTTTGAAAAGATAAAAATCTTCTTTTTTGATGTATTTAACAATAGCATAACTTCATTACTTTTTGTTTTTGTTAAGTTTTAATCATGCATACGATATTTATTTACATCATGGTCTCTCGATTATAATTGATGTTTTTTAATATGATACATACAGCGTAAACTAAATATTGACAAATATCTTGTCTAGTAATCTTAATTTTTTCAATTCTCTTTAATTAAGCATAACTTCATTTTAGTACGTAGGTTTAATGAGGAAGATAAATAAATATTATTTTTATGGTTAAGTGTAGGTAATCTGTTCCAAAAATTTTATATGATGTTTATGTATATGGTTAAAAGTTTACATGAAAATTTTTTAAAAACCCAATTTCTAATCATTTTCAATTTATTTCTGAACAGAATTGGATGGTGATGTCTTGGTAGCACAAATTGCTTTATTTTATGCGGCTGGTTTGAATACATCTTCAGCTGCCATGTCATTTACTTGTTATTCATTATCATACAATCCAGAAATACAGATTAAATTACGTAAAGAAATTCAAACAGTATTGGCTCGAAACGGAGGAAAATTAACTTACGAAAGTGTATTTGAAATGAAATATTTAGATTGTTGTTTTAAAGGTATAATATTTACAAAATTGTCATAAAACGCGGTCAGATTAAGCAACTAAAATTTTTTTTAGAAACATTGCGGTTGTATCCATCATTAGGATATTTAGATCGAGAAGCATTGGATACATATACATTTCCTGGTACAAATTTGACAATTGAAAAAGGTACACCGGTTATAATATCCTTAGCTGGTATGCAAAAAGATCCTCAGTATTTTAAAAATCCTGACGTTTATGATCCGGAACGATTCAATGATGAAAACAAAGATAAAATCCCACCGTACGTTTTCATGCCATTCGGCGATGGACCTCGTAATTGTATAGGTGAGTTACATAAATTTGTCATAATATATTTATCACCATTAGCAATCTAGAAATTCTTTTCGTTGCTTTCTTCAATTGAATTTAATTATTTGCCTTTCTTCAATTGAATTTAACCCACACACATAGCGGTCAAACTTATAACACCCCTTTTTTAAGCTCGGGGGTTAAAAACCCGATTTCATATATCTACACGTTTAACAGATTCCGGAACACAATTATTTTTGTTGTTGAAATTTTAACTATTATTATTTTTTCACAGGTGCACGTTTAGGTCAATTAATAACTAAAGTTGGATTAATCAACATTTTAAAAGATTATGAAGTTGTTACTGTTGCTAGCAAACCTTTATTAGAATTGAATCCGAAAGCATTCTTTACAGAAGCTAAAGGAGGTATTTCTCTTCAATTTAAGCCGGGAACTGTTTATGTATAATAATAAAATTAAGATCTCTTATAATATAATTATTAATTAATTTTTTTATTTTATGTATTTTTATTTTATTATGTTTTTTAATAAATCTTTTTTATAATATGAAGACTCATGATTTTTATACCCTGTGTATATGAAATATGTATCAAAATTCAAAATACATTAATTTTAGTCCCAACTTCGTAACGCTTAGAAATATGATGTTACATACAAAATTTTGGTAAAGCTATTCATAAAATAATTAAATTGGTTCAGTTTCGGTCCGTCTAACATCACGAGCACTCGAATATGAAGACATATCATGCTGAAAATTTTTATAGCGTGCTCAGGACATAAAAAGTGAGGTTGAATTCGAAAATGAGCAAAATAGGAAAATTAAGTCTTGGGTTCCTATGATCTACCTTTCAAACTGTTAGAGATATAATATAAAAAGCTAAAAAACTGTTCCTTATAAAAAAATTAACAAATTTTATTTGAAACATTTTTTCTTAAATATAATTGTTTTTCCGTGAGGGTGCAAATTAGGGCAAAATTAGGGTATACATTTTCTCCAAAGCTATAAAAGATATAGAGTTACAATTTTGTAGGTTGGTCAACTAGTGAGTCTTATAAAAGATTTTCGAAAAAAAAAAAATAAAACCAAAAGCTTTCTGTGATAAATTTTGAAAATTAAATCAAATGGAGGCCGAAAGGCAGCTATGAATTTGTTCCATTAATAGCTTTTTCCACGTAAAAAAACACCCAAATACATAAATTAAAATAGTAAAATTTAAAACTCGACTCATAATTATTTGATTAGTTTATGTAAATAACTGTTAAAAATTAAGTCCTAAAAATAAACAAATTTTTTCATAGCTAAGATAATTAATTCAGTTAATTGCTTAATCATTCTTGAAAGATATAATTAACTACTTAAATTTAAATATCAGGACGCATGCACGAGTATTAAACATTGTAAGATTTGAAAATATTATTATAGTTTGAATGACAAATCAGATTTTCCTTATGAAGATATATAATTAATTCAATTAATTGCTAAATCATTCTTTAGACATATAGTTTACTGCTTAAGTATAAATATCAGGAGGTATGAATGATTATTGAACATTGTCAGACTAAAAAAAAAATTATTATACTTTGAATGACAAATGAGATTTTCTATATGCAGATATTAATTATCATCAGAAATAATTTGGTATCAATTACGTTGAAAGTGCAGTTTTATAGAATATTCAAAATAAGCCTACGGGCTCCACTAAAAAAGTTACCACAAAAAAGTTAAGGAAAAAAAATTTTTTTGTACATCTGACTTTTTTACATAAGGAATAAAATTATATTTTATGCAATAAAGCCATAAAATAAAATAGTAATACTAATAGTAAGCGTAATTGAACTGTTTTCTTTTTTTTTAATACAGAAAGTACATAACAGTTTCGGCACAATGACGTCAATGAAATCTTTAATATACCGTTTAAGTGATATTCGAAAAATGTATCTAAAATATGTCTTCTATTAGAAGATATCACTATTTATTTTTAATTATTTAATTAAATATTTCTATTTATAATCTACTAGCTTGATACCCGAACGCTTCACTTGGCTTAAAAGTATAAACCACCGTTTTATAGTTTCCATTTCTCTTGATCTCACTTATCCAACTTCCATAACACTCAAAGGAATTGTTTTACACAGCTAAATTATGCACAGTTTTCAATTTTTTTTAAGTTTAAGAGTTTATCAGAAAACATAAATTAAATTTTTACAGAAATTTTTAATTTAGGTAAAAAATGATGATCATTGGTGGATCAGTAAAATGTCAAATTTAATTTAATATATTTAATTTTTTTTTTTAAATATATCTTTATAAATTATAGCTCATGTGTTATTCTGATGTATGAACTATATTGTTTTACAAACTCATTCAAATCCATTCGGTAGCTTTTGCTTGAAAGCGCAACAAACAAACAAACATGCTTACTTTCACATTCATAATATAATAGGGATAGGGATTGGATCACAATCACAAATAGGTTCGTTTTGTTGCTATTAGAAAAAAATAGCCTAAACCTTGGCTTTGAAGGCTATTACAAATTTGTCTTCTGCTAAATGTAAAACTAATATGTCCAGGATTCTATTCAGATGAAATTTTTAGTTAAAAAGTTCTCTTAGTATACTCGTTTTAAATGTTTCTGGTACGCCACTGATTGTTTTTCTTTATTTTTAGTACGTAAAATGAAAATAATAATAACTTATTAAAATACTTGCATTAGAACAGAGTATTTTTATTTATCTTTAATATTTATCTAAAACTTTAAGTAGTTGTGTAATCTATACGCATGGGAGTTCATTGGAGCAAGTGTGAGATACACAAGAGAAGACAGCTTTTGTTTTATATTTTGTATACTTGTTTATTAAGTTTGTATCATCGTTTTCACTATGAAACAGTTGAGTGAGATACGAAACTTAACTCGCGCGCGCGGTTGAAGTCACTATTGACAATTGATCATGTTGTCCAAAGTCCAAATCAATATTTTATTCCCCTAAGTAATTATTCTTCTGAGAGAAATGATACTCGTCGTTAATTTGATTTCACCAAAATTATAACCAACTAGCATATCTGCCAGGAGAATAATTATGATTAACTAATTTATACTGATTTTATATGAGTTCTCATTAATTATGTCTGATAATTTGATATTCATCATAATTGGTTGTCGTTTTGACATATGGACAAGGCAACAAACTTACTTTTTTCTGCTACCACATTGCATTTGTTAATTTTTTGAAATGGACTTTCGATTCAACAATCCTTTTCTAGCACTTTATACAAAAATATTACTACCTTTTGAAACTATGTTCCTTATCGCCCGAATTTTGAGAAAACGCAAAAAAAAGTGGATAAACAAATTAAAAAATTCATTGAGTTGAAAAAATTGCATTCGTGTCTAGAACTCGAATAGCCAAATTGGTAGGGCGCTTGACATGAATCCAAGAAGCCCGGGTTCGAGTGTATTTTTTTTGAATTCTCTTTAATTAAAATGCAAAAATCTTTTTATAATCGTCAATTTGCATTTTTTGTAAAATTTTATGTTTCATTATTTAAAAAAATTGAGTTGTGAAAGTTATCAGAAGCTAAAGCTAACAGAGATAATTTAAAGTAAGTAAATAATAAGTAAAGTAATGAAATTTTTATATGATGTCAAAATAAATATCCTAATCAAATCAAACGTAACGTACTCACATGTTGGGTTGACTACTAAATCAGAAGTATGTTTTTTTAAAGTAATACTACAATTATTTCATACAGAAAAAAATAAAAGTAGCTTTATAATTGAATTCTTTAAAGAATTGAACAAGTATTTGATTTCTAAAATTAATACCTTAAATTTTCAGAAAAATATCTTGTAAATTAAAAAAATAAGCGCTACATTAATAATGTACGAAGGTAGGAAAGGAATGTAGTTCCTAATAGGTGGCCCACGACACCTCCCGATCTTTTATATTTATTCTGACGAAGCGAAGTTAAAAGACGAGAACTTGGTTCCTTTTTTGATTAATAATATATTTATAGACAAGATAAAACTATCTGATGGAATGTTACAATAATTATTTTATGTTCAATACAGCAACAGTAAATATAAGTTATCAATGCACGGCGCGGAGTCAATGTCATGATACTAAAACTGCATAGAAATGGGTGATAAATATTGTGTATAACTTATACTTCTTTTTCTATTGTTTTAAAACATTTTTTAATAATTATATGGTAAATTAGTCAAGGGTTTATGTTAAATACGGTAAGTAACTAACTTATTTCTCTCATTACTAAGGAATAATTTGTGTATATCTAAACTTAAAATGTAAAGTTAAAGTCTTGAGGCGAAACTAGTTTAATAAATATCTCCACGACCTTTTATACCTGGTAAAACAGAAGTCAATTTCAACATTTAATTGTAATCCGATCAGTAAGGAGCTCAACAAAGCCGATGCGAAACCGCCTGCTTAATTCGAAACGTGAAATTTTCGCGTCATAAAAATAATAACGTGAATAGTTTCTTAGTTCGAAATATGCGGTGTTTGACAGAACTTAATTTTTTTATATTTGAATAATTCAAATTTCTTATTTTTTAGGCATTTAAAGTGAAGAAAAAATTATCAAAATGGCATTAATTACATCAAGTTGGCTTACTGATATTTTAACAATAATTATTGTTGCTTTATCATTTTTGTATTTTTATTTGACGTCAACATATAATTACTGGAAGAATAAGAATATACCATACGAGAGGCCTACACTGTTATTCGGTAACTTTTATAATGCAATAGCATTTAAACAAAACATTACCGATTATTTCGCAGACCGATATAAAATGACAAAAGAAAAGTTTTTTGGTTTGTATGTATTTCGAAGACCATATTTGTTAATACGTGATCCAGAATTAGCAAAATTCGTCTTAATTAAAGATTTCAATAATTTTGTACCACGAACAACAGCACCCACCCATAAAGATGATCCCATGGGCCAATATAATTTGTTTTCGATGAAGAACAATAATGATTGGCGTTTTATCAGATCAAAATTATCACCAATATTTAGTTCTGGTAAATTACGTAATACGTTTCCACTTATCAATGAAATTGGTGAATATTTAAATGGATATCTGAAAAATCATGTCTTTGAAACACTGGAAGGAAAATCAGTTTGTCGAAAATATACATCAGATGTGATTGTTTCAACTGTATTTGGAATTAGTACAAACTCATTCACGGATGAAGAAACTGAATTTGAAAAACTTTCCAAAACTGTTTTTACATTTACATTACGACGTGCATATGAATTGATGTTTTTCTTTTTTGTTCCAACTGTATCTAGATTATTTCGATTAAAAGTATTTAGCGAAGAAGGTACAGAATTTTTTCGAAATATTTTCTGGAGTGCGGTTAAAATGCGAGATGAGCATAATATAAAGCGACCTGATTTGATTGATGCTTTGATTACGTTAAAAAATTATGGTACTATTGAAGATCCAGATAATAAAGAAAATAGTAAAGAAGTTGTCAGCAATCCATCTCAACTAAGTAAGAATAATCGAACAATCACTTAATCGAAATTAAATAGCATTTGCATATAAAGTCTAATTTGTAAAAAGAGTAACAAGGGTGTGTTTCAATTTCTCACGTAAATTTAATGGGGAAGTTTCTTTATTTGACAAAATAAGAAGTCAAGAAATAAAATATTCATCTGCAATAATCACAAAATGGATTATTTATACAGATGAGTGTTTGAAGAGAATTCTCGAAAAATAATGTTCCACTTCCGACTGATGATGTGAACTGAACTTAACTCCCCGAATGATAAAATTTTATTAGTTTATATCTACAAATTAATTGAATAGTAGAATTTCAATGGAATTTTTTTACCAAATGTTGTTCTTATCGCTAAAAATGTTTTTCATAGAATTGGATGGCGATGTATTAGTGGCACAAATAGCCTTATTTTATGCGGCTGGATTGGATACGTCTTCAAATGCTATGTCTTTTACTTGCTATTCATTATCCTACAACCCGGAAATACAGATTAAATTACGTAAAGAAATTCAATCAGTATTGGCTCGAAATGGAGGAGAGTTATCGTATGATAGCTTGTCAGAAATGAAATTTTTAGATTGCTGTATTAGAGGTATAAATACTATCCAAATTATGAGCTAATGCGATCAGATTAATCAAGTAAAATTTTTTTTAGAAACATTACGGTTGTATCCTTCTTTAGGATATTTAGATCGAGAAGCAATTGATACATATACGTTTCCTGGTACAAATCTTACAATTGAAAAAGGAACACCGGTCATAATTTCATTAGCTGGCATGCAAAAAGATCCAGAATATATTGAAAATCCTGATGTTTATGATCCGGAAAGATTCAGTGATGAAAACAAAGATAAAATTACACCTTATGTTTTTATGCCATTCGGTGAAGGACCACGAAGTTGTATAGGTAAGGTAGCAATATCCATTATCTTTACTTTAGGCATACTACCTACTATAGCTTTAAGGGAATTATTATCCCGACGACGGCGAGGGTTATGTGTTTGACCGCTATGTATGTATGTAAGTATGCATCTTCATCTGTTCCCTCATAACTTCTACACTTTTTATACTACATTATTTGAAAGCGTCTTGATCATCCGCTGGTTATATGCTTATATATATATATATATAATAATAATAATTAAAATCGTCGTTACAGTCGTGTGTAGAAGACCGTAGAGTGTAGTTCAGATGAAAATATTTTCTTGCTTTTATACTGTTTAGAGCGTGACGGGGTTTGAGTTTTTGAACTTTGTTTTTATGCAGAAAGGGAATGATTATAAAATAATACAATATGTCATTAATGTTTTTAGGGTCAAAGTTAACTAAATTCACTACTCTATTTCTTTTTAAAAATTTGTTGCCAAATGAAAAAAAACTCCATTATTCAATTTTGGTTCAACCAAATTCAAACTAAGGTTATTTTTTCAATATCGTTTTCTTTTTATAGGTGCACGTTTCGGGATGTTAACGACGAAAATAGGACTAATCAATATTTTGAAAGATTATGAAGTAATTACAGTTGATAGTAAACCTCCATTAGAATTGGATCCAAGAGCATTCTTTACAGCACCCAAAGGAGGCATTTTTATTAAATTTAAACCGGGTACTGTTTATGAGTAATATAGTAATTTTGGTATTTTATAATATTTTTATATTTTTTTAATAAACTTTTTTCTTTTTTTTTTTTTAAATAAATTTGATTTTACCTCAAAGGATCAAAGGTAATACGACCTTACTCTTCCTAAACTGTTCTATAGAATATAAATGACAAACAGTGGTTTCAAGTTATATACACAGAAAAAAAGTAGTCCTAGACAAATTTTTCTTTAGAATAAAAATCTATTTTCTTGTAATAAAAAGGAAGAAAATAGCATTTTGTTTGTTTAAAAATAATAATTAATAAAAATTTCAAGAAAACCTCGACATAATCAGGTCTGATCGATTCGTTTGTGGCATCGTAGCTACAAAGGGACTAACTGATTTTGATGTTTTCGTATTTTTTTGAAAGAAAATTAGATCGAGAGTGTTCTTGGCTATTTCAAAAAAACCTGGTCATCCGACAGAAGATCATCACTTCTTTTGTAGTTGTAATCGGGTACAGAATCATAACCTCGCTCTTGAACATATTTATAAACACTCAATTAAATTACATTTCAAATTAAAAAAAAATCAAAATCGGTTCAGTCGTTTAGGAGCTCCGATACACTGACACACGGATACACAAACAGGTTAAACTTATAATATCCCTCTTTTTAGTCGATGGTTGAAAATAATCCTTTTAATATTATTTAGCCAATAAAATCTTTTTACTGTGTAGAAACTATGAAGACATATAAATTGATAGCAGATCTTTGCTTTTCTCTCATTAGAATTCAAAACAAAAAACATTAATTAAGTCTTGGTTCAACATACATTTTGGCAATATATTTGACTAATAGGTTGTTGGCAGGATTGTGCCGAGAAACAGTTCATTTTCTCTGAAAAGATTCTCATAACTCTTTTCCAATCCACGTGGAAAATTTAAATTGTTTTACAAGTTCAAAATTGATGAATTTCGGGTTCGTAATATGTCTGTTACTATTTAAAAAAATTTTCCAAATTTTAAGTGGCTCGACAGACGTATTTGGTTTTCTATTTTTGGATAACGTTCAATATTTGGTTTTCTATTATTTGAATAACGCCCAATTTGAAGCTTGTGGCATAATTGAATTTTGCCACAAGCTTGAATTTTTCCCGGCGCTCAGAAAGGGAATTTACCCATTATGACAATTCATTAAAAGAAAAAAATTTATTAGACGCGATCTTCAAAATTACCAAAACGTATACGGGTTCCTTCGAAGCTTAAACTGTGAGACTGCTGTCAATTACGCGCCCTTAGTGAATTTAAATTCTGAGAATAGAAACAATGCAATAAATAATGGGTATATGTACAGAGAAAATGGAATGAACGATGACTGCAAATATGACAATCTAATCATGAATATACAAATTAACAAAATTAAAGCTAAGATATACAGCGCAAAATAGCGAAGAATGGATACGAAGAATATCATTGAGAAGAACTAGATTGATAATAAAATGTATGAAAAGGAAAAAAAATTAATTTATAATACCGGAAATCCATTCTTTCCAGCAGGACCAGTTGTGCCCTGGAAGAGACCGGAAACAAAAAGAAAAACTATAATGTAGAACAAACTACCTCTCTTTACCCATTTTGATTTTATCGTGGATTGTACTTGTTATGTTGTTATAATATGTTTGTTATTTTGTTCTGATTCTGCTGCATTATTTCGCGTGATGTTGCGATGGTATCATATGTGTCACATTGTGTCACATTATTATCTCCATAGACTAGATGGTACGGGCACGTATTTCGAAGTGAATTTGGGTAGAATTTTATGAACCGTGAGCCCAAAATAAAGTGGAATTTCTATGATGATGAGGTCTGCTGTTGTGAGGATTGTTAGAAGTAAGTTTGGTACCTGTTAAAGAAAAATGACGATCGAATGTCGAATTTATTGAAATCTAGTTTTTTTAATTGTGTTTTTAACGAAACTTTATGTCTTCCGAATGTGTTAAAGAAAAATATTAACAACATCCACTAAACTTTTCCACCTTTTTGACATTTTCAAATTGTCAATAATCATAGACAAAAAAAAAAATCGTTGAAAAACTCGATTTCCATAAATTGGCACTCAAGTTACAAGTTAAGACCTTATTTTTCTATAATACCAAATTCATCTTTATTAGTCCTTCAAACAGCAGACAAACATAATCATATGAAATTTTGCTTTATTATGGGCTCACGGTCTAAAAAAAAGTCCTAATGTTTGTCAAAATTACCTTACCATTCACGTGCACCTGTTCAAATTTATTGGATTTTAATACTAAGACTCTATCTAGCGATAATAGAAAAAAATATAGTTTACTACGTTAATAAAGACATATTATTTAACAGAAATGTTTGCCTAAAATATTGTAAACCGTATGCGCATACCATATACGTATAAAAAAGGTAAACGTATTAATTTTTACAACGTAAATTTTGTTAAAGAATTATTTAAAACATAAAAATAATTGTTTTTATTTTAATTTGGGTGATTAAAAAAGTAAATTGCGAGTTAAATTTTCATAAATTTCCAGATTGTAGTCAGGAAATAATTAAATGTAATAAATGAATTAAATGTATATGAAAACATTTAACCTAAAAATTTATAGTTCAAAATGTAAATCAAAACCAAAAATTATAAAATTTAAGGTCCTAAATTGGTATGAAAAAATAATATGTAAAAAATTTATATTACAACACAAACTACAAAGTTTATATAAAAAAGTAGGAAAACTATCGTAATTATAATAGATTCGGAGAAGTGAAGAAATGTGGTACAGCACATTTAATTGTATATTGAAGTAGGCATCTTCAGTCTTTTTATTCAATGAAAACATCAGCTGAGTGTTTAATTAAAGTATGATTTCCCTTTTTTTACACGTGGCGCTGACACCTTAGTGTTTAAACCGAATAGTTTAGGACATTAGAATGCTACTATGACATTGGTTAAACCATTTTGTCATGTTGTTAATATGTAAGAAAAATTTACGTCCAAAAGTGGATGAAAACCGAATAATTCGTTCATATTCGAATGATTATATCAAAAACCAAAGTTTCAAAAAACCATAATTTTCATTCAACTAATAATCATTTTGCTTAAGTTTTTTCGTTTGATAATATAGATTTTTATAATCAGTATGATTATATTTTTAACCGGATTCAGTAAGGATTAAGTTTCTGTTCAAACTCGCTTCGAATTTTGTGTCCTTATCATCTAGTCTATCATGTGTGAACACAATACAAACAACACATATTGGCGTTATTTTATATAAAAAAAAACCAAACAAACAAAATAAAACATAATAAAAAAATTGTTATCAAAACAAAATATAAAACACATATGTGCAAAAAATATTAACGTAAATTTTGTTATATCCTTAATGTTATTAGTTAAAAACAATGTTGTTAATTAAAAACAAAATTAAATTATTGTGAATTTTGAATTCGTTTTATTCGGAATCTTACCGGTGGTCCAGGTTCTCCGTTGTCACCTTTTTTGCCTTTTCTACCACGTTTTCCTGGTGGACCTGGAGGTCCTGGTGGCCCTAGAAAAAATGCAAAATTAATATTTGATTATTTTTAAGATTTATCTTAATTCTACAAATTTTAGTAATTTTGGTTAAATTTTAGAGATTTAAACGGGTCTAAAATAATGGATCTCATAGAAATTAGTAAGTATAGAATTATTAGAGAGTAGAAAAACATTGTAGGAGGTTTCTGTTTAGTAGAATAATTTAGGGGTGTATTTTTGAAAAAAATAGAAGAATACTAGAGAAGAAATATACAAAAGAAATTGAATTTAAGTAGATAATTTGCGGAGTAGAAATATTTTGCATTAGAAAAATAAAAAGTATAAAATTATTTTAAGGTTTTATAAAAAAGATATATTAGTTCCATTGTCTTCAAAGTGCATCCATCCTCTTTTAATGGAGGAAAAAGTGACAAAGACTAATTTCATTTCCAATTTAAGTTTCTTTAAATTTTCGAGACCATATTTGTGGTAAAAGACCAATCTTTGGTATATTAACTTCAATCTTGGCACATTTTCATGTTTTTCTGTTACTTTATATATCGAAATTAGCATTAATCTATTTATTCTATGTTTGAATAAAAAAAAGGGTAATAGAATCTGTTAATATTTAACAAACAGTAAATTGTTAGCGAAAAAATTAATTTTCGTTATAAGGATATTATGAAAAGGCAGTATTAGTCCGCGGGACAACACCCTTTTCGTTAAATGATGAATACAAACATGAAACTTCGTGAGGGCTATTTTTCAAATGAGCATGATGAAGTCATATTTAATCTATCTATTTGAAAAAAAACACAGCAGGAAATTTGTCGAATATTAAACTAAATATATAGATAACATTCATAATTATTAAACAATTCAGTAAAAGTGAACTATGTATTGAAAAACGTATGTATTGAAAAACAAAAAAACTGGCATTGTTCGAGATGGTAGGCAAGCTCATCGATGCATTATTTTTGTCGGACAAGATTTTTTATTGTTTATTAATTTTTAACGTTATCAAGTGGTTATAATGTCCAATAAATTTCCTATTGTGTTTTTCCAGATCGATAGCTTAAATATGGCGTTATCTTGCTCATTTAAAAACGCAGGATTTTCGAAAAAAGTCGTAGAGAAAAAGTTTGGTAGATTTTTGAAAAAGAAGCCATTCGCGAAGTCTCAAGTAGGTATTAATCTTTTAAAAAAGAGGGTGTTATCTCACGGAGTAATATTTCTGTGTCAAACCATAAATCTCTTATTAACTTCATTTGCTGTGTAAAAAATAAAGGTACAACAAAGCTTGAAAACTTATTATTTTAATAAAATATTATGATTTGTATTTTCTCAAACTGTAAAAAGTGTGTAAAAACTTCTAATTTTGTTCTCACATTTCAATTTTGAAGAAAAAAAAACTTCATTTCTAATTAAAAAGTTTTTTAAAGTAGGTAACTTATTATCTTAATTTAATTTTATATATAGAATAACTGTTATACACGTATACAAGGTGTTTGAAAACAATAGAAAAATATTTTGTGTTCAGAGTTTAAGTTTAGCAGTTCACTTTGAAAACGCGTAACTAGATTCAAATCAATCGATTTAAGAAGGGAGAGAAGATTAGCATGTATCTTATGGAGAGAAGATTATAGTATATATCTATATTGTATCTTCTTGTAAAGGTTCTTGAAAAATACATTTAAAAAATATGGTTGTTGCTCGGTTGATATGTTCATTGAAACAATAAGGACTACAAAAAAAAAAAAATTAAATCCTTACACCCAAAATTTTTTGTTTGTTTTATGCTTATGTTTCTGATCTATGTAAAATCGAAAGAGATCCATAAAAAAAAAAGAAGTAGGACAACATCCGCCACTTAATCGAAAATTACGAATTTATTTTATTATATCGTATGGTCTCGTTTCTTTCATCTTTTGAGGCATCCAAACTGCTCGAAACTGTACTGACCCGTCATTAAAAATTTAAAAAGTAATTTTATATAATAATAAAAATCCAGACCTATTTTAGCGGCCCTATAAAATCATAAACTTTTTAGAAATTGAATTTTATATTATAAAAGTCTCCTAGGAACCATAATTTTAAAGATATGTTAATTTTTATTTTAAGAAGGTTTAGTCCATATGGAAGAGTATTTGGAAGTTAATTTTACAATTTGGCTCTTAAACGATAATATCGTGATTTGATTCACAATACTTGATATATTTCTGTTGGGACATGCTATAATTATCTCTCCTTCCTATTTAAGCTAATTTTAAACAGATTTTTATATTTTATTATGTAAAATATTATTAAAAATTAAGCGTCTTAGACTTGGTTTTAAATATACACCGTGTTTAAAAATTTTGAGCTATTTTTCATGTTCTTGAGCACAAGATATACAAAAAAATTTTATATAAGTTTTTGTCTCTGAATTTGTTGTGTGAATATATATTTACTGATATATTTTGTATGCGACTGGATAAAATCTATGGCTTATTTCAGATTTATTGGGACGCTAAATAAGTTAAAGCGGATGTTTATGTTAGCTTTTTTGATTATTTTGTGCTAGAGAACACATGCCTAAAATAGTGCTGTGCAATTCTGAAACAGCTTGTATACTACTTTTATAATACATTCCTTCTTATCTTCTTCTATACTTAGCTTCTTCTTGTTATTAGATTAATTTTTCCTAAAAATATTAAATATTTTTAAGCTTCAAAGTGTCGAATGAAACAAAAGTTTCAAATATAGAGCAAGATGTAGCGCCTAAAGGTTTACTGGTTTACTGATTGTCAATATGAATTTGTTTTCGAAGAAACTAAAAATACGTTTCAAATTCAAAGTCTAGATCAAACACTTACAGTTTTGTATTGACTTAGCGACCTTTGAGAAAAAATTGTAGATCGCTATATTTCAAAACAAGATTAATGAAAATTATCGAAGTGGACTTGAAGTATTTGTAATGAGATTCATTGCGAGTTCCGTCAAAATCAGAGTACCGATTTATTTTTCGGGCTAAGAGCCGAAATGCAAATCAAAAAAAATTTAATACTATAATTAAATCCGAATTATACAAATAGTTTTGCAATATTATATCGAAAATATACATCGCGACGTTAAAACTTAAAAATTGGAATAAAATTCCAATATTCGATCAATTTAAAAAAATTTCATTGCTCCAATTGTGTATATTTTTTATGTAGAAAAAATAATTTTTCATAAAATATAAGTTACAAAGAGCGTATTCATTTTTAATATAAAAGAAAATTTTAAACGAACGATACATAATCGCATAAAATATTCGTTGGTTTGGATATTATGCTGATAATACTGTCGATATAATAATTATGTGATGATCCCTAAGGACATTTTATTTATAGACCAACCAACCAACCATTGCAACTCACAATTGACAACTACCATCCCATTTTATGTATAAAATTCCATAAATTATCTCTGTCCGATATCTTCTATCCTCTTCCGATGGTTTATAAAACTATAAATATATTAGTAAACTGTCTTATCGAATGCGTCAAATTGCCAAGTTGTTTGATTTGCACACTTTTTTTTTAAAATGCAGGAAAAGTTTTCTATATCTTACATTTTATCTAGCAACAAAAAATAAATAGCTAATGGTTCATTGAGCGCATAAAATTTACTTGTCCTATTACTGGAATAAAACTAAGCAAAAAAAGGCTGTTATATGGGTTAAAAGTTCGGCAGCGAAACTTTGGGGTTTTTCTTTTCACATCAAAATAAGTATTTTTTTAAATTTTTTACTTTCTCGGAGTGGGATCTGCTAGCTTGTAAGTGGATGCGATATGATCAAAGAGAGAGAAGACTGCCAGTGAGTTCCCCTGTCTCCCTGTCATAGTCATATGTCATAATCATATGATGCATAGGTACAGATTTTGTGTCTGCTATTATATTTGTTTTGTACAAAGAGGTGTTTAACTACTAACACAATTTGTTTTGTTTTGATTTGTTTTTTGTTTTTTTGAAATATTGTAATTGAAATATTGATAGATGAAAGTGCACTTAAATTTAAATAATAATAAAACTTTTAGTTAATTTTATTAAAAATTAAATTGTTTATATTGTGTTTGTTATATTAATAAAGTTTCTTTTGATGTTTCTACTTTTTGAATAACTTTTAATGTATTAATAGGAATAATTTAAACAATATTTAGTCAATTACATATAGATTACACAAGGACACAGGAGAACTCCTTAAAAAATTTGAAATTAACATTTAGGTAGAAGAGAAAATAAAGAAAACTTAAAAAAATTGAATATTTGGTTTTGCAACGGGTTTCTCTGTCACATCATAAATACACTCCAATCTAACCACATTATATTAATAATAATGTAAGTGTTATTGTGTATTTTCACTTCATCTGGAAATGATTATATGATTCAGTAAAATAGTGTCTAACACTGTAGCTATGAAGCTACTATTATAGTAGGAATCAATGGGGTGGAGGAGAAATGTATAATATTATGACGGCAACCTTTTATATTAAACACGTGATTAATGTCATTTTACTGTACTATTCTATCTGTTGTGTCTTGTGTCGTCTATATCTAAATTATATGTAAAGTAGTTAGTAGTTAAATGACTGAACATTCATTGTACACTCGATTTTAAAAATTTCGAACTGATATTGATTGATTTGCAATTTTAATTCTGATAAAGAGAAAAACTATAAAACATACATTCAGAAATTTAAAAAATGTACTAACCATAATTTTAGAAGAGATTTAAGGTTCTTCTATTTTTAACGTAATAGAAGATAGGTAATAGGTTTCTTTGAACGTAATTTTCTTATCGAATTTATTTTCTAGCTCCTTCTTTCAGCTAGTTACAAAGCAAGCTATTTTTTACAGCGAATTCTTAAACATACCAACCGATAAGAGCTATTATTATTATTATTTTTACTTCAGCGACTAAGTATTACGTTTAAAATTTTTTACAAATTTCTGTTTTTTTTTTTTGTCAAAAAATGTCTTTAGAATACCCTGTTGAAGTAAAAAAATGGTCTTAACAAAGTTTTACAGAGAACATGTGTTAAGCAATTCGTGTAAGAAAGAGAGCTGTACGATGGTTCTACTGCTGCTGTGTGTGCTGTATACATTTCAACGCATATCGTCGCTTCATTCAACATATAGCAAAAAAAGCCTATAAAACCTCTTTCTTGTACACATTGCTTAATGTACACATACGTACTGTCTCATACGCGTGGGAAGTACCTACTATGCAAAGATGTACATTATATACACTATGCAAAGATGGTTAGAAAGAAAATTGAATTGAATTTTTCTTTTATTAGAAGTTTTACAACATTTTATAGCAAAAAAAGCCTATAAAACCTCTTTCTTGTACACATTGCTTAATGTACACATACGTACTGTCTCATACGCGTGGGAAGTACCTACTATGCAAAGATGTACATTATATACACTATGCAAAGATGGTTAGAAAGAAAATTGAATTTTTTTTTTCTTTTATTAGAAGTTTTACAACATTTTATAGTCAAGCGTCTATAAAATAATATAATAACGCCAACAAATATTCGATAATTATATAACGACGCGTTGATAAGTGATAACTAACTGAAAGAAGATCGACTTTTATGATTTATAGTATATTAAAAGTGTCTACTCGACTACATAATGTAGAAAGTAGTTGAATGAACATTTTCTCTGTGAAACGATGCTATGGGGCTTAGAATGAATGTCAATACTTCATTTATAACTTACTGACATCATAATATTTAATCACTTATACATTGATGTTAAATTCTGTTTCAACGCTGAAATGAATTTTTTTTTTGGGTATAGTAATCCAGTTTTACTTGGGCATGTTATGGAGGATGACTTTCAAGATGTCCTTATTTAATTTTTGTACAGGCTTTCTTGTAAGGAAAATTTTATTAAAGTCAATCTATTAAACGCGGTACATTTACCTTACATTGTAACTTTATGGAATGGGGAATCAAGAAGAAAATGGGATGCCAGGTTTTCCATAACTACTTCCATTACTGGGTAGGTTCATCGCGAAGAATATTAAAATTTGATCTAGAATAATGGATTGAATGTGTAAGTCGAATATATTTAGAAGTCGACTGAAGTCGAATATATTTCATTTTCTTTGATATTCTACAAATTCGTAGTTCAAGCAATTTAAAAAGCAAAAAACCACATTTTCCTCGTATTCCGGCTACACTTTCTGCAAAAGTCGTTACACCTAGCACGAGATTGTGCCCAATTTTTTCTATCCACAAATTATACACAAACATAATAAAAATACCTTACGATATTGATTTACCAACGTAATTTAAAGATACATTATCTTAATTCCTTAACAAACCGCCACCTTCAATAAAAATGTTTAAGTCCCGTTTTCTAATGGGAAAGTAATTTTTCCAGGCGACAACGATATGTTAAAAATAGATCTAAGATAACAGGCTTAAAGTGGAAGACAATCTATTTTAGAGGTTTAATCATTCCATGGACTACTGCTACTTTTTTTAATACTTAAGTCTGCTTAAATGAACGCCATTATGACAGCTTTACGTCATTAGCGATTTTTCTAATAATATCTATTAAAGCTTATCTGTTCTGGTTGCTGGCTAAACTATTTTAAAATTAATTAATGAATCATTAATCAATTATCCATCTCAAACGCATATTTAATGCTAATTAAAAATTTATCTTAAATATTCTAATATCCCATTTTCCATTATCTAAGAGTTTTAAACAAAATCAAAGGCCTATAATGCTAATCGGAAAGCTAGACACATGATATCTTTATAGTTTATGTGTTAAAAGCAATCATGGGGTGTAAGAAGTTCCTTCCTTAGATCATAGAAATAAATGATTGAATGGTTCGTTAATGTGAAATAATAATACAAATGTACTAAAAAACCTTTCGAATATATAAGGGAAAGTGTAGTACCTAGAATCAAAATTTAAAATAGTGTGATTATAAAGCCTTTTTTTTAAATGTCTAAATTGAAATTGTCGCTGTTTAAAGTATTGCAATTTTTTAACATAATGCATTTTTTAGAGAACTTAAATACTATCGATAAAACCACAGTAGGTATATGAAGTGCATTCCACGGTACAATCTCACAATGTATTATGGATCAAGATTGTATCGGAAGGTGCTCTCATCATGGAATACTTGTTTGAAACATCCTACATGTTTATCTTACAGGAATCCCTTACGCTGAGCGTCCAGCAACACCTCCAATTGATATTTTTGATGACTTGGAATGAGCCTTCTTTTTTTCCCATTTAGACGCTTACCAAAATACAATAATAAAATTGTAAAGTTTAGTGCACAAGTATTGCCATGTACCAATGGATTTGACGTACATCTTTTTTTGTATTTGAAACTTTACCTCCTCAAAATTTAAAGCTATGTTTAAAACAGGAATATTTTATTATAACTTACTCACCAAAAGAATCAAGCTTTATCATTTTTTTCGTAAACAAATTTTATTTTTAGTTTTCTCGAAAACAAAACCACAATGACATCCAGTTTCCAGCCTACCAGCATTCTGATAAAGCACCCTTATTTCAATAAAAATTTTGTCATGTAAATAGTTAATATCGCGAAACAGCATAATGATTCAAGGTACATTGTATTCTTGCTGCTACATATTACCCCACAAACGTATTATTATATGCGACAAACCGAAACAAAACCCTAAGAGCAGAAGCAAGGACACAGACAATTTAGTTTTATTCTTGTGAGAATATATAATATTTTATGTAAGAAGAATTGTGTGTGACGAGGGGCATTAAACAACTGTTATGTGTTTACATGTTCAGATATAATGAGTACAGAGATACGAATATTGAAATATTCAGAATGTATTTGTGGTTACCGGGTATTTCAACGATACACTTTCTAATTCTAGAACCCATAAAAAAATGAGCTTTTATAAATTGACAGAAATTGTTGATCAGAGCTTTTAGATGCCTGTAGCAGTGTTGATGAAAATAATTTTCAATAGATCTAACGGCTCAAAGTATTAAAGATCTTTTATAGGCTAAGTAGTCGAGTGAATTAAAGCGCAATCGACTTTAACCGTCTGCTTACTTAGACTTAGGTTGCAGGTTCGAATCCATCTACTGTCCTCGCTTGGATAAGAAGGAAGTAACTGACTCCACCCACATCCTATATTTAATTGTATATGGATGTAGTTGAATAAATAAAGATTAAAAAATAGTGATGTGAGTGGCCTCTGTTATATATGTATATGTCAGAGAAACGGAGGTTAAACTCCATTATTTTTATTAAAGCTCTTTTAACCTTTAATCTAAACTTAGGGAAGAAATATAGAGAAACGTGGAAGAAGAAAATTGATAATAAATATTCAGGGCGATTGGAATAGTACATGAAGGTTTTTGTTTTGATGTGTGTTTCTTGTTCTGGAAAAAATAATGCTCCTCCTTATGACTGTCAGGTTAGCTTTTGTTTGCTAGGATCCAAAGATATATATTGGGCAGTTAAGGAAGAAATCAGAATTTAGGAACTATAATCTAGAATTTTTATTTCCTAAGAACTAATCAAAAATGATAAAGGGTTGTCGCGGTTCTCTGCTAGAACATGGTGCCAGCGTAGATTGAGTGTTCTCTTTCACGCATCCTGTAAAATTTTTTGATACCGCCGCAGTTTTAAAAAGCTCCTAACGTATAGTGTGGAGCTCAAATATTTAGAAAATAAAGTTAACTATAGCTTCTAGCAAGGCTTTTGTGGTCGAGAATGGGTTGGAAAGAAATAAAGACCATTTCCTATGTTTTTCGATCCGCTTAATAGATTTTTATGTTTTTAGAATCTCCGAAATTATCTTCTCCGTCTTGATGATTTCACTTTCACCTTTTTTGAGTTTTCAAAACACTCCTTATGGAATTTACCTAATCGAAAGCAAACTGAGGAAGAGAATGGGCCTGAGACCTTCAAAAATTGATTCTGCAGGTCAAAAAATATAGGAAGTGATCTATATTCAGCCTTAGTCACCTCGAAAATCGCAGATCTCCTGAACTGAACTGAACTGAAGGGCTTTCGCAAGGGTATTTCAGTTTTATTTTTCTCCTAATATCACCATTTTAGTTTAAATGGCATCAGGTTGGCCTTTTAAATATGGACTGTCGACTGACAGAACCAGCTTTTTTACAATTCGATTTACAATGGTTCTTTCTGTAGTAGAAGTCAATTTAAATTGTGGCTTTCTATATTGAAACACTCTGAAAACTTAAGTGTTTATGGAAATTAGAGACAAACTTTATTATCGTGTTATATACGTACAATAGATAGAAGAGGGTCTGTTATTGTGTCGATAGTATTTATCATCATGGGATTCGACGCCGTCGCTTTTAAAATTTATATAACTGTAGATATGTTTGAATGTATGTATGAATGAGAGAAATGATTAAATGAAACTTTACGATTTCAACGACCATTATTTACATACATATACATACAAATAAATGTATAAAAATTTATATTAATCGTTTTATTAAAATTTTTCAATGACATAAAGTTTTCCGAATCAGGTTTTCCTGAAAAATGCAGTCTTCATAGAATAATAATAATAAAAAAATTTCTCTATAAACAATGGCATACAAATTTGTAAATATTTATGATTTTTAATTATTTTACAAATATATAATAGTCGACAGACTGGCTGCCAAAGCTTTTTGTAGGAAAGGATCTTGTAGGGATTTTGCATTCAACACCACCGCCGGTCCTAAATGTTGCCTTAATGTAATGTTACTAAGAAAAAGAAGGGAAAAAAGAAGAGGGATATGAACGTAATTTTGCCAATACTCTAAACTTGTGACCGAAGATTGATGAAGTATATCATTAGAAGATTCCATTCTACATACCCATAATAATTATTACAGGAAACTGTTCTGCTTAGACCAGCCTAACAAATGGAAAAAACTGTGGAGATGACACTACTGGAATTTGTGTTCTTAAACCTTGGCACGAAATGGGTATCGAGAAAATAATAAGCTTCGCTTGAACCTGGAAATGCTGAGGTTTGAGGGAGGTTAACGGTATTTAAAATAAATGCAAAATAAAATAATTGACCGCTAACAATTTTCTTCAACTAATTTTCTGTTTAATCTAGACTAGCCGTCCTGTTATCTTGCATACATGTTAGTAATAAATTAACTATAATTGAAACTTACAATAAATTGTTATACCATGTTTATTTGAAAGGTATACTAAGTTTAGTCCCAAGTTTGTAACGCTTAAAAATATTGATGCTACGAACATAATTTTGGTATAGCTGTTCATAAAATTACCCAAAGTGCCATTTCCGGTTGTCTACCTGTCCGTCTATCATTCTGTGATCACGATTACGCAAAAACGAAAAGAGATAACATGCGAAAATTTTTATAGCATGCTACGTACGTAAAAAGGGAGGTTGAGTTCATGAATGAGAAACAGAAGACATCTTGTAAACCGTTAGAGATAGAACAAAAGTTTAAAAATGTTCCTTTTAAAAAAATAAACAATTTTTGTTTAAAACATTTTTTTGTAAACATCACCCGTGAAGGCGAAAATTAGGTTAGAATATTTTATCGTATGTTATGTGGGAATATCAGTTATGTGTATGTGACATCATAGTCATGTAATATATACACGTTGTTGCTATCTAAAAGTGACTTTCTTTATTTACTTACATGAAGTAAAAAAAAAAAAAAAAAATATTACGTAATAACCACGGTCTATACAAGGTATTTCAACAATTAACTCAGTCAATTTTTCGTTTTCACTTGTATTATGTTACAACTGAGTCCTGCCTACTTTTTCTAATGTTCATAATCAATCAAGTACCTATAGTTTCAAATAAAATATTTACGGATTTAAAACGCTTTTTATATCATCTATATGAAATCTATACCAGGTATATTAAATGTAGTCCCAAGTTTGTAACACTTGCAAATATTGATGCTACCAACAAAATTTTGGTTTAGGTGTTCATAAAATCACCTAATTAGTCCGTTTTCGGTTGTCTGTTCGTCTGTCTGTCTGTCAACGTGATAACTCAAAAACGAAAAGATATATCAAGTTGAAATTTTTATAGCGTGCTTAGGACGTAAAAAGTGAGGTCGAGTTCGTAAATGAGCAACATAGGTCATTTGGGTCTTGGGTCCGTAGGATCCATCTTGTAAACCGTTAGAGAGAGAACAAAAGTTTAAAAAAGTTTCCTCATAAAAAAATAAACGACTTTTGTTTGAAACATTTTTTCGCAAGCATCACTGTTTACCCGCGAGGGTGCAAATAAGATACAAATTAGATGTAGCTATCTAAGAGTGGATGATATCTTTCTTTAATTACATGACGTAAAAAAACAAACGATTGGGTCATCAACAGTGTCTATACATGGTATTTCAACAATTAACTCAGTTAATTGTAAGTTTTCACTTGTTAACTTTATTATTTGTATTTTTTTACATTAACACCCAACTTACAAATATGTGATTTTGTTTATGATTTAATACTTTTCTATTTTAAGATTCATATTGTTATGTTCCAAAAACAAAACATTTTGGAAAAAAAAAAAAACTAGAAATAATAAAAATAAAATACAATGATGTGGTGTGTTAGACGTTAAAAGTCGTGAATATGTATTTTGTTTAGGATTTTTTTGTTTTCATTGCCTAGTCGTTTACTTTTATGACCCTCCATTTATTATCATTGTCTCTAATTATATATTAGTTGTAAAAAAAGAACGTATTATGGTGGCGTTATACAATTTTTGGTGTGTTCCGTAACATAAAACTTTTATTGTAAAATGTGTTAAAAGCAGAAATCTACCAGACTAATAAATTATGCTGTATTTTAAATTTTGTGGTAAATACCAAAAAGAGAAATAAAAAGGTGAACGGTGAGAATCCTTATTGAGTTTGTCTGAACAATATCATAAAGTACGATTCATTTGGAAAATGAAGAAAAAGTAGAGTTTGCAGTAGGGATTATTTTGTAAAATCAATATATATTGTGTAAAAGTAAATGTGAAGAGACAAATACTTGAATTTTCATGTTTTTTTTTATAAAATCTAACATTATGTAATGTAACATTGTAATTTTTAACATTCCAGTTTCTAGTCCCCAGAAAGCTTGGGGGATTTTTTGTAAGTTGAATTTTGTATAATACAATTTGTGGAATTCTAGTCGCAGCACATCAATTGCCTGCCGACCGCCTTGAATTGTAGTTGTGACACTACCAGAGCATTTATAAGTAACCTAAACTGATTTTCATAGAACAGCAAGAACGTTATATTGCCGAATATTTAAAAAGGGTGCCACTATTTACTAAAGATTGCTTCCAAGTTAAATCTCTAGCTTACAAAAAGCAGAAGCAGCCGTTGATCTAAATATTCCCATTTCGGAGTTCCAGTAATCAAACAATAAAGCTACACCTCTTTCAATCGTATCGACGTTCATTCATTTTTTGAAAAGGATTAATGGATGCGTCATGTGATGCAAGAGGCACTTTGACGACTCGCGTCTGCGATTGCGGCTGCTTTGATGATTCTGCTCCTATCAATAAACAGAACCAAGGGGCAGAAAATGATCCGCCTATTAAGCCTAATATATCTTCAACGAGTGAAATAAATGCAAGATTACTGCCATTAAACCGACAAATTTATCGCCTGGATTAATCCGTAATGCCACTGATTAAAAATGAATTACCCGATTTTGATATAAATTTATGATTATAAAGATTATTATAGTTTTAGTTTTTAGATAAATCATCATTTAAAACAGCAAATTACACGTTAATTCTTACCCTTTCATGTTCATATTTGCCCACAACTCGGGGTATGTATTAATCGCAGACTTTTTTTTAATAAAGCTCTTCGTTCTGCTTTACAGAGCACTTGAAACGGCATTTTGGATTTAAATATGAAAGATGAATATATTGCCGAAATGAAAATACTTAAGTTATAATATTTAGTTGACAACTTTAGGAGATATTAACAGAAGTTAAAATTTTGTTAATACAAGCCCCCCGCTCCACTATTTTTTTTATAACCCCCTGTACTTTGTACATTAAAATTTGTTGTTACATTTAAATCGTTACATACTCTCTGGAAGTTAAGAATTAAAATTATTATTTAAATGTATATAATTAAAAGATAATATTAAAACGAAATTATCTTAATGTCATAATTCTTAATTTAATGTTCTACCATAAAAATCTCTTCATTGTTATTCATTTATACAATGCAAAATGGAAAATTTTCGAAAAGTATTCGTTTGATAAAAAATTTTGTTTGCTAACCTTGATCTTGGAAAAGTCATATTTGATAATTTGTATTTCCTTGTAAACAGCGAAGGAAGTATTTAAATTGTGAAAAAAATTCGATTTTGAGATTTAAATGGAAAAATCTGGTTGGATCATCCTTGAATGCAGATAAGAAAGTCAAGCAGATAAGAAAATCAATGATATTGTGGATATCAAATTTCTTATAGTATATGTAGCTTCCAATGGAAATTATTTTCAGATATTTTTTTTTATTAAAGACTTATTTGCTGGGAAACATTAAATATTAACGGCAATATTGTATCCTACGGCTTGTCGTAATTTTAGTTTACGTCTTCAGGTAACGTAGGGGAAAATATAAAATTCAATGACTTTTTCAAATGTATACACAAGGTATATACAGTAAGTAATCTACTAGAATAATGTTCATGAATTTATGGATGACTCCATGGTTCTCAGTTATTATATTATATGACATCATAAACAAAAATAATAAAATATATCGCAACAATTAAAGCACACAAGGTGTAATTTGTACAAAATTATGATAGCCTTTTTATATTTTCCAAGTTAAAAAGTGTTATTTATATACATTTTGTTGTATTGTAAATGGTTATATAAACGGTGTACATGAATATACCAAAAAAGTGCATATAAAAAAGTCGAATAATTTTTACTTACAAAAAGTACGATTTTAAATATATAAAATTAATGAGCGATTTCTTTCCCAAAACTTAGAAAAAACTTCATATAAACATATGATCAGATAAGATTTATTTTTTTACATTTATCGAAACAATTTCATCAAGCTATATAGGTTAGGTTAGGTTAGGCTATATTGGCTGTCCACGAAGGACACACTTGGGATTTTTCTTTCGATGCTTAGATTAAGAATTAAAAATTCTGGTAATGCAATATTGGATTTTAAGATAGAGGGGATTGAAAAGAATTCGCTTAGCTTACATAGCTCTTCCGCTATGCATTTTTTCAGATTGCTTAATAAAATTTTATTTCAAAGTTTTATAAAATTTGATCGAAATTTATTATTCATATAAAATTGAGCGATCTTTTAGTTTGCTTTTATTCTTGGTATAAAACTTAAACTGATGTAGATTACATGTTATGATAAGACTCAATAAAATAATAACAACAAATAATGATAGAAGATTGATTTAAAATGAACACACATAAAAGTTGCTACATATACAATAATAATTGACATATTGTATTTATAAGAATGATAAGCAATATTATCATTATTATCATTATCATTCTGTAACACTAGTTTGTATTCATCTATAAAGGTTATTGGTTTAAACCTGTCAATTTAGTTTGAAGATATCTATAGAGTTACCTATGCGGTATTATCATCAATATGATCAATATGTGTGATATGTATCTACAGTTTTTTTAATGCATTATGGATGATATGTACGTGTCTTGATTTTCAGTTTTAGGTGAAAAAAAAGCGGTATGATCGTCATATGACCTCTATACAACTGAGCTATAGCCTTCTTGTAGATCGTCAATAGGGTATTCTACTATATTTGAAAAAGTACTTCAAAATGTTGATTTTGCTAATAAAAAGCCACCAAAAATTTATTTCGGAAACATACACACGCTTTTTGCAAAAAACTTAAATTAAATTT
The DNA here is from genome assembly GCF_905475395.1 of Chrysoperla carnea. Taxonomy (NCBI): domain Eukaryota; kingdom Metazoa; phylum Arthropoda; class Insecta; order Neuroptera; family Chrysopidae; genus Chrysoperla; species Chrysoperla carnea. Next base: position 57,447,847 of record NC_058338.1, on the reverse strand, counting down.
TAAACCTCTTTTAAACTGTCAAAAACGCGGGCATCTGATTTGGAGCCGTAATATCGGTATCATTATACGAAATAACACAGACAAGTTTGACAGATATATTCATAGACAACTGATTATAATAAATATGAATACTTATTATCTATGGATATATTATAGCCAGGTGTCTACACTGAACTAACTAATGGACTATGGTTCATACCGATATGACATCATATCAAGACTTGCCCGCGTTTTAGGTCACGTGATATACAATTTAAAAATTACGATTTTTAATTTTAATATCTATTATAAAAGAAAAATGTGCTTTTATGACTCGAAATCAGAATATTTAAGTATATTTTTACACAAATTTTAACTTTTTCAAATTTCATAATTTATTTTTCACTACCAAAAGTAACCTATTCAAGAATTTTCCTTGAAATGTCGCAAGTTCTTAAACTAAAATAATTGGAACAAAGTCAGAAAATATTTTAATCCAGTCGGATAGAAAACCACCTTTGGGAAAATATTTTAAAGCGATATCTAATGTTCGAATAAATATTATTCAATATTGAAAAAGGGACTGACAGATCAGCACGAATAGAGTTCAAGCAATAAAAAAACTTTTTTCAGCAATCTGACAGCGGGATATTGTCGAAAAAAGCTATGTTATGTAATGGCTGTAATAAAGCGTTAAATATCACTTATAACTATATGACATTTGTAAATTATTGGTTATTGTTTTTGTACATCACGACAGCTCTAGTTGGGACTCTACAATATCACGTTCTAGCATGAACATAGAAGTAAAAATAAAGACAGATATTCATTTCGAAAGAAAAATATCATCTTCTCTAAAGGTTCTGAAACGATCAATTGAAAATAGGACGTTTTACCAATTTTGATTTACGATTAGTTTTTATTATTTAGAAAAATTCGCTTCAAGATAAAAGTGGAGATCTCGTCTCCAATGATTGAGATTTAGTAGGTGTTAAATAAGAAGCTTATAAGTAATGCGAACTTTATTTGATTAAATTCCGAAGATCTGAACGAAAATCAATCTTGTATACCTATATTTTTTTCTCATTATTATAAAAGCTTACTTGTACGTATTTTGCAACCAAATAATTATTATATATCCTATGAATAAATAAAAAATAACCTTATCAAATACGAAAAATTGACTTAAAAGACAACATTCGAATTTGATAGAAAAAAAAAAGATTGTGACTTTATATTTTTAAAGTATTTTATAAAAATTTTACATTTAAATAATTTGTAATCATAACAAGTATTTTCATTTTCATGGTACAATATCCTAAGAAGTTATAACTTTTTCCTTGATAAGTGATATATCGTGATCTGCATTAACGATAACAAAAGATTTTCCGTTTTACTTACGTATTCTATATCCAGCATGAACAAACACTAAAAATTTCTATGTTGGGGTATATTTAGCTTATTAAACGCATTTATGCTACTTCTGTGGATGTATTCTATTCCAGAAAACAAGCCGTGTTGGGTTTGGTACTACGCTTGAGATCCACACGAATAACTTCCCAGTATGATTAACAGTTATATAGAAAATAAAAACTCGACCGACCCGAAACGATTCGACCGAATGTTATGAAATTCTTTTCGGGTCATACTGTCCGTAAAACGCTTGAAATGACGTACTTGCGAACGTACGTAAGTTAAAGTAAAGATACGTTGAAAATTTTGATTTCGAAAATCGGACCTATTACAATAACTACCTATGCTGGGTAGTTCACAAGTAAAAATATGATACGTCGACACTCTGCTAAATGTGAAAATAGTATGAAATCGGCCAAATCACAAAATAGTTTGATGTATAAAAATTTAATATATTTATGATTTCGGTAAAAGAAGTACCTACCATTTATTTTAGGAACAGAATATCAGCATTTTTCAGTTCATCATTAAAAGAATCTAAAATAGTTTACTCAACCGTTCGGAAACCCTATTTCCATTATTAATTGGCATAAATGAATTTGGATTGAATAAATTGAGGAGCATATTTTGGAATGAATTTATAATATCAAAAGAATTGTAAGTTTAAGAATTATATTACGAAAATTCGAACAAATACGGAATTAATATGGAAAGATTAAATTTTTATAATTTCAGTCACAAATTAATTGAAAAATTCGTACGAGATAAGACTAAGACTCTGGTAAATCGAATCTAGAGGGAGATATAATTATCGCAAAATATAAATAACTCCTGGGAGATTTTTTCGATATTGTTGCATGGTGAAACATGTAAAGATAGGTAGTTTTGAGCCAATTAGCTATTTTGTTCCAATTTTTGTTCATCGAAAAATAGGGGGCGTATCTATCCACCTCCGTTCTAAATGGTGGTGGATGGATTAAATTTGATTCAAGAAAGTAGCTAGGTCTATTTCTGAATATCCTTCCACATTTGGCAATGGATGTTAAATAACATTCCTGGAAGTTCTTTCCATCACCTCTTGATGTAAAACAGCAGGTAGGACGATATCTTTGACTGTTATTAAAATCAAGTTATTTCGATTGGATTTATAAATTTTCGTATCACAATAATAAATCAAACCACAAATTCACCTGAAATTGTTATAATAAGGAAACTAATTATCCAAAAATTATTTTATGGTAATAGCAACGCGTAGTATTTCAAATTCATTTTACTTTGTGGAATGATATTAATTTAATTTACCAATTATAGTAATACATAGTATTGCGAATTGTTAATATCAATATAATTGAATAATAAATAATAACATTAATATTAATCAAATACATTATCTATAACTTCATATATTATTAGTAAAATTCCTTAGTAATACAAGAAATATAGATTTTGAGCTAATTTTAGCAACTTAACTGCCTCAATTTGAATATCTTTCTTTGATAAAAAATAATCCAAATGAGGTTTCTATGAGGTTTACCTAATAATATTTCAGTTTTCCATTCTTAATCAAACTGAGCGACGTCTAACCTAAATAATTACCGGAACTTGATGTCATTCTGCATTAAATGCTGATTGAAAAATTTTGCAATGAAACCTTCATTTTTCTTGTTTTTTTCTTGCATCAACAGTGAATGACACTTTACAAAGTTTTATTTTTCACAGTTCATATGTTGTCGAAAACATAATTTAACATAATCACCATTATGTCGAGTTAAGTACATTCATTGCTTTTCCAGGCGATTAACTCTTATTTCTGTTCAGTTTTAATGTTGTTCTGGTAAACATCAGGTAGTTTATAAATAACAGTTTTTTTTTTATTAAAGGTAAGAGTAAAATTGCCTTTTATAAGTTACGGAACTGTACTATATGAATATGGAATTAATTTAAGTATATTTAAACCAATATTGGTTAGATAATATTTTGGATAACAATTCCATTTGAATTATGATATTACACATTATTGATTATATTTTAAAACTTATTTACCTACTTATTTTAATTTGATAATAAACAAATGGAATATGCAAGATTTGCTGCCTGTGAGTGTCGCTGCTACTATCGCTTATTCTCTTTGTCATTTGTTGTTTGAAATAAGCTATAAATACTTAACTTATCAACATGTAGTAGGAATTACGTGAAAGGTGTGTCTAAGATATAAAAGGGTGATATTTGATTTTAACGAGAATCTCGCGAAACTGGCGGGTACCTAATGGTTATATTATAAATGCGAAAGTAAGCATGTTTGTTTGTTTGTTTCTTTGTTTGTTACGCTTTTACGCTAAAACTAGCGAATGGTCTTTAATGAAACATCACAGCAATATAGCTCATACTTCAGAATAACACATGAGATATAATTTATAAAGATATATTAATTAAAAAAAAAATTAAAAATTTATTTAATTTGACATTACCATAAATTACAGGTTTTTGTAAAAGTAGTCATTTGACATTACCATAAATTACAGATTTCTGTAAAAATTCTCTGATATACTCAATGAATAATTACGACTATTATACATTTAAAAAAATAGAAAACCATACATATATTTTCTTGTGTAAAACAATCCTTACCATTATTTCGAGTGTTATAGAAAGGGGATAAGCGAGAGCAATCTTTATCAAACTTTACTTTAAACTCAGAGAAGCGAGTGGGTATCACTCTAGTAGTATATAAATACGATTTAAAAAGTTTTTGTTCGGGTTTCTAATTTGACTCTTATCTTAAAAGAAAATGTGTGTAGTTTTAACACAGAAAATTATTTGTTTAAAATCTCATAACTACATTAAAACAAATCACATAATAATGGAAATAATATATTTTATTTTCTTCTTTGTCTTTATAACAATCGAGTTATTCCGTGTTTTTTTTCTGTCTCATAAAGAAAAAGGTTATATTATTATCTATAATAACAATATAATATAAAATAAAGTATAATATGTATGTGTAACAATGGTAGATAGAATACTTTGCTGTGTGTTACATTGTTACACCGGGTGTTTCAGAATAAATGATCAATAATTTATAACAGACTGTGGGAAATACTGCAAAACTTTTGACGAAAGAGCAAAACTAGCTCTAAATTTAAAAGCAGTTACAGATTGCACAAAAATTTAAATGGCAAACGTATCAAAAGTTTATTTAAGCAATCCTTTTTTTTAATAATTCTATTTTTTAATTTAATAATAAAAAGCAGTTATATTTTTTAATAAGAAAAGACTTGTGATTGGTTGTGACGTACCGATATTCGTTGAGGCTATGAAGCTTTTTGAATCACGCTAAATTCATATTTTTCGGCTTCTTTCCATGTAAAATTGTGTTAAATAATATATTGAAAACACGTTGAGAGACAAACCATTTGTAATATTGAATTATTTTATCATTTCGCCGTGTGGTGGCGATATGTTGACGTCACTGACGTTTAAATTTTTAGTTTAGAAAAACCATTTTCAAATGTAATATTTCAAAAAAAATCAATTAGAAAAAAAAATTTATTTTTTATTAGTAATTTTTAGTTCTTTTGATTTAAAATAAATTAAAACATATGCAACTTCTCTATTACCAACCAATTTAGTGTAAACCAACTTTTCTAAAATCCAACGGGCAGACATTAGTTTTATTTTTTTTTTGCTCTAACGTTTGTTGCTTTGAAGAGGAGCGTTTCCGATCCCATGGTCCTCACACTAAAATGTTTCTTTTACTGTACTTTATTACCCTTTGATTATTTACTATTTTTTCCGATACACCCAGTATTGTAGAATTCAGTAACAGTGTAACACAAACAGCAGTCATAGTAGATACTGGTTTATTCGTCGATTAGATTTGTAACTAAAGAAAAGAAAAGCTATTTGTATTATTATTTACGAGTTAAGGATGCTACATGTATATTGTATGTGTATGGATATCGTTTAAAATGAATACTATAGAGTTTTTATTCATGTTCGAAGTACAAAGTGGCTACAATTATATACGGACCATCAAAATGTTAAAATTAATCAGTTGAAAATGTTAAGTTTACACGAACTTCGTTTTGCATATGAATCAATGCTATTTAACTAGGTGTGAAATATTTTTTATATTTTTAATAATTACAAGTAGATTTTTGCATTTTCATGGAAATTAATTTGTAAGAGACCATTTTATTGCAAATTTTATCTATTTTTATGAAAATTGAATATATAAAGCCAACAAAATTGTACCCTTATCGCGTACTTACTTTTTTTTTTAATTTGTTCATTTTGAGTTGTGTTTTCGAAATATATGGATGTGATAGCTCAAAACTTAACAAAATATTTGTTACAACAGTAAAAATAAAAAAATTCTGGCAAAAAGTATTTCTGCCATCATAATCGATGGCACACCTAATCCACATTGTACCTATCGTTAAATAGTATTATGTTAAACTACGAAATCCGTGTATGTACAATTTTACTGTCACGGTCTTCACGACTAACATTGATTTGTCAAGCCTCGGTTTTCCAACAATTGCTCAATATTACTAAACGAAACTTTGGTTTGTCAATCCTTACTCAGACCTAATAATTCAAGGCTTGATTTTTCAGCTCGTGCCCTAGGCTAACGAAAACTCTCCCCTAACAATTTCGTGTGTTGGCTGTTCAATTTCGGTCATCAAGACAGTCATTGTCCACTTTCACCCTGACAACTTTTCTCAGTTCATTTCTAGTTTTTTATTTCTGAGATTTTAGAACCACTGTGTTTAACAACTAACTTCTTGCCAAAGATTTTATAACATACATACACACGTAGTTCCAGTCATTTGTTCTTGATCCCATTTATTGTACGTAGTAGATTTACGTTTGGTTGGTAACAAGCAAACAAACATTACCGGACATTCAAATCCATACATCATTTTTATTGTCATTTCTATAATATTATTTATTTGAAATCATTATTTAAAGATCAAATGAACTGGATGTATATAAACAACTTTATATAGCTGCTGTATGCTTGGTGCTTATAGGCTTTTCAAAAATATAATGAATACTATGTTTCTATTACTCTCCAACTAGTCTAAAATTGAAAAAATGGTTACACTAAAAAAAAATTCTTAATACGTTATGAGGTTAACGTATCTCCAACTTTTCGAAATTGAAGAAATGATTACACTAAGAAAAAATTCTTAATAAGTTATGAAACAACGTTATGAGCTAGTCTCAAACGGGATGGGGTTGAGTGATGATGTTGACACAAACGCATAAGTTGCTTGTATGAAAGTAATATACTATACAAATTTCAAATATTGTTGTTTTGAAATGCAACATAGTTTTAAACTTTTAATCTTTTTTTGATTGGTTCTACCACTTATAAATATTATAGCAAAATGCTTATGTGATTGTCACAACTATATGAGCAGGTAAAAAAATAAAAAGTTTGTACCTGTTTATAGGTTTATTTAAAAAAAAAATTATATTTTACGAGTCGGATTTGAACCAGCGACATATATATTACTATTGATTTTAGTGTCTACAGCGTAACCAACTACGCTACCGATACCAAAAAAGGGACATATTTTAAAAATGATCAATAGGTTTATTTCAAACATGTAAGTAGAAATTTTTTTTAAATTCATCGATTCGCTTTATTTGCACGATTTTATATTGCAACTAAGTACAATTTTATTCTCCATCATCATCATTATTTATTTTTTAACCAACAAAGCTTATTAAATTATCTAAAATCTTAACAAATCGGATTTTGAAAAAAATAAACAGAAAAAAGTTCAGTAATAGTGTACCATTTTTGAACACAAGGCCTAAACACTTCAGAGCCCAACCAACTACTCTGTAGTCGACAATCTCAACTCAACGAAAAAAATTCGGTGTGTATAAAATTTTCGGTCTTTTGTTCCGTGTCTATTTTTCGATTACTTATAAATTCATATATAAAAATCAACATAATTTCATAAAAGAGAAATCTATCGAAATGACTTTAAACGCTTGGAATGACAAAATTCCTTTGCCATTGATTTTGTTGGACTTGACAAAGAAAAATTTTGGGTAAGTGGTATTAATCTTTAATAATTTTTTTAAAATAATCTACATCAAAAACGTTTAGTATTTATTTCAATATCCCTCGAAAAAAATCTGTGGACATATTTGAAAGGGCTTTAGAAACATGAATGTATCAAGTGAATGCGTTGATATAGAGAAAAACAAGATTTATTTTGATACAGTTCATTTAAACAATTATCCTATCATAAAATATAGTTACTAGATTGGGAGCTACGTACTGGAGTAAATTGAGTAATGCGCTAACGTATACTTCGATAATAGCGTGTGAACTAAATAAATGTAATAAAGTAAATGAAACTTGAAAAATACGATGAATAACAATCCGGGGAACTAAGTTGTTGGATTGACAAAAAATACGACAAAAGTTTAAAAAAATTATAAGACTACTATTTGCAAGTTTCAAAGTAACAAATTCTGTTAATTTAAGTCGGAACTTTTATTTAGGATGGTAGTTAAGCGGTTAAAAATATTATTTATGTGGCTGAAATCAATAAAAGCGCAAACAATACATGAGTTTTTGAATTTCTTTGGTCAATAACTTTTACCAAAAAGGTTTGATACAACGTCGGGACTTACATTTTTCGAAACATAAAAATTTTTTTCTCATTGTCTGTAATTTTTTTTGAAAACAAAATATAAATACATAAGAGCATGGGATGCTTATAATAAAAGTATCGCCAGTTACTTTCTAAGCCAAGAAAATTCTAAGAACTGCATAGAACTTTTAAAAATAATACAGAATTTTTGCACAGAAAGAAATTCTTTGAAAAGATTATAACACTATGAAAATGTTGGGTTTATAAAATACAAGTGTATATAAATGTTTCTACTTTCTTGTCAGAAAATTGTAAAGTTAACAGTTGGGAAGAAATTTCATTTCTGAATAAATGTAATTTAATTTATTCTGCAACAATATGTTGTCACTACAGCTGGTATCCTAAACTATACACTTGTGATGACATTCCTTTTAAAGTGACTACATATAAGCTGAGTCCTTCTAATTAAATAATTTTAAATAGTTTCTATAATGTTGAAATGGAAAACGTTTAGAGAAACTAAGACTATTAATGAGCAAAAGCAAGAGCAAGAAAATGTGTATGTTTTTTCGATTAAAAAAAATAAAAAATTTGAGAAAAATCGATTACCTAACGACCTTCCGCATGAGTAGCGGGTCTCGTAACCACAAAAACACGGCCTCATTGAGAAAACTAATAATATTTCAAGATGATAAACTATAAAAAAATATCGGTCGGTGTCGGATACTTTTTTGTCACCTATCTATTCCATTTCCCTTTGACCGTCTAACCGTCCGTACGTCATCACGACAATTCTAAAATGAAAAGAGATATCAAGCTAAAATTTTAATGGCGTGGTCAAGACGTTAAAAGTGAGTTTGAGTTCATAAATGAGCAGTATAAGTCAATTGGGTCTTGGATCTGTAGAACCCATCTTGTAAACCGTTAAAGACAACCGTTTAATAATAAGAAAAAAAGTTTAAATATAAGAAATGTTATACAAAAATTATTAGCATTTGCTGAAAACGTTTTTTCGTAAACATCATTGTTTACCCTTGAGGGTGCAAGTTAGGACAAAACTTTCATGTTCAGTCTCTTTGAAGCTATAGTTAGTTTTCTTCCATACTTTAGTTACTAGTTCTATTCTTGTGAAAGACTCTCAAAGAACGAAAAAAATTCTAAAAAATACTTTCGAAGATTTTCGAAAACCATAATAAATGGCGGCCAAAAGGTCCCCTATTTGTGTTGGATTTTTAACTTTTCTAATTTATTAAAAATAAAGGAAGCACTTCAAACCCTTTCTATTATTATTTATTTATCTTAGTTATTTACATTAGTCTTACAGAAAGTATTTCTGAAAATAAACAAAATTCAACATAAAGGTTTGGCGCCCGTGTTAGTATCGTGCCAAAACCGAAGACCATGCGTATCAATGTGATGGTGTCAACTTAGCATTGGCTTTTTTAAAATACGTTCGACAATGAGTTAGCAATTTTTCAAAATGATATTGTGACAATATGATTACAATAATAAAAACGAATGACATAACAAAAAAATTTCCTCAACAACAACAAATCTTAGGTCAGTTTATTAACGGCCATGATGGGTCATATAATGAAACAAGTACTTTTTAATTGTCTAGAGAGGTAGACAATAGCTATTAGAGATCAACGAATAACTAATCTAAAGGTACATTTAATTATTTTCCGTTATGCAGATTTGGAGGTAGATACCACAGTTAGCCATAAAAAATATAAATACAGAATAGGCATGTTAACTAAATTTTTTTATCACTTCAGGTGAAGAATTCTCTCTGCACGGGCAAACAAGTGAAATTTGTTTTTGAAAATATTTAGAAGGACGCATGAACGTTTAAAACTCCTAATTAAACAAAGAGTAGTCCAAACACGTAATCCGAAAAATATGTGAAAAAGTAACTGGTTATTTTAAATTTGGAATTATATCCAGAGTGTTCTAAGAATATTTTTTGTTCGGGATTTGAAAAATTTAGTCAGAAGGCTTTAGAAATTAATCATAACTGGAAAAGTTACCTATAAGGGTTCAAAGAGAATAAATATACTAATAAGTGTAACCTAGATCATACAAATAAATTTTAATGGTTATGTCACGATCGCCACAATAACAATTATATCTGTGACACATAAATGTGCTACATCATTGGTTTGCGCTTAAAGTTATCCAAGAAATTGGAAGGAAATCGATCTTATGCTTTGAGCTACAATGGGGCCAATAGATCTGTAGACAATGAAGGCTTTATTCATACTTACTAAATATCTGTGTTTTCTTTCAGTGAATTAAAAATTAATATGCTTATGCAAATTAAATAATAATTACCATGAATGTTAACTAGTTAATTATCTTAGTTTATAATATGCTTCTCGGTAGGAAACACTAGATCATTACTAACTTCACTTCGTAGAAGTTCCTACATTTAAACATGAGACTAACAAATAATTTAAATTTCTATGAAACACTTTAACTTTGTCAACACATGGTGCACCTTCGTTAAGTTGTTAACGTGTAATAAAATTTGTCTACATCTATTAGGTCTAGTGAAAATAAATGGGGTCCGCACGCAGGAAAATAAACGCATTGTAAATATTCTATGATTAGTTATGAAATAATTTTTATTGTTTTATTTTCTAAATTATTATTTGAAACAGGATATTATTAAATTTTCCAACATGGTCACTTCACAGACATTTATTCAAAGTTAAAGTCAAAGATATTATATCGCTTGACAGAGTTTCTCGAAATTGAGCACTGAAATATTATGCTAAAATTGTAATTGAACTAACTAATCGAGGCGAACACAATAAAATAATTGTCTGTCTTTGTTTGATATTATATAAATTGAATCTTGTATCCGACTATAACTTAGATTGGTGAGGAGTACCTATGGCTTAAGAACATTTTTTAATCAAACACTCTTTGGCATGTTATAGTCAACAACTCGAACTATCTACTGATATTCAATTGGAACAGTTCATATGTAGAAGATAATCACGAATACATAGTAAACCTCTAAATTATAATACTAAAGAAGTAACAGAAAATAAAAATAGAGCCGCAAATGAATTCGAGGGTCACTAAGTCGAATGGTAAAATGATCTTTATTCTCACTGATGCAGGAAGCAATAAAAAAGTACATTTAAAACAAGCCAAGTATTCTTACTAAATGAGAGTTGGTGTTTTACTTAGACATTATAGTAATTACCAAATTTCAAGTGTTCGATAATTAGTTCTATGGTTCTACATATTTAGATATGCAATAACAAAGTAACATACTTCTGTCTATGTTTTCGTTTATCAGTTTCATCTTCTATACGTACAAATCGGTAATTTGTCATAGCAACTATCCTTTGATGTCCAGAGGAGTATTAAAAGTGAATTTGAATCAATGATTCTCGCAAAGAGTTAAGTAAGGCAATTGATCAGTGAATTCGGAGAAAGCAATTATAGATAGAAAAGTCAGTCGGAACTGAGAATTAAGTTTTATGTGATAAACAAAAAACGCTATAGTCGTCCAAAAGGAGAGAAAAGGGTTTAACGGGGGGAGGGGGGTTACTGAATAATACTCATCAAGGGGTGCTTTGGAGGAATTTGGGATTTTTTTGTGTTTTGTTTGCTCACTTTATAGCAATTATAAATATTTTGAACTTATTTTCAACAAGTCAAAAGTTTGTGTAGTCGTAGGCTTTGGATTGTCTCACGAACAACTCAGTAACAGCGATGTTGAGACGGCTGTACTTTAAATGTTATGGATCCTGCAAATTTTATAGCTTAAGCTTAAAATTAATGAATTCCTGTTTTTTTTTTTTTTGTTTTTTTTTAATTATTGATCAGAAGATAATCGATTATACGATACTGTTGACTTTGGTGCAATACTCGACAAAGAAACGTATCTATAGACCAACTTCTTAGAATAGGAGAAAAAAGCAAATTTTCTTAAATTTCAAGATCTTTTTAAAGGTAATTCAGAAAGATCAGCTCTCTCAATATCGCTTGAGTAAAAATTATGGTTTTAATTGTTGCAAATAATCTATTTGTTGATCCGTGAACAATTTTTGTGCGTATCATATGCTATAGGACCAATTATCTTGAGGATAAATTATCATTAAGTCAATTGTGACGAAATCATTATACCCAGCCTGGTTTTTTATAAGCAAATCTAGTGCCTGCCCTGTCTTAAAATTGCACTCCTACAATATTACACGTTTCTGTTGTATTCTAAATAATTGGCTTGTAGCATGTTGATGTTTTTTGTTACTTCATTTGAAAGATGGTATATTATTTGTAATACACATCAAGTGTATCCTGGCAGTAGCTCTTCGAATTACTTCAATAATATAGTATGTGCCAGAAATCCTAAACCTCTCTATCATGTGATATTTTTAACGAGGTAGGTCGGATGATCGAAAATATTTTAAGTTTCAAAAATTGCGCTTATTAAAGACAGGGACATCTCATGGGTATCCTTGGACTGGACCTTGATCTTCAAGGTGATTTAAAGGTGAACTCGTTTTTGTTACAGGTAAAACATAGGCGATATATACCATCAATTTAAATTAGTAAGTTGTTTCTTATGAAAACGGGAAAACTTTTTACTTGAATCATTTTTTTTATACCATGTATATATGAAATATACATAGTATATTAAGTTTAGCCCCAAGTTTGTAACGCTTAAAAATATTGATGCTACGAAAAAAATTTTGGTATAGATGTTCATAGAATCACCTAATTAGTCCATTTCCGGTTGTCTGTCTGTCGGTCTGTCTGTCGTCTGTCCGTCTGTCATCACGATTACTCAAAAACGAAAAGAGATATCAAGCTGAAATTTTTATAGCGTGCTGAGAACTTAAAAAGTGAGGTTACGTTCGTAAATGAGCAACATAGGTCAAGTGGGTCTTGGGTCCGTAGGACCCATCTTGTAAATCGTTAGTAGATTGAACAAAAGTTTAAATGTAAAAGATGTTCCTTATAAAAAATTTAACAACTTTTGTTTGAAACACTTTTTCGTAAACATCACTGTTTACCCGTGAGAGCGCAAATTATGCGCAAATTGTATAGTTTGTTTATTTTGGATATATCAGTTATATATGTGTGACATGCATGTGTGTGTAATGTGACAGAGTAGTCAACACTGTCTATACATGGTATTTCAACAATTAACTCAGTCAATTGTTTGTTTTCACTTGTTTTTTTTCAAAATATGAATAATGTACGAATAGACACTGGTAAACAAGGTATATATGAAAATTCCTTGGAGTGTTATCATGAAATAGCGTTTTTGAATGATCTTTTTTTTTGTATGACATTACGATTAATCTATATCATTCATAAAAACAAAAAATTGGATTCAAAATTTAAAATTTGGAGCAAAATTAAATAGTTTTATTACATTTTTATGTTCATCTATTCTGTCGAAACTATTCATATATCAAAAAAATGTTTCAAAAAAAAACCTAACCTGTATGAAAACGAGTTTCCATGATTGATTTTGAAGGTTCAGGTCCAATATCATTGAACGATGGCTAAGGATTTCTGGGACATACTGTATAACTAACATGGCATCTGGTATTGCAAACCATATTTATCTAAAGCTAGATTACTATGATAGTTTCTTTAGCAATATCTTTTGTGTTTTCATATTTTTCCTAGACTAAAAAACAAACCCAAACTATAAACAATTGGCAATAATTCAATGCAAAAAAAAAAAAAAAAAACATATGATAGGAAACATTTTTACACAGCCCCAGCAAGCTTTAGTCACGTAATTGGGAGATATTTTTTACAAAAAGTTACCATCTACCACTTAAATTTAAAAAATAATAATGTATGTATTACTTAAAAAAACCTTAAAGTTTTATCAATTTTATAAAAAGTTTCAAGTTTTACAAAAATAATTTTAGATTTTTATTAAAACATCTTCGAAACAATTGTGGTTGCCACGTAATTAAAAACGGATTGAACTAGCTGTCGTGGTATTGAAATAACAAAATATTAAATACTAGATTGATACCCGACCGCTTCACTAGGCTTAAAAGTAAAAACCGCCGCTTTATAGCCTCCACCCTCTCTTGATATATACAGTTTTCAATTTTGTTAACCGAATTCAAACCAAAAAAAGGAGGTTCTCAATTCGACTGTATTTTTTTTTTAAATTTAAAATAGTCGTAATTCATTGAGTATATCAGAATAGTTGGCTATGATTTATTTGACAATTACTATTTTAAATATTTACAGAATTCTTAATTTATGGTTCAAAATGATGATTATAGATGAAACATATGAATCTATGATCATCATTTTGAACCATAAATTAAAGACTTCTGTAAAAATTTAAAAAATGGTAAATGTCAAATTCAATTAAATTTTTTTATTTTTATTTTTTTAATATATCTTTATAAATTATAGTCCATGTGATATATCAGTTATATTGCTGTACAGTTTTATTAAAAATCATTGCTGACTTTCACATTTATAATATATAGGAGAGCGGCCCCGACGGACGTTGTCCCGTAAAAACGTAACTCCAATTCATGAATACCTATACTACGTTTAGCCTGTCCGCTAAACCCATCCCGCTAAATCCCAATTTAACTCCTATTTATTGGAGTGGCCTGACCTTCGACCTTTGGCCTGACCTTTGATAGTAGAGCTCGCTGCGCTCGCATATGGCTCTAATAAATGCCTATTGACAATACCTGAATACTATTAAAAATACATAGTACACATAGTATACATAATGTGATATGATTTATATGCGCTCCCACCATTTAATGAAATTTCATTTTTTTGGTACGGAGCCCTCAAAAACAGTTGTACTGGACCAAATTGTAAATATAAACCATCCTCGAATCCCCTTGAACTCACACAAAAAATTTCATCACAATCGGTCCAGCCGTCTAGGAGGAGTTCAGTCACATACACACGCACACAAGAAATATATATATTAAGATAGGGATTAGTCGAGTTAGGTATTTACAAATACGATTCACTATAGCTCTTATATTATGTTTTTAAAATACACGTGTCTCCTCTTTAAGTAGTAAAATTTTTTGGACAATCGTTCTTGTCCATTTAAATGATAATATCTTCATCCAAAAAAATTTTTCACATTTACGTGGTAACATCTATAGAATGGACAACCCTGTATAGCAATCATTCTTGTCACAATGTTCCTTTTGAACAAACAATAAACATGCTTTTGTTGTTGATTCATTGAACAATATTATTGTCTATAATGATTAGTTTTGTAGTTTATCTATCATTGTATAAATACGATTTTTTTTGATATGTAAGCAATGTTAGTTTTCATAAAAGTTTTGTAATTTATATGAAAAATGAATACACACGGCGAAAGTGCTAGGTTTAGAGACATTGACACTAAATTTTCAGTCCTTAAAAGTTTGTCTTTTTTGTCACGGCTTAGTACACCGATCGTAGGTAAAACAGGATGGTGCTATACAATGTTTTTAGACTTTCATATTTTATTTTAATTAATCTATAAGCTAGGGTACCAAAGGTTAGGTTAGGTTAGAGTGGCTGTCCTGGGGTAGGGCACACTTAGACCATAGGGTCCATTGTGATACCAAAAAAAGGTTGGCCCATCCTCGGCCACTACTCCATGAACCATTTGGAGGTGTTTAAGAACAGCAGGAGAGCTTTGATGTCGACGGACTCCAGGTCGGAGAGGTCGTCAAAGAGAGGCTGGCTCAAGTAAGTCCATATCCTCATGACAAGAGCTGAGCAGTGACAGAGAAGATGAGACATTGTCTCCTCCTCCTCACCACTGTGACAGCTCCTGCAGTAGTCGTGATATATTGCCAGGCCCAGGCGTTCAGCATGCCTGCCGCCAAACCAGTGTCCTGCTATAGCCGCAACAACTTTGCGAACAGAGGCCCTTGGAAGTGATATAAGATCTTCGGAGCCCCTGCCATTGTATTCAGACCATATGTGTCTTGTAGTACCACAAATATGTTCCTCCCTCCATCAAAGGTACCTAAAGAATTCTGTAACTCTGTGGAATATGGATCTTAGTGGGTTCATTGCTGAGTCCCAACTCCTATGATTGTTTCTTATATTTTCATATTGAATGAACGATGAACCTCGTCAGCTGTTTACCTGTTGAATGATAAAAGCAGGGAAACCCGGAAACGAATCATAAATTCCGAGAGCTTTGTTATAAAAAATAAATAGAAATTTTATTTTGTTATTTTTCTTCCATCATCTCGTCCATTCGCTCATTTTAAATTGAAATATAGATTTATTTTCGTAAAATATTATTTCTGTTGGAGGGTACAAATAACACTTTTAACTACGATTAGGCATTAAAACTATTGTGGTCTAATAAGTTATGACTAATTAATTTAAAGTTAGGTATGGAAAACCCTATTAGTGGTTAAACAATAGTCTCTCCTCAATATTGTTAAGGGAGAGTTGTTTTACTGATACATATACACATAGATCACCCAATAAAAACCTTTCTAATTTCTATTCTAAATTTCCCTTTCTTAATATGGCAGCTAGTATTTTGATTGTTAATGGGTTTAAATCAAAAAATTGCATAAAGAAAAATTATAACGAAAACTAATACTTTTTAATTTTTGTGAAAACAAAGAACTTTTTGATCATTCTCTGGCAAAAGTTTCTTTGCTTCTGTATCAATTTAATTTTACAAATAATTTCATAGTAATCCATTTTTCATATGGATTTTGCAAAATCGTTTGTAAGAAAATCATCATTTCATGGAATACATGATAAAGAAGAGAGGGTTCAGTGCGATTTTGAAAACGTTGAGAAAAAAAAATAAATGTAAATAAACAAGCAATTTTAATAGCTTAAATTGTTCAGATATATAAAGAAGTTTGCGAGAAAATGATCTAAATGTATCGGAGTCCGATAAATAACTTTAATGAAGTCTGTTCTGATGTATACGTTATTCCAGGCGACCAAGTTATCTTTCAGTGCTACAAGCTTTCTTTCAGTGCTACAGGTGCCAGTTGTCTTGGTACAGTTTCTATTTCTTCTGATATTCTTCTTTTCAAATATTACTTTATTATTATTATGAATGGTCATTAAAATGCTTAAATAAATAATTGACGGGCTATTTTAAGAGCTTTTAGAAAATCACACACTCCCTTGCCTCTATATTCGATAGAACACAAGTATTGAATTAAAACAAAAATTGAAAAGTTTTGTCTTCTGCGTACTGTACACACATAGTGCATACTATTATGAATGACGTGGGAATACAATACTATAAACCAGCTCAACAAAGATTCATAAATATGTTAATAGATATTATAAATATAAAATTATTATTAAATACAATTGTATATTTCATAAATACAGGTACTGACTCTGGTGAGTCACCTGTGGGTGGTAATATGTAATATACTATGTAGTACCTACCTATATTCATTCTTACTAATAATAATTACCTACCAAACACAGTCAGTCGCGGTTATTCTCCCATCATTAAGCACGCAAACAATTTATTGTGAATTTTGAAAATATTTATTACATATTTTAAAAATGATTCAGAAAATTAAATAATAATAAACAATAATGTTTATTGTTATTATTTTATACCTTGCATATAACTAGTCGTTACCCGCCTGCTTCTCAGAATAATTATTAACTTCCCGCTATAGGTAATAAGTTATTATAATGGGTGCGATTTTCGAAATCGAAATTTTCAACATATCTGTACGTTTCATGGTTAGGGCAAGGCATTAACACTGATTTGGAGAAGAAGTATGTGTGGTGAGTGTACGTACGTACGCCCGTAGACAGAGATCGCTTTGCTTGCCTGAAATATATTGTCTCAAAATCTTTTTATCTTTTAAAATGAGATCAAAGAGATTATAATAGTTCTCATAACATTAAAAATGTACCGAATTAGTACCCTTCCACCGCTATACTTTAACAATGCAGGAGAGATAATATTTCACACCCAACTGATTGCCGATCTTTTGACGTTTCCCCGTAAATCGTTGCCAAAATATATTTATTCAAGATTCAAAAAACCAAAAAAAAATGATGTGTAGCAGGAATTTTGACCGTACCTATTTGATATACGATATTTTGAAAGAGCGACGAAAAAAAAATGCAGTCAAAACTCAATAATTATTATCAATAATTTAAAAGAGTCCCCAGTGACAATTGTTAGAATCTGTCCAAAAACATTTCTTGTCTACTCCGATAATTTTTATTTACGTTTACTTTGAAATTAGACACTGTTTAATTTGTTTCTGAAATCTGAGTGTCATTTATGTCAATACAAAATTGAAATTGCATGACAAATTGCATATAGGTTTAACTTAAGGTTAAAACCAATTCCAAAAAGGCCTGGAAATTTGATATACTTTTAGTTAATTGTCTGTCTCTCCCTGAAATATGTAAAACTCCCGACGCCATTTATCACTTTGTTTCAGAGTTGAATATTTAATTGAGAAAATAAACGGCACCAATATCCAATTTGGATAGCCAAAAAATTGATTGTTAATTCTTCTTTTGCCGAAAGAAACATCGATAATTCCTAGAGTAGGTCTTAAACGTTTTTATAGGGATTCTAGTAATTCATGTAAGTAGCTTCCATATCAGATTCGTGACCCATTTCCCAAGTTAGGGGCTGTTCTTTTATTTTAACATATTTTTATCTTAAAACTGACTTTTAAGCACTGACATTCAATGCTTCCATGTGTAACAATTGTCAAAATAGATCGGAAAAATGACTTAACTGTCATTTAACCATGATGGCAGAAGTATATCAAGTCGGTTCACTTTTTGACAGCATGTGACGGGAGCTTTAATATTGTATTGTCGTCACTCCTCGTGTACTCACGTTTGTTTAAAATGTTACAGTAATATAAGCGTATTAAAAATAATCAATATAAATTATTTTTAAACTAAGATATCAAAGAAATTTAGTCACACCCTTGACCTTATTTAATGAGATCAATATAAAGAAATTTTGTTGACTTTGAAGTCAGATTTGTAGTATAGTCGCAGTGACACCAAAATTAACTGGTTATTCGTATGATTCATGTCTACTAGCTTCAACATAACTAATCATTTTTGATTTAATTTTTTTTTACGATTCATTGAAGCGAACAAACACAATATTACAAACTAACTACCAAACGCAATAAAATTTGTTGTATTAAAGTGTAGGTACTATAGGTTAAAATATATATTGTTCCTATGTATAAATACTAATTTGTAGCTATTTTAATCAATGGCTGTTAGGGCTTTACTTTGTACATCCATTGTATACTGAGTGTCCCAACAAGTAAGATTATGCTCTGTTTTTTATACGTTTAATAATACTTCTAAATGTATACTGTAGCGACCCAATGACCTCCTTTTGTTAATATGAGCACTCTCTTCGTGAAAAAAGAAAGTTCGTTACATGGAACAGTTTAATAGGCGGGTCGATTTAATAAAAGGGGAAAGGTTTCCATTTCCTCAATATCTAGGGGGAGGGAGGAATTACCAGATGAAAAAAATGTTTCTATGACCTTAAGTTTCAGTACAGAATATACGTTTAATAGTCTAGTCACCAAGCGCTTTTTTGTTAAACTTTTTTCAGCAAGCTCGAAAAATTATGAATAGGATATCATTCGATTCAGAATAGCAAGTAGATGATTTTTGAAAAAATCAAGTACCGTTTCCAAAAATTACAATTCTTATTCATTAACAACTTAGTGAAAAAAAAAATAGAGATTTAGATTTTTGCAAACATCTCAAAAAGTAATAAAGATTCAAAAAGAGGAGAAACTTTCAAAAGATTCAAAAAGAGGATAAAATTTCCTACTCACGCAATTGTAAGATCAATATTTCTAATTTTCCCATAGGAATGACTGCCAAAAACGAGTACTCTGCACAAATATGTTTAAATAACTTTAATGATTAAGTGTTGATTTAATTTGAGAAGAATATGCGTTTTGTGCAGTATTTTCATCCCTTGGAGAAAATTAGAAATATTGTCCAATAATATTGTCTTTCGGAAATCTCCTCTTCGAATCCTTTTTTAGATTTCTAAAATCTTTATTAGTTTTTGAGATATTTACAAAAAACTAAACCCCTATTTTTTTTCACTAAATTGCTTATAACAATTGTAATTTTCATAAATCATCTACTTGCTATTCCGAATCGAATGATATCTTGTTCATAATTTTCCAAGCTTGTTGAAAAAAGTTTAACAAAAAAGCACTAACTAACTAGACTATAAAGTTTATCGATAATTGTACGTCAAAACCATGAACACAGACGAATGTCATCTATTACCCTTGATTTCTTTTGGCTAAAGCATTTTTCGGTAGTTAGCGTGTTTGCGTGTTTTCTTTCGTTTAAATGCAATAATGACATATTTTAGGTCGTATTTCCTTCGAAAGCTAACGATTCTCGAAAAAATGGATTGAGGAAATAGAATTGAAAGTTTTATTCTTTCTTTGATCGTTTCTAAGTTGGCTACTAAAGAACCTGAAGAACTAAGTCCAACCTGATGTCAGAACATGATGTCCCCTATCAAACTATGTAAATTTTGTTTAAGTTATTTTTTTATTGATAAACTACAAAACGAGCTATTAGTTTAGTTAAGTTTTAAATGCTCCACCCTGTATATCTTTAAACAGATCAATGTGTATGTCTTGTGTGTATATTGTGGCATTGAAATAAAATGTAAACGTTTAAACATCAGTAACGATCCGTGAAATTGGAATCATGTCTGAATTTAGTAATTACATATCTATTATCTGAATTTTTTTTTTAAGTTTTTTTTTCTTTTCGAGCAAATATCGTACATTGATTACCAGAATGATTTGAGATGAAATTAACTCAAATTTTCATTGTTTACGAAATGAAAGTTATTTTACAAATAGGTAGTTTAAAACGAAATGTGACCGATTTAGGGAGAGTATTGGTGCAAATGTATTTGTACATAGACGCACTCTCCGTCGAGCAGTCTCATTTGGTTTCGAACGACCTATACTTCTTTTAGTATTGCTTTCAAATGAATTCGTATTTACTTGCCTAGGCAAGTTTTATAAAATATATCTGAAAAACTACAAGTCCGTCATTAATTTTGACTGAATTTCCTTGGGTTCAAAATAAGCATTTAAATAATTCTTGTCGGATTCAGGAGATATTTTTTCGAAATTTCTTAAACCGCTTTCAAATTTCAAGAAAATTGAAAAATATAATTTTTTTCCGATTTTAATAATATTAATTTTTTAGTTTGATCAAAGTTTTTGGTAATCTATGAGGATTTCCGTTTCCGAAGTAAAACCATAAGGCTAAATGTGTTCATTACGAAATGACTGGTTGGGATATCGTACCTGATGCAAAAAAACGTCAAGTTATTATAAAAAGTTTTTTATGGATGATTAATTTTATTGTAGATCGATATTTAGGCCGAAAAAGGATTCAACTTTGATCCCAACGTTATTGACAGGTATTACGGTGGAAACTTTGACTCGTTTACTCTTGAGCGTAGAATTTAAATTCGTTCTGAAATAGGTACATACAAATTGGGACGCATTTATCATTGGTATAAACAGCGAGTACCTCCAATTTTAAAAACCAAAACAAGTTATGTTGTTTATTTTTCAAAATAAAAATTTGAATGCGAATTATCAGAGTCAATCACAAATTCTCGATCCGGGCTACTTAGACACCTGTCTTTAATCCCATAGGGGAGAAACAAATGTACTAAGCAAAATTTTTTATTTATTTTTTTATAGTGTTTATTTAAAGTCGCTCTGACAACCTAGGTACAAGCAAAATTTGTTATTATTAATCAATTTAGTATTCATTTGTCAAGACGCTTGCGATCAAAAAATTTTTACAATTTAATAATACAGCTTACCCTCTATAAATGATTTTGTATTTTGTATGCAAAAATTTTGTATGAAATTGATCTAATCTAAAAGCAAAATGATCGCAGCTTTAAAGAAATTTTAACGTTTAGATAAGAATCAATGTGGTGTTTCTAATCGCTAAATAAAAATTCCAAAATATGATAAACTTGTCAGACTTTTTTGACGACTTTATATGTTACAATTGTTATCAGAAGTTATGTGTTATTTGATATCATCCAGTTTATGAATTGATTACAGATTTCGAAAAAAAACACCAGCTATGAGAAAACAGTCCAGTACAAAATAAGCACCGGTACTCAATAGGCTACTCTCCCCTAAATTTAATCAAATTACGTACATAACTAATTGCAGACACAGAATGTTGTGCTAAAATATAATTTTAAAGTTACATTTAAGTTAAACATTTAGTAGTAAGTATAAAGTTATATATATATTTTATTAATGTTACAAACTAGCATTTAATTAAACTAATTAACATCATCTTCGCATTGTTCTAACAAATTAAATAACAATAATGAAATTACTACAAATACAAATGTATATAAAGCTGGCGTACATATTTTGAAATTAAAGACAACAAGTCAAATATTTTTGTGGTCGCAGTTCTTAGGTTGTCCAACTACACTAAGTAAGACAGTTATTGAGAGAGTAATGCTGTTAAAGTTTAGGACGAGGCAAATATTTAATTGCGTCTCGAAATTAAAATTGATAATGCGCATCTGCTTTTTTTTCTAATAAGAAGATAGTTAAAATCAAGTGCACAATTTTTTGCCCAGCCCTCTACACAGCTACCGGTCTATATTTGTATATTCCAGTTTTAAAAATATTGAACTACGTATCTTTGTGTCACAAAAAAGGAACGGATTAGATATAGTACTATACATAGGTACATCCGTTTGTGGGATAAAATGTTCATTTTTTTTAGTTGGCGGAGTAGTATTGGACGAGCTCAATCGTCGTCATTGCTCAGTTGTGACAGAAAAAGAATATTGGAATAGATAAGGAATACTCTAATTGCAAATAATTTCAAAAGAACTTACGCAAGCTTTATACCTAACATACGTTTAACAATATTGCTTCCATATTATGTACATCTGTAAGATCGAGGAAGTTTTGTTATCATTCATTAAACGACATAAATTTGATTTTTAATTAAAATGGTATTAAAAGCTCATAAAAAATTGCGATCACCTTTTTGGATTCTCATTAAAAAATTATCTTACATGCAGTAAAGATTTTATACCAATCCCTATTTATATTATAGTGTGGGGTAACCCCATAAATTGTCAAATGCTTTTTAAAATGCAAACAAAGGCCATACGTGCGTTTGCTAGAGTAAACAGTTGTGTTTCTTGCAGATCTATATTTAAAAAATTTAATATTTTAACTCTATATAGTCTAAATGTATATGAAAGCATTAAATTTGTGAAAAATAATATTCATATGCTCCATGAGCAGCAACAGAATCACAATTACGAAACAAGACACAAACATAAGTTTATTGAAATTAAAACATCAAAATCCAAAATTAAAAATGGCTCAATAAATACGGCCATAAAGTTCCAAATAATATTAAAAATCTAAGCTTAATATTTTTAAAAGAACTAAAATCGTATTTATTTGATAAAAGTTTGTATTCTGTCGTTGAAAATTTTGTTTTTTCTTATTTTGACTCAATTTATACAGTTTTTGTTGTTGTAAACTATCTTATGAATAAAGACCATTCTATAGGGGAATGTTAAAATCGGTTAAGTAGTGAACCCAAAAATGACGGTTTATATATATTTTCATGCAAACTTTCATCCACTATTTCACCCTTTTAGGGGATGAATTTCGAAAAATCCTTTCTTATGTGACACCTACAATATAAAATCAATATCTCCTCGAAATTCCACACTTCTATCATTCAGCGATTTAGGCTGGACGTTTACCTATATATCAGTCGCGACATTGCCTGTTCCCCCTACAGATTATTATCCCCATCTGACATTTTTCTGATTTTAAATAATATACAAAAATAATCATTTTAAGAAAAATAATCATTTTAAGAAAAATAATCATCCAAATCGGAGCTGTTATTGAGGACTCTCGACTAAAAACATTCATTGATACGACTATACTTCCTTATTAAATTTTTTTATTTATAAAACATACGGAAGTGATTATATGCATAAACATAAAAGATCGTCTCGTATTTATATATACTGTTGTAATGTAATTCCGAATAAAGGAATGAGAATATATTTAATTTCGTTATATTCAGTAATGCTTTTACAGATGTACATAAATTGAACACTTTTTACGCGTACGGCTGGGCATACACGTTCTGGTATACCTGTTAGGTAAACCTGTATAGGTATACTTGTAAACCGAAAACTAGAAGACAATGCGATTGCTTTAGTCGGTTTGTTAGTGTAAAAAGAAGTGAAAACGCAAAGCTTGGTGTAAAGATGGGCAATAGATGAGAAATAAATGCATTTGTACAAGATTAATAAACGAAGAAGTTCAGAACCTTCAGAATACCGTAATTTTTGAGAATGAATGAAGAAGTCTACCTAAAACCCTCTAATACAAAAGAAAGATACAGTTTTGAGAAACTTCTATTTCTCTCCATGAAACTTAGAGCTACTTTGAGGTTTCTGATAACAGTTTGGTGGTACACTCTCTAAGATTGCCGATGGTGATGCAAAATCAATTCATCCTTGGTTAGATGACTACTCAATTGCCCTTTTATTTATATGACGGCTTAGAAGACAATCTCATCTTACATGTTTACTTATATTATAAAGAAAGTCGATGAACTATGTTAAGTGGGGTATTTTTAAATACCTATTAAATCGGCAAATCAATTTACTAGAGAATCTTTAAAATTGGCTTACGCGTTTGGTCTGTAAAGCGGCACAAAGACCAAACATACATGAATAAGACGGAAACATACATACAGGTAAGTGAGGTATCATTGAATCGGTATTTGAAAATCCTAACTAAAAAGTGTAAAATAAAAAAAATTAATTTAAAAAATCCAAAAACCCGACTGCGTTAAATAAAACTGAAAAGGAACAAAATATTCTAGCAGTTTATATAGCGACTTTAACAATCGGGATCCATTAAAATCTAGACTGCTTCATATCTTCCCAATAATTGGTCCTTGTTAAAATCGCTGCGTGACTTGTAAACTGCTAGACTTGTTTTTTTCTTTTCAGTTTTTGTTCAAAAACGAAGTCGGGTTTTTTGATTTTTCAATTTCATTTTTGAGCACTGTGAGTTTACTATGATTGGCAAAATATCTAGCATTGCATATCAAGGGATGCTATTAATGTTCTGTTCTGTAGAGGAACATTAAGTGTATTAAGAGCGTAGGATAGAATGTGCCAAATTTACTTGCCGCCGTATGTGTAGTCACATTTGGGTTACATATTGACGTAGTAGTATTACAAATTACAAGTGAACATCATGTTTCTTCTTCTCAATCATATTGTGTTCAATGCTTTTGTTTACATAGATTTCAGTGCATCAAATAATATAGAATATAGAACGAATCGAATAGAATATATATAGATAGAGGTATTTCTAATACGATACTCTTACAAAGCATTCTAATATATGGATTCATGTTTCTATGCAAAGTACCTAGATTCACAGTACATATGGAAAGATTGTGTGCCTTTGGACATTTTTCAAAAGCTAAACTAGATTTTGTTGTTTTACCTATGTTATAGCCCTTTTTTCATGCCATATTTCATTTTCTAAACTAAAAGCCCTAGGTTTTGGTGTTTTGTCCATTTTATAGCCAGTTTTTCATGTCATGTTTACTTCTTTAGAAGTGTAGCCAGTTTTGTTGTAAAACAAAATTATCTAAAACGCATTTTCGTCCAAAGTTAAATAAAAGCGTGACTGCATCAAGTGAAATTTATAAAATTTAAAAAATTTGTCTGGAAAATTATTCGGGTACGGAGCTCTAAACTCGAACTTGAAACAAATCTAAGAAGACTCTCCATTAAATTACCTTTTTCGTTAGAGAATTCTACAAACTGAACCGATTTTGAGATCATCGCCTATTTTTTAGTTGTTCTGGGTACGCAACACGAAACTCGCGCTTGAAACATAGATAAGAACACTTTCCACTAAATTACTTTTCAAGCGAAACAAAAAAATCCAAATCGGTTCATCCTTTAGGCGCTTAGAAAGACACGCACACATAGCGGACAAACTTATAATACCCCTTTATTGGTTCGGGGGTTAAAAATAACTACACTATTTACTTAGAACAAACTATTCACCTGTACCATCATATATTTATTAATCTTAAACCCTTAAGACTATAATCAGCATTTAATCTTAATAGTTAATTAGCTATTGAGATCAATCTATTTCGTAATAATAAATGAGTACCACAAAGGGAGCAAGCCTAGCGGCGGAAAAACTCAACTCAATTAATAGAATTCACATTTATAAATTCAATTCCACTTTTGATATTTATTTCTCAAAATGTCCAATGTTATGGACATCCCTGTATAAATATTTATGGGTAAGTCGTGTGCCTTTGGACGATTGTATCTTTAGACATATCTATATCTTCAAATCGACTTGTTCACTTGTCTTTAAACTTTGTCTCTACCTTTGTCTCACATCACAATGTTTTTAATTATAATATTAGATATATTCTACTTGTTTACAGAAGGTAGCTCTGAAAATTCGATTCCGGTGCAATGAATTTAATTTCCATACGTTTATAGGATTGAAAAAAAAAATCTTTTAATTATTGCCATGCATTTACATTTATCAAAAATTCAGTATAAATATGGTGGGAGTGCAAATGAATGTATATATTTTCAGATATTGAAATCGTTAATTTTGAAAATCCTGACTTATAAAATTAATGTATTGTCATCGGTCCTTGATGAGTGTAGCAAATTTCAAGTTAATCCGAAGTTTTGAAGGGGGTTAATGTTATGTTCAAAGATTCCGTTACATACGAACATACACGTATGAAGCTTATAAAAGGTTGTTAAAAATACCATTAAATAATTTGAATCCCCATTCATTTGCGTTGTCTCATTCACGCCTTTTAAAACGATATCAAACACGATATAAAAATGTTAGTTTTTTTATAACTATCAACTTTCTTATTTAAAGTGTTATTCTATATTTTACCTTTTAGGATTTAATTTGACTATTAAAGCAACCTGGAGAAAAATTAATGTTGTTTACTTCTCTCCCCAGCATCGATTAAGCATGTTGACAGATGGCCGGAACTTTTTTGTAGGCATGTATCGGACCACTTTATTCAATAATCGTATCTAAAAGAATTTTAATTTCATTTTGCAACTGGAAAATTTTGGAAATTTTTTAACTTGTTCGAGATACGAAATTTCCATTTCAATCTCGCAATTTCTTACTTTTTACAAGGTTTTATTTATTTGTAATGTATGCATACCTATAGCTATGTTTGTTCGGATGGAATCTTGCAACTCAATTTTGAAGCAGATATCTTAGTTTTTAACTAAAAATTTTAATAAAAAATACTTTTTAAGGGACAAGCATTCATTGTACTAAAAAGTAGAAAATAATTTATTCTACGAGTCATATTGTCAAAGGTGGAGACAATTTAAACTATCAAGAATAAATCGGAGCGCCTTAAGCTTTTACGAATAGTCGTGTATGATAAAATTATTTTATACTTTTGAGTGCAATAAAAGCTTGTCCCTCAAAAATAATTTTTATTAAAATTTTTTTATAGTTATGTTTTAAACATATCCAGATGTATAGCTTATACATGATTTTCGTGGTTGATTTTTTGTGTCATATTTATACGAATATAATTTGAATTTTTTATAATAATTGTTTTACATTACAGTTACAATTTACATTTAACAATTGTTGTTAGTTTTTATTATGTTCTAAACTTTTCCTTCAATAATGAAACCGCATATATCAGTTTTACTAACAAAAGTTATTTTTATACCATGTATATAAGTAATATATATCAAGGTATACTAAGTTCCGTCCCAAGTTTGTAACGCTTAAAAATATTGATGCTACGAACAAAATTTTGGTATAGGTGTTCATAAAATCACCTAATTAGTCCATTTCTGGTTGTCTGCCTGTCTGCCGTCTGTATGTCCGTCGGTCATCACGATTACTCAAAATCGAAAAGAGATATCAAGTTGAAATTTTTAAAGCGTGCTTAGGACGTGAAAAGTGGGGTCGAGTTCATAAATGAGCAACATAGGTTAAATGGATCTTGGGTCCGTAGGACTCATCTTGAAAACCGTTAGAGATATAACAAAAGTTTAAATGTATAAAAATGTTCCTTATAAAAAATTGTACAACTTTTGTTTGAAACATTTTTCGTCAACATCACTGTGCACCCGCATGAGCGCAAATTGTGCAGTATATGTATTATATGGGAATATCAGTTATGTATATGTGACATGTATGTATGTGTAATGTAACAGTGCAATAAACACTGTTAATACATGGTATTGCAACAATTGACTCAGTCAATTGTTTGTTTTCACTTATTTATTATTGATTTTTTTATTTTAACTGTTGGTTTGTTTGTATACCCCAACATAATAAACAATTTAAATAGAAAAAAGTTCACAGAATTGATTTACATAAATTGATAAGTTCTTTCTCTATATAAAGTTCATGTAATACTTTTTCAATTATGTGCAAATAGCTCTTTTACTTCTCGATTGATGTGATATATTTGTTTTAAAGTGGTAATATAATGATGATTTAGAAAAGTTTAAAAAACAAATATATATATATATATATTTCTACGACACCAACACAGTATTTGACCCATCTCTAATATTTTGTATTCTTTCAATTTATAATGACTAATTACAATGTTTGAGCCGTCAAATGATTTTGCGGTCCATTCCCGACCAATACGCACGGCAACCTATCGCAGCAGCTGTTTCCACTTCTATGTCAGCCATAGGAATGAGATTCATGCGAACTCAGATGAAACTGAAGTAGTGAGTGCTTCACTTCGGCTAGCTTTAGTATACTCTGAAATACTTCGCGTGTATGTACTCGAGAATACTTTGCAAGAGTAGGTATTGGGGGCTATAGTTTAATATTTCTCAAAAAGATTATGATGTTTTTAATAATGATAAGTTTTTTAAGATAAAAATAAATTTTATTATATTCTATATACAAATATAAACATGCTTCACTTAATTTGAAATATTTAGATAATCGCAAATCTTTGAGTAGTGCTTCTAATAAAAAATTTTATCATTTCAAAAATTTAAACACCTCGTAAAAATGTCCAAAAGACATTTTTATCTTATCTATACTAACTTATTCGATTATTTATGTGTAAATGTCTTGTAAAATTAGTCCAATAAATGTTTACCGTGATTTTTGGGCTAAGCGCGTTTCGATTTTGTACATACCTGGAACAAAATAAAATTAATTAAATAAACTTTATTATAATTGTCAAGAATAAACTATGGA
This sequence comes from Chrysoperla carnea, assembly GCF_905475395.1. Classification (NCBI taxonomy): domain Eukaryota; kingdom Metazoa; phylum Arthropoda; class Insecta; order Neuroptera; family Chrysopidae; genus Chrysoperla; species Chrysoperla carnea. The sequence continues at coordinate 57,418,470 of NC_058338.1, read as the reverse complement.
AAAATTTTCTTTAAAATACGATTTTCTTAATAAATTTAGAAATGCCATATTTTATTTTTTATCTTTTTTAAACAAAATTTTATTTTAAAGTTTTGCTCCAAATATATTCATCTTATATATTTAAACGAGCAATTCTTGTATATATATATTGTATATATATATATATATATATATATATATATATATATATATATATATATATATATATATATATATATATATATATATATATATATATATATCAACGATCTTGGAAATGGCTCCAACGATTTTCATGAAAATGAGTATGTAGGGGTTTTTTGGGGCGATAAGTCGATCTAGCTAGGTTTCATTTATCAGAAATGTCGTTTTATCCGCCTTTTCATGAAAAATTCATCAGACATCTATTGGTGTATAACGTAGTTAATGAAATACAATGCAAATTATAACATAACAAAAAGGAGGCGTTTGAGTAGTCTAAAGTGAAAAATATGATTCTTGCTGACATCTATTGGCGAATAACCGAGCGAAGCTCGGTCATCCAGATATTTAAAATTTATGAAAGCAAAGACTTTTTTTTTTTTTTTAATATTATACTGCGTGTTTAACTACTATGGCAGTATCAGCAAGAATGATGTTGTTCTCAAAGACTTTGATTATTTATTTATTCATTGTAGTCTAAATAGACAACCATACCAACATTTCTGAAGATAGTAATTTTTCAAAATCTAGCTATGAGTAAAAGTGCGGGCTCTTTCTTCTTTCTTCGTCTTTAATATTTCAAATAATATTTTATTTAGGGACAAATTTACAATAGCGAGAAAAATGGGACACACATACTAACAAGAATATTTTAATTGATAATGATTGATTTTTTAACTATTTAGACAAGGCGCTGCGTAGATTTCCTACATTTATTAATTAGTTTGATAAATTTTTTTTAATTTGAAATTCTTATTTGAAACATATGCTAATAAAGTCAATAGTTCCCAGAGTAATATTTGAATTTGAGTTATCGAATATTATAGCAATTAATGGTAGTATTCGATAATTTTAAATCTTGATCAATTCTTCGGTAAATATTTCCATCTAGTAATGCAGATCATCCCATATCAAACTATTTGCTGCATAGAACATGGAAAACAAAAAATCCTTATAATCTCTAAGAAGTTATGGGTGTAAATCAACTTCTTTTGAATCCGTTAATTTGATCTTTCTTATTGGGAAAGTAATTTTCCTAGGCGACGATACCTTAAAATAAAACGATCATAGGCTTAAACTGGGTTTTATCTGGCGTTGGATAAATGGATAGATATTGAAAAAACATAGTAGGTAATTGAAACAATGTGATATCACATGTCTAATTAAAATAGCCCACTTTTTGAATGGTCTAGTTATTTCACAAACGACTATTGTTGTTTTTCGAAATTTACGCCTGACACTGTCATAGCGCCTGGGCCTGACAATGTATCATGATTATTACAGGAGCTGTTGAAGTGAGGAGAACGAGGGAACGATGCCTTATCTTTTCCGTCGATGCTCAGCTCTTGCCACGAGGAGGAGGACTCACTTGAGCTAGCCTTTTTTGACCATCTCTCCGATCTGCAATCTGTTGACGTCAAAGCTCTCTTGCTGTTTTTAAACATCTAAAAATGGTTCATGGAGTAGTGGCTGGGGATGGGCCAACCCTTTTTCGGTATCACAACGGACCCCATGGTCTAAGTGTGTCCCACCCCAGGGCAGTCATTCAAACTAAACCTAACCTAATGTCATAGTAACTGCTAGGCGTCATTAGTGATTTTCCTTATACATGCATGATTCCTCTAAACCACGAAAATCTTCATCTCAGTTTTTTTCCAACTGCTAGCGCCTGTACTTTTTTAAGTGCTTCTAATTGATTTGTTTATTATTATTATTTAACTACAACGTAGTTATGATTATTATAAGTACATCATTAAGTAGGGATATCAACTTTTATTTCTATGCAGTATTTAAAAAATCAACTTTCAGTGTGATGTTCTTATCTGTGCGTTTTGAGCAACAATTTTTTTTTTTGAATTAACTTTTATTTTTGGGTATGACTTAATTTTTTTTATAATCAGATAAGAAATACAAACTTGTGTTATTGCTTTGATATTATCCCTTCCCTTTCCTCACCATTATTAATTCTTTTATAGTATCCCTACCGCAAATTATTTCTTACCTTTAATTGTTTAATTAATTATTTTAAGAGTATGCTTAAAGTTTTAGAAGTATTATTAAAACCTCTTCCTAAGATTCGAGCCTCGATGATCTTGGATCAATCCTGGAGACGAAGCTGAAATAATGGCAAAATAATAAAAGATATGAACTGGAAAGTAATCATTGTTATTGTCGAAGGAATGCATAGATCTTACAGATTATTCATTGGATAATTAATAGGAAACTTATTGCCGCGTCCGTTACAAACTATGATTTTTAAATCCGCATAAATCTTTTTTTTTTTCGTTTCTCCACAATAACAAAACTATGAACAGCCTCTGAAACTATTCATAAATAAAATACAGTGTAAGATGTTACAAATAAAGGAAATTGAAAGAAACCGCACGCATTTTGCCAAAACCTCATTAAATGTGTTGTTTTGGTCTGAAATATTCATTAGTAACGCATTAGTTTGTGTCGAAAATGTTTCTATTTGTTAATAAACAATAAATTGTTAATTCAATGGAACGGTTAATGTTAAAGTTGACATAAAAGTTTTAACATGTATAATAGTTTTCGATTATTTGACAAACACTTAGCATTTACGTCATACAAGTTGCCTGATTCGTAAAATTTTTAAATGAACTTTAACATTGATCGTTCCATTGAATTAACAATTTATTGTTTATTAACAAATTAAAACGTTCGCGCCACTAACTCATGCTTTACTAATGATACTTGACAAGAAGGAGCCACATTCCATGAGGTTTAAGCAAAATGCGAGCGGTTTCTTTCATTTTCCATTATTAGCCAATTTTACTGTACTAAAATCTTTTACTGTACTAATATAGTCTATTATTATATTAACACTTTTCAATGGCAGTGTTTTTAATTGATTTCATGTATGTAATTATTTGTCGTTCTTTTACTTCTAACCACGTTGAAAAAATTTTCTCCTGTACAAAGATCGTAAGATGTTCCTTTTTTGGAAAATTATATCGATATTGATTAGAATTGTCAAAAAGGATTCGCTATTTCGGAAGTTTTCTCATTTCCAAAAAGCAAAAGAGTTAGCACCTAATTTTTATAGAAAACATGGTAATTTTCTGCGTTTGAGAAGTATTTTAAAGTGTTCTATCAATTGAAATTGCGAAAGCGGGCACCGTCAAGATCGTAAGATGTTCCTTTTTTGGAAAATTATATCGATATTGATTAGAATTATCAAAAAGGATTCGCTATTTCGGAAGTTTTCTCATTTCCAAAAAGCAAAAGAGTTAGCACCTAATTTTTATAGAAAACATGGTAATTTTCTGCGTTTGAGAAGTATTTTAAAGTGTTCTATCAATTGAAATTGCGAAAGCGGGCACCGTCAGTTCATATTTAGAAGGACATATAAACCTAACGCAGTCATCAATATTCCATAGTAATAATTTGCTCGATGGTAATTTTCATAACACTTTTTCTGAATACCATTTCATAAAAGAGGTATCAAAAATATTGTTTATATATTTACTTCAAATGAAAAGAAAATTTAAAAAATACACTAGCACCAGCACCCGAACGCCGCGGATATGAGTGGTTGATAGAGCCATAAAAGTTGATAAAACGCGGAACCAACTCAAGATTGTATTTTTCATAATATCTAAAATTTTTCTATTTTCTTTTAGAATATGGCAGTGATAACGTCAAGCTGGTACACAGATTTATTAACTTTAACCACTGGCCTGTTAACAATCTTATATTTCTACTTAACGTCGACGTACGATTATTGGAAAAAACGAAAGGTTCCATATGACCCACCGGTATTATTATTCGGAAATTTTTATAATGCATTCACATTTAAACGGAATATATCATCATATTTTTACGACTTATATAGAAAAACAAATGAAAAGTATTTTGGATTTTATATATATCGCCGACCGTATTTATTGTTACGTGATCCAGAATTAATAAAACATGTGTTGGTAAAAGATTTCAATAATTTTGTACCTCGAACGAATGCTGATACAACAAATAAAGAAGATGTGCTTGGACGTGATAACATATTCACAATTAAAGATCCACATAATTGGCGCTATTTACGTGCAAAATTTTCACCTTTCTTTTCAACTGGTAAAATGCGTAACATGTTCACACTATTAGATGGATTTGGAGAAGACTTAAATAAATATGTTAAAAATCATGTTAATGAAACAATTGAAGTAAAGGACGCTTGTCGAAAATATACAACGGATGTTATTGTATCTACAGCTTTTGGAATACAAGCCAATTCATTTTCCGATGAAGAGGCCGAATTTTCTGCAATTTCCAAAAAGTTATTTACATTTACATTACGACGTAGTGTGGAGTTAATATGTTTCTTTTTTGTTCCCGAATTAGTAACATTATTTAATTTTAAATTGTTTAGTAGTTTTGGTACCGCATTTTTACGAAATGCTGTGTCACAAGCAATTGAAGTACGTGAAAAAAATAACATTAACCGTCCCGATTTAATTGATGCGTTAATAAAATTAAAAAATACTGGAACATTAGAAGATTCACCTGATTTAAATGATAAACAAGATCATAATAAAGCTACAATTAGTAAGTTTAGTTCTTATATAACGAATTAATAGAAATATCTTGGTCGTTTTCGTTCTTACTTAAGCTTACTTACTTAAGCACCTTAAAATTTTAAGGTGCTTAACATTGCTTTGTACGTCTATTTGATCGGAACTACGACACCCAAACAAAACTTTTTATGTATAGGCAACATGCTTTGTCTAACAAGCAGGACTATTATGTTTTAATAGTTCTTAACGCAAAAAATGTTTTAGTCTACAGGAATGTGTGTTAAGGCTTAGACTTTAAGAATTAGATTCTTGAATGATTAAAATTAAAATCAGTATGAGAATTAGTTTTTTTTTAAATATTTGTGTGATTATTCTTTACTTTGCAATAAAAACCGCTTTAAACAATGCTCAAAATTATTATTAAGGATGTACGATCACCAAGGCAACTTTAAATAAAACGCTAAAAATTTTAAGGAGGTTGTCCGATTATTTAAGCAAATAAATGACTTCCAAATAGAAATATTTAACATTGGTTTTATGGTAAAACGGTAGATGGATGATGTTTTCATAGAAATAGACTTCTCCAAAACTAGTCGGTAGAATTTAAAAAAAAAAAAATAATAATTAAATGAAAGCTAAAGCTTTAATAAATTATTGAAAACAAAAAAAAAACCGGTGTAACTGACTAATTAAGAATGTATGAGCACGGTAATGTGGATACAAATTTAAAAAAAATTTTTTTTTCTATTTTTATGATGAATTATGTTATAATTTGACAATATGAGACGGAAAGTAAGAATATACTGGAGTAAATCTAAGCAAAAAAAGGCTGTTATATGGATTAAAAGTTCGAGCAGTGAAACTTGGGGGTTTTTCTTTTCACATCAAAATAAGTATTTTGTGAAATTTTTTACTTTCCCGGAGTGGTGCAACATGTTTAAAAAACAAAATGGCGTCAAAAATGCAATTTTTTTCAGAAATTTTATCATTTTTATTTTATATTCGCAAAAGGAGACATCGGTGCATATCCAAATTTGGTAGGTTTGTAGTCCATGTTAAGAACTACTCCTCATAATTTTTTGGTGGGGTTTCATCCCTTCCCCTCCCAGTTATATATATATGTATACATACATATAGTAAAACAGTTCATTTGACTATAACTTGAAAAATATTCGATTGATTTTAATGAAACTAATATCAATAGTAGGTTTTATTGCTTACAACTTTCGGTTAAAATTTTAGCAAAATCCGTTAAATAGTTCGGCCAAAATTTCCAATTTAGGGAATTATTTAAAATGGCTGCCATTTTATGCCATTTTGTCCTACGAGGTTAAATTTTTTTTTAAATTGTAGCATTTTTAATTATCTTTCGATTTTATAATAAGTGGCTTACCCGTAAAATGACTCCTTGATCCATATTTTTGCGAAAAACGGAAAATTTAACACTTTCTGGAAATAATTGTTTGGGGGGTGTATGGACTGGCTTTTGGGGGTGTTTTTTGCTTTGGCATGAGAAAACTATTTTTAAAAGAGGTCTATATGGTTTAAAGCAAAATTTTTAAGTTTTAACCCCCGCGCTGTTAGGGGGAAGGGGTGTATGGAATAAATGTATCTTAAAAGATTTTAAAAAGAGGTCAAAATAGTTTAAAATGCTAAAGTAACCCAAAATTTTAGATGCTTTTATTAATATAGCACTTTTTACAACATCCACCCCTTCCCCTCCCGCTTTCATATTTTTTGCAAATTCAAAATTTTTATGACGTATAAAGGGGTTTTTGGGGTCGCTGATCTCGAATTTTGCAATAGATTATCAAAAACAATTGTAATATTTTTAGGGGGTGTACTTATTTGGGCCAAAAGTTCGAGATCAGCGACCCCCAAAACCCCTTTATACGTCATAAAAATTTTGAATTTGCAAAAAATATGAAAGCGGGAGGGGAAGGGGTGGATGTTGTAAAAAGTGCTATATTAATAAAAGCATCTAAAATTTTGGGTTACTTTAGCATTTTAAACTATTTTGACCTCTTTTTAAAATCTTTTAAGATACATTTATTCCATACACCCCTTCCCCCTAACAGCGCGGGGGTTAAAACTTAAAAATTTTGCTTTAAACCATATAGACCTCTTTTAAAAATAGTTTTCTCATGCCAAAGCAAAAAACACCCCCAAAAGCCAGTCCATACACCCCCCAAACAATTATTTCCAGAAAGTGTTAAATTTTCCGTTTTTCGCAAAAATATGGATCAAGGAGTCATTTTACGGGTAAGCCACTTATTATAAAATCGAAAGATAATTAAAAATGCTACAATTTAAAAAAAAATTTAACCTCGTAGGACAAAATGGCATAAAATGGCAGCCATTTTAAATAATTCCCTAAATTGGAAATTTTGGCCGAACTATTTAACGGATTTCGCTAAAATTTTAACCGAAAGTTGTAAGCAATAAAACCTACTATTGATATTAGTTTCATTAAAATCAATCGAATATTTTTCAAGTTATAATCAAATGAACTGTTTTACTATATGTATGTATACATATATATATAACTGGGAGGGGAAGGGACGAAACCCCACCAAAAAATTATGAGGAGTAGTTCTTAACATGGACTACAAACCTACCAAATTTGGATATGCACCGATGTCTCCTTTTGCGAATATAAAATAAAAATGATAAAATTTCTGAAAAAAATTGCATTTTTGACGCCATTTTGTTTTTTAAACATGTTGCACCACTCCGGGAAAGTAAAAAATTTCACAAAATACTTATTTTGATGTGAAAAGAAAAACCCCCAAGTTTCACTGCTCGAACTTTTAATCCATACACAAGGCGTAATTTCACTCTACTAATAAAGTATTTCGATGTATGGAGTAATTTTCAAAATATTGAAAATTGAAAATTTTTGTTTAATTATTTAGCTTTCCATATCTCGACCAAAGCAAATATTCAGAAATTGTATTCGTATTTTTCGTCTACATTCATGAAGCTATAACAAAATTCTTCATCAAAGTTGAAAATAAGATACAAATAATTTCAACCCTAAATCTAAAATTAGCCTTGGTACTCGTACTATCTTAAATATTTACACATAAGAAATAAAAATGATAATATACAAACACATTTTGTCGGTATTAATCAGTTAATATTAGTGATTAGATATATGCAAAAACTTCTTTAAATATCGATTAGAATTTGAATTTTAAAATAAATCGGATTACCATTCTTCACTTCAGTAAAGTATCTCCTTATCTTTAGTTTAATTGTTCTGTAATCTCAAATTAATTTATTTTAATATACAATTATGTAATTTTTTTACTGATATGAATATTTGATCTGACGAGTAATTAAAAATTACAATAATAAATCACTTAGCCTGATAAAACCTAGCCAAAAATACATGAAACTTATTTTATTTTGAAAATTCACAATTTTATATAATTAGCTTGCCAATAAGGTTTAATTTTCCCATTCGATCTAATTTTAACTTGTTTAATACTTTTTTTCCTTAGAAACATTTCTTGCAGTCGATATTGATTGTGTTTTATGACCCATAATCAGTCAGAATCAATTCTGACTGGTTTTGTGTTTTGACTGTAATATCTATATCTAAAACACGAACGCAAAAAAAGGATAAAAAAGAAAACATATTACGAATTCAAACTTACTTTTTTTCTTTTTTTTTTTAATCGTTCATATAATAAATAATAATAATAGTAATAGTAATGATGGAGTTTAATCTCCGTTTCTCTGGCATATACGCCTATAACAGAGGTCACCCACATCATTATTTGGTAATGTTTATTTATTTAACTTCATACATATTTACAATTACATTTTGATGTGGGTGGATTCGGTTACTTCGTTCTTATCCAAGGGACGACAATGTGATCAAGTCTGCACCTCCATTAATTATAATTGTTCACACTGCACCTGCCTGGTTTCGAACCCGCAACCTAAGCCTAAATAGACAAACAGTCTAACGCCTTAGACCGCTCGACTATTTAGACTCTTCGTTCATATAATAAACGATAATTTCAAAGTCGTAAATATTTATATATTATTTATTGATGAATGATTTTCCAGAATTTGAAGGTGATATTTTAGCAGCACAAGCAGCTGTATTTTTCACAGCTGGTTTTGAAACAACTTCATCAGCCATATCTTTCACATTATACTTTTTATCATACAACCCAGATATTCAAATTAGGCTACGTAAAGAGATACAAACAGTAATAGCCGAAAATAGTGGAAAATTTACATACGATAGTCTCGCAGAGATGAAATATTTGGATTTATGCATTAAAGGTGTCAATAAAAATGTAGAAAGATTTTAAAATAAATATACTAACTAAATTGTTTATTTTTTTAGAAACTTTACGATTATATCCATCACTTGGATTTCTGGATCGCGAAGCAATGAGTACATATACATTTCCAGGCACAGATCTCACAATTGATAAAGGTACTCCAGTTATAATTTCTCTAACCGGGTTACATAGAGATCCACAATATTTTGAAAATCCAGAAGTGTACGATCCAGAACGATTCAATGATGAAAATAAATCCAAATTTCCTCCATTTGCATACATACCATTTGGAGAAGGTCCACGTAATTGTGTTGGTAAGTACAACAATCACACACTGTGCCTAACTATATTCCAAATACAAAATTAATGTTTACAGGAGCACGCTTTGGAATGGTGGCAACAAAAGTGGGATTAGTTCATATTTTAAAAGATTTTGAAGTAGTCACGTTTAAAACAGCACCAACATTGGAAATAGATCCTAGAGGATTTTTAACATCACCTAAACATGGAATTAATTTAAATTTTGTAAAAGGAACTGTTTATGTTTAATAAATTAATATTCCCATAAATGCGCTTTAGTTGAAATGCCCCAAACGTTCCCAAAACCTATTTCTGTAAAACTGTAGAAACAAATATTATGTCCTATTTTTTTAAACCCTGAACTAAAAAACCGCTATGCGTGTTTGTCCGTCTGTGTGTGTCTGTCTGTCCGTGACATCGTAGCGCCTAAACGGATGAACCGATTTTGATTTTTTTGGTAAAGTTTGAAAGATAATTTAAGAGAGAATATTCTTAGCTATGTTTCGAGTGAATTTGGGGTTCGAATTTAGGGTTCTGTACCCAAAAAATAGGTCGGGGGGTTTTTAAATTTTGTAAATTTCACTTGTCATATTTCTTCTATTACCGGCTTAATTCAAAAGAAAGAAAAAACAACAATACGAAAGTTAAAAAATTTTTGAGAAATGATTAAATTAGGACGTTTAAATCATAAGTGCCTCTGTAAATATGAAATTTATGTTCAGATTTTAGAAAAATTATTTACAACTTTGATCATGGTAACAGTTTCATTTACCAATATTTCAAGATACATATTCATAAAATAATTATTGTATTCATGAAATTCGACAAATAAACAACCACTAGAAATAATTCGAAAAAAATACCTTATCCGTTGTTCTCCTTATCCAAACAGTATTTATCATTGATGTTTTTTACTCCAATTGATTTATTTCAGAACAACATTTAGATAATAATTATTCAAAACATTAATTAATTTCAATTATATGCAGCTGTGATAATAATAATTTGCTCTCTAAAACTGCGATAAAAATTTTGCGAATTCATAATCAATTGCATATTATTTTATTTTTTGCCTCACACATACAACATATTATTTTTATTTAATTTAAAAATATCTGGAGATCACATCTATATACAGATATACAGAAATGGCAATGTACGTTTAATAATTTCCACAAATAAAAATTTGAATAATAATGTATAGGATTATGTGCATGCATAGTCATCCACTTCTGAACTATGGCCCAAATTTCAAATCTCTAGCTCTGAACTAGCCATCTTAATAAAACTTGATCTGACCCTTGAGCCGAGTTTGAAAATTTATTTTATATAGGTAATTAAAGCTCTTATTAATTACGTTGGATAATTTTACATTCAAGTAAAGGTTTATATATAGAGGTAAATTTATTAAAATTAAAAAAGATTAAATATATAAATATTTACAATTATGTAAATATTATCAAAGATAATAAAAATGACTATAGGATATTTCGAATTTCGATTTGGCTCCAAATTCCTAAATCAATATTTTAATTATATAAAAACATATTTCGACTACCATATAGTCATCCTTAGTATAAATTAGCTAATAGTAAGTAATTACTATTGTGTTTAATAGTCGTTGCAATTCAGCAAACTAAACGATTAGACCAACATTTTTAAAAATATTTTCTCCAGAATCGCTCCAAAATAAATGATTTAGCGTATACAGATGCAATCATTATCCCGGAGCAATTGAAAGGAAGTAGGTATGAAAAATATAAAGTTATTAATTTAATTAGTCAAAAAATGAAGATAGCTAGCTAGATAAAGTTGAATGTGCAAAATTCGAGGGCTGCATTTTGTCAATTGATTCTTGTTCAGAAAAGTTTATATCCATAGATTAATATTCCGGATGTTGTCAGAAACTTTATTGGTCTAATTTTTGTATATCCACCCCCCTCCACAGAAACAGTCAAATGTCAATTTTTTGAACCTAATAAAGCTACCCGAAGTTTTTTGGGTAATTTTTCGTAAAAAAATTCTCCTTATATTTTTTTCCTAAAAGTCACCGTTTTTAAGCTATTAACATGGTTTAATGTTTGGAAAAACTCCGAAAAGGCTATTTTCAAAGCTGAAAATTAATGCAAATAAATTTTTGAGCTTTCCAAAAAAAACCATCTCTAAGAGTTCATATCCCACCTCCAAAGAAATTTCTATGCACGCGTTTGTCATTGGCCACATCAAAATTTATAACCCGACAATGACCTTCAGTAACTTACTATTTTATGAATAAATGGGAAAATAAGTAATAAATATTAATTAATATTAAAAAAAAATATTGCATGTTTACAAGAAGGTATTTCATGCATTTACCCCTTAATTAATGGGTATTATAGCTTCCTTCAAATTAAAATCTTTTATAATTATTTAATCTTTTTTTAATATATATTAAAAATCATTTTCATATATGCATATATAGGTAATAGTCATGTTGAGAGTATTTGACTTTGAAAGATGTATATCTACAAATATTTTAATAATGATTTCTCCAACTTCTATTACAACTTTTATACTGTAGCCTTGAAAATTTGGTAGTTGTACGTTTACCACAATATCCACTTTACACTGTCATGGATTCCTGCTGGGATACCCTTTTTAGTACCGTTGCCGTTTTGAATCTTAAATCGAGTAGGTTTAAAAGTAGCTAAATAAAATTAGACGCAATTAAAATTTAAATTTTTTTATATAAATATTTGCTTACTTTTTACATCATTCATTGTTTGGATGATGAATTTGAAATAAGGTCATAGTAAGCATTTTTTTTTCTCAAAAAATGTTATGGGTAAAATTTAAGTGATGAATATACTTAAACTAGGAATGTATGAGAGTGATCATAACAAAACTTTAAGACCTGCCATGAAGCCTAAAAGCAAAAATTCTAGAAAATAATAAAGTTTTGGTTTAAGATAAATATCTTTGGCGGACGCATAGAAAGACTGGGCTGAAGTTAATTTCATCCTTGAGTTTCATTTTCAAACAGGAAATTCACGGAGTAAATATTCCCGGTATAAAGTAAGTTCCGGTATAAAAATAATTGATTTATATGCTGTAATCAGGGAAACGAGAAAAGGGAAAATTTGAAAAATTCATTTCATATCATCTTAGGTAAAGATGGAAGGAAAAGTAAAGTCTTAGTTCGTTTGTTTGTTTCCAGTTTGCAACTATTAGAACGAGAATTTGCTAAGAATTTGGACGTTCTTATGCATAAAACAAAGAGGGATTGTATATGTGTATGCATGAACCCACCGGTTAGACACATCTCTTAAAGTTGTACATATACAATACTAATCACATGCAGCGAACATTACAGCATACAGCATAACCATTGTACCCCATAAAACACAGCAGACATTCCCTCTTTATATATAAGAACGTCTATATAAACTCTTCTTACTTCCTACATTTTATATGGCTATATGTATATAATATATGTACACATGCCATATCGTTTATAATGTTAGTCCCAGTAATCCGAATATATCAAGAATTCGTCACCCCTTGATTTTTTTTGCAGTTTCGGATTATCGAAACTCTGCAGTATCTATACACCATTCCAAAACACGTTTATGTTACCTATGGTTGTTTCTATAACAATATGGTAGCCATTATTCGGGGGACACAAATAGTAGAAAAAATGGATAGTTAATTGAAAAAAAAAGTAGTTAAAAAAACTCGTTATAAATTTTAAGTATTTATTTATGGATATCAAACAAAAAAAAGTATAACGACAAGAATAAAAAAAATAGCCATTTTTTAAAATTATAATGAAAATAACAATAATAAAACATTTTTTAAAAAAAATCTGCCATACAAAAAACAAAAATACAAAAAACATCAACCGTTTCTTAAAATTGTAATCGAGTCCTACATCTGACAGCAGCTCAGCTGTTTTTGTCTTTCAATGGCCATCAAAGCTAATCCCTCTAGCCTATCCTTTATGATTTTACTCCTTAGATAGATTTTCTGGCGTCTGAGTGATGAAAATTACCTTTCAGCCGTTGCTGTGGAAATTGGTCAGGAAAAACTAATTTCAAAAAAATGTAGTATGCATGGAAGAGTTTTACTTAAATCATATTTTAAAAATATGCTTTAAGTCTATGCTTGCAAACTGACGGTTTTTCGATGGTATCTTGAGAGTTCCTAAATGCAAAGCTCTATATATTTTGTATCCATTTAACTTGTAGAAAGAATATGATTCATTTGAATGTGCTATTTGTTATTGTGGTCTTAGATATTTTTAGACGTTTCTTATGATATTGACGAAAATGTAAAATTTCACATAATGTGCAGTAAATTAGTTATTTCCATTTTTTTTATGACGTTTTTAAAGAAGAAGTACAGAATAGTAAAGAAGTAAATAAATTATCTTCATTTTTATTATATTTACAAAAAAATTCTAAAATTATTGAGGGGACACGTGCCCACCGCACGTGCGGTTAGCACGCCCGCCACCCCGCAAAGACGTCTATGCCTCTGATAATTCACATGAGATCAGTGAAAAAAAAGATGTTCAAAAGTGACAAAGATGTACGAAGATGAAATGATATTGTAGAGAGTTTTGAAATTTTGAAATGTCATGCATTATACAGCTAGTTTTTGAGAATTAAATAGCAATTAAAATAAAAAGTAAAATCACGTTTATATAATTTGAAGATAAAGTAAATACTTCACCGTCATTGTCAGTGTAATATGTAGATGCGATTATAATAAAGCTTATTTATAAAAAAAAAAAAAAAAAACTTATGATATCTAATAAATACATTCGACTTGTGCGAATGAGTAATTATTTTTAATGTGATATATTACAAGAACACACTAAAATCTTTTGTAGTGTGCAAATTAAATCTTAATTTCTAGTGTGCAAAAGTAAATCGCTAGTGGAACAGATTTAAAATTTTTAGTGTTTTATATTTGCTTTCATTTACGAATAAGAAAGTTTTTATACAATTTTTAAGGTAGGTTTTTAGTTTATAATTACTATCCCTAGATCAAACAGTACCGAAATATTGTATACTTCTAGTCAGTTGCTTTGAATGTTCACGGTGTCATAGACAGCCAATGAAAACACGCTTTCTAAACGATGCATTTTCAAGTTTTTAGCCCCTGACTAAAAAATAGGGGTGTTCTAAGTTTGACGAATCTGTGCACCTGTGTGTCTGTCGATGGTATCGTAGCTCCTAAACGAATAAATATATTTTATTTTATTTTAAATTTTTGGAAGTAAATTTGATCAAAATATTTCAAGAACCAGTTTAGAATTCCGTACCCGATAATAAATGTATGAGTTCGTCTGTAACATCATAGCTTCTAAACGGATGAACCGATTTTGCTTTTTTTGTTAGCTTGGAAGGTTTTTGATCAAAAGTGTTCTTAGCTATTTGCCTGTCGTAAACAGTGATTTCTAGATAATAAATTTTATTAAATATGTCTTTTTCTATTATGCTTGGGTCCGTACTTGATTAGCAACAGGAACCTATTATTTACGCTTTGTAGAAGGCATTTTTATTAGTTTATAATATATTAACCTTAGCATTTTCATTACAATATCTACCAAATTAACGAGGATTTCTAAGTACCTGTACCATGGCCTTTTTTATAAATCTTACGTTTTGTGCAAGTTAAAGCAATGACAGGTTGAGTGCTATCTTTTTTACCAGGTGTATATGGAAAATTCGTATAAAAAGTGTCCAGATATTCTTGTTCAAACAAAAAAAGTTATTTTTGGTTGTTTTGGCTAATATTTTCCCTTGTGATGAAAGAAATATTTAATTATTATTTTCTTCATGACTTTTAAAAGTTGGTCTTTTCTTCCCAAAGTTATACGCGTGGGAATTAATTATTATGTATTAAAAAATACTTCCTTCCCTAGTTGGCCCATTTTCAAATCAGAAATAATCGTACCTTATTTTAGATTAGCTTCTTAAGATTTAGCACGCATTGTTTAAATTAAAAGTATAGCATCTAGTGTATTAAAGATCGCTTATCAGTAAAATTTTATTCAATTTTGTAATGTTACAGGATGGCAATTATCACTTCGAATTGGAACACTGATTTGTTAACATTATTGGCGGTGATCCTAACAATTATTTATTTTTATTTTAAATCAACATTTAATTATTGGAAAAAACGTGGTGTACCATATGCTGAACCAAACTGGATATTTGGAAATTTTTACGATGCAATAACATTTAAAAAGAACATAACATCATATTTTTGTGAACAATATCACAAAACAGATGAAAAAGCTTATGGTTTATACATATTTCAACGTCCATATTTATTACTTCGAGATCCTGAGTTAATAAAACATGTACTAGTCAAAGATTTTAGTAATTTTATACCAAGAACTAGCGCTGATGTAAAAGGTGATGAAATTGGTCGACATAATATGTTTTCAATGAAAAGTGTCAGTGGATGGCGTTATATTCGTTCAAAACTATCACCTTTCTTTACTTCTGGAAAAATGAAGAATATGTTTGGTTTGTTAGATCAAATTGGCGATCAATTAACTCAACAAGTGAAAAGCCATGTAAAAGAAACATTGGATGCGAAGGAAATAGCCAGATTGTACACAACAGACGTAATTGTATCTACAGCATATGGTATTGAAGTGAATTCTTTTTCGGATAAGGAATCAGTATTCTCAAAAGTTGGGAAGATGATGATAACGTTTGATCTCAGGCGCAGTCTCGAATTTTTATGCATATTTTTCTGTCCAATTATGGTAAAAATATTTAATTTTAAATTGTTCAGTAAAGTTGGTTCAGATTTTTTGCGAAACGTTGTTACGAATGCAATGGCGGAACGGGAAGCAAATAATATCAAGCGACCAGATTTAATTGAAGCATTAATTACATTGAAAAACAAGGGAACCTTAGAAGATTCTAATAAAACAGCCGACACTGTTGCAAATGGAAACAATTTGAAGAATGATTTACCTCCATTCAGTAAGTTTAGATAAAAAAAACTATTCAATAAAATTATTTAATAAATGTTTATTTTCAGAACTAGAAGGTGATATATTGGTAGCACAAGCGGCTGTTTTTTTTACAGCTGGATTTGAAACAACATCTTCCGCTATCTCGTTCACATTATATTCACTTTCGTATAACCCTGAAATCCAAATAAAATTACGGAAAGAAATTCAAGCAGTAATTGCTCGGAATGGTGGTAATTTCACTTACGATTGTCTTAAAGACATGAAGTATTTAGATGCATGTGTCAAAGGTAAAAAAATAACGATTAAAATAAATTTTTCTATACCGATTGTAAGCTATCTAGATAGCCATATAAAATATATGAAACAAAGAGGGAATGTATACTGCATGTTATGATATGTTATGATTATGTGTTACTGTGTGTGAACGGTATTGTATGTGTACAACTTAGAATCGGGAGGGCTGGAGTCATGTATATTTACACATATACAATCCTTCTTTGTTTTATACATAAGAACGTTCGTTAGAACTCTTCTTACTTTATATGATATAAATGACTTACGATATGGTTTACTAATAGTATATTAAAATAATATAAATTAATTATTTGTTTTAGAAACATTACGATTATATCCAACTCTAGGATTTTTGGATAGAGAGGCCCTTGATACATACACGTTCCCAGGGACAAATATTACTATTGATAAAGGCACTGCAGTAGTTATTTCGTTAGAAGGCTTACACAGAGATCCACAATATTTTGAAAATCCTTTAGTATATGATCCCGAGCGTTTTATAGAAGATAAAAACATCGTACCATACACCTATATGCCTTTCGGCGAAGGACCTAGAAACTGTATTGGTATGTATTACGTCTTTGATTTGTTATCAGGTCGATTGTAGTTATTTTATTCAACCACAACAAAACTTTTTTTAACAGGTGCTCGTTTTGGAATGATGTCAACTAAAGTTGGATTAGTTCATATATTGAAAGATTTTGAAGTTTTAACTCAAAAAACGGCTCCACCACTGGAAATTGATAACAAAGGATTTTTGTTAACAGCCAAGAATGGAATTAACTTGAAATTTGTACCTGGCACTGTGTATACGGAGTAGATTTGTAATTAAAAGCAGATTAAGTGGAAAGTTTCCTTTTCACTTAATGTTATAACATATGAAATCACAGGAAGAAATGAATTTTCATACAACAGAAAAAAATATCCTATCAATTATCTATATTTCAGTCAATATTTCTAAGTAATATACGGGTGTTTTTTTAACTAGGCATGTGCTGGAAACTCGAAAAAAACTCAATTAGCTTCGTTACCGATAAGAGATAGAAAAACCTTTAATTTAAAAAATTATTATTTAATTGAAAGGCAAGACGTTTTGCTCGAATCATTTTTCCGAAAACTGCTACCTATAAAGTACACACTGACTGCGTTCCCAAAATTATCTCTTACTTTTTTCCAAAAAAAATTGAATGTATCTAAACTTTTTAGTTTACAAAAAAATGCTTCAAACCAAAAATTTGGGCATTTTATTTAAATACATATTTCAATTTTTAAGTATTCTTCTGCCATTACTTATAAGTTATGTTGCAGAGTCACCTAGCTTTTAATTGACCCTGAAAGTCGAGGTCGAATTTAAAATCTGCGTAAAATGTGCGCACATGAACTCAACTTTTTCAAGCATATGTCAAGCGAAAAAAAAAACACCGTGAAGAAGAAGGCTGTGAGAAATAGTTTTAACTAAACTATTCAAAAATGGAATATAAAAGGAAAACTACGTAGGTCTAGCCGAATTTCCTAAAATTATGAAAACATTACCCAATACTTATAACAAGAAAGGGTGACTGGAAATGAAGGTGTTTAACTCTTTTCATACCGAGTTTGAATCTATGGAAATAATTGAGAAAAATTATTTGTGTATATTTTTTTTAAATTGAAATTTAAAATTGTTTCTAAATTCAAGGACGATCAAAAATAAATGTGATCAAACCCACAGAATGATTAATTATTATCATAATCTATTTTGATTGACATGACAGTAGGAAATGAATAGTGAAGAAAACAAACACAAGCTAAAAAGTTTACCATAATATTAAAATTATTTAAGGTGCTTGCTGTTTATGAAGTCGTCACACCTGCATTGAAAACAAACTTTAGAACCTATGTTTGTTAATGAATTTAAAAAAAAAAAATGCAGTGTGTTATAATATGTAAAAAAAAAACTAGTTATAGTGTTTTATGTTTCTTCAAATAGTCAAGGATTAAATGACGCCTTTAAAATTGGCGCCAATTAAATATTTTTTAAAATTTTTTCTATGGCACTTTGATAATAATTAATTATTTATTGAAAAATCTTTGTATTTTTTCTTGTCTGTGATTTATAGCCATCGAAAATTAAAGAATTCATATAGTTTCGATATGATTGTCTGTCTGGGAAAATTTGAATGGATTTGCTGTTGTTCATGTTTGGAGATGATTTTTTCCTAATTGTATTAGAAATTATCTACCGATAATGTGAAAGCACAAGGAAAAGTAAAAGGAATTTCCCCATTAATTGTTATAAAGAGTATTTTTCCCTGCGTTTTCATGATAAAAAAGTCATACGACTTAGCCAAGTCATACGACCTATAATAGCTTTTATAGGTTTTTATTGTTAAAATTTTATACTTAAATAATATGTAAAAAGATATTTTTTCCAATATTGTAAAATAAACAATTATTTATATTAATTATATTAATTAAAATAAAAAATAATATTGCATGTTTACTAATATTTCACGAATATACCCTCTTATTAATTTACCAACAAATAATACAGCTATGTATATTGTTCATAATTACTAAATCTTTTTTTTAGTATGTTAAAAACATGTTTAGAGTATCTAACTTTTTCTATAAAAAAATTCTTTGGTAGTATTATCAACCAAGGAAGATCTAGAAAAAATACTTTTGAAACATTACATTTGAGGGAGCTTTTGATAAGCCGTGAGCTCATAATGAAGCGAAATTTCAGAATTTTTTACTAAAATTTTGAGATTTTTTAGAGGTAAGTTACATAATAAGGAAATATAAAGCTTTTGATGAGGGTAAAGGGGAGATTCAATAGAAGTAGTGTTTTTCGGCTGTCATATACACTAAACGAAAATTAAAAACATCGCGTATGAAAATAAATTGCAAGAAGTTTAAACATTTCAAAAGTGTCAACTGATATTTAAAAAAATAAAACTTTTTTTAAACTCTCTCGACATTTGCAAACTTCTTGCACACTTTTTCCAATACATTATTCAAAAAACTCTTTAAATTCGATGCTGTAGCCAAAGCTAATATTTTTTTTATATTTGTTCATCACCATATTTACTTTCATCAATCCCTAAAAAAGTAGACATAAAGAATATATTTAAGTTACTAATATGAATGCGGGCTTTTATATTCGAAGGGTGTACAGAATGGTTCTTTTCTAAGCTCTCTTTGTTCGATAAAAACAAAATTTTATTAATTATCAATAAACCCGACAAACTGAATCGATTTTTTTGAACATACCTAAGATCACTTTCCATAAAATTACCTCTCAAACCAACAAAAGATCAAGGTCGGTTCATTCGTTTAGCAGCGACAATGCCACAAACAGACACACATACTAGCAGACTGATACATACAGACTTTTTTTACCTAGAGGATTACCAATTTATCATTTGAATATCATTTTAAATTTGTTTAAATATTTGCTTATTTTTTATTACATGAAATGTTTGCTTAAAAAATGAATACATTTGAAATTTTTTATTGAAATACTTAAGGTAAATGTCAAGTCTAGATATTTTGTGCTTACGAAATTTAACACTAACGCGACAACATTTTTAGATTACTTAAAAATCAATAAATAAAATCGGTCAAGTGTGAGTCGAACGGACTTAAAGAGGGTTTTGTATGAATATTTTACGCATTCAATAGGAGTTAAAGATTTCTTTTTGGGTCTTTGAATTAGCTAGTAAGGTCTTATTTTTAATATTTTCTCCCAAATTAAAAAATCTAAAGTTTGAACGATATGAAGGAAAGTAGCTATATTTTTATTTAATATGCCACTTGATAGATATATCAATCATAATTTTTTTTTAAATTTTGTTTTTCTCCTGCGCAAAATACACACCAAAAAATATTTAATTTAGTTATGCTATTCGAGCGTGATTGGGTCACTTTAGTCTACAAAGCTATCATATTTTCACTTAGGTATCAGACAGATAGGGAAAATGCTGACAGGAGAGTGATCTCTTAACGATTTGAAATTTACATTGGTACCATAACAATCAATTTAATTTAAAAGTTTTTAATGAAGTTGTCGAAAGGTTTCATATGTTAGATTGAAGAATAAAAGTATGTGCACACTTGTAAAGATTATGATATATTCAAAAAATTCAAAAAAATAATCTCGTTTCTGACATAGAGTTGGATTTAATACGTAACGTTGTTTTCGCACCTTCTAATACATTATGTGGATAATTATTAATTAATTTAAGTGGTCGGAAGATAAACATAGTAGTAAATATTACTTATTGTTGTTGTTTACATTATAATTATGCATACGATATTTACATCATGGTCTATTCTTTTTCAATTCTCTTTAAATAATAGTAGTAAATACTTAGATCCTTAAGGTTCAGGGCCGATGATGCAAAATATTACATGCAAAATTTTGGAATTATTAAGTAAACAAATGAAAACAAATAATTGTCTGAGATAATTGTTGAAATACCACGTATAGTTGATTACGCAAATTTTCATGTAAATAAAGAAAGATAGTCACACTTAAAAAGCCACACGTACTGATATTCGCGTATAGTAACCAATATAATTATCCTCACGGGTAAACAGTGGTGGATGTTTATGAAAAAATGTTTTCAAACAAAACTTGTTTATTTTTTTTATAAGGAACATTTTTTACATTTAAACATTTGTTATATCTCTAACGGTTTACAAGATGGGTCCGATTGACATATGAAGCTCATTTACTAACTCGACCTCACTTTTTGCGTCCTGAGCACGGTATAAAAATTTCAGCTTGAAATATTTTTTCGTTTTTGAGTTATCGTGTTGATAGACAGACGGACAGACAACCGAAGATGGACTAATTAGGTGATTTTATGAACACCTATACCAAAATTTTGTTCGTTGCAGTATACCTTGATCTATGCATAACAGCGTATTCTGTTATTGACTGCAAAAATTCGGCTTACCAAAATAAGCTCAGGCTCTGAAGCCAAATTTGGAAGATACGGGTATGACAAATATTGGTAATTTGTTCATTCGCTGACTATCATTCGATAACCACTAGCCAATGATAATCGGATGACGTTAGTAGGTTTATTATAATTGAAGGGATTTAAAAAAAAAGTATAAAATGATTTACTTGGATTTGGTCAAATTATCCTACTTTTTATATTTTTATTATTTTATTGTCAGAAAACAAATATTATTTTGAGTAAATATTATAGTAAACAAACAAACCACGCCTATTTATATACTCGGTATATGAATATGCGTGATTTGTTTGTTTAATTAAGTTCAATAAAATAATTTGTCTTACCCCTCTCTCAAATCTCCCAAATTAGACCTCAGATCTAAATTTGGAAAAGAGTTTTTTTGTTGTTCTTGATGAGTTTATTTTGGTAAGCTGGATTTCTGCAGCCAATAACAGAACATCCTGTATACAGGGTATAAAAATATATTAAAATAAATATTTAAAAAAAAAAAAAAAAAACTAGAGGTATTTTAAAGAATTAATTTAAAGTACGCATACTTCACTGTTATGATAAATACTATATATTGAAAGATGGAAGCACAATAATAATAATAAAAAATTATAATAAATAAATATATTTGACTCTGTTAATGGTTTACAATAATTAAGTATTTATCTGGTTATTAAATTAAACAAGGACGCATCAAGAACCTGAAGAACTACTGACATTCATCATTCAACATCAGCAGAACAGAATTGAAATTGAAAGTGTTACATATGTTTTAACTTTTAAGTGTGTTTACAAATTTTAAATACATATTATTGAGATAGGTCTGTAATTTTTGTTTTTAAAATTTCTTACCATAACATTAGATAGTTTTCTTTGCTCATAGTAAAGTATTTGCTTTTCACATTGATTTCCATACGACATTGCCAATTAAGGTAGGATAAGTAAATTTATACTGATGACAGCTAAAATTTGGTCGTTATACGTATTTAATAATAATAAGTTCAATTAATTTACGAATTTGCGGAGGGGGGAACGGCTAACAAAGCTCCAAGCTTAAAAAGGTGTAGCTGATAATTTTTTTCTTAGTAGAAACATAAATAATCTAAATAAATTTCGATTTTTTCTCCAATTTACATATATTTTTTCCAATTTCCAAGAATTGGAATATTGAATATGGGTATAGGCAACAAAATTGCTAAATAAAATTGACATTTTGCTCTTTCGATTCCAGTCATTTAGATTGCGATTGTTCTTTGAGACATTGATCAGCTACAAAATGTAGGGGTAAATTTTTTTTTATACAATTATTTGCAAGCGAATAAATTTATTTGAAAAATATAGCCTTTTCTCTGCAATTCGAAGTTCTAGAAAAACATCTAAGGAACAAAAAGTTGCACAGCACCAGTATCCTAAAGTGCACCATTTACGAGTTATATCGCTTACAAGAAAGCAAAAAATTTTTTTTGCCGAATTTGCTTAATTACTCCAGTCCTCAGGTTCCGGGCGAGCGGACTCGGCAGGTCCATTATGTGAGTAAGCCCCTCCATAGATTAAAACCACTTCTGACCGTTACCCGACAACAACATGTAAGCTATACCTTTTCCCGCTATTCTATTAGTCCATTAGTACAACTTCATATTTAAAAAAATTAATTTTTTTTATTTCAAATTACCTTGAAGCTCGTTCATCCTTAACTTTTAAATAAATCCATATAATTCGTAATAAATTTTTACAACCTGAAGGCAAACTTCATAATTAATTTAAGCTATTAAAACGAGCATGATTTGATATTTATACAATTTGGCTAATTTATTGTATTATTGTTGTTATTACAGTACCTAATAATTTGATTATTTTCTAACTAGGATGGCAATTATCACTTCAAATTGGAGCACCGATTTCCTTACAATATTGGCGTTGGCTTTAACAATTATTATTTTTTATTTTAAATCAACATTTAATTATTGGAAAAACCGGGGTGTAGCATACAGTGAGCCAAACTGGATTTTTGGAAATTTTTACGATGCAATAACATTTAAAAAGAACATAACATCATATTTTTGTGAACAATATAACAAAACAGATGAAAAAGCTTATGGTTTATACATATTTCAGCGTCCATATTTATTACTTCGAGATCCTGAGTTAATTAAACATGTACTAGTCAAAGATTTTAATAATTTTGTTCCAAGAACTAGCGCTGATATAAAAGGTGATGAAATTGGTCGACATAATATGTTTTCAATGAAAAGTGTTAGTGGGTGGCGTTATGTTCGGTCAAAATTATCACCTTTCTTTTCTTCCGGAAAAATGAAGAATATGTTTGGTTTGTTAGATCAAATTGGCGATCAATTAACTGAACAAGTGAAAAGCCATGTTAACGATTCTTTAGATGCAAAGGAAATAGCCAGATTTTATACAACAGACGTAATTGTGTCAGCTGCGTTTGGCATTCAAGCGAATTCGTTTTCTGATAAAGAGGCAGCATTTTCAAAAGTTGGAAAATTTATGTTCACAATGAATCTTAGACGCAGTCTCGAATTATTATGCATATTTTTCTGGCCAATTATGGCAAAAATATTTGATTTTAAATTGTTCAGTAAAGTTGGTTCAGATTTTTTGCGAAACGTTGTTATGAATGCAATGGCGGAACGGGAAGAAAATAATATCAAGCGACCAGATTTAATTGAAGCATTAATTGCATTGAAAAACAAGGGAACATTAGAAGATTCAAATAAAACTGAAGACGGTGTTGCAAATGGAATCACTTCGAAAGACGATAAGCCTCCATTCAGTAAGTATGAGATTATTAAAATGGTGTGCAAAAAATTGATTCATTTTAGAAGGAAGAAAAGGTAAAAAATAACAATGTTAATTTTAGAATTAGAAGGAGACGTTCTAGTAGCACAAGCGGCTGTATTTTTTACTGCTGGATTTGAGTCATCATCTTCAGCCATTTCATTTACATTGCATTCAATTTCTTATAATCCAGAAATACAAACAAGATTACGGAAAGAAATTCAAACAGTAATTTCTCGAAACGGAGGCAAATTCACTTACGACTGCCTCAAAGACATGAAGTATTTGGATGCATGCGTCAAAGGTATAAAAATAACAATTCAAATATTTTTTTTTGTATATCAATGCACATTGTTTGTTTTAGAGACATTACGGTTATACCCAACCTTAGGATTTTTGGATCGAGAAGCCTTAGATACATACACGTTCCCAGGGACAAATATAACCATTGATAAAGGCACTGCAGTAGTTATTTCGTTAGAAGGCTTACACAGAGATCCACAATATTTTGAAAATCCTTTAATATATGATCCAGAACGTTTTATAGAAGAAAGTCAAATTTTACCATACACTTATATGCCATTCGGAGAAGGACCTAGAAATTGTATAGGTAATTATCATATTGTAACGCTGCATTTTTTCATTCATATTTTTTATTTCATCAAAATTTCGTTGGAATAGGTGCCCGCTTTGGAATGATGTCAACAAAGGTTGGATTAATTCATATTTTGAGAGATTTTGAAGTTTTCACTTACAAAAGCCCTCCACCATTGGAAATTGATAACAAAGGATTTTTATTAACAGCCAAAAATGGAATTTATTTGAAATTTGTGCCTGGTACTGTATACAGTACATAGAGTAGATTCGTAAGATAGTTAATATTGATTTTCAAAACAAATCGGTATTATTTTCTACCATAAAAAGCAATTAAAAAACATTTCTCAATAAAATGAAGTTGCACAAGTTGTTTTAAAGTCTAATCTAAGCGATAAAATTTTGCATTTGTTTGAAAAGAAGGCATTTATTTTATGGAGTGTAGAGTAAAAGGAGAATCATCTCTGTATATAAAAAGTTTCCATAAAGTCATGTGAAATTTTGGTGGCGCTGCCGTAAGCTGATGACGGCATTTGAAAGAAAGTATATACACCTAGCATATACACATCGAATCATCAGTGGTCATCAGCGCCTTTTTAGTTGGTTTTGGAACTATAATCTAACAGCTTTTTGTGGACACTTTTTTGGTCAAACAGTCATAAGAGATGATTTTCCTTTTACTCTACACTCCATAATTTATTTACTACCTCGCACCTTCCAACCGGCTCGATACATGATTTTAACAATTAAGGTATAGTTATATTCTTCTTAAAAACCCAAATGTTCTTAGGCAAGGGTTGGAAAACAAAACAAAATGGCGGATTTTTGACGCAAAATAGTAATACGTTAACAAACAAAAATTAACCGAACCTATCGAATAGGATATCGAAATAAAGATATTTAAAAGGGTATTACAAAAATATATATAAGCTATATGTTTAAATTTTATTAGGAGTAATAAATTGATTTAAAATGTTTTAATATAGTATAAAAAGAGGTTTTTTTTAGTGCCGGAAAACTAAAAAATATAAAATAAAATAAATAATTAAAAAATCAAAATCCCTACTACTTTAAATAAAAACTTAAAAGAAAGAAACAAGTCCAGTGCTTATCATAGCAACTTTAGCAGTCGGGGCTCATTATTGGAAAATTTGAGCTGGTCTAGATTTTAATGGACCCCGGCTGTTTAAGCCCTAACATAATTCTAGCATTAACATTCCATTTTTTATTTATGGCAGTTGTTTACATATTTTTATTCGTGTGATATCATTATTTGATTGGCGTGAAACTTTATAATTTGTTAAAAATCCTTTTAAATATTTATTGGTGGAAAAAAAATTCATAAAGAAGAATGGTTTTCCTGATAGCAATGGTGAAAGTTACATTTGAATTTCAAGCTCTGCAATTATACTTTTTACTTTATCGATTTTTGGATATGCTATAGGTATTCATATTCTACCTGCGTTGGACACATTTTTTTTCGAAAATATTTTACCAATTGTTCATTGTTCACATCCAGGAACGGTGAAATAAGAAAAAGTACCCGGATGTGAGCATTGAAAATTAGGAAAATTAACTGAATTTTAACTGGAGAAATAAAAAGACCCGTGACAGATAAAATATGAATACCTATAACATATTCTAATTTGAAATTGATATAGTAAAGGGTATAATCGCAGTGCTTGAAATTCAATTGTAATTTGAACCATTCTTATCTGGGAAACTTTTATTTATAAATTTTTTTTTCACCAATGAATTTTTAATAGGTTTCTTAAAAAATTATAAACTTTCAAGCCAGTCAAAGAACTTAGACAGTCTTAACATAGTCAGTTTTTGATTTTTTGAAAATTATTTAGTGTAATGTTTCAATTAGGATATGCAATACATATTACATTAATGATAAAAAATTGCTAAGAGACTAATTTTAACATACTTTTTTTAATGATGAAATTTTGTTACATTGTCATGGCAAATATTTTGATTAGGTCAGTAGGTCAATGCCTAAAATATTTCAGTTATATTATCATGTTGTTGGTTGAAAACAGAATTGTTATGGATAGACTGATAAGTGATTAAATAACTTAAGGTTGTTCTCATTGTACGTAAAAATTGCTTTCAAATACAGTAAAAAAAAGTTTAAATTTTTTATAAAACTTCTTTCCTTTTGAAGTATATATATTAAAATCAAATGAAAAATCTTTGCATCAAATTAGGTATTCTATGTTTTTTGCAATGTATGAAGACTATGCTAAATCCAAATTTTCGACCTCGGCAAACGACCATATCATACCGAAAAATAAGACAAACCTCGAAAAATTTGACCTAGTTTCACTTTTTGCCGATTTTGACCAGGAAGGAAAATTTTTCCTTAAAAATTGTAGTATTTTTTTCCTCAAAGTTTTTTTACATTTAAACTTTTGTTCTTCCTCTAAGGGTTTACAAAATGGAATTTTGCGTAATATCGTGTAACTTGAAAAAAAAAACTTTGAAAAGCTGTATCCGGTTTGATCTCCAATCGATCCAAATTTTACCTTCTTTAAAATAAATATTGCAATTTTTGATGCGAAACAGTCCTTCTAGATCAAAATCAACAAAAACTGAGATAAGGTCAAAATTTTCGATATTTTTCTTATTTTTCGGCATGATCCATCCGGTCGTTTGCCGAGGTCGAAAACTTGGATTTAATATTGCCTTTCATTTTAAAAAACATATCAAAGAAACAAACATACCTGATTTGATGTAAGATTCACACCATTATCATGTTTAATTTGATTGGATCAATATGGATCAAATATGCAATAAAAATTTTTATATTTAAGAATACGCTAATGCTCTAAGATTTCCTGTTTATATTTTTGAATTTAAATGTTGGGAATATTTTATTGACGACATATCGACAGGTAACTATTTTATAATAAAGATTTGTCTCACTTTTGTAGTAACGAATAGTTTCAATAAAAGCTTGTAACGAATGTTTGGATTTATAATTTTCATTTACCTCTTCCTTTCTTTTTAGTACTTTAAATAAAAAATTCGCAAAATAATATAGTTCTTCCTCGTTGCACGCAGAGAAAACACTATAAATAGCAAAGAAGAATAGAGCATTTGCCAATTTAAAAAAAAAAAAATAGCAAAATTATATCACTTATATAACATGTCTCCATGTACTATTTTTGATAAAAAAACATCCTGTAAGTTGCTTTTGCTACCTATAGCGTTAGCGATATTAATGCTGATGATTTAAATAATTGTTACTGCTGTTAATTTAAATTTTAGCAAATTGTTGTTTTACTTAATTTTTTAATGATCGAATAACTTTAAATTTTTTATGTACAATCAATTAAGAGCAGGTTTGTTTTTCAAAGATTATGTTCCTTTTATTAAAAAAACTTTTTTGTACGCACTTAAAAATAATTTTATATAACTCAATTGATTTATTTTGTTTATTAAATATTTTTTGTAAAAGACAAAAAAAAAAACTATCGTTTTCCTTAAATTCATGTTTTTATACCAAGTGGTCTGGAATAGTTTCAATTAGCTTCTTTCTTTTATTATTATTATACTTATGGAAACATTTTTGTAATAAATGAATAGACCTTTTCATCGATTTGCTTTTGTTCCGGACAATTGTCAAAAAACTATTCAACCTAAGAAAGTTAAATATATTTTAGCAGCGTCTTTTGACAAGGATAGAAGATATAAGATATGTCTTTACTTGGTTGAAAACGGTCCGAAACAAAAAAGAGTCCTTTTGTAAATGAAAAGCCCTATTTAAAAAAAGTTGCCAAGAAATTTTCACTATTTTGATTCTATTGTATTTACCACGCTTTTAATAACTTCAGTGATGATGTAATAAAATCTTAGAATTCAAATTTAGCCTACTTTTAATTGTCCGATGAACTTGACTTGACTAATAATATCAATATCAATATGACAATACAATAATTTAAGTTTGTATTATTATCACGACCAGGATCACCAGGATCGATATTTTTATCTTTATTACTTTAGAATATTATCCTGAAATAATAGTAATTTTAACGGTTGGGTAGCCTACAGTTATGTGAATAAATTTTTTTATCGAATTTCCGAAGAAAATGGTGAAAAAAGTTCCGCAAATACCAAATTTTGAATTTTTTCAAAATAATTTTTTTTTTTTTTTTTTGTATTTTTGGATCAATTTTAAGCAAGAAATGCAATTTTTTGTCTAGGCGCTTAGTTTTCGAAAAAAAATTCTTGGAAAATCAAAAATGCAATATTCGATTTAAAGAAAAATGTGTTATTTTTTTTCAATCTCTGAGGGAATTTGCTTAGCTAAGACAGCTCCTGCGCTACGAATTTAAAAAAAATTATATTTTGTTACCCAAAGAGTACACAATTTTTAATTTAACGAGACTAGAAAAAATAAATTATAGTTAAAAACCACACTTTATTGCACTACAAATTGGATACTAATTTTAATTGTAATTTTAAATCCAAAACAATTAACTTTAAGAATGAATGTAGAGACCACCCCACGCTTTGAATCTTACATTACAATCAAAATTATTACCCATTTTTAAGCGCAAAAAAGCTTGTTTTTCCTGTTTTCTTAAACTGTAATTTATTTAGAATCACAATTGTTATAAAATATACTGAAATGTGCTGTTCAATAACTAAAAGCGGGTGACTGAAATTCTCTTGACCTGGAACAAGTGGGGAATTTAAAAAAAAAAATAAATGTTTCTAATTTTATACTTCATGCATGAAATATATATTTCATTCCTAAATATGTTAAAATAGAAGTGTAATATTCCATAATTTATTGTGTCTGTTCGTTTTATAGAAAAATCATTAACAAGGTATTGTTATTGCAAATACTTTTCTACTTCGAATTATTCTCATCAAATTTTATAGAGTGGAGTTTTCTAAACTGTATAAGTATAAAAAAAGGACCAATTATTTTTATTCAGTTTTTAATAAACATCATTTATAAACACAATTTGGAAAATTGTGTTTATAAATGATTATGGAAATCGGAATTATTTAAACGTAATGTCTGTCTGTCTCTCATCTGATATTTCGAGAACATAATTTTCCATTTCCTACAAGATTCATTCCTATTGAAATTCATTCAAAATTGAAAATGAAAGTTTTCTAAACTGTATAAGTATACAAAAAGGACCAATTATTTTTATTCAGTTTTTAATAAACATCATTTATAAACACAATTTGGAAAATTGTGTTTATAAATGATTATGGAAATCGGAATTATTTAAACGTAATGTCTGTCTGTCTCTCATCTGATATTTCGAGAACATAATTTTCCATTTCCTACAAGATTCATTCCTATTGAAATTCATTCAAAATTGAAAATTACATGCAATATTTTAAAGCTAATGAATGTGAAATTATAATTTTTTTTTTCGATTCAAATATACTCAAAATTTTTATTTGGTGTATTAAATTGATTTTTAAACGAAATGAATTTTTTGAGTAACTCTTTTGAAGTAAAAAAAATATATCCACAATTAATATAATATACAAATTTTCAAAATTAAACACGAGACAATTTAGTTGGAGGCCATTGCTACTCGACACACTGTACTAACTAATGCCAAGACTAAAGCTATCTGATTACAGATCCTAAATACTTAGAATATTAATAAAATAAAATAGTTATTTAATTGTAGTTGGGTTTTGTTAATTAATCGTACTTTGGTGGTGTTATATATTATTTAAAAAAGTGAAATATTTATAATTTTCAGAATGAGTTTTGTCACATCTAATTGGCTAACGAATTGCTTACCAATTCTTACTTTTGTCTTAACAGTATTATACATTTACTTAAACTCCAAATACAATTATTGGAAAAAAAGGAATGTACCCTATGAAAAACCAAATTTAATATTTGGTAATTTTTACGAAACTTTTACTTTAAAAAAAAATTTAACAACATTTTTTCAAGAACAATATGAAAAAACAAATGAAAGAGTGTATGGTTTATACATATTTCAACGTCCATATTTATTACTCCGAGATCCTGAACTAGCGAAGTATGTATTGGTGAAAGACTTTAATAATTTTATAGCAAGATCCAATTCCGAAGCACCAAATGATTCACTTGGTAAAAATAATTTATTTTCATTAAAAAATATTCATCATTGGCGTTTTATGCGTACAAAAATGTCACCATTTTTCTCACCTAGTAAAATGCGAAATTTATTTGAATTATTCGACGAAATTGGTGTACAATTAACTGAACATATCAAAGAACATGTAAATGAAACAATGGATGTTAAAGATGTAAGTCAAAAGTATACAACTGATGTAATCGTATCAGCGGCTTTTGGTATACAAGCAAATTCGTTTACAAGTGATCAAGCAGAATTTTCAGGAATTGCAAAAATTATGTTTACTTATACACTTAAACGTAGTATTGAATTGTTTTCATTCTTCTTTGCACCTTTGTTAGTGAAAATATTTAATTTTAAATTCTTTGGTGAAGAAGCATCACAATTTTTACGGAAGGTTGTTTGGCATACAATTCAAGTACGCGAAGAAAATAATATTAAGCGACCAGATTTAATTGATGCATTGATTACATTAAAAACTACAGGAACAATGGAAGATAGTCTTGTTAGTGAAAAGAATGATGGAGAGAGTGGGACCAAATTACAAGATTCAATTAGTAAGTCTAAATCTATGCAGTAACCCAAAAATAATTCAAATAACTGAAGAAGTAAATTTGATAGAACACATGATATTAAGAAAAAAATTAAAATTGTTATTTTTGGATTTCATTTAATAGACCCGGTAAAATCCGTAATTGCGCATAAGTAATTTTCACATGGAAAATTTTATCCCGTTTAAAAAAAGCACCTGAACGTAAAAGTGCAAGTTGCCGGTAAGTAACCCGGTAGGATATTTTTTAAACTAATTTTTTTATACAAATACATAATATTGAGCCGGAAAAATTTTTATCATATAATTGGGGTCAAAATTAACCAAAAATGTTCCTAGACTTCTCTAAACCCTCCAGTTTTCGAGTAAAAAATAAATCGTAAAAATATTCGAGTAAAAATTAAAAAAATATAGTTTTACGAATTTTTTACTCGAGAATTGGAGGGCTAGAGAAAAACGTCGAGGAACATTTTTTGTTAATTTTGACCCCAATTATATGATAAAATTTTAAAAATCAATTATATTTATTTGGTTTAAATAATATCGTACCGGGTTCTCACTGGCAACCTGCACTTTTATGTTCAGGAGCATTTTTTAAACGTAATATTTAGATTCAAGATTTTGTTTTGCTTTAGTAAAAGATCATTTATGTTAAAAACAGTAGATAAAATTATTTTTCGAATAACCAAACAAACAACCAAGATAAAAGCTTTCAAAAATTTGTACATTTTTCTAGCAAAACCGAATTCACCATCACGAGTTCTCACGACAAACATAGTAGATGACGTCAAATACTAAATCCGATATATCTGTTTTTTTAGTAGTTTCAAATGCTTATTTCTTAGCCGATTTTTATTTCACTATTTGTCATTTCTTTTATGGTATATTTTATGAAAAATGCAAAAAAAAAATCAATATTGTACTGATTCTACGCGGGGATGTTAGGTGATTAAAGTTTTCACACACAAATATGTTGTGATTAAATTATAGTAACACCTCTCGAGAGTTTTTAGCTAGGTAACCTTTTGAAATTCACTCAGAGTGCCATTTCTGAAATAAGTTTCATAATGTCTAGTTATTGCACATTAAGTAAATATTTTTCTCCCACAGAATTGGAAGGTGACGTTTTGGTAGCACAAGCTGCTGTATTTTTTACAGCAGGGTTTGGAACCTCATCTTTAACAATGTCATTTACTTTGCATTCACTATCCTACAATCCAGAAATTCAAATTAAATTGCGAAAAGAAATACAAAGCGTAATTGCACGGAATGGTGGAAAATTTACTTACGATTGTCTTCAAGAAATGAAATATTTAGATGCATGTGTTAAAGGTAACAGAAAAGATACATATAATTTGTTGTGTTGTTAAATTAATTGTATTTTGTTTTTAGAAACACTACGATTGTACCCAACGTTGGGGATGTTGGATCGAGAAGCAATTAATACATACACATTTCCAGGAACAGATATTACTATTGATAAAGGAACTGCGGTAGTGATTTCACTTGGAGGATTACACAGGGATCCACAGTATTTTGAAAATCCCTATGTTTACGATCCGGAACGTTTCAATGATAACAATAAAAATAGAATTAAACCGTTCACTTATATGCCCTTTGGTGAGGGCCCACGAAATTGTATAGGTATGTAAATTTATTTGGATGAAACATGACAGATTTTATGGTTGTGTGTTGTTTGTAGGAGCTCGTTTTGGTAGTGTGGCAACAAAAGTGGGATTAGTACACATTTTAAAAGATTTTGAATTGGAAACATATGAAAAACCTCCTCCATTGGAAGTAAATCCTAGATCAGTTTTTCTATCTCCAAAAAATGGCATTCATTTGAAATTACGTACTGGAACTGTTTATGAACAGTTTAATGAAGTGGATTAGTATTTATTTTGAAGATAAACGCATTAAACATACGCTTTGACAACAGAACAAAAACGATCAATAATATAAAAATATAAATTTGTGTCAAATTGAAAACTTTTCCAATTCCATATTATAATTAATAATATTATTCAAATTATTAAATAACATGGAAAATATAAATATCTACCTACACTGCTATTTTAATTGGGTCATCTTTCGACAAAATCGACAGGAGCAGAGCCCCTGAATTCTTTTATGTTTTTTCTTTATCAAACCAAAGTCTATTTTTTTAGAAATTAAAGTTCAAAAAGCCTGAATAAAAGCAAACATAAACTTCAAAAACAATTGGAAATAAGTTTGTAAATAAAAGGGTCTATAACAGAAAACTACCATCAACTGATAACAGAAATTCAATGCGATATTTCTGAAATTGAAGCCAGGAATATCTCACTAAAAATTCTACAAAAATGTCAACAATGTACATCAGTACCTACGTACTAGTCGTTTGAGCAAAAAATGAGAAAAATTATTTTTCAAATCAATAAAAATTAGAAATAGCTTCCTGTGTTTTATTTCAAAAGCTAAGTGAGCGTACATTACGTGCTTACTTTCAATATTCAAGTCAAATTTTGACACTTCGTATTGAGTTAAAATTAACTACTACAGTTTATATTCAGAATAATAAGTTTAAACGATTTTCAAAATTTTTTTAATCCTTCAATTCTCATGCCCATCTAAAAGCAATTTTTCTATTTTTCGTTTACTTATACAATTAATAGCCGTTCACTGAAGTCGTAAAAAAGGAATCAATAAAAGTAAAAAGTTGTTCCCCTCTCGTTATATGAAGAGATCATCAACAGGTGACACTGGCATAAGGTTGAACAAAATGTTAGAATTTTGTCTTTGCTTCCTAAAACGTAAAATAAACAGTCATGTATCGGCTATTAACATCATAAATTTTTAGAATTTTGGAATGCATTTTTTATAGTGGGCTTAGAGCAGAGTTTACCCTAGAAATATTCTTTTGAAAAAAGTTGGTTGATTTCACATTATTATTTAAAAAATCTATTTTATAATGTGTTTTTCGATAGTAGAAATCATAGCAATTCAACCAATTATAATTGTAGAAATAAAGAAGAATATTGCCATATACAAGTGACACTGAGAAATGAAGAGTTAAACCAGAAAGCTCCTGAAGTGTTACTAAATCTATACAGAAAATGATAATTTTTCCAATCTTTTAATCAGAGTGTAAATGAAGGTGGTTAATTAAATGTTGTATGAAACCAGGTGAATTGTGGACTGCATGCTCTTTATTTAATTATTTTATCAAAAACAAGAAGTGATTCCATCAAACTAAAGGTATTTTAATTGATTTCGATGGTTTAACTGTATAAATAAAATTCAGGGTGTCTATAAAGGTGGGGACAACTCCTACGTATACTATACACCTCAAAATAAATTGATTTATCTAAACTTATAACAGAATACAACTGGAACACAGAGGTACAACTGATTTTTAACTTTATTCTTCGTAAATTTAAAGGTAAAAGAACTGAAAAAATACTACCTATTTTGGAAGCAATTTCAAGTAAATTGAACAAAAGGGAGATTACTTTCTCCAATATATGGTAGGCTCAACGAACGAAAACGCATATTGAGCTAGAAAGTTTATCACAAAAAACTTTGATGTGAAGGTGAATACTAGTTAACACCGTACCTATAAACACGAATAACGTTCGTACTTATTTTGGGTGTAAAACAAAACTAAACATTTTTTAATTTATAACAAAAAACGAAAACAAATTAGTCGGCTTAGCCGAGACTTAAATCTGGGATCCAGAGCTACCAAGGTTTGAATTTTCATCTCCCACAAGAAACAACATTAAGAGGTTCTGTTTGCTTAATCGTTGGTCCCAAAACAATTCGAATGAAATAAATTTTCAAACGAAAAAGTTGTAAAATAAATTGATCTGTAAAGTTTTTTTCAGTTAATCTATGTTTTATGTGCCGAAAGAGATAAAAGAAAAATTGAAAAAATGGTCTTTTTTTTAATTTTCACTTCCTTCGAGAATTTCGTATGGAAGGCATTAGCATGTATCAAAATGCAAATATTAGAAACACAAACCGCTGCTCCGCTGCATTTGAAGGATCTTAGTGTTTCAAATTTGAAATCCATCCATCGCTTTACAGAGAGGTGAAAAATAAGTACATCACACATAATATATCTCTTTTTAACCATTCAATATATCATTTCACTTTACGTTCATAGGAACGATAAAAAATGGTGATGGTAATTTTTTTCTTTTCTTGCTCTTGGTGGTAATGCATAATTTAAATTTTTAGTTGTTAGCTTTGTGCTATGTAATTAAAAAAATATTCAAATGTAAAAACCGAAGCTTCACTTTAATTAGAAATAATTTTAAATGGTAATGAAATTAAAACGTAAATTAAAGAGTTCCTGTTTGAAAGCAGTTCAGGTAAATTAAAATAAATTGTTGTCAACGAATTGAATCTTTCTAATTATAGTAATTAAAGTTCGTCTCGTTAGAACGAGATTGCACATATAACTAAAAATTAAATTCTTTATTTCTACTTTTATTTATATGACCACGAATCAGAAAAAATTACCAGTTTGAAAAGTACAGTCGAACCTAGATAAACGAATTAGTTTAAGGGACCACAATGGCATATGGAGATTTTTTACTAAATTAGATTCTCGCTTGTCGGTACAGGAGTGTTTCTTCAAACTTTTAGTCAAAAGAGGTTTTATTTACACGAAATTGAAGAATAGTTCAAAAATAGTACGAGTATATACGTGACTGTTTGTTATAGAGGTACAGGTAAGTAGAAGTAACGGTTATAGAGGGCCACGACAGAAAACTTCTTTCTCTTATAGAGGTTCCCAAGGTTTTAGAGTGTTAAAATGTCACCCAATTTCTGTCACCCATGTTTATGTGCCTTGCTCTCTTTTAAATGCCTTGTTACATTCAAATTCATAAGTATCTACCTTCTTTCATAATCAAATAATAAGAAAACTTTCCGATATTATAAGCCTTTGTTCGTTACTCAACAAAACGACCTATTCGTAGTCCTTTGAAATTTGAAATTTACAGAATATCGGACTAAGGACACTCTGTCTTTCGAGTATCAACATGAGTTTTGAATTAAAAATGTCAACAGTGTTAGAGAGTAGATTAGAATATAATAAGAATATGAAAAAGGTAGATATTAATCCTAAGCTAGCTCGAAAAAAAATTCTAGAAAATAATTTCCACAAAGCGGAATTTTCAGAAACCAAACAAATAGCGCCCAAAAGGTTTTTACTAATTTAGTAAAAATAATGCAAACACTGGCATCTTTCTATAAAGGGTATTTCAGCAATTAGCTCAATCAATTTTTTGTTTTCACTTGTTTTGCTTAAAATTCATATTATATACATTCATAGAGATACCATAGATCTGTATAGACATAGGATAAGTGATTCATAGAATGCAATCATTGAATTCTTTACCGCATTGAGAGAGGTACAAAGATAACTTTCTTTATCTGTCTCTATACGCGTGTATTTTATCTAGTCTCTACCGAATGCGTGCATCCGTTTGGCGGAAACTTTGCAGCTCCATGTGGCATTATCTCTATGTATACAATTCTTAGTAATTATATACAATTTAATTTTTTATCAAACCTTTGAACTTTTTATACTATTTCCCATTTATTCTACCAACTCATAATTTTTCTCTTTCGTGATTTATTTTAGAATAGTAATAGTTCATTGACATGCGTGGAAATCCGCCTAGTTTTTAATTTGACAATTAGAGTCTAAAAGTATTTTAGGCTCTTGATAAATATTTTCCTTCGGAGGACAATGTATAAGGTAGATAAGATACATACGTGTCGAATTGGGAACTTTCTTTTTTTAGAGTCGGTTAAAAAATAATAGTTTTTTGTCTGTATGTAAATGATTCGTTAAATGTAAACGCTCACGAAAAATTCAAAAACATTCATAAATTTTACTGTAGCAGTAGGTATAATACAATAAATTTTATGTTTTGTCAACTGAAAAATTGGTTTTTATTTTATAAAAAAAAATATTTTAATTCGATTGGCCGACAATTTATTTGTTTATCGTATATTCTTATTGCAATTCTAGAGAAATTTGCTCGTGCAAAGCATGATTTTTCCTTTATTTTCACTGATATTTTCTTGAAAAAACTATGGAATAATTTGTCATGTTAAAAATTCAGAAGGTGTATCAATACACAAGCATTATAACGAGTGTCCCGGCAAGTGGTTATAGCATGTGAGTGAGACTTTCTGGTGTGGAGGCTTTCATTTGAAATTCGCTTCTGAGCATTTTTTTTTTTAATTATTTGCAGTCTGACCTAATTCAAATTATTCAATAAAAGTATTGCCTTCCGAGGAATTTTTGTATGCTTCTAGATAATTAATACATACATTCTGATACATATTTCTAAAAATTTTTAGGCACACTCACATATCTTATTTATGTGTACATATACGGTGGTTTCTCCATGAATATTTATCATAAAGTATAAGAATTAGAATTTTTAATCAGAATTAAACATAAATAAATTTTTCTCATGAAATCTTCTTAAAATTATCACTGAAAGGAGTAAAATTTAATTTTATTTAGCTAAAATCCAAACAATGATTTTACAAGCCATGCAACAAAGTCTAGAAGTAGTATTGTTATATATTTTAAATAAATCTAGTAAAGTCGATGGGACACCCAATTTAATGTACCATCATTACAAACTGATCAAAATAGTAGATAAAACAAACAAGTATCTTAACTACTCGAATAAACCACTAAATGGTAAAAATTCCGAAAACACTGGTTGTACATTTGTTGAAACTGATAGTGGGCGATTATTATATTTGGTTATTTTTATATATGTTGGTGGAGATTGGATTTAGAGAATTTCTACAAAAAATTTGATTTGCCAGTTTAATACTTTTGGGTTATAACTTCTTGGTTAGACTGGTTTTTAGGCACAAAAATACAAAATCAGTTTCCACATTTCCATTTCAAAACTGTCTCATGATTCTGACTATTTATATCTCTTCTATCCAAATCAGTTGATTTTAATCCAAGTAAACTTTAATCTTCCGTCTGAAGGGCTTTGATCTTAAGGAATCCTAATCAAATATTTCTATTTATTTAAGGGAAAAATAAAGTTATCCTGAAAAACTTTGATTGCTGGTAATATTATTGACTATTGAATAATGTGACGAAGATCCCTGTTGTTGGGGAAGAAGAGGAGGGGTAGATCAAAAGAGATCTAAAATTGAACAAGAATTCAAAAACGATCTAAAAACTTTTGAGGTACAGTCTGTCCTGGTAACAAAACAACAAAAAATGTTTATTGTATAAATACAAACAATTTTGGTGTGAAAATTTTTTCACACAATCAATAATTTGAGAGAAGTATTCACCTGAAATTATAAATTAAAAGGAATTGATGTTTTGTATTATGTGATGAAGAATAACCATCATGGATTCGACATTTCTCATCTTTTTTTTTTTATTAAAATGAATACGGAGTGGATCATAAAGAATACAATAATTTTTTACGTTTTAATTTATCAAGGTGTATAGTAAACTAGATTGTAGCTCCGCTATAAAAAATTTTTTTGTTTCCAATTGTACTTCCTAAACATTCTTGAAAAAATTTGCTAGAGTCTAAATATTTATCGATTTTTATAAGTAAAAATATCCAAACCGGAATAAAAATGTAGTGAACGGTTTGTACTCTTGATTGAAACAAAATGAATTATTACTGATTCATACAGTTAAAAACACCTACCTTTTGTATATTGCGATAAAAAAACGATATAAAAATGTGGATTTTGTGAGTTAAAAAAAGGGTCTATATATCAAAAAAAATTAAATAAAATAAAAACAAAATTAATTTATATAACACGGACACTTGTTCACTTTATACATGCGTAATAAAAAAAAGTTAAGATTCTTTTTTCCTGCTATAGCGTAGCTATTGAAGGCTGTTGTTAATTTGGCATAAAATGGAATGACTAAATATTTCATGAAATAAATTGAATTTGTTTAATGCATTAGACATAACAGGACTTTATTCTATTGTTCCCTGCAATATAAAACACCAACAACCGCATAAACTTTCGCATTTCGTATTAAGAGCCATCTCCATTCTGGATATTCAAAAGGGCTGGTGACTGTATTCTGCCATTCCCTCATTTCTGTTAAATTTTCTCAATCAAATATGGTAGTAATTAAGCTCCCATAAAGTTGATTTATATATATGGAATTGCGTGGCAGGAATATTGACCCTTCAGTATGGCCCAATCTTATCTGAAGGGAACGTTTTCGTTTTTCTCAAATGTTTTTAGTGTATATAGTATCTTTTACGAGGAAAATATATTAATAAGCATCCAAATGTATTAATACTTTCTGAAAATCAATGCGCACGTATCAAGAAGGCTGTGGCACAAAATTTTTTGGTACAAAGGGGCCTAAAATTAAAAAAACAAGTGAAAAAAATCAATTGACGGAGTTAATTGTTGAATTACCATGTACATACAGTGTTGATGACTCAATCGTTTGTTTTTTTTACGTCATGTAAATAAAGAAAGATATCATCCGCTCTTACATAGCCGCACACATGCAACTGATATTTCCATATAATACAAACTAAATAAATTTTAAATTCCAACTTGATATCTCTTTTCCTTTTTGAGTTATCGTATTGACAGACAAACGGACACACGGGCAGATAAGCGAAAACGAACTAATTATGTGATTTTATGAACACCTGTACCAAAAAATTGTTGGTAGCATTAATATTTTCAAGAGTTACAAACTTGGGACTAAACTTAATATAGCTTGTACATACTTCATATACATGTATATGGTATGAAAAAATGTAGTGAATAGGAATTTACTCATATTGATCAAACAAAATAGAAAATTATTAAACAAATGTATAGTCGAAATGATATGTTATCACTTGCCAACCATCAGCAATATTTTTTTATTTATGCTGTAAAAAATATTTTTAGTGGAACAAAACGTTCTATCATTTTAAGGGTATGTATTGACGTAATTGTAAAGTAAAACGTCACTATAATACGTGTTCTTTAAAAACGTGTTTGCTTGATTAGGGAATACTGAACTCTGTTTGAAACAACAAAATATTTTCAACAATGTTTTGCTATATGCAAACATCTATCTTGCTCCTTCATAGCAGTCACATGAATAATAAAAAATTTTCCTTCTAAATTATATTTACCTGTGGCAATACTTCATATATATTTTCTAATTGATTTCATTTACCTGCAAAAGAAAACGAAATATTAGAAATTAATTAGAAATCTTGAAACTAATAATAATTCAAATTTGTTATAAAGTTTTTTTTTCCAGTGATTACACTAATTTAGTAGCTTTCTGAAACAGTTTTTGTATGGGAATTTGTTCGCTTAAAAGACAAAACCGTTTGCTAACAACTGAAAGTGGAATTGTTGATAATCGCTGAATATCAAATTTTTCATGGTAAACATAAAAATAATAAACCTTTATTGTTTCTATAAACAATTATTGTACCTTGCTCAATAATTATTTAGTTCGAAATCTTGCTCACTAGAGCTTTTCTCGACTTAATAACTGATTTATACTTATGGATTGCTCCCTTTAGTTATTGAATAAAGATTACAAAATCAATGATGTCATATTATTATGTAATCGTTAAGGAATTTAAGAACAGATGCCAAAATTATTAAGAATACTAGACCATTTTATTTATACACATTAGCTTAAACATTTAGATAGAATCCCATAAAAACGATTGATTTATGGTGTAAAAAAACAATTTAAGTGTTTAAATAATATTAACTGATATCATAAATAACTCTTATAAAATAAATAATATTATTTATTTGCATAAATAAAAAATAATGGCTAAAGAGCTGACGGTAGTAATCTCTCCCTTATAATCTTGCAGGGTCAATAAGGGAAATACTCTATTTTGAATTTTCTAGAAATATTTCGTAATATATGTACACAAACACGTTTTGCGTTTATGAAAATATCTTAAAACATCGGTATATTTTTATCTTTAAACTTTTTTTCTTCAAATTCTTCTTAAAATTTGTAGCATAGTAAACTTTGCCCATTCACAAACGTATAGTAGGAAATTAGTATTAAACTATTTTGTCTACTAGAGACTTTTGTTTAAACGATCGTAACATAAAACAATGGCTTTTTAACCACAATTACATGAAAACAAAATTGGGCTAGTACGATTTTATGAAGGATTTACTATGGCTGGCATATGGCCCATAAAATTAAAATATAAATAATATAGTGCTTTGTGGTTGATTTTATTGTACCTATAAATAATCACGTTTCATTGGTTATAAAAATATTCTGCATAATATTTTATTGTATGTAATTTTCAAACTCGATAAAGCCTTGTTAAATAATGATATGAAACAAAAAA
Source organism: Chrysoperla carnea (assembly GCF_905475395.1). Classification (NCBI taxonomy): domain Eukaryota; kingdom Metazoa; phylum Arthropoda; class Insecta; order Neuroptera; family Chrysopidae; genus Chrysoperla; species Chrysoperla carnea. The sequence continues at coordinate 57,376,488 of NC_058338.1, read as the reverse complement.
TTAAATTTAATAATAACAGTAGTTAAAATGATCTACTAAAGATAATAAATAATTTTAATGCTTCGTAAATTTAATTGTGTAAAACATTAAGTTAATATGGAAACAATTCCAAGCACTTTTTAAAGAAAGTCGTGACTTCAAAATAATGCCTCATAAAGTGTCCTTTTTAAATTGATTTTCTTATTTTCTACTTATTGGGCTTTTTTCCCACAAAACCACCGTCAACTATATCAGTAAATGTAGACAGTTGGTGAAGTCAGACCCAACAAAAAACTCATTGTAACATGCCATCATATGGCATCTGACATTCCGACTGATGTTTTATAATATTATTTTAAACAGTTTTATCAGGCGAGCGAAGCGAGCCTCTACTAGGTTAAAATGTGACTTTTTGGTGGTAAACTTTACAAAAAAAATACAAAAGATTTCGACATGTAATGAAATGTTGTAGTTCCATATTTATGTGTAGATGTGTTATCAATCATTATTTTTAGAAAAAATTATATAAATAATAAATAATAAAAAACAACAGTATTTTTTATTTATTACATATGCAGAGACAGTGGCACCATCTGTGAGCTACATCTAATACTAATATATAATTGGCTGCATTTAATATTAATTTTAATTGATTGGCCATCTGTAGGTTCTTTCAAGTATTAAAAAAAGTCATAATGAAAAATACAAAAAACGTGATAACATAACATAAACAATTAATTTTTGCAGTTCTACAGTAGAATAACTTAAAAAATTAAGTGATATTAATACAATAAATGAAAAAATTTTAATTATACTCATTATAATTTTAAAGTTATTTATTAATTAATTGTAATTTTAGCAATAAAATGCCACGACGTCGTACGGTGACGGATCGTAAAGAGCGTGATCGTAATCGATCATTAATGCGTGATGATCGAAAACGACGAAAACAAGATCAAAAAGAATTATCGAGATGATATTAATTTTAAAATGTATGCAGAAAATTTTGCGAATGCTCAAAATAATTTGAATTTTGAAGTATGTAATGTATGTCATCGTCGTTGGTTTGATTTACAAATTAATAAACAAAAGATGAGTTTTGTTGTATTTGTCATAAATTCAAAATCAAAAATGAATTGAATATTTTCACAGCGGATAATAACATGGATCATGGTTTACAACCTGATGTTCTAAAGAAATTAACGTAAACAATTAAATAAAAAATATTTGTCAATAATTGAAGTATCATTTTATTTTAGAAATATCTATTTTATATGATATCATTCGCGAGCCATTACAAAGTTATACTTTTAGCTAGTTTATATTTATAGGCAACTTATATTACATACTTGTTTTATACATTGCAATATATTACTGTTACTGTTGATACAAATTACAAATACTTACGAGTACTTGGCTTTATTGCTTGAGCTATCTTGATAAAGTTTATTTATTTATTTATTTATTTTTTTAAAGTTAAATATTTGCAATAAAGTAAGTAATTAAAGTAACCAACAGAAAGCAAGAATTCTATAATGTTAAAGAATAATTTGAGGAAATCGATATTTTCTAAGACGATGATTGAAGTTTTTACCAAGAATAAATTGTATTCAATTATTATTTTTCTAGAATCTAGATTCTTAAAATAGAAATTCTCAAAATTACAATCGAAAAGTATCTTATCAATGGTACATCGTGCATCTTACTAAATGCAATTTTTATACCCTATATATTTGAAATATATATCAAGGTATACTAATTTTAGTTCCCAGTTTGTGAAGCTTAGAAATATTGATGATACGAACAAAATTTTGCTTTAAGTGTTCCTAAAAATCACTTAATTAGTCCATTTTCGATTGTCTGTCCGCCTGTCTATCCGTGATCACGATAACTCAGATACGAAAAGAAATATCAAGCTGACAGCTGAAATTTTTATAGCATGCTCAAGACGTAAAAGTGAGTTTGAGTTCGTAAATCAGCAACATTGGTCATTTTTGTTTTGGACCCATTTCGTAAGCCTTAAATGTAAAAAATATTTCTAAAAAAAACTTTTGTTTGAAATATTTTTTCGTAAACATCATTTTTTACCCTTGAGGTCGCAAATTGTAGGACAAAACTTTAGTATCCATGTTCTCCAAGACTATAAAAGATATTGAATAAGAGATATAAAAGAGAGACTATAAAATTTGCAGATAGCTTCAATTATTGGTTGTGTAAAAGAGTCTCAAAAAATATTCCGGAAAATTTTCGAAAACCAAACAAATGGTGGTTGAAGGGCCGCCATAATTGTGTTGGTTTTTGAAACTCTTATTTATTAAAAGTAACTCAAACATTAACATTCCACATTTTCTATACAAGATATTTCAACAATTAACTCAGTCAATTGTTTTTACTTGATTTCTTAAAATTTTTATGTTGTGTAGCATTTTCAGAGCCGAAACATTTCAATCACTAACGAAGAATGTATATGTTTATTAACTTTGTTTCAAATATGGAGCTTTAAGTAGAAATCAAGATAATAAAATACACCTTAATATGGCAACGTTTCTAAAAGCAATAGAATAAAAATAAATTTAAATATTATTCAATCTGGAGGTGTGAAAATGAATAAATTAATGAAATTTGACATTTGGTATGATAACAAATGACTGAAACATATAATATATGTTCAATTGTTTATTAACAAATCGTTTTATTAAATACAATAATATCTACCTACCTACTCTTCAAATAATAAATAGTTAAATATTATAACAGTTATAATTTTATAATAATAAAGAAAGGAGGCTTACCCCGATTTCCTATTCTTAAATATGTATAACAATAAAATTTAAGATGTCAGTTTTAATGAAAACATTTTAATCAATATGAAGATTACATAATTATTTTACTAGAAATATTATCATTAATCATACGCATACATTATCTGTCATCAAATATAATGTATGATACATATCATCATAAATTGTGGTTATTTTAAATGATTAACACAAAATTATTGCTTATAAAATCTTGGATATATCATTGAAAAAAAAAAATTATCGATGTAAAAAGTCCTAGAAAGAATAGTTTGTAAAACAGGATCCCTAATGGAGACAATCCGCGTTCTTTTTTATCCAGTGCTTTCAACTGAAATCATTGCTGAGACAATTGAGGCCTTTAAACACTAAACCAAAGTTGCTATTCACAAAAGGGAAACAGCGAAACTTCAAAAAGTGCTTGAAAGGGAACGGATGAGATACTGCTAGGCCAGCAGCGACACTCATTTGAATGATATTGTGTTTCAATCTTATTACGCACGGTTCAATTTGACTAACATAAACGAAATTTCGAAAAAAATTCATTAGTTTAAAATATTAAATGCCTCACTCTTTTTACTCGATTCTCAAAGATAACCACTGTTTTCCGCGCGTATCTTGTATATATGCAGGTATATTTGTCAATTTATTTATTACCTCTTATCTTTCAAACGGCTCAATGGATTTCAACATTTAAGGTATTATATATGTCTCAAAAACTCAAGTGTAATTGATAGGTGTTTAAAAAAACAAATCAAAATGGTGGATTTTTGGAACGAAATAGTAATACGTTAAATAAAATAAATAAAACCTATTGAGTAAGAAATGGAAAAAAAAGATGAAACTTAAAGGGGATTACAAAAGTTTAAGTTATTATGTTTAAATTTAATTAGTAATAATAAATAGTTAAAAACGTCAAAACCCCGCCTAGGTAAATAATATCTAAAAAGAAAGAAACAAGTCCAGTAGTTTATATAGCGACTTGCAGTCGGTGCCTACTAACTACACGGACTCAAATCTTCCCAATTGTTTCTTTGCAATACTTGGCTTTTTTCAATTAACGATTCCAGGATTGTAGGCTCTAACTCTTGTGATTACTAGAAAATTAATAATATCATTTTGTTTCGCTGACTAACGACTATTTACTTTCAAACTTTAAATAACGTATTATCTAAACTGTGTAAAAACTATCATAAATAATTTTTTTCAACACAACATGGAAAATGATCAAAGCACCTTCAAGGAACAGGTTAATTATCACTCTTCACCTTTTTTATACAGAGGTAAAAACTATAATTCAACGTTTAAAAAAGTATGTTGAGTAATTTATATAAAGTGATATATTTTGAAATAGGATTTGTGATCATGAATGAGTTTTTTATGAACAGTAAAATACATCGAATGGTAGACATAGAAATATTGGGGAGATGATGTGCTTTATATACATAAACGAAAACATATTTCTGTCACTGACAATTTAAGTCAATTTGTCTATATTATTTATCTTTGTCAGATAAATACATATATCAAATAAATTGTCTTTGTTCAAATTACTTAATTTATCTAATAAAATTTCTTCTAAAAAAATACAGAGTGTTCCCATCGTTGTTCTTAAAGCCTCATACTTATATCAGTGGCATTTTATAAAATGTTAAACATACCCACGAACTAAGCTTGGAATATTTTCCGATGCCTCAGAAATACATTTATATCAATCAAGTGAAAGTTAATTGGACACCGATTTACCAAGCTTATTCGATAGAAATGTCATACGCTTTCTATTTATTGAACGGCGAAATAGTTTTAAATAAGCTGCTTCTCCATGTGATTTACTTCATTTACTATATTCAAATGTATCCCTTTATAACTCTTGACCTGGTGTGTTTTTTGTTTTTCGTGAAAACACATCGATTTAGATATCGAGGGGGGAGTTAAAAAATTGTACCTAGATAATTATAAGTTTACCCCTATCCACCCTAACTTTGAAAATTGACCTAGAAACATTTATGCTTCATTCCTTCACACCCCCCTCTCAATCCCAACTTTGAAATTTGAAATGCCACTTTCTACTTTGTGAAGCACCATTTGAATGAGCATAAAATTCTCTCTTTAACCATGATAAAAAAATGAAATCGATTCATTGGTTCTTAAGATAGCCCACACAGAAGATAGGATGATATTAATTTAATCTTCTGGGTAGTCTATTTTAGAAACCAATTGATCGGGTGAAGGGGTGAAACCTAAATTCTCTTGGCACCATTTTTGAACTTCCCCTCGATATCTAAATCGATATGTTTTCACTCAAAACAATAGTCACATCAGGCCAAGAGTTATTAAGGGTGGAAACCCCTTAAATGAGCATGCTGTATATGTATGACTTTTAACATTTATTATTTACATAATTTACATGATGTTCATAAAAACTTTCCTGAAAAAATTATCTACATTTTAAAACCGTTTTAAAATCCGTTTCGTGGTTTAAAAGGAGTTATAGAGTTTAGAAGGAGATTTAGATGCGTGGATAGCACCTTTTATAGGATAAATAGATTTATTTTATTACTATTTTGCCGATTTGATTTTTGTGTGACAACCTGTATTCTTTGAAATTACACCGTCAGTGTGATAATACAATACAAGTACTATCAATCAAGCTTACTGCGTACCACATTACGATACATTTATTTTTTACTTATTTTGCACAATACATGGATAAATTTGTTTATCAAAAGAAGTAAAAAAAAATACTTGATTTTGATTCATTTACAATTGAATTATATTCGATTGCTTGCTGTTTTATGTTTTTTTTGATCCATTTCTTTTTTAATAAAGAATTCCAAAATTTCTTTGAAAGATTACGAAATGGAAATAGCAGAGAATAAGGTGGTAGCATGGCTTAAACCTCGGATGTAAAATATAAAAATCTTACTCAAATAATTCTTTGAAATAATTAATAAATGAAAATGAAATGGTACTTTTTTTCATCGTTATTTATAGATGCTGCTACCCAGAAGGCAGGTATTTTCGAAGTCTTATGCACTTACTTTTGCAAAGCCCTTGTTAAATGCTAAAAGCTGTTGTGCTTGAAATTAACAAAATAAATGCCACTCGTAAACAATTAAATATAAATTCAAACCATAGACATAGAGAATGTACTAAGCAATATCTTCATGAAATTGTCCACTTACTAGATGGAGAAAAGGCGATCGTGCGGCTTTTATCTGTCTATATTCCGTAGGTCTGTAGCATAGACCTAGAAAACGATCAATTTACGACACTATCGTTCTTTCATTATATATGTCTATGATTTAAACCAAATTATGTATCGTAATGCAACGTTTACAGTAGTTTGATTGTCTCATGTGGATGTCACTGGTAGTTTCTCCAAACTGAACATTTACTGTTATTTCCCAAGGATATTATAATAGTTTTGGGGCATCATTAGATTGTGAGGATTGCTACATTGTTCAGTAACGATAATATGTTATAACAACAAAAAATTTCCCCCTTAAGCCATACACCAGTATATAATAAGGAAAACACTATTATAGAGTGTCCTAAGATTATCACATTAGAAGAGCTGAAAATACAATTCTAAGAAGGACTTGGTTATTCATGAATTAAAAAAACAACTTAGGCTACTAGACTAAAACTTAAAACTTATGAATTGTACATATTACTCTCTACTTGCTTATCATAAAGCCTAAAAATTACAAGCGATAAGTAACGAAGTTCTATCTCGTAAATGGTACATTAGAACCGAAAACTTCCAACGAACCTTCTATTTAGAATTGTATCCTCTTAAAACTATATAAGTAGGTGCTTGTACTATTACAGAACAAAGCGTTTCTTTTATTTGATCCGCGCTCGAATGTCTTCCAACGTTTACTACGTACCAATTTTCTTTATTCTAATCTGTTTAGCCATAACATGTATAATAATAAAGTTATTAAAAGAGTACCCAACAATACGTGGGTAGATGATGGTTTTTGGACGCTATGATGCGGTTACCTAGCTGTAACAATCACATAGAAGTTGAAGAGAGCCCTCAAGTACACTGGATAGGCGTGATCGTACATAAATTTGGCTATTATTCGTAATACATTACGATACTGTACCATGGATCACATATTATTTTAAATATGATTACTGTTTTGTAAAAAAGAAGTTTAAAGTTCTATCAATAGATAATTAAGATTTTATCTATAGTGTGAAGGAATAATGGGGCTATGAGAAGAACATTTCTTTTGCCATATTTAAAAAATGACTTTATATAACATATACTTGCAAATTGTGACCTAATGTACACCATTTTCTCCTTCGAGTTACGTAACAATATTTATAATCATACACAACAATAACCAAAGGAATGTGTTGTTTAAAAAATATCATGATATATGAATTTGTGTAGGTGGTCTGTTGATGGGGAATAATTCTATCATAAGTGAGTTTATATGAAATAGGGAAGACTTTATATTCACATTATCAGAATCATCAATCTTGTACATACAATCAACCTTACTGAGATATGATGTTATTATGAGTCTCGCAACGGATGTATTAAATAATGTATGTGTAGAGTTTTTATTGAGCTCTTTTATTTCATAAAATAAAAATCTTCGAAAAGACTAGTCATGTAAGCCACATAGTAAAAAAATTGCTGGATTGAAGTGAGTAACCTTGGTTGCAGAAAATAAATATTTGACTGTTTAAAACTTAAAGTAAAGAAAGTAAAAATTTTCTTGAACCATGGAAATATTTACTTGCAATCTTACAAGTAAATCTATCCAATCCATCCAGTTTTTTGTACTCCTATCTTAGATGCGCAACTTCAATCGTTTTTATCATATTAGCTATATGAGCTCCAAAAAATTGGCACTCCCAGCAATTGATGTCACTACAGTAGATAGTTTCTAAATTTAAAAAAAACATAGACAATGATTATTACAACAATGTTGTATGTAAAATATAAACTCTTTTATAGAAAAGTCTATGTTTTCTGTAGGAAATGTTAAGAGTAGGTTTTGCGTATGACTTCTAAGCAATTTTTCTATCCTTGATAAATAAACAAATTAAAGATAATTTCTTTTGAAGTGTCAATTAGTATAAATAACTTTTCGTCTATTTATTATTAATAACTTTAAAAAAATGGTTGATTTCTGTTGTGTGGACTAATAAAAAATAACTAAGTCTACGTGTGATTCATAGTGATATTTAGATAAGTAAAAAAGCTATTAGCCTGTGTAGAGTCAATTAAAGATGTAAACAAAAATATAATTTTATGATACTATTAACAACAATAGTTGTCAAAAAACTATTCAACCTAAGAAAGTTAACTATGTTTTATCTTTTACAAGTAGCGCTTTTTGACAAGGATAAAAGATATAAGACATGTCTTTACTTGATTGAAAAAAGTCCGAAACAAAAACGAATCATTTTGTAAATGAAAAGCCTCATTAATTTTGCTATTAACTAATTATTTCGATACCACATTAATTATTAAATTAAAAGAATCTTTTTTTTTTTTTAAGTTTAAAAAATTGATTATAATTTTTATTTGGATAGATATTACACATGACCAATATACAAAACTATCGTGTCTACGTATGGTTGTTGGCAGTATAATAACACACTACGAAATGTTTTGAATAATCGAGATTTTGGTTTTAGATTGACTTACAATCATATTATTGTATAGAGGATTTTCGAAAATTAGTAGGTTTAAGTCACATCAATTGCCCGTTGTCTTTCGGTCTTATTGGTTTGAATCACACTCTATTTATTTTTCAGTCTGGACAAGCTAACATAATGTCTCAAACTAGGACACGTTGTATATAAATATACAAATGAGAAATTGTATTTTATAATATAATAAAGTAACATGAGTGAGGCTGGACCAACTGAAATCCTCATCATCATCATCTAGATATATTTTGTACAGGAAAACGACAATATTATATAGTTGGGGAGTTAATACCTTCTTAATGTGATCGCCATATCGTCATGAATATATATTGTACATGTACATCTCATCAGTTTCAAAAACCATTGTCGTCATCATGTTAAGTATTCAGGCTAAACAAAGATAGATAATCTTTTAGTATTATGTATGTACAAAATAATATGTATATAGGGTGTTAGTCAAAGCTTTCTTAAGAAATTTTCGGAAGTATAACGTAGAAAAAGTGATTAAAAAGTTATGTTTCTTATTCCCATTCCGTTTTATATTATTAGTAAATTCAACCAAATTTTCGTTGTAAGTTGCGCAAAAGCATGTTATGATAAGGCAGGCAGTGTATTCCTACTTTTAATATAGGATAGAGATATAAAGGTTCGATTGATTTATGAATTTTTTGAATATAAAAAATATCATCTGTCATATTATTGGAAATATAAATACTACAATAAAAACAAGTGAAAGCAAAATTGACTGAGGTAATTGTTGAAATACCATGTATAGACAGTGTTGATTACTCTGTCACATTACACATTCATATATGTCTCACATATATAACTGATATTCCCATATAATACATACTATACAATTTGCGCATAATTTGCGCTCTCACGGATAAACAGTGATGTTTAAGAAAAAATGTTTCAAACAAAAGTTGTTTATTTTTTCACTTTTACCAAAATTTTGTTCTTAGTATCAATTTTTAAGCGTTACAAACTTAGGGACTAAACTTAGGATACCTTGGTATATTTCAAATACATGGTATAAAAAGAATGACAAAATTTATGACAAACTTCACCTATTATAAATATAAATACCAATTATTATTGACTTTGTAATACCCAAAATATTTAAATAGGGTCAAATGAGACAGAATGACAAATGATGAAGCTCTAGAGAAATACATGGCTTAAGATATTTCCAGAGAGCCCTTGTCGACAGATTTGGCCTATTTTTTCACAGACTCAGAAGTTGCAGACTTTTGGGTGGCTTAGATCGCGAGATATTCAGCTTCCAAGTTCGCAATTTTGAGGGTCAAAGCATGTAGGTATAACTCACTGTCCTCCCAACTACGACAGAATTGAAAAAAGTACCAAAGTTGAAAAGAATTTTGTTAGAATAAAAAAAAAAATATATGGCATCACGTCTTTTTGTTTTCGAGATATTAATTTTGACAAAGATTCTCATTATTGGGAGCTACGGCACTAATTATTTTGTGTTTTAAACAGTCAAAATTTCTGAAATTTTTGGGATTTAATAGTTAGCCATAGTCTGTGAAATAAAAATTCGCCAAAAAGTGGGTTTTACCTTGGTTTTAGCATAGAAACTGGAAATACCTTAAGATATTTGGTTGTCTGTCGAATAATCTTCAAATTTCTTGGATCACCCCATAAATCTAGTAATTCAATGTTGTTATTATGTGATATAATATACAAATGAATTAGAAAGACCACTCATTATTACTTATTCACTCAAACACATTATCATCAGGGAACTAACTATACGCTTTAAAGCTATGAATGATTAGTAAATACTAGTGCCGTAGAGTATATAATGTCTAATGGTTACTATAGTAGTAAATACAAATGAATATGCAGCTGAGAAGATATTCTTCTATAGGAGTGTATGGTAGAGAAACTGTCAGTATATTCCTTTGTTTGTACACTCCTAAATGTTGTAATTAATTTTTTAAGGATTACACTTGGGAATGAAAAAATCATTAATTTGTTTTGAAGTCGAAAATGCGACAATCGTGAAAATCCTGTTCTTTGGTTTTACTGTCACCAGTTAGGCTGTATCGCAACGTTAGTCGTTTTAGTACTTGACTGTTTTGTTAAAATAAATGAATTACCTAATATTACCTATACGTATGGTATTAAATATCTGGAAATTTATTATTATACCAAAAGTTTGTTTGCTGCATCAATATTTCTAAGCATTACAAACTTAAGACTAAACTCAATACACTCTGAATAGGCTTTTGTCCTAAATTTGAAAAATTAGATAATACGTTACAATAGTATCTGATTTACACCAAGAAAGTATTATTTAAACAAGTGAAAACAAACAATTGACTGAGTTAATTGTTATAATACCACGCATAGACAGTGTTGATTACTTTGTCACATTACACATACATACATGTCACACATACATAATTGATATCCCCATATAATAATAATAATAATAATAATGGGGTTTAACATCCGTTTCTCTGACATATGCACCTATAACAGAGGCCACCCACATCATTATTATTTGTTAATCATTAGTTATTTAACTTCATACATGTTTACAATTACAATTTGATGTGGGTGGATTCGGTTGCTTCGTTCTTATCCAAGCGACGACAATTTGATCAATTCTACCGCCCTCATTATTATTACATATTTATTAACTTGTTCACACTGCCGCTGCCTGGAATCGAACCCGCAACCTAAGTCTAAATACACGACCGGTCAGAGTCTAATGCCTTAGACCACTCGGCCATTTTGGCTCTCCATATAATATATATATATCTCCATATAATACATACTATACAATTTACGCCTAATTTGCGCCCTCTATCTCTAACGGTTTACAAGATGGGTCTTACGTACCCAAGACCCAATTGACTTATGTTGCTCATTTACGAACTCGACCTCACTTTTTACGTCCTGAGTACTCTGTAAAAATTTCAGCTTGATATCTTTTTGAGTTATCGTGTTGACAGACAGACGGACAGACGGACAGACTGGCAGACAACCGAAAATGGACTAATTAGGTGATTTTATGAACACCTATACCAAAATTGTGTTCATAGCATCAATATTTTTAGGACAAAACTTAGTATACCTTTCATATTACATATATGCATGGTATAAAAAAATACAATTTACCTTATGAATTTTGCATTTTAAAAAACCAATTCAAAACTTCTAAACAGTGTAGAGTGTCATGGCGTTATGAATGACATCAAATCGTGACATACAATCATTTTTGTATACGTAAGCTACAAGTACATACAAGTTTACATGTTTTTGTATATGTAGCATAGTGTTTCATTTAGCGTGACGTAATACTTGCAAAGTACTTCCGACTGGTGTTTGCTGTCACGTGACCGGATGCATAGTTTTACGAAAATTAATATCTTAAAATAATAAGTATCTTTTTTCTTAAAAAAAAAAAAAAATAATTTTGTGTTTTCTTACGCATCATGATTAGAAATTTTAATCCAACCGATTTATTCGTACAGTGGACAAAATCCTATTGAATTGATTTGGTTCATCTTATTGAACATAAACAATACAGAATAAATTTAAAATGTTTAGTTTATATATTTGATTAAAATATCATCAATGATTATTGCCCTCTTAGTATTTAGATGCAAGTATACATACTACAGTTCTCGGTCAGAGGTTACTGACATTATAAATATACTAATTTCTATTCATTAATTGAAACAAATACAATTATAAGTACGTAGGTATACGAACGCTGCAGTCAGTTATGTGGCTTGTGGTTTTTTCTATACCATTGCCTTAAATATAGGTAAAAATGCATACAGCAACCAACATATTTAGGTTAAACTTTTCTAGAAAAAAAAACCATTTGAATTTAAAATTGTTATTTACCTTGAATAAATTGGTTTTTATTTTACAAAAAATTTTTATTTCAATGTGATTTATTTTGTATATATCCAATGTTGTGAGTATTTATTACATTTAATTAAAACTCTTGAAATTGTTTTCTAGCTCGAACTGACTGTTTGTTTTCTTTTGTTTATACGGTTTAGCTCAAAATTTATTTGTTATGAATAAAAAAAGGTAGGATTATATGCATGTAGGGTATTTTATGGTTCTACTAAGAAAGTAGAAAATAATTTTTGAGAACACGTCGCATGATTTTCTAGATATTAGTCAATTGAAGTAAGTTTTTTGAATAGCCATGATTTGACTACATTTTTTGTATCACTTCAATTTATGAATTCTCACTGGACGGAGAGAAAAGTGAAGTTGATTTTCGAAAATCTTTAGAATATATGAACGTTCAAAATTCCTATTTAAACAGAGAAGAAGTACAGGTTAGTGACGTCATTGTCCGACATCACTATAGAGATGGGCTATAATCTTGGAATGCCTATAACTTCTTCGTTTTTTAATCAATTTTAATTTCACTTTCAAATTTTGCCATGGTATCAAGTTCAATTTTACTTTTTATGCGTTATATGGCAAATTCCACATCAGCAACTACCGTAGGGTGCTTTGAAAAATGATTAATACATACTCGAAAGTTCGTGAATCTATTCCTTTTGGCGAGTCGGACACTATGACCACTTGATTACATTGACAATTACTAAAAAATTCAGTAAATATGTACGTTTTTAAAAAAGAAAATTACATAAAAGCGGCATGGTCGAGGTAGTAGACAAGCTCAATGGTTCAGTATTTTTGATGGACAAAATATTTTATTGCTTAATAATTATTAATGTTATCAAGTGGTCATAGTGCCCGACAAATTCACTACTACGTTTTTTCAGAACGATAATTCAAATATGTCGTCATCATGCTCATTTTACTCTGTTAGAGCAGACCTAAAAAAGTGTAGTCGGTGCAGCCAAGGAAACAACTGTGACAGAATAGTTTGCTACATTAACTTAGCTCTCACCGAATTAAAAAATAACAATAATTATAACTAACTACATTCATTATATTATCGTTATGTTTTTACTTTTAGTGCATTTTTTTTTCACTTTTTAAAGTCGGTTTTTTTTTTTTTTTTTTTTTGTTAAAAGTTTTTTATTATTACTTCGGCTTCAAGTATATACTTTAAAAATAGTTTCACGAAATTCTTCAAACGCTGATATACATAAAATTTTCATTGGAATAATCATTTACTATCCATGGTTTAATTTAGTGTGTTATATACCAAACTTTGGACAGGATTTCCTATTATAATAGTAAGTGAACAGTCATTATTAGATAAATTTGATATACAAGTTCCGATTGTAATTTGATAATAGAATATCATATACATACATACACATTGTAATATATTTATTAACGTATCGAATAAATTAATATAATTTGTAATATTTATTAATATATGATATGATGGTCCTATTTAAATGAATGAATAAATGTGTTTTATTCTTACCTGATTATTCAATGTATTTAATACAGTCAATCTAGGAATAGCTAACAAACAGTATCAAGATTTTAGTCTGAATGCCCGTTAGAGTTTAATGTTAATGTGATTATTGTGTGGCTTAATAACTCAACTTAATCACTCGATTGTTAGTCAAAAAAGCCGGCTAGGTGTGATCCGAAAGGTCCACACGACTAACTTCCCAGTGGAAAGGATAAAATTTCTCAGATTTTCTATTTATTAATGATATTAGTGACACAACTTAAGCTTGTCAAAAGTTGATACGTTATTTGACGTTATCATGTTATATTATTTTTTTTTTTTTATTTATTAAAATTAAACTATTGCAGATCCCCTATTATTATGATTATTATTTTTATTATTTTATATCGTTTTTATTATTTTTTTTGTAAACAGTTTTTTTTTTCATTTCAGAGGGCTTCAGGGACAGCACCCTGACTCATGGTTTCGGTTGGTAATAGAAATTGCCTTTGAAAATAAGATTGTATATATGTATATATCATATCAATAACACAAAGAAATAGATCGTTTTAGTTTTTCAAAACCAAGTGCATTACAATTTGTCGTCGATTTGTCGGATAATGGAAATTTATGAAAAATAATCAAGTATGCTGTCGTGAGTTCTTTTACGCAACTCAAAGAAAACAATGTTAAGCCATTTGGAATTAAAATTTAGAATCTTGAAAAGAATTATAGAACTAATGTAACATCTGGTATTTACAAAATTAAAAAAAACCCTCGACTAACTTTTCGGGTACGGAACTCTAAACTCGCACTTGAAACATATCTTAGAAGACTCTTCATTAAATAACTGTTTTCTAAACTGAACCAATTTCGAATATCATCGCCAATTTTTTAGTTTAAATTCGTCACTTTTTGGGCCTTAAGAGTCGTCTATATTCTGCATTAACAATAAAATAACACATAAAATAACCAATCGACAGTGTAGGCGAGCCATTATTACTAAAAGTCTCATTATATATATCCTGCATATGAAATATATCAGAGTATATTAAGTTTTGTTCCAATTTTTAAACCTGAGAAATATTGATTTCAGAAATAAAATTTTGGTATGGGTGTTCATAAAATCACCTAATTAGTCCATTTCCACCACAAAAACAAAATAGCTGAAATATTTATAGCGTATTTTTTTAACGTAAAAAATGTGTTTAAATTTGGAAATGGGCAATAGAAGGTAATTGAGTCTTGGTTCCGTAAGATCCATCTTGCGAAACCGTAATAGATAGAACAAAACTTTAAAGGTAAAAATGGTTCTTATAACAAAATAAACAACTTTTGTTTGATACATTTTTATTTTATTAGTTAGGGTAAAATTTTACTTTTCATTATCTAAAAAATTATAAAAGATAAATAGCAGGAAATTTGAAGGTAGCTTCAGAAAGTTTTTTTATTTTCATTTATTATTAATATAACTTAAATTCACCTTTAATATTAAGGGAGCCAAAAAGTACAACTTCGTGGAAAATTTTGTGTGTGTAATAATTCCTTTTGTAACTCTGATATTTAATACTGTCTATATTTATTATTCAAACAATTAACTCAGTCCATTGTTTATTTTCACATGTTTAACATATTTATTTTACTTTTACTATTGTTCAAAGATAACTTTAGTTCTCTTGATCCAACTAATCTTTAAGTTTATTCATATTTTATAAATAAAATAATAACAAATCAAATAACAATAAAAAAACCTGTTAATATTAGAATTTATTTCATTCATTTCAGGGAAAGTAATCTAGGTGGGTTCACTGTTCGTGTAGGTTTATCGCAATTTTTTCTATACTTCTAATAATTCAACTTTCTATATTATGATTAACTAAATAATGAAGAATAAACTGTATGAATTAGACTACCTTCCCATATATAGACCGGCTGATTTTAACATAAAATTGCGCAAAACCTAGGGGGCGAAAAATAGACCATGCTCGTAGCTAGTAAGGGATAAATGAAAATTTATTATGTATTATTTTCTTTATAAAATAACAAACATTTTCTGTTATTTGTTTTGTTATAAAGTTCTAATAATATAAATTTTGATTTATATCCTAAAATTTATTTTCTAACTAAGAGGTACTGTATCAAGCGTTTTTAATTAGAACACACTACTTTGTGAAAGAACTTATGTCACAACAACATCAATACCCAGGAGGAATTTTTTTATACTTAGGTGGTACTCCATTACATTAAAAGAAATAACAATTTGACATAAATTAAATGGACATTCTAGAGACCCTACCTAGTGATTTTAACTGTATTCATTTTACAAGTCACTTTAAAGCCATAAATATTTTTTATGGTCCAAACGATACCCTTGTAAAATGGTAAAGAAAATATATCCAAATAATTTTAAGAATTATGCCTTGAATGAAGTATTTCTCTTTAATTGAAGAAAATAATATAATTTAACAAAATAACAATGCATCAATATCCTTAAAAATGAAGAGTGGAAAAACAATGATTTAAATTTAATTCTTTAATTTAAACAAAAAATATAGAAATTGAAATTATGTAGGCAAATTGAATAACTAGCAAACAACCACACTGAACTCTTGAACATGAAAAAAAAGATGGGCAAATTTTTTTGGTTTCAATTATATCAATAAATAGGACATAAATACTGTTTTTTATATTTGTGAATATTTTTATTTGAAAAATAAATATAAATAAACTATTTTTATTGATTTTTCCATCATCATTTCATTCGTTAGTTTTAAGTAGGGATATAATAAATCCAAATATTTTTGAGAAATTGCAAAAAAAGAACTGTGAGCTTTCACTTGAAAATTGATTTATTAAATCAATTTAATTTGATTTATTAATCATATTTCGACACTTGGTGGCGAAAACCTGTACCACAATTTAATTTCAACGAGCTTTATACCCGCCCGCTTCATTGAGCTTAAAAGTAACAACCACCGCTTTATAGCCTTCAGCACTCTTGATCTCACTTATCACCCTTCCATAACACTCGAAGGGATTGAAATCTTTAATTTATGGTTCAAAATAATGACCATAGATGGAGCAGTAAAATGTCAGATTAAATTTAATTTTTTAAATATGTCTTTATAACTTATAGCTTATGTGTTTTTCTGATGTATGAGCTATATTGTTGTACAGTCTCTTTCAAAGGTTCTATATGGTATAAATATATTTTCACGAAACAAAAACTGTTGACTTTTGAATCAAATGATTTCGTTAAAAATGAATAGCTTGACTAACCGTTCAAAATTTTGTATACAAAAAACATATGTTGCATCGAAGATGATGGTTTGTTTGTTTATATTTGTGACAGTATGGCACTACAAACTAAATTGTAACAGCGAATAGCTCTGTTACAAACATAATATATTTTTTAAATCAAATTTTGCATTCCGCATTAAGAACAGTTTCAGAAGTGTAGATTGTTGCAGTCTTCTATTTCCTTATTTCTATTTAAATCAATCACTTTAATAAAATAAGTACGATACAGCATTTATCAAAGAAAATAAAAAACTAAAAACATTGCGTTTCTGGCGCAAGAAAAGTAAACATAGAATGCTTCTGATGTATAAGCTACAAGTACTTTGCAAAGGTGGGTATCTGCATGGGAGAGTGGTGGCGTTATTTAGCGACAGTAATATGTTGAGATATTGAACAGATACATTTATTTTTTGTCGAAATTTTTATCTACAAGAAAAACATTTTGTCAGAGCGAAGCCACTTTTCCTTTTATATTCAGCGTATCGTCTTCTTATAACGGCCGCTTGATAATATAAGTATCCGAGGAAAACGTAGGTAGTTTGTTACTGTTTCAAAACCATCTTGAAAACATTGCAAGACTATGTGATATAAGATGAATAACTCGGTACCTATCGTACAAGCACATTTATATTTATACCCTAAATAAAATATTGTATGTCCCCTTTATAAATTTAGGCGGCGACATTATACTACACACAATCAAATGAAAATACGGAACCGGCAATATTACTTAGTCACAATTAATATTGTTTACACATCCTTCCGCTCCATGCTCTCTGTTCATTTACTTTTTCCATTAAATTTTATTTTTTCCATTTTACTCTCTATATTTTAAATAATTTACTTTTGTTGGATTATTTGTTTAGTTTGATTTAATGGTTTTTATGAAATTTATTTATTTATTTATTTGAATGTGAAATTTTTGATTCGGCAATGTGTCTGATAGTGATTGATCTGAGATGTAACTAAAAATATTGAATGAGGTTTGTAAAAATGGCAATTATTGACATAAAACTAATTCCATATTCAAGGAATGTTGTGGGTGTAATTTTAATATGTATGATTTAGTTATATATTTTGGTTGCGGTTTTAAAATGAAATTTAGAAAACGTTGCTCGCTCTTCTACCATAAGTAAGTTTAAATGAAAATATATAATTCATAAATTCTTTTGTTGACTTCAATGTGATTAAAAACAATATTTTATAACAATTATCATCTATTCATCCTTTAAAAAGGATATTCTTCTTATCACTGAATATTAATAAAATTTAATCCATCTTTTAACTTTAATTTAAATTTATTTTTCATAATATACAGGATAGGTCGTTTTGTTTTATTTAAGTAAGTCTCTCTTCCTCATAGAGATCTCTTTAATACGATTTGCCTGGTACCAACGCTGGCGTCAACGATATCCCCAAACGATTGCATTTGAAGCGCAGGTATAAGATGAAATTTTGGGAAGAAATTTTCCTAATAAGTTTTTTATTCAGTAACCTAGTATGAAACGTTCTTCTAAGAATTTTATCGATTATATCACCTTTTTCTTGCAATAAATTATTTTGTGGTTCTGGAAGTAGAGTATCTACCTCTGTCCCACCCTTCGGAAATAAATCGAAAAAGCACAAGTTCGGATGAATATGATTTTTTGACACTCAGGCGAACATTTTCACCGACTCCATAAAAATCTACTGACGAGGAGTCGGTTCTTTGGACTGTTTTTTTTGGGTTTTATTTCCTGGATTATAATTAAATAATTATTTGCATTAGTCCCTCCTACTCATACTTATCTATTTTTAGAGCTAGTCCTGCGAATCAATTTTATATTTAAAAATTAAGCGGCTCCAGCTTTTAAAAATAGTCATGCATGAGCGAGTTTTCGTATTTTTCCAAAATACTCTATCATTTGATACTCACGTCATGACAGTGCATTAAAAATAACTATTCCATGATCTTGAATGATCCATGATCCAATATGGCATTGGATTTAGAATGCCGTCACTTAGCTAAACATGATTTTAATCAGTATATGATAACTGTTTTAAAATTCAGTAACAAATACATACGTACGTACATACATACATACAGCCAGACGTATACATACAAGACATTGCAACTTAAATATAAGCTTGTAAAAATGTAAAATTGGGAATTTCAATTCTTTTATAGATACAAGAATTTAATATTCTGATCTCCGTCATTACCATTTAAAAACCTTCCTTTCCCAGTAATAACTAAAATGCCGAAAATTCTTAAATACTTGAGCAAAACACAACCACCCCAATTAAGTAAACGTCTTACTTAATAATATTAGTATTCGAATTAATTAATACAACCGCACTAAATTTGTATGTTTTAATTTTTTTCTTGTATCAGAGAATTTTTAATTTCGGCATCTTTCACTGAATAATTTTGTTAAATAGATTAAAATTGCCTATCCTGTATACCAACACTGTAATATAATGGAGACAGCCAGTAGTTATATTTAGAATATATATTTTATATTTTATATATTTAGATATTTTTAATATTCTTTTGACTACAGGCAATATTACTTACATTTATAGACGTACATATTACACTGTCTACTGTAAGCTACACGACTTCTCTATTTTTTTAACTCCAAAATAAAAAAGGGGTGTTATAAGTTTGGCCGCTATGTATGTGTGTCAGTCTGTCTATGTGCCTGTCTGTCTGTCTGTGGCATCGTAGCGCCTAAACGGATGAACCGATTTTGATTTTTTTGGTTTTGTTTGAAAGGTAATTTAATGGAGTGTTCTTATGTTTCAAGGGCGAATTTAAGGTTCCGTACCAGAAAAAAACTAAAAATTGGCGATGATCTTCCAAATCGGCTCAGTTTGGATAAGGCTTTGAGGAAAAATACAATTTAATGGAGATTGTTCTAAGATATGTTTCTAATTCGAATTTAGGATTCCGCACCCGAAATTTTTCCGGGGTTTATTAAATTTTGTAAATTTCACTTGTTGGATAAGACGTTTTTATGACTGGGAGTCGTACACTTATAGGCCCACATATGATGAGAGCATCGGTCAAACGCAATTTCAAACGCAAGTGAACCTTAGTCACTCACGCTAACGTTCAGATGCACCTTCAGGAACACGTGTTACTGAGAAATTTTAACTTTACATTTTTTATTTAAATGATATTTTTATGTAAATTTTTGTATCCAGCCAAATTAAACATCCGAAGGTACTAAAATTCGCACCCAGCTCAAATTTGATAGGAATGTTAAAAACTCCACCATAAAAGAATCTAAAAATTCCCCATCAATACGATACCTGGAATATAATTTACTCGAGTCAAAGGTCACAAAAGGAGTTATCCGCGATTTTCAGCTAAATACTTTTTTTTTCTATGAGCCACCGTTTCTGAGTTATAAAGATTCAAAAACTTGGAAGAACTGTAATCTTCAAATGATTCTATGAATATTTTCTAACAATTTAAATGAGTAACTATGAAAATTTTTGAGATGAAAGAGGAAATTAGATATCTCAAAATTATAATAAAGAAAATTTTTTGTCACTGAATTTGACAATATGTAATCACGCAAATAGGTAATTAGAACCGAAGAACGAAAATTTGGTTAATAGAAATAGACTCCATATATACCCAGTCCAATATTTTGATAACCAAGCTTCAAACCAAATTTCGGTTAGATAGGTATACATGCGTATATTTCGCTTAATATTTATTTTTGATTGTTTAAGGATACTATATTATTAAAAGATAATTTCCGCAGGTGTTCAATTACAATCGTGTATTCGTATGAAAATGCGAAATTCAGTTTTGCTAATTTGGTTAGGGCTGTGATTGCGTAACAAATAATTTCGATGGTTCCGTCTATTTTGAATGTTCATAAGGAAAACAATATCACACTCTATTTAGAGTCTTAAGAAATTTTAACCAAAATCTCAATCGAACAGAATGCAAAAATTTTTGAAATTATTTTTTGAACGATAAAGATTATCTTCTGACAAAATTGCGTTGAAATCGAAATACTGTTGTCCAAATGTATATTAAATACACAAATTTCTAATATTATGATATTTGTATTACTAATTGAAAATTTTTACTCCTGGGAGTCATGGAACATAATGAAGTGAAATTTCTATAATCCTATATTTGGAAAATTGATAAAAACAAAATCGGAGAAAAGCATAGTTTAAATTGTTGCCCAAGTATTGAACTTATAAAAAGCAAGTATTGAATATAATACGAAGAAAAAAGGCAGTGAAATGACTTCAAATTGCCTGTTTCAAACATCCTGCCATTTGCTTAACTTTTAATGTTGTCAAGGACTTTCTTTTAATTTGAACGGTGAAACTAAATTGTGAGCCCTCAAACTCAAGAAACTTTCAAACATCGAGAAAAAGCCACGGTTAAAATTTCATTTTAAAACAAAAAAAAAAGAATCATAAGAGTTTTGGTTTATTATAGGCCTGCCAGCCTGTCAATAAATAATCACTATAATCCAACTATTTTATTTTGAACATTCTGTAACATATAATATGGATGCATATAAAACATACTACATTAAAGAATTAAATATCATATGAAATTTAATACGGCAATATTATTTAAATGTCCGCAAATTCACGGTCATATACATATTTATATATCCATTTCATATGTATAATAAAATGAGCATGAATTCTTTTTGTTCCATCATATTATATACCTACTATCATATCCATATATACATTTTATGCAAATATATTGCAAAATATGAACGTTTATTTTAATAAGTAAAACGTATAATATAATAATATGATCCCGTTATCTAAACAGAGCATTAAACCCTAAAAGAACGTATTTGGTTTTCCATGTTTATAATTATAAGGCTTCTTTCCGTTCTTAAGACAACGAAAAAAAATTTCTTAATTATACTTTAACTTACATATTTTGAATTTAAAAATAAATTATGTAAATGCTTGAGAATTTCAACTGCCAAGAAGGAAAGGCTTTCAATAGGGTACTTTCGGTAGTGAAAAATAAACCATGAAACTATATAAAAATTAAAATTTATCTAGAAATATACTTAAATATTCTGATTTTGAGTCATAAAAGCATATAATTGTTTTATTTAATTAAAATTAAAAATCCTAATTTTTAAACTATATATCACGTGACCTAAAACAGGAGCTAGGCATGATGTGATGTCATATAGGCATTAACCATAGAATATTATACATAGATAACGCGAGGGATATGCTAGCCTGTGAGTGGATGCGATATGATGAATGAGAGAGTAGACTGCCAGTTAGTTCCTATGTATCCTTGTCATAGTCATATGTCATAATCATATGATGCATAGATATTTTGTGTAATGTAAACAATATCTAGCGAAAGACATATAGATTAGACAAGGACACATAGGAACTCACTGGCAGTCTTCTCTTTCATTCATCCTCTTGCAATTGGCGTTCTCTATGTATAATATTCTTTGGCATTAACTGTTAGTTCAGTGTTAGCAGCTGGGCACATATCTGTTAAATTTAACTGTGTTGTTTCGTCAGTGAATTTCATTTGTACCTATTTATTTATAAAAATGCAAATAATAACCACTAATGACATGATAAAAAAGAAGATAAAAACATATGAAGGCAAAAGCATTGATACGGTAACAAGTGTGGCAGAAGATTTTTTGACAGAATCAAAAAAAGAAAACTTACTAAAATCAATTAGGGTTCCGTACACGAAAATTTTGTCAATGGTTTTTTAAATTTTGTAAATTTCACTTGTGGCATTACCAACAAAATACTGTTATACTCCAAAATACTTTTTCCAAATTTAATTTTATATTTTATTTGTTAAAATCTTGCTATTACTGTATTTATTGCCAGAGAAATAAATAAATAATAACAATGACAAAGTATGACGTAAATAACATAAAAACAAAATTGGTTACATATAATTAAATCTGATAATTTTTGGTAATTTGATACAATAAAAATGTAATGTTAAATGTTAACATTTAGTATAGTACACCAGCACAACTTATTAATGAGCTATACATTATGACTATGTAAAAATATTACATGAAAATACAATGTGAAATTAGTGTTGTTACATGTAAGTTACTACATGTGAATACAGGGAGTTTTTAAAAATTAACTAATTAATTATTACTGGTATATTAACAGCAAGTTTATCACCTGAACCCCATATATAGTCAAGTAGGTAGGATGTTTGCCATGACCCAAGAGCCTGGAGATCGATTGCTGGTTTTTATATAAATTAAGTATATTCGTCCAATCAGCTTAAGGTTTTACCCCGGATACAGACGGAAAAAGCTGAATATTTATACAAAAGTCACATATGATCACCGTGTGCGTCCTTAGATATGCAAAGTTAAAAATAGCTAAAATCAGTTTTTTGAGAATATCTCGTTTTCTTTGCCCTAAATCATTTATTTATATTTATTATAAAAGTTGTAGGAGATAAAATTTTCAACAAATTTTGATGAAAAATTGTTTTGAACGTTGAATCCCGTTTTTGAAATAGAGGGTGCTAATATGGAGTACTCAGCTATACGTACCTAGCGAATAAACCTCGAAAAAATTTGTTTTTCGCATGCCTTAATTATGATTGTTTATTTGCAAGTTTTAGTTTTCAATAATTAAAAAACTCCTCGTATATCCTATATTATGTGGATCGCGTTGAAAATGGTGTAACAATAACAACTTTACCACACCTTGGAATCATTAACGCCCTTTTATTTTATTCACCACAGACCATTTGTGTTAGAATTTACATTATTTGTACACAATATGAATTTAAATTGGCTGTGTTGTTGCAGTTTACAAAAAAACAAAACTATAATTTAAAATCAAAGCATTTTATGATGCTACCAAAGGTTCTGTAGTGGCTATATTTATTCATTAACGATCAATATTCTCTTTTTTATTATGGGTTATCTCTAAGAAAATGAGTTAGTCAAATTAATCTTATCAAAGAAATTCCCATTAACTCTCAGTTTATCTGAACTAAAACAAACCAAAAGTCTCTAGCATCTGACCTTTTTCTCTAAATAATAATTTCCAAACTCTGTTTATAAATTGTTTATCAGCGTTTATTTACAGTCGACAAAATATTTTCTTTTATATTGGTCACATAAATAAATCACACGTTATACTTTTAAAGTTGGATTATATCCTTAAAAAATAGTTATGAAACTCACATGACTACCGTCATCATTTGTAAATCCTTCCAAAAAGCTCTATATATGTAAAGAAACTACGTATATTTTTTCAGTTATTTTGATTTTCATATAAGTCAAAAATTTGTTTGCCTAATGCTGAGAAATATAAGTTTAGAGCGATCCTACAAAGGAATGGTCGGTACAGCTGAATCGCAGCAGAGATATTAGCAAAATTTTCATTTTTATACACGGTAAGAATTTTATCTTGACTTACAGTGTGATCATTTCAAAAGAATCCACCCTTATTTTGAGTGAAAACATGTCGATATCGAGGGAGAAGTTAAAAAATGGTACCTAGAAAATTTTAGATTTCATTCCTTTACCCCGACCCACCCCAACTTAGAAATTTCTAATTGAACTCCCTACTTTGTGATACGTCATTAAAAGGGCATAAAATTCTCTTTCATGGGCTTGCGATGATACGACATGAGGATTTCATGACATTTCAAATGAGGCATCACAAAGTAGGAAGTGCTGTTTGAAATTTCAAAGTTGGGGTGGGTGAGGGTGAAGGAATGAAATCTTAAATTTTCTAGGTACCTACCATTTTTAACTTTCCCGTCGATATCTTAATCGAAGTGTTTTCACTCAAAACAATAATCACATCAGGTCAAGAGTTATTAAGGATGGATACTTGAAAAATGAGCACACCGTTTAGTACGATTCAGGAACATGGGATCTTATTATTATCCATCCACGTTATTAGATATTTAAAAAAAAATTAATTTTAATGTTTTTAGACAACAGCTTTTAGACTAAGATTCTCCACTGACATTACATTACACGAATGTAAAAATCTAAACGATATAACAGTTTTTGTTCGTATTTGTGCTTATTACACTTCAAATATCATCGTATCGCTATTTTTCATCTTCTATTGAGTACAACATTATTGTATATCGTTGTCATAACGTTCTATTAACCCTCTATATACCAAATAACTATATGGTATATGAATGAATAAAATGAATGAGTGAATGAATAAAAAAAAATCTGTTTTTATTTTCAATGATATTTTCCGGTTATAGTTGTTATTATTATGTAGGTATATGATAGTTATGTCAGAGGTTTTATTAGGTACAACTATTGACAGCAAACAATAATCTGTAAGTTTTTATAATGTCTTAGTAAGTCAAATACGTTTAAATACATACGATAAATCGGATAAATGCACTATTGAAAGTCAAGCTTATAAACCAGTTTTTGATATATAATGGTGTGATCAAATTAACTTTTTGAATTTTTTAATTCTGAGTTCGGAGAAAAAAATTGAATTAAGTAGATAATTATGATACAAATTGAAGAAACTAAAATCGAACATTTTTTGAAGGCCGGAAAGGGTCCAAAAAAATGGTAAAGTGGTCAAATCCGGTCTTTCGCGTCAGACACCGTCGGATTGAGTTAAAAATAAAAAAGCTTTTAATAAGCTTAGGCGCCGTCAAAAGACGATCTGCAAATGAGCCCGATTGGTCCATCGATGCCCCCACAAATTGCAAAAAACCATCGATTTTGCTCGAAATTTCAAAAATTCATAATTCTTGTTGTTTTAGAGATTAATTAAAAGCTGAGATTTAAATAGATTGTAGCTTTGTGTCCCCATGAAGTATCACACACAATTTAAGTAGGCGTGATTTTTTTCCAAGAGAATTGTGGAAAAGTTAAAGAACGACATAGACTAATTTTTATCCTGGCAGATTTTTATCCTGTTTGATTATAGATTATTTCTCTTTATGTTTTTAGGGTATTTTTTTTTTTTTTTTTTTTTTAATTTTTGATAGAAATATAGATTTTATTGTGAACCAAATTCATCAAAAAGAATCCCTTTTAGAATCTGAAACTTTCATAATAATAAAACTTTTTTTATTTGTCTAATAAAATACAAAGCTGTGGGTAATAAAGTAAGCAGAAATTTATGAGCTACCCTCAAAGCATTTACAAGTACCTAAAAAATTAAGTGAACAAAGATAAACTTATTAGTTGTAGCGAAATATTAAAAACAAATGCTTAAATTTTATGAACGATGACTAGTCATTTTGTGTATTAGTTGATTTGCATGTTGCCGCAATCATATACATGGATCATTGTATACAAGTAGTTATTATAATGTTTTTAGTCTTCAGTTTAATGTTTTGTGTTATTGTATATGATTTATGATGAATTTTGACTCGACCACAACAAATCATGTAGGAGGATGAACTGAATAATATAATGCTTAGTTGTATGACCGACTTTATGATATATTATGCTTTAATATTCTTTTTTAATGCATGATATACAGTGCATACCAATCACTATTGTGTTCGAGATGTTTTAAATGATTTAAGTGTTACATTTTTATCCTGAGCAATAAGACATGTCACTTTAGACTTTTTTCTGATAATTTCTTCAACTTTATAGTGACATACAACGATTTTAATTTTTTTTTGTAAATTTCGAGACGTTTAGCATAAATTTGAATTTATTTTATACCATGTAAAAATGAAATATGTCAAAGTATAATATCTTTATTATACCATGTATATATTAAACTAGCTGTTACCCGCCCGCTTTGCGTGGCGTAAAATATACCCGCTTTGCTGGGCAACATCCCCGCTTGCACCCCTCCCTCCACATTTCCTTGCGTTGGATAACAGTTTTGTAATGTACACGTCATGCTCTTTTATTTCATACCCCACTTAGGTATATTTGTAAATATTCGATATTTCCTTCCCACTTTCTCGCTACAACTTTCTACCCACCGAAGGTAAAAAAAATTTCTAAATGTAATTTAAAACATTCTGACCAAGTTTTGAACTATTAAAAGCCATAATTTAAAAATATGAATTTTTTAGTCATGAACACCCCCGCAACCCCCCTTGTGGGTAGAATTTCGTAAAATCCGTTCTTAGCTGACCTCTACTTGGCAAAAGGAATATTCCTGCCAAATTTCAAGTCTCTAGGTCTTATAGTTCCAGAGATATCGTGATGAGTGACTATCTATCTATATCTATAGAAAGTCTCCTATATATATAAGATATATCAAGGTATACTAACTTTAGTCCCAAGGTTGTAAAGCTTAAAAATATTGAAGCTACGAACAAAATTTTGATACAGGTGTTCATATAATCACCTAATTAGTACATTTTCGGTTGGCCTACCATTTACCATTTTCCTTAGAGCTTTCGCCAAACTGAACTGATTTTGAGGATCACTGCCTATTTATTAGCTGTTCCGAGTACCGAATCCTAAACTCACTCTTGATTAAATTACCTTGCAAACGCTACGATTCCATAGACACATAAACAAACAGAGGTTAATCTTATAACCCTCTTTTTTTGTTTGATATTTAAAAATTATTTACTCTGCTGAAGAAAACAGAGTGGCCGTTGCCCGACATCCTCAAAATTGCGATTTCCTGTAATTTTGCGTAGTCGAAGTCTGGTAATCTTTCTACTCCATTAAAATGGTATCAGATGTTTAATTCTCTTTGTACAGTCCAATATTTATTCTTATGCATTTCTTTGTAACAATTTGTCGTATCACAACATTGAATATACAAAAAAACTAAGAGGAAATGTTAAGTAGACTTATAACATATGTCAAAATATTAAATTTAAATTAAAATAATAACGCCTGAAAATAATAAATAAAAATCACATTCCAAAAGAACATATTATGATGCTTCTTAATTCTGATTTAAAAATTAATGTGGGAATTTTTGTTTTTTGGGTTCAAGAATGTAAAGAAGCAAATGAAACAAAAAGTTAGATTTGTAATTTATTCTATCAATGTGTACTTAAAGTTTTGATGAACCATTAATCTTTCGTATATTGTAACATAAGACTTTTAATATATAGGAATTAACACGTTCCATAAATACCATATTTTACGTTACGGACTGAAGTTTATGAAGTTCAAACAACTCGAAAATTGTATTAAATTTGAAATACATAGGAAACACTTCGACAGATCCACCAAATACGAAGCTCCTGTAACGTTTTCATAATTACTTTTATTTTTCCAAAAAATCACATTTTCTAAGAATCATCTTTCAATCATGTATATGCATTCTCATTAATGCCCTTTATAAGCAGGAAATTTTTTTTTTTAATTTATAGATTTGAGCGTTTTTAACATGTAAATCATCTACTGAAGTGTTTTTGAAGGCATACTTTATTGTAACAAGGCTAATTTTCTTAATAAATTTTGATTTTTCCCCCAATTTCCTAGACCAGTTTTTTATATTTTATGAATACGTATTTCGACTACCAAGTAGTCATCATCAGTAAGAATTAGCTAGTCGTGATTACTCTTATTATGAATGTTACTCTTTGCTAATTTGGTGGCGGACTGCAGTCACGACTAGCTAATTCTTGCTGATGATGACTACTTGGTAGTCGAAATACGTATTTATTTAAAAAACTAGTCTAAGAAATTAGGGCAAAAATCGAAATTTATTTCGAAATGTCCTAGAGTTCTCATTTATTATCTTCGATACTATTTATATTTTATAATTTTCTTAAGTAAATTTGACAAACTAATGTTTAACTATGTATAAAAGCAGCACTGGTTTTGCCGTAAAATACCAGTGATGAAATGAATGGCATTTCTGTCTTATTTCTTCTATAAGTGACCTAAATATTTGAGCATCTATATTTCAAAAACTATGGTATTTATCGAAATATTTTACTCATAACTTCCCCAAGTTATAACAGAATCCACCTTCAAAATTTGAAAAGTATGTCTCAAATATTACCATATACTCATTTTCTTGAGAACGTCATTAAGTGTTTATTTTATATCAGCAATAACCCGCTCGCTTGATGATCTCACTAACTATTCCCCCCGTGACACTCGAAATATATTGTGCTTTTTTATTATGAAACGAAATTATTTTGCTTTCTTTATTAATTGCAGTAATTGTGTTATTCTGATTCATGATCTATATTATTGTAAAGTTTCATTAAAATCCATTCACTAGTTCAAAACCGTTCAGCTAAGACGGTGTGTAACTACTATATCTTAAAAAATTCTGATCTACTTAAAATAAAATCTTATTTAACAAAATACAAAGCATGTCTTGCATCAATTCTGTTAAGGAATGTCTAGACAAAATTTGAAGTGGATTAAACCGAAGAATCACGTTGTCTCATACAAACTTTGCCCCCGTTTTTTACCTCCTTAGGGATAAAATTTCGGAATCCTTTCTTATCGGATTGGGTGCCTACGTCATACAAAGTACAAACCATCCAAGTATCAGGTCCAAATATCAGGTCAGTCAGTCAGTCATTCAGGCCGAAGTATTTTTTATGTATAGATGTGCCGCTAATCATCCCAAAACTTTTTTTATACCGTATTAATTAAAGCTTAATGTATTAAAAATGTTTTTAGTTCCTATATCTTAATGAATATAATTTAATAATGACCTTAATTCAAAATATCTATTCAATTTTTGAATGTCATATACAGTAACTTCTATTAAAATAGGGATTTATGAAAAGTTTAAACTTCAGGTAGATGTAACAAAACAAAAAGCTTATTTGTAACAATATTATACAAAAAGTCTCCGTAAAAGTTAATTAATCATCACACAATTTTTTGTTTTATAAAAAAAAAATTAAAAATATACCCATTTTTTGTTTGAAAACCGATAAAAAAAGTTATTTTTAAATATCCAAGGAGCAATTAGTCGACAAAAAACGAAGTTATGTATTCGTATACCTAACAGAATAAAAAAATAATTAATAATTTCATTTTTAACCACAACAAAAATATAGAGGTATTACTTTTATTCTGAATGTATTTTGGTTTTTACTTCCGTTTCCAATATATTTGACAAAAATTATTACAAAAAAAACATACTAAGTAATATAGTTAAAATATATTAAAAGTTTTTAAAGGGACAAATTTAATAGGTGGAGGATTATCATTTGTCCAGGATAGCAGGGTTAAAAATAAAAAAGATGAACGGAGTGAGACCCTTTTTTAAGCAGTATATTTGTTTTTCACATGCTTAAAACTGTCAAGTTGAGAAAGTAAATCATCAAGGATAACCTGACAATAATTTATAAGGGGGCGTTAATTGTTAAGAATGTCATCGCACTAGTAAGAAAAAAGGGAACGGAAAAGGTTTCAGCCAGTTTTCGTTGACAAACTCAAGGTTTTTGTGAAATTAGTTCCTATTAAAATTCGACTACACTCATGCAACGTACTGATTTCGAGACTTATCATACTTTTCTATTTTTTTATCAGAAAAATTAATAAGTAAGAAGTAATTAAATGTTGCATATAGAAATGATGTAAGTGGTCTTCGTTACAGTGTCGACTTTGGTATCTCAGCAACGAAAATTAAAACTCTAAAGATTGTTAATTGAAGTCTTCAGTACGCTTTTAAATAAAAGCTTGATTTGAGGTTTCTTCTTAACCAGTATAG
Organism: Chrysoperla carnea; assembly: GCF_905475395.1. Lineage (NCBI taxonomy): Eukaryota > Metazoa > Arthropoda > Insecta > Neuroptera > Chrysopidae > Chrysoperla > Chrysoperla carnea. The sequence continues at coordinate 57,345,717 of NC_058338.1, read as the reverse complement.
AGAACTTCTTGTAATCGTTCCGAAAATCCAAGTAGGAACTTTTAACTTAACCTAACGTTTCACGGTCAGTGTGGTTGGCCTCATTTTCTTGTTCAAGATTTATCTTGAATGATCGATGACAGCGATCTTGGATTTGCCCAACCTTTTCGTCATCAATAATTGTTGAAAATTTGGGCGTTGGGTTAGAGGAGTAAAATAATTCTTGCATTTTATCTGTTTAAATTAAGAAACTTGAAGTTTCGATAGTAAGTAAAGTGGTAGAAAATCATTTGAACAAAAATTTATTGCGTGATAATTTTTTGCTGCAAAACTAATAATTTATAGAATTATTAACGATAATTCGTTTTGTACAACATTAAAAAAAATTTCGCTCTAAAAGCCGAGTTTCGATCTTAGTACGTCTAAAGAGTATTTCCCTTCTAAGCCACACAATTCTGTTACATTGCACTAATTATTATAATTAAGTGTTTTAGGCAATTAAAGAAAGGTATTTTCATCATTTCAGTAAGTTGAATGTGTGAACCATAAGGGTCGCACTCACACGAACAGATTGGTTTTTTTTGTTTCCTTGCCGTTATCTGATTAATGGAAGTAGTGGTCAGATGAAATGAAGTACACAAATCTTAATTATGTACCACGCTATTGTATCATTAAATATTACACTAAACAAACCAGAAGGGTAATAAAAATCTACAGTATTATATGTTTTTGGTATAATTTTATTCAAATAAAAAAGTTTATTTTTGAAAAGGAACAAAGTGGGAACCTTCGTTCTACATTCTATGATTCATATATTGAGCTTGCTTATTTTAATTAGAGAATATACACAGTCGAATATTTTTTTATTAAAATAAATTCTCTAATTAAATTTTTTTATTTATTTTTAAATATTACTTCCAATTTAAATTTTAACGACCCTTCTGTATAGTACTTACCCACTAGCATAATACCAAAAGGTAAGACAATCAAATAAATTTTTTATTATTCGATTAAATAAAATGTGCTTAGAATTTTGAACCAAATTACAAAATTAAAGAAAGAACCAAAAATGCTTACCAAAAGCTTACAACATGATCAACTAGCTGATCAAGGATTTTGTCGTTAATAATTTTCGAAACACTAGAATTGATATTAAACTGCTTGTAAATTTTATTTTAAATATTCAATAAATTAAATAATAATTTTCATAGGTCCAATTGGTTCAGCAACAAAAATTCCGTTTCGATATGTTTTAATAAGAAGGGATTTTTTGGAAATAGTTTGTTTTAATTTTATGATACGCTTTAAGTTAAAAAATTTATTTTTATATGAGAATATATTGGAAGTATTATAATCGTTATGTTATATGAAAAAAAGCCCTTAATGGCCTTAATTTATTTCTAGTGATGTTTATTGCTCAATAAAAACTAATAGACTTAAAAGTCATATATTATAATATTATGAGTGTATGTATTTTTAAATTGTGGGTAAATGATCAAAACAAAACGATAAAATTTAGGCTAGTCAAATATAAAAAAATATTTTTACCAATCGGTTTATCTGAAAAAAGTGTTTAGGATTTTAAAGAAAATTTTAACTAAATATTCTCATAAAAGACCAGTTTTTTGTCCCAATTATTGTATAGATCGGAAATGCATACTCTCTATCATTTCATAAACTTAAAAAAATTTCACAAAAGAACGAGAGGTGTCGTAGGCACCCGGTAGGAACTATATTCCATTCGTATTTTAGTACATAAATTTAGCGCTTACTTTTCTTATATACAAGATATTTTCTTATAATTTAAGGCATTTTTAGTTTTTACTGATTAATTAATTAATTGTAATATTCTTTTAAAAAGACATACTTCTGATTTAGCGTCAACCCAATATGTGCGTACATTACGTTTGGTTTGATCAGGAATTCAGGATATTCATTATGACATAACATGCAAATTTCATGATACTTACTTTAAATTATCCCTGTTAGCTTGAACTTCTGACAACTTTCACAACTCAATTTTTTTTAATGATAAAACCGAAAACTTTGACAAAAAATATAAATTAACAGTTTAATTCGATATAAAAAAATTAAATTAACAAATATTTTTCTCAATCATGGCAAGCTGCATCTATTGAAAAAGATTAAGTTTCCTAGGTAATCTACATGCCGGTTTTTGGGGTTGTATTTTTTGTTTTACCTCCTCACCAGCAAACAAATCAGAACGATAAAGTGCAATAAGAAACATGTTTTCAAAAGTCGGTAGTCATGTTATAAAGGCCACTGTTATAGAGTCCCGAAATGAAACGTAGTTTTTATCATATTTTTTTAAATTAAAAATATTTCGACTTTTGTATTGATTAAATAAACATACATGCCTCACAAAAACAAAAAAATTGTCTGATTTATAAGTGTGGGAACTAAAGTATGCAACCAAATAAATTCATTGTAAACCTTAAAATTTCGGGAGAATAAATTGTTAAAATATTATAATGAAACGTTTCTGATTATATAGTTGCGACTTCTATAGAAAAAGTTGAAAAGTTCAATTTTTGTTATTATTAACCAAATAAATTATGTTTCAAAAATAAAAAATAGTTTTTATTAATTATTTACAACTGATATTTTTGTTATAAAATTATTTTTAAATTGCGTTTAGGATGTCATAAACAATAAAATTTTATTTAAAATTATTAAATATTTTAGAATATTGTTAAAAATAACAATTGTCTACGTCATGTCTGGAAAATATTACTTTTTGTATTGAAAATATAATAAAATATAATGTTTTTCAGAAGAAACGTGTTTTGTTAAAGGTTCAAAACTTTCAATTAAAGTAAAATAAATAAAAATAATAAAAATATTTATAAAATCTATGAAACTGGCTTTATTGGAAAGATAATTTAATGTCTCGATGTTTGAATATGATTTCATGCAATGTCTAATTTTAACGAACGATCTTGAAGATCAATTAACGGGAAATTTTAAGCTAGTTAGGAAAAAAAATTTTTTCGAAGTCGAACGTGAAAATCTCGAACCGAACTCAAAGTAACTTTTAGATTTTTGCGTCTTTTTCTGATACATTTTGGCACATGAACCATGGCTTGTATTCGAAACCTTTTCGAGTAAAAATTAAGACCTAATTGATAATAAAACATAGCCTCAAAAAAACTTACAATACTAGTGAATGAAAAGAAAACCACACCACAAAAAAAACAATGTTTTGATGAAATGAATCATTTCTTTTATTTCGTACTTATTTCTATTAAACATTAAAAATAACATAAAAAAAATAAAAAAACATGGATAGATAAAAACCTTCTTTCATCGAACAATACACATAAATTTCTAAATTAAAACAGAATACAGATGTCTAAAGAAACAAAAATATAAAACATCTTTAAAGAATAAGAAATTGGATGAACAATAAAGTTTAGATAACCTTATCAAAAAAGAAAAAAGCGAATTGTGAAACAAGTTGAAGAGAAAATGTACGGTGCAAGATGAATACAAATATATTACAATATACAGAGTATCTTAAACCGCTCTCTCATTCTTTCTTGTATTCAAAATATTTCTTTCAATGTGAATCAGTTTCAAATTCTAATTTAAAATGGATTATTGTACTGAAGCCGCGAGAGATTAGAGAAATGAAACAAGACAATAAAACTTTTGCATGTCGATACATTCCGGTCTCGCGGCACCACTAACTTTGCTTTCAAATTCTATTCTATTTGATAGATAATTAGAAATAAAAAAGTTGATAATTCAATATACAAAAACATGTGCTAGAAACGTTTTTTCAATAAACTTATAACTTCAACATATCCTGTTAAAAAAAGATATTTCCCTTAATTTTTTTGTTTTTTCTGGCAGGTGGAAAATTTCCTTTAAAGTTATGTGAAATGCATTCGTTATAAAAAAAAATATTTCGAATAAAATTTTTTATTGTTTGGAATTTAAAGAGATGTGAGCAGATGGGCTTAAAGCACCCAGTATGTATGTAGTATTATATCAGTAATGTTCCTGTGGGAATATAGCAGCATCAAGATAGCATAAAAGTACGATAATTTTGTACGGCATGAACATTTTTCTAATATTACTTATATGCGCTGTATATAATACGTAATAATCACTGTCAGTTAGTTCAATCATGGGAAAAAGGATAATCTTTTATTTTTTAAGAAATGTTTTTTTATACAAAATGATACCTGTTTTTAAATATATCAAAATTTTAACCACGTTCTTGAATACAAAATTTCATTCAAACAATTCTTTTTTGTTATATATTAAAACTTTTCGATCATTTGAAAATTTAACAGTAGAGCAATAAAACCCTTTGGTAAATCCAAACCTTATTTCCTTGTGAAAAAGATAGATGGTTTGTCTAGGTATAAAAAATGTATCATTTTTATCATAAAATTTTTTTTTTTAGATTTGATTTGTAGCTAACTGTTTATCAATTAATTACAAAAAAAATAATAACAAACAAAATAGTTAAATTCCAAAAGAATAAAAAAGTAATATATAAATGAACATAACACGTTAATATTAAATATGGAGCGAAGATAATCAATACCTCAAAAATTATTCTCATTGATTCGAGAGCGCAGACTAAAAAAAATACAGAGCATATATATATATATATATATATATATATATATATATATGTATAAATTTGCAAACTGGACTTAACTTTAAGTGAAAATTTCAAAAGAAATGCAATGTTATAAAAATGCAAATGTTAATTTTGGAAGTTACCCTCATTTTCTTCACTCTGAAGAATATGGAATCATTAAGTCGGAGCACTCATTTTGTGTGACATTATTCATCATGTGAATTTTATAAAATGTTTACTTCTCATTAAAGCTATTTATAGATATTTCTTATATTAACAAATTCCAATCTGTTTGTTTAAAAAAAGGTATGCTTAATAGCCTGTATAGGCAGCCTCAACCGAGAAGCAATACGTTTAACTTACTATACCTACAACGTAAAATTTTATCCGTTAAAAAAAGTTAAACTTAAAGTAAGAAAATAACAATTAAAAATCAATGTTCAAACTTAAATAAACGTCATGAATTTAAAACATAAATCTTGGAGAAACATTTTAATTATATGATTTTTGTAAAGGTTGAAGAATTGTACTAAAATTTTTATTTCATTTTACCGTACAGACAGTTTTAATCATTATGCACATTTTGTTCCTTTTCATCACCATCATGCTATGGCAATCGTGACGAAATGCGAGTAAGTATCACTTTCAAAATTATAGTGTGAACATCCACACACCTCTATATACGAATAACATTTATTACTTACCATATATATTTCGGGCATAATACAAAAGAAAAATTTAAAAAAAAACGTGAGGTGTCGCGAGACACCTGGTAGGAACTATATTCCTTTCAGACCGTGGTGTATTATAAATGTGTCAAATACTTGTTTGATTCATTAAAGAATTTAATTTATAGCTACTTTTAATTTTTACTGTATGAATTAATTTTAGTATTAGTTTAAAATAGACATTGATCAGTATATTTATTATGACATAACATAAAAATTTCATCGTACTTACTTTTATTATTTCTGTTAGCTTTAACTTATGATAACGTTCACAACTCAATTTTTTTAAATTGATTAAAACATAAAATTGTGACCAAAAAAAACAAATTGACAGACAGCTTTAAAAAGATTTTTGCATTTTCTCAAAATTCATGGCAACCTGAATCGATTGAAAAAGCTTTAGTTTCCTAGGTAACCTAAATGTCGGATTTTTTGAAACTAAAAGATTTCGAAGCGTTTGTGGAAGTATATTTTTCTTTTAAATCCTTAAAATTCCTATTGTTTGAATCGAAATGCTACTGTTTTGAGAAACATAATATCATTTCCATTAGAAACTTATATTTAAATAGAAAGAGATGGAAATGTATAATGAGATATCTAGCCTTCAGCTTGACAGCAAAGGGATGGAGGGCCGAACGGAAACAAAAAATCGAGTTTTTTTTTTACTGTAGGAAAGAAGGTGTGCAAATTCGGAAGTGATTAAAACGATAGAAGAAACCAGTCAGGCATGGCCGAGTTTGACGGCACAGGTTGATACAATAAGTTTTTCTGGAACTTTAGAAACCACCGTTAAGATAAAAACTTGCATATTAAGTCCACCTGCAATGCTTGTTGTTGGAAAAAAGTTAAACAAAGTTAGATCTTTGCGCTTGAAAATAATTATACAATATCCATTCATCGGGGAACCTTCAAATGTAACAATCCGTTGAAACTCATTATTGAATTTTCGAGTTGAAAACATTACCTCTACTGTGCACATAGAGGCTTACAATTATAAACAATTTTAAATGTAATAATTTAACTGCATCCATATAAGTTAATTTACCTCATCTGGATTTAATTTAGTGCTAACTAAAACTTAGAGAGTAAAAGTGGAGATAATCCACCACAAGTATTGTATTATGTGTTATACGGATGACGCGCACGCCAGTTATATAGACATCGTTGTATTCTGGATTCCATATCATGAAGAAAACACAACACGAAGAGTAAATGACAAAATTGCAGAAGGGGTTAGAAAGATCAATTGCCCTCGGGGGAGTTGTTAACGTACAACACTTCTGTGTTGTGCAATATAACGGAAAAGAGTAATATTCAAAAGGACTATACGACAATCACAAATATATCCTATACATACCTATCCCTATATCTTATTCCTATCTTGTAGTGTCAGATATTCATACAGTTGTTCAAATTTTATTTGTACAGGTTGTTTAGGGTTCAAGTTATTCTCATAGACGAAGTTTGTATTTGATTATTTAATTGTTGCCAGAGAAACTGTTCAATGATACAACGATTTGAATTACAGTAATCTTAGCCGAAATGCTATATAGTAAATCGCATTTTTGGGGTGAAGGCCGGCTTTTTGGTTACAGTTAGAATGGTCAAAGATAAGTTTAAATTTGAAAAAGCGGGATGCTACCCCTTGGGGGAAGGCCACTATATTGGTTTGAAGGGGTGAGTTTGTTTTTTTTTTTTGCAATAACTGCAACACTATTGATTTTAGCGAAAAAAGTGCCGAAATCAGTTTTGTAGAGAATAACAAGGTCCTGTGCTTTTTTTTGCGTAGGTCACATATTAAAGAATCTACTGCAAAGTTAGTGAAAAATTTGATACAATTATTTTTCCTTTTTGCGATTTAAGCATTTTCGGCGAAATGAATGGTAAAAAGTCCCAATGAGAGTTTATAGCAAGCAATAAAATTTGTCAAACAATTGTTTACTATGGCTCGTTGTTCTCGTGCCACAGTTCGCCAAAATTGCGCACTCCGCATAAATATGTTGCTGTTATGGAATTATTGCAATGAGCATCGTTAAATTTCAAAATTATTTGTTTCAACTTTTACACTAACTTTCCAGTAGATTGTTTTTTACACGGAAATTTTTCGGTAAAATCAAAAGTGTAGCAAATTTTCGAATACGAAACCCTAAACTCCACTTGAAACATATCTAGAAACACTTTCCATTTAAATACCTTTCTCCTTTGAGCCTTTTCCAAAATGAACCGACTTTGAGGATCATGGTCAATTTTTTACATACCTTAGAACTTGAAACATAGCTTAGAACAGTCTCATTAAATTGCATTTCAAGTGAATTAAAAATGTCACAGACAGAGAGACAGACAGACAGACACACACACACATAGAGTTCAAACTAATAACACCCTTTTGTTTGATTCGGAAGTTAAAAATAGATCCGCCTGATATACAACCCTGTTTATGAATTTATGTTATAATAGTACGTAAGTTAAAAATTTGTTTTATGAACCCTAGAACACGATTTATAAAGTTGTAACATAAACAGCAATATATTTCCTGTTAATTACCTTTAATAATTAAAATTCGTGTACCAGTTCCGTCGCGAACGTCGGTGTTGTCGATTTTGTACCGGCCTAGTACGTACCGATCTAAGGTAAAACACTGAAACTAAAATGTTCCCTGTACATCAAGTTTTTATAAACACAATGTTCTACGATATATTATTCGTTTTAACTTAACTACGACCAGCTGAACTTTATGAGGTACAGGATGTACACGCCATAAAATTTTATTGCATTTTCTGACCTTCGTATATCAAATAATCAAGAAAAAAAATCTATTTTTTCTTATTGCTTCCAATTTTTACCGAAAAAAATGCATTGATTTCATAAAAAATATTTATGTTATCTGATTTTATTTCGTAAAATATTATCATACAAAGTATGATCCCCTGTATTGTACAAACTTAAGGTAGTACGGTCACCAAGGCATTTTTAGACTTAGGGTTGAAATTATTTGTACCTTATTTTCAACTTTGATGATGATTTTGTAATAACTTCATGAATGTAGACAAAAAAAAATATATAATATTACGATATCTGCCTTCAGGTTTTCGAAATATCGAAAGCTAAATAATTTACCAAAATTGAAAATTTTTTTATTCTATATTTTTTTAAATTTCTGTCCCCACTACAATGCTCATACATCCTTAATTAAGGTAGTACCAGCATGAAATCACTTTTCGACAGATTTGGCCGAATTTTTTTTCTCGGGTTTATAATAGCTTTATTTATGAATTCCTAAAATTTCATAATTTTTGACCGTTTAGATCGTGAGATATTTAAAGACAAAGTTCGCGATTTTGAGGGTCATGTCCCATTTAAAGCATGTAAAATGTCCGGTCTCTCCAACTATTTTTTATGATATTATTATATATTGAAGAAAAAGTAGAAAAAAATGTTTATACAATGCAATTCTAAAAAAAAAATTTAGAAATTAATTTTCACTTTCGAGATTTTCAATTTTGACGTAAATTGATCGAAATTGGGACGTTGTCATAATTATTTCCCATTTTAAACGGTCAAAATTTCTGAAACTTTGGGAATTAATAGTAAGCATTATTAAATTCTTAAATTTAATTTTTCGTTAAATTCTGTCGAAAAAAAAATTGTACCATTGCTTTAACATAGAAACTGCAAATACCATGCTGGAACATCGTTAATCGGGCACAACGTTTTTTTTTTTCTCAATTATTTATTAAAGTTTTAACTTTAAATAGTCTTATTAAATTTCCATTTAGTTTTTGAAAAATCAATGAAATTATCCTTGTACCGCTTTCCCATAAAAACAATTGTTTGTTTTCACTTGTTTATGATTAACTTTGATTTAAAATATGCACAAATACTATGAATCTCCGTTCTCAAAGACCTATATAAAGTGTTTTTAAATTGAATTAAAACATGTGCAAAAGTATGAACTTTTGAAAAGAGTCGGGAAAAATATGAACAATAAAACTAATACAAATTGCCAATAGTTGTGAGTTTGATCTCTGATCTCAAAGAAGTCTCTACATATGCCTAGTGTCAAAAATGTTCGTTAATTATTATTTCAAGCTTTTATTTAGTTTCACCTATGCCGTTGTCGTGTATAATTTTTATTAGGAGTCACTCATACATGACTATTTGTAAAAGGTTGAAGCGTTCAATATAAAAATTGACTTGCAAGGTTCCACCCGAAAAAAACTCAGTTACGTACAAATATTGAGGTGCTCCGAATAATTGTTTATATTTTATACTGAGCACCTCAAGCTTTTACAAATTGTCATGTTTGAGTCACTCCTAAAAAAAGTATTTTCTACTTTTTAGTACAGTAAAAGCCTGTCCATGTAAAGTATTTTTATTCAAATTTTTTATTTCCTTGTGTACCTTTTAAAATTTATCTTTGTATGGCGCAGTTATTTGACATCACAATAATAAACCATAGTTTCACTGAGTTTTCCAATAGCAGTTTTCTGTTTTATTTTTATAACAGTTACTCTTCAAAAAATTCTATATTTAATGCAAAATGCAGATGTAAGTGTTATTGGTTCGGTTTATAACAGAACGTATAGAAAAATTCCAGTTAAAAAAACTAAATCAAATGTATAGTTCAAATTTAAAACCAAATTTAGTAGTAAATATTGTGTGAGTACATCATTCTACGTGAAAAATATCCAGAGAGAATTTTCACAGATTGTTACATTTGTGTTATTTTCTTCGTATGTTATTTATTTGAACTAACCACATCATGCTCCCAATATTTAGTGCGCTCGAACATTTTTAGTGTAAATCTACTTTACAGAGTGACGAATAAGTAGATATACATTTGTAAATGTTATAAATCAATGTTCTATTCAATATTATAACCCAATGTATTATATAAGAAGTTAAAAATAACACAATAGGTATCATTGTAATAAATATCTGCAACACTTTAATATTATTTAAATTTATTTTAAAATACATTAGGTTATAATATTCAATAAAATGACAATAAAACTGTATATCTACTTATGCTCAATCTTGCAATAGGTGGATATATAGACTTTAAATTCGGCCACAACCGAAACACCTTTAGGTATAGACGCATTAAACAAAAAAATATGCTTGGTCGGATTTATTTAAAAAAGAGCCTAGATCGCACTTCTGACCTAACCCAGGTTTTTTTTTTTTTTAAATCAATTAGAAAAATGATAAAGAGGTAGAAGCTGACTTCAAAGTCATTGCTAATGCATTTCTGTATTATATTGCTTTGTTATTCGATGATTATGGAACCGATTTAAAAAAAAAAAGTATTTGCTAGAATTTTTTTTTCGTTTTTCGAGAATATTTCACAAGACCACTAGTTGAAGCTACCAGCAAATTTTCCATTCTCTATCTTATACAGTTTGTTTATCTTTTTATAAGGAACATTTTTTACATTTAAACTTTTGTTCTATTTATAACGGTTTACAAGATTGGTCCTACAGATCCAAGACCCAATTGACCGATGTTGCACATTTACGAACTTAGCCTCATTTTTTACGTCCTATGTACGCTATAAAATTTCCAGCTGAATGTCTCCTTTTGTTTTTGAGTTATCGTGTCTACAGTAGCATTAATATTTTTAGGCGTTAAAAACTTGCGACTGTACTTAATATACCTTGATATATATTACAAATATAAAGAGTATAGAAAGTAAAATGCTAAAATTTTGCATAAAAACATTTTAATTTAAAATATCCCCTAGCAGAATTTATCGTTTAAAAAGTATATTTAAAATTGTAAAAATTGATGTCACCACATCTGTATAATTCTGTATAATAATATATATCGGTATTTTCAGTTGCTAATAATCGTGATAAAATATTAATAGCTATGCCATTCTCAAAAACGGTGGTAGTTGATAGTGGCAAAGATAATATTTTTATGAGAGATATTTTTGTCTCTACTAATTTTAGAGATTTAAGTAAACTGCCAGAAAACTTTTATTTACAAAAATTTGACTAAACAGGTTTTTATTTCGAAATTGAATAAACTTCGGTATATAGATTAACTTTGACTCATATAATAATAAAATCGGGTCATATGACGATGGGCGAGTATTTTCTATGCGATTCTATGAGAAGATTCTATTCATCAAAATAAGTGCCAAAACCATAGTTCTTGATTTTTTTTAATTAATTTTAATTTTGATCCAGGATAAAACTGCGGATATTTGGCGATATGTCGAGAATTTTTGTAATATCGCCGAAATCCCATACGTGAAGCTTAGTATATAAAGAGACTTTGTTATATAAAAAATATTTCTATGCTGTATTAAATCATGATTTTTTATTATTATATAAATCAAGGTATTTGGCTTAAGTCCCAAGTTTGTAACGCATAAAAATATTAATGCAATGAGCATAATTTTGGTACCGTCAAAAATATATAAAATCGACTAATTAAACCATTTCCGGTTGTCTATCTGTCTGTTTGTCCGTCGGTAAACATAAAAACTCAAAAACAAAAAGATGAAATTTTGATATCGTATTCAGGATGTAAAAAGTGAGGTTGAGTTCGTAAATGAGCAATATATCTAGTAACCCGTTTGAGATAGAACAAAAGTTTAAGTGTAAAAAAATGTTCCTGATAAAATTATAAACAACTTTTGATTGAAACATTTTTTTGAAAACATCACTGTTTACCCGTGAGGGCGCAAATTAAATATTATACATTACGTATGTAATTTATTAAGTATACATTTACTGTACATATATAGTTTTTTAGTTTATAGTGTTTGTTTAATAAATATATTGCTATAAATTGTTATAGCAAATGCTCACTGAAAAATTGAGAAGAATCATACTGTTACAAATTTGTGTATAAGAATGACTTTTTTTCTTTACTTATATAGTGTAAAAAAAAAACGATTGCTTAATCAACACTATCTATACCTAGTATTTCAACAATTAACTGAGTCAGTGGTTTGTTTTCAATTGTTTTTTCTTTTTTAATTTTGGAAATATTCACATGAATAGTATTTTTTTTTCATGTTATCGTAAAAAAATCTTCGTTTTCATAAACCACCATTATATTTATCACATGCATGTATGTATATGTTACCATAATATTTTTATACCTTGAGGGTAGTTTGTAATAACATTTCTCAATGTAAACACCTCATAAAATAGAAAATATGTTAAATTATACCCCTTGACATTTTTTTGATGTTGAAAAACCTCATAAAGTGGTTATTTTAATACCAGACAAACATAGGTAGTGATCAAACAATGCGTCGACTTAAATCCATGTTTAAGCATATTGAAATTAATGTTCGTCTAAACAGTGAATAATTATTGAAATTTTAAAGTTTAATGGAATAATTAATCGTTAAAATTTAGAGACCATCGAGAATATAATTTGAAATATAAAAATTAAAGTGATGCAATTATGTCATTAATCAAATCACTATTTAATTACAGAATTTTGACGGATATTAATAATAATAATTTAAAAAAAAATTGTTTATTCCTAGTACACATTTTTATTCAAGTCTTCCTGTAGCCTTACATTATATTTTTGGTAATGATTGAAAAAATATCGTATTTGTGCCCCGGTCCCAGACTACTAGGGATATAGAAAAAATAGACCCGACAAAAAATTCTGTAATAGTGTTTTTCTGTAATTTTTGAACGCAATGGCTAAAAAATTTCAAGCCCGACCAACACCTCTATATTCGACAAACTCCATCTGACCAACTCGTAATTAGAACAATACTCCGGGTCTATAAAAATTTTGATATATTTTTTCCGATTACCGCCTACTAGACATACTAGATTATTCTATTGAGCTTTGGATAATAATGAACGAGAGACAGTCTATAAATAATATATTTCACCAAATATATCTGATATGTAGATAAAGTTGCATTTTATTGAGCGCCAGTGTACATGAGGTCGCTGGGTGGCTCGTTCACGAGAAATGAAATGAAATGAAATTGCCGTATTAAAATTAAATGAGAAGGAATATTTTTAAATGAAAGGTTTTGGGTTAGCCATTCTTTGACGTCCTCTCGTAGTTCAAGTATGTGGTTTCTGCTCTTCGTAAAAATCTCAAAATAGTTGAAGTAGTGGCGTATCAAAATTATTAATGGTTCTTATGGTCTAACTGTATTCCATGTACCATTCGAACAGCCGCCGCAACTTTACCTAACAACTTAAATGCAAGTGGCATAGAGTACTAATATGAACTTTGATTTATGTTATAAAAACTGTGTGTACAACAACTACTTATGTAGACATAAAAAAAAATTAAACCCTCACACAAATGGCATACAGATAGGTAGAGATCCGTGCCATAGGAATGGCTATAAACATGACGACTTAATAAACAAGATGAAAAATATCTTGTACAAATATCACTATTGCACCGTATCTCTTTTCTAAGAGAAAAAAATCTCTATAAAAAATATCATCACTTATGTAAATAAAAATATTTTGATTACATAAAATTAATCTTGATCAAAGAAAAGGGTTCATGTAAGTTAACCCTTTATAAATAACTTAAAGGAGAATGTTAATTTGTATCCTCCCTTTTACAATTTTTGATAAATATTTGTGAAGATGTACACTAAGAATAATGTGTATATCGTGAACAAAAATGGTATACTTTTCTTAATTGATGGAGTTGTAAAATGCACTCAGACCGACTTTGTTGTGCAAAAACAATAAGCTCAAAAAAAAAAATCAAAAATCTAAAGTAATAGATTCAAGTATGTGTCTTCGCAGTGATGATAAACAAATGTTACAACGGCAGGTGTCAGAAATATTTGATTTAAGACATTGCGCATATACAAATGAAATATTAATAAGAAAGTCTGACACATAGCGCATAACATTACAGAATATTTTAGAAGATGGAGATGTAAATGCACTACTTATCATGCATTATTATCTCTCTTGTAAGAATTACGTATAAGAAGTATTCTTTTTGTATACACTATTTTACCATAATATATTCCCAATTTTCTCCAAGTGTTCATCTGAAAAATTTAAGCTAGTCACAATTCTTACTGATGATGACTACTTGGTAGTCGAAAATACGTATTTTAAAAATACAAAAACTGATCTAGGAAAATGGGGCAAAAATCGAAATTTATTTAGTCACAATGCAATATCACTGCCTTTTTCCACGTACACTTGGTTTACTATACTGAGACTGAAAGAACAAACTTAGATACCAAAACAAGATAAGGTAGCAAATAATTAAACTTTCAATAAATTTCGCTTTTAAATATCGCCAAAGGCAATTTTCTCTGCTGATTCGTTTCAATTCGTTCCAAAATATAAAAAAATTAAAAGAAATTGTTAATATAATACAAAAAATTAAATCTTTGATTTGTAAGCTAGTAGAATCTCATTTAAAAAAAAAAACGCGATGTATATCTTAACATCGCGTATTATTATTTGCACGTTTATATGCAGGTAACACAACTTTTTTTGCTTGTAAAAAATAGTTTCACACTCCCCGAAGGGATTCCAAATAAAATAAAAAAGCAGCTTTACATCGCATATTGCGATTTTAATGTATTTTAAATGTTGTTTAAACATTTTAAACAATATTTCAAAAAAAAAAAAAAAAAACAAAAAACAAAAAACTTAAAAAAATGTAGAAAAAAACTATTAGCATTATTTTCATTTTAACCCGACTGGAATTGCAATTATTAGGTGGAAAAATAATTGTTTTTTATTTTTGTATTGAAAAAATAAATATTTCATTTAACTAAATTTTATTTATTAATATGATTGATTGGACATTGAAAATACCACGGGCGTATTGGGAAAATCGATTACAGCGTTCAGAAGTCAAAATGGCTGTCATAATCAGGCGTAAAAAAACAGTAATGTTTGAGTGACCTGACTAGTAAAAAAGTGAATAATTTTTCATAAGACATTTCATTAATACATTTGAACACTATTGTTATATATTACTATGATTTCTTAATAACCGTTTATTTATTTATCCATTATTAACGGATTATTAACTTCCGAACCAAAAAAGGGTTGTTATAAGCTTGACTGCTATGTCTGCCTGTCTGTCTGTCTGTCTGCGGCATCAAGCGCCTAAGCAGATGAACCGATTTTGATGTTTTTTGTTTCCTTTGAAAGGTAATTAAATGAAAAGTGTTCTTAGCTATATTTCAAGTGCAAGTTTAGATTTTCGTATTGAAAAAAATCAGTCAGTTGAAGTTTTTATCGTAGTTATCGTAGTATATTTTAAGGAGCCGGTTGTCGCAGACCCGGAGTCCTTTTTTGACTACTCCTAAACTGTAATGTAATAGGACCAACTTGGAGAATATATTTTATTAAGTGAGGGGGGAGGGTTAGAATGCATGACTTTTGGATAATTTGCTCAAACGTAAAGCAAAAAATATTTCCTCTAATTAGCTCGACCAATTGTTATTGAGCAATGGATATGGTAGTACATAGTATGTTTGATCTCTTTATTAAATAAGTGAAATTTACATAATTTAAAACACCTTTTTAGGGTACGTAACCCGAAACTCGCACTTGAAACATCGAAGAACACTCTCCATTATATTACATTTTCCTCATAGTCTTCTCCAACATAAAAAAATTTTAGAAATGAAACTCATAACACCTATTTTTTTGGTTCGGTGGTTAAAAAATAATTATTTTGATCATCAATAAACCTAGATTAATGTAATCTAGTTCGTAAGGAGCCGAAGATACTAAGCTTATAAATTAAATGTGTCCATTTAAATTTTTCAAACAATTGATTTTCATATGTTGTAGACAAAAATTTATTAGAACGATTATGTAATAAATTTCTTAGTGTAAGGTACTAAATAACAACAGATGGATAACACATAGTTGCATAAATGTAATTTTCTTTTCCTTATACCATTTCCTTCACATACATGTAATATGTTGTGTGTTACATAGCACTTTTATCTAACATGTCGTTTAAAGAGACATTTTTCTTTTAACTACTTACATTGTGTGGTCAATATGAAAGAAAAATAAATAACATTTACCATCTTGTGGAGACAACAAACAATATTGTCGAACAAATTTAATTTAAACTTAAAATTGATGTTTTTGTTGGTTATGTGTTGGTTGCGATTATACATGGTTTTGAAAAGGAATACAATGTATTTAAGGGTTGTCTGATCATCACCTTCGTTGGCAAACACACTAATTATTTTTCTTGATCAAATAGAACTTATAAAGTTTTCTATATTATTAAATTTGTATTGCAAAAAATATTTTCTTTTAATTTAAATTTGCATTCGACTAGGGGGTCCGACTAAATTTTTTTTATCACTTCAGATGAAGAATTCTCACTTCACGAATATAAAAGTGAAGTTGGTTTTTAAAAATTTTTACTAGTATGCAAGATATGAACGTTTAAAATTCTTAAGCAAAAAAAGACGAATCTCCCACCAGTGACATTATGCGTGCGTATAGCCATAGAGATTACATATAAAACTTTGTTTTGCTAAAAGGAGATGGGCAACCTTTGAATGCAATCTTTGATTGCTTATAACTTCTTCATTTTTTAATAAATTGCAATTAACTATGATCAGGTGAGGCTCGTAATTGCGATTTATTGATTTTTAATTTCATAGCTGTCCACTATTTTACGTCTTGAACCGTTTTATATGCGCCTCTGTACTAAGTTTTTAATTCAGTAATGTAATATTTTTGTTGGACAGACGAGTTTGATGCGTAATTTTAGCCAATAACAGCATTAAAAAGGTATTTAAAATAATAAAACAAAATAATAAACAAACGTTTATTTTAAAAAAAAGTGATATACTTCTTTTAGGTATATCGTTATTTTCTTAAAATTATCAAAACGTCTGCATCAATATGGTTTTTGTAGTATAATATTATATAAGTTTTACAACATTATGTCAAAAGGGATAATCGAAAATAATGTGTGTTTCCAAAAAAAGCTATAAAATAAAAAAGAAAATAATAATAATTTAATTCACATAACAAGAAAATGGTAACATTTAATTAAATGGTTCAATTATTTTAAATTGTTTTTAGAGTAAACAAAAAATAAATAAAAGACAAATAAATGTAATGGAAATTTTATTACATTTGATTATGGACTTCAAGAATAGGTTTTTATCATAAAAATCAATTTAAGCAAGAATAAAGAAATGAAAGAATTATTTCAAAATAATATCTTTTGAGTTGATATGTGTTGATTAATTACAAACTGGGCGGTTTCCGAGGGTTTATTGTAAAAGATTAATTTTTGCTATTTGTTAAAAACAAAACTCTTTCTTTATTTCAGTAAAAAGAATCATCGAAATCGGTTGGCGTGATATTGAGTTATTCGCCCTCTTGTCGTCATGGATGCCGTAGTCAGAACTGAACCGAAAATGGGACCATACAGGAAGAATCAGCTTTCAAATAAAAAAGAATGATCAAAATCGGTTCACCCAGTCGAAAGTTCTGAGATAATATACATAACAAAACAAAATACAGTCGTATTGATAACCTCCTCGTTTTTTGTTTGAAGTTGGTTAAAAATTATGCACTTTTTAGTGCAGTAGAGCGTTTTTATTCAAGGTTTTTAAACTATAATTTATTTAAACATCGTTTACTTTCTTCTACGGCGCAAAGGAAACATTAAAGCTAATTGATTATCCCTGAATTTATTTTGAATATTTTCTGCATGATTGAAGTTTCGATATAAATCTCACATATCTCAAAGAATATTAGTCATAGAATGTTGAAATTTTGTATTATGGATTATAGAACTAAGTGAATTTGTATAACAGGCTTATCAAAACAAAAACATTTATATATTTGTTAAAAGCGACATAAAAAAAGAGAAAAATAAAAACGAAAAATATATTATAAAATTGAATATATGTGTGAAAGACTTTTTCTGAAAATATAATTTTTTTGAACATGACATATATAGTAATAATTTTGTTCGATATTACTGATAATACTTCTTTTTTCATCCATTGAATATCAACATAAAAGTAATGTCATACCATTGAAAAGGAAAAAACGTGGTTTTATTACACAATATCAATATATCAACTGTGTCGGTCGTATTCACATTTTCCCATTTATACGAAGCTAATGAGTGTTCGTAAAATAGTGAACAAATTTTTCAATGAATATTACATTAAAAGCACATCAATTGCTATTATTCCTCAAAAAATATGTATAGCTTACTCTGATAATTCTCAAACAAGTTTTCTTCGAAAAAAATCGATCGAAACTTATTTTTTGTTGGGTTTTACCCAAAATTTTTATCCGGACAACATCTATACTATGAATAAAACAAGCAAAACTGAAACAAAACTAATAAATAGTCGGTTTTAAATTTAGGTAAAATAACTAATCCATGTGCGATTAATCAAGCTTTTTCAACTTTGTAGTAACGGGTGCTCAGATTCAAGAAAAAGATTGTTTAATCGTGTATTTCGAAGTAAACGTGAAAAAAAATTATTGGAGGGCGCTAGAAAAATCGTATTTAAGGATTCTTAAAACTCATGCGAGTAGTGTCCAGATAAGTGCGAATATTGAGAGGAAGATGAAGTTGAGAGGAAAAACAAGGAGGGGCTTGTATGGAATGGACGTGTAGCGACTTTTATCCAAATCCTTATCCTCTCTAATATTAAAGCAAGTAGCTAAATTCAAAGGGGGCATAGAACTTCAGAACTCAATACGGGTACGAACTACACAAGTGTCTTGTACATGTTTGATTTGTAAGTCACTTCTGAATGAAATTATTTTAAACCTAATTGTATTAGCATACTATTCGGGACTACCAGTAGACAATGATAACTGCATGAGCTTTCTCTATGAGTAAAGACGGAAATCATAAATCTTCTTTTGTTCACACTGCTCAGTTCTTGCTAGAAAAATGAATAGCCATTGAAATTATGTTACCCCAGTCTAAATATTCCGCAAACTAACTTACTATCTGTAACGATGCTTTTCGCATTAAATTTCTATAGGCAAAATTTTCATGAGAAATATTCATGTTTGATAATATTCCAAAGACGAAGACACGATAGTTTAGTTCGCTCCGTTTTAATGTTAGTGCTTTTATATTTTTAATGTAAACACCCTACTTTCAATATTTTAACAACTTTCAGTAGCTAAACATAAAGAAGTTTTTATATATAAAATATTCTGAGTACCATTTAATAAAACTTTGATAATAAATTTTTATTTTTAAAAAGTTTTAATTCTGTATCTTGATGTCTGATATTTCTATTATAAAAACCACAATTTCTTCAAAAATATCCTTGTTCTACATCCATTATTTTCTAATGCATATAGAACTCTTTTATTAATATTTCTGATAAAAAATGTTCAAACAGATTTAAATATAATAAATGGTTAATTTTATCTTCATGCTTTACCTAAGGGCATCTATACCTAAGGGCATCTATATTGACCCCAGTTTTTACGTCCTCAGCACGCTATAAAAATTTTAACTAGATATCTCTTTTCGTTTTTAAGTAATCGTGATGACAGACAATCGAACAGACAGACGACAGTTAGACCGACAACCAGAAATGGACTAATTAGGTGATTTTATGAACACCTATGCCAAAATTTTGTTCATAGCATCAGTATTTTTAAGCGTTACAAACTTGGGACTAAGTAAACTTAGTATACCTTTGTATATTTTATATACATGGTATAAAATTTAGTATACCTTTGTATATTTCATATACATGTTATAAAAATGCTATTTAAAAAAAAAATTAATTTCATCATACTCTTATTTTGACAAGTTCCAATACAACAATCACAATTAATGATTATTTTTATGTAAACAATTAAATAACAATAATATTTTATATAAAACAAACAATTTATTGCAAATTTCATATAAAAGATAGCACTGCGGGTCGGTTCAGTTATCCCGCCCACATACTTTGTATCGTGCAGATAGGTATAAATGAAAATGAACTTTCAATCAAATGAATTTCATCTTCAAATAAAATAATGTTGATAATTTATTTGTGTAAGCCTTAAGGATATCGTCTTGAATAAAACAACAAACAGTATACACTCACAAACACTTTGTAAACATTTATACGCAATAAGCCAATCATAATATACCGGAGTGTAAATACCATAAAACTATAAACTTAAGGGAAAAACATCTGAAATTGAAAGAAACATTACACGTGAATTCAATCAAACTGAAACATTTTATTTTGTTAGACAATGTGTGATGAAATTGATTCCAAACTTGTTACTTGGGGGTTTTAGAGTCGCTGAACACGAATATTGCGAGAGAATCGTACCCGAAATACTCTAGACACCAAGCACCTTGGGGACCAATTCTGACGAACACCTTGGAGACCAAAATTCGTGCTCAGCGGCTCAAAAAACCCAATATCAAGTTTGGAATCATTTTTATTCACGGTTACCTTATAGAGCATATTATAAAAACAAATTGCTTATTTTTAATTTCTTATAACTCAATTTAGGTAGCAAAATTTCCTGAAGCTCTGATGAATCGAATGCCAAAATTTGCATTCAAATCTGACTGACTGTTCAAATTTTCTGACTGTTCAAACTTCATTGCATCATTTCTGCGATAAAAAATGCAGCCGTAAAGAGAGCTGGAGTGTGTGAACCAGTTATTTGACTCTACAAAAACACCTGTAACGAATCTAGTTCATAAGTTATTCTCTTGAACCGACTTTATGTTTGTTACCTCAGAACTTTTGATTGGTTGGACCGTTTTTGATGATTTATCTATTTGAAAGCTGGTGCTTCCCGTGTGGTTCCATTTCATTTTGGTCCAGTTCTGTCAACGGCATCCATGAGAAAACCATAAAAGGCTTAAATTTGCAAATTTGCACGACAAGAGGACGAATAACTCAATATCACGATTTAGATGATTCTATTTTTAGTGAAAAATTAGGTAGGGTACTTCAGATTCACTAAAAATCACAAAATAAAAAATATTTTTAACAAACTTCCTAAACAAA